>NC_133978.1:27088333-27775000 GCF_047716275.1 Strix uralensis | reverse complement strand
AGCGGCCCGACGGGGCGTCCCCACTTTGGCTCGGAAGAGCGGCCGGAGTTTAAAAAGGCTGAGGGATGTCTGGGGCCGGGCGGCGCGGAGACGGATGCTAACGCCGATGGGGCTGACTGTAGCGAGCGCGGCCCCATCAATAACACGGCGCCGGGAGCCTTCCCTTCCTTCCCCGGCCCCCCCGGTCCCTGCCCGCGCTGCCCCCGGGGGGCCCGGCCCCTCGCTCGGTGCACAGACAGGGAGCCCGGTCCCCGCCGGTGCTTGCCCCGGTGTCGCAGAGCCGAGAGAACAAATACAGGCCCTGCCCCGGGGCCGGGGGGAGCGGCAGGAAAAATTCTGAAGCCCCCCCGTCCCGACCCCGGCCCCGGCCCCACCGCCGGAGGTACGGGGGCAGGGGGAGGCCAGGAGCGGTGCCCCCCGCGACTCAGCGCGGCTGGAAGGGCCCGGGACGCGCGGCCACCAACGCCACCGGGCCGCGCGGCTCTGCCCGGCGGCCTTTCCGCATGTCGCGACATGAGGGGACGGTCGCGATATGGCCGCGAATGTGTCATGCCCGCTGCGGAGAGCGGGCGGGAAGGGCGGTGGGGGCTGCGGAGGGAAGAGGGGAGATCCCTGTGTCCCCCTCCTCGTCCATCGGCGTGCTGGTCCCCAGTGTGCCGGTCCCCGGTGTGTCCGGGCCGGGGGCGGGCGGGCAGCGGCCCTGTACCGGGGCCTTTCCGGGGAGCGGAGGAGAGAGGCTGCGATTCCTGCCCCAACCCCACAATCGGGAAGAAAAAGCCTTTCCTTTCAGCAGAGACTCATGCATCAAACTTCAATTTTCCGGACGATTGAATTAGTGATTTTTTTTCTCCTGAACTAAAATACACTTAAGTCTTTGGGATTAATTACCACGTTCTGGTCCCTCAGACTGTAGTATTAGTTATCGTTGCCATATTCGACATCAGCCCTGACACCTCATAAAATAAGGAACTGAATTTCACTGACTCAACCTGCTTTAGCCCTGTTGGATAATTCAGGAGGGGGCTTTATTCTCCGTCTGGGAGCCCTGTGTGAAGTGAACAAGATCAAATATGGATCTCCTCCACCCCCCCTCAGAAAAAAAAAAAAAAAACCCAAACAAACAAAACAAGAAACAAAACAAAATAGAAGCATTAAAAAACCCCAAAGCCCAAAGGGTAGCATTTCCAAGCAGATAACACCCCCCACCCACCGCCCCCTCCCCTCCCGCTGCCCTCCCACCTCCGAACGAAATCCAAGGCAGCGTCAGGTTTGGGGATGAAGGATGGGGATGAGGAGGGCGGGGGGGGCTGTGAAAGGGGCGCGCCGGCTCCTGCGTTTGAGAAATGGAGTTTCTGTCGGGAGGGAGCATCGGGAGGCGGGGGGCGGGCTGGGCCGAGCCCTCCCGGGGTGGCCATGCCCGAGGCAGGACTGCAGCCACCGCGCTGCCCCTGCCAGCGCCCAGCGCCCGCGCCCGCCCCGACGGCGAGGGGGGAGTGGGGACGGGGACCCGGGGCACAGCAGCCCCCGACGGGGCGGGCGGCGAGTGGACCGCCGGGCCTCCAGCCAGCTCCCGCAAAGCTACCCTCCCCTCCTCCCCGCTCCCGCACATCCTTTTGCCAAACTGCGGATTTTCACCTCCCCGGGCCACGAGCTGGGGGGATTTCGCAGTCCTTCTTGCCCGGGTTTACGCCTTTATTTTTCCCGTCGGGAATCCCGCTTTCCCTGCTTGAATCCGGACCCTTTTCGGTCTGATCCATTTGGGAAAGGCCGGTCTCTCCCCCTGACCCGTGCCCACATCCCCACGGCGGGAATCGCGGGGAGCCCGTCCTCGGGGCACGGAGCACCGGGCCTTGGGCGAGTAGCTCCGAAATGCTCCAGGTTTGCCCGGGGGTGGGAAAACGGGACCGGCTCTGCCCTCCCTGTGAATGCACGCAGGAAGCACCGGGGGCAGGGACAAGGCCAAGCAAGGGGGCCACAGCCCCGGGTGCCCCCGGCCAGCAAGTCCCGGGGGTCTCGGCCCAGGTCCCCCCTTCTCCGGGGCAGCGCCGGCCCCGGAGCGGAGCGGCCGGCGGCGGTGGGGCAGATCCCCCGCCCGCAGGGCCGGCTGATTTAGGGGTACAGGGTAATTCCGGGGTCTGGGGAGGGCAGGAGGAGTTGCGGGCGGGGGATCTGCCCGGCGCCCGTAGCGCGGCCCCGGCAGCATTGCTCCGAGCCGGCTGGGCAGGGCTGCGGCTGGGTCAGCCCCAAAGGGCACGATTCAGCGCTGTCACCGCGTCCCTTCTCCTGCTGCGGGGAAAAAAACAAAACAAACAAAAAACAGAGAGAGAAAAGAAATTAAAAATAAGGGTGGGGGGGAAAAAAAAAAGCAAGCCTATTTCGGATCATATCTAAAATTCGAGGGAGAGCAAACCCTGAGCAATAAATCTACCCAGCTAGGTAATCCCAGGAAGCGGCGTATTTCAAAATGCATGACAAATGAGGGGCACAAGCCGGCGCTTCGTTTTTAAAACTAAAAAATAAAAAGCTTTTGTTTCTCCATATGCAAATTAAATAGTCAAAATCCCAGATATTTGGAAATGGGGGAGAGCCAAATTAATGCGCTGCAAATCTTCGAGAGGAGGCTTTATTTACTAACCCGCCCAAGCCACGTGTGGTAAACTTCTGCGGGTGCAAGACGGCCCGGCATCTCTTCTCTTTGCACACAGAAGTCAATAGATCAGAAATCCAAATTAACTCCCAGCCTGTTTTCCATACACCCAGCCACCTTTTTTTTTTTTTTTTTATTTCGTGGTTATATTGAATTGTAGTGTTTGCAGCCTCATTAAATCCATTCCAAGACAAAAGAATAAAAGACTGGGGGGAGGGAGGGGACAGGAGAGGAGGGGGAAGAGGAGAGGGAATGGGGGGAAAAAAAAAGAACAGATAAAGAAAACAAATAAAGCCCTTTAACTAGATCTTCACATAAATGTCACAGTTTCTCAGCATTTACGATTTGCCTGTTTAGCATAAAAACACTTAAGGACAAGATTGAAGGCTTTCCGAGAGATCTGGACAGAAGTCAAAGCTATCACTCGGAGGTAAAAAAAAAAAAAACAAAAAACAAACAAAAAAAAAAAGAGGGGATGGCGGGGTGGGGGCGGGAGGTGGCGGAAAACAAGTGCTCTTCCAAATAATACTAAAGAAAAGTGAATTTCATTGTAATTCATAGGCTTGTTCCAAATACCAAGAGAGAAAGAGAGAAGAATAGAAGCGCACAGATGCCCCGACGAAAGGAGAACAGCTCTGCTCCCATTGTTGTGGAGTTAAACAGTGGAAGGGAGGGTTAACCTAATCCATCAAATTGTCTGGAAATTGTGAAGAAAATTCAAAAACCATATGGTCTCCAAGCGCTCGCCTTCTCTCTGCTGCGGAGGGGCACGCTTGTTTCAGCATGGCGAACCGCAGGAGGCTGTATATGCTCCATTGTCGCTTGTCACTTCAGAGAAGAGGGCTCATTTGTCCCCAGTTTTCATGCTTTACGCTAAAAATTACAACCCCATCCATTCTCAAAGAGGAGAAAGATTTATTTAGCCTCGGAGAAACTGGACCAAAAAAAAAAAAAAATCCAACCCACAAACCAACCCTGTCTTATCTGGACACTTCTCCTCCGAGCTCTGCCACTGTACACCAGATTTGTCTTTCTCACATAAATTTTGCAAAGAATAGGGAGAAACACACGTTGCTCGGCTCCAAAGGCAGGTCACGCTGCCAAGAGAAAACACATTCACCACAGCCTTAATTTTGGCGAAGGAAAAAAAAAAAAAAAAGAAAGAAAGAAAGAGGGGAGGGGGGAATGAAGAAAAAAAAAAAAAAAAAAAGGAAAGGGAGGAAATGAAACATTTTCCAGCCTCGTGTCCCCGTAGCAGCGCTTTTGCCCAGAAGCAGGAGGTCTGGCCCGCCGGGCGGAGGGCAGCTCCCCCCGCTCGCACCCACCGCTCCTTTTGTCCGAACTGGTGATAACTCCTTCCCCTCCGCTCGAATTTGTTTGGGTTTTTTTTAAATTTTATTTTTACTCCCCCTCCCTCTCTCCGTTTCCTCTCTAATTTGGGGCTGGAAATACCCCACTGGAGGCGGGAGCGGTGGTGCGGGCGGGGGATGCCGGTGGCCCCACTGGCCCCGCCGCGCTCCCGCCGCCGCGCATCCTCCGCGCCGGGGAAGCGCTCCCCGCACCTCCCGCCTTCTTGAGCCGCCGGCATCTCCTTCTGCTAAACCTCTACCTGGCATTAACCTTGAAAAAATTTAAAAAAAAAAAAAGTCATAAAGTTCTCGCTCGTGTGCTCCTTCCTTGTCATTTTCTCACAGGTACTGCGGTTAAAGTAACTTTAAATGCAAACGGGATGGGAGATTCCTGGGGAGAAAAGTCTGTGTGACCGCGGACCAGCGGAGCGGTTTTTCGTTCACAAAGAAGGACGTTAAAAGTATATTAAAATGGTAAAGATTTTATTGTATCGGAAAAAAGAGCTATCTGTACAATTCTAAGAGACAGTAAATAAAGCGACGTTGTCCCTATCGGAACTTAAATAGCAGGCCTTTTAAAATTTGTACAATTCAAACAAAAACAGGTCTTAAATCTGTACATTTTTTTAAATTTATAGTGTAATATTTAAATGTATCGATCTTGGGATTTGTCTTTTTTTATTTCCGTAGCATGCAAAAATTCTAAAAAGAGTAAAAAATAATTCTAGGATTTTTTTTTTCATTTTCGATTTTTTGTTACCACCTTCATATCAAAAATACGAAAGGCAGCTTTTTAATAAAAGCACAACAATAGCAGAAAATGGTAAAAATAGCTTTTAATTGGTAAAATGAGGCAGAAATTGCATTGGAGACAAATCTCTATGCTCTAGGAAAAAAAAAAGAAAGTATATATTTTTCAACTTGCATTATAACCCATCCCCAAGTTCCCAAGATTGCGAAAGAAAAAAAATATTTTTAAAAGGAAAAAAAAAATTCTTCGTGCACATCTGAAACATGCAAGGAAAGGAAAGTGGCTAATTTTTGCTGTTGCCGTTTTAAGTCTAACTTAAATCTCCTCTAAAATGGTTCGTTTCGGAAGTCTTTGAAAACAACTGCCTACCCAAACATCTGTTGGAAGCCGAGTTTATTCCAAGGTTACGCGTCTCCCTTATAGACAAAATAATCGTCATTGATAGCTATTAAAAAAAATAATAATCAAAACCTCAAAAAGAAGGGGGAAGGAAAAAAATCCAATATATACGTTTAAATATTTATACAGAAGCCGTCCGTAATTGCACCATTCCGAAGATGTGGCAGGCGGAGGGATATCGACTCTACCCTAAATTAATTTGTGTTTGTGTGTGTTCGTGGTGGGTTTCTATTGCTTATTGCTCCGACCGAGGGGGAGCAGCCGCCTCGCCGCGCTGCCGGGGCCGGGATGGGGGGCCGGGGGTGCCGATTTGGAGCTGTCGGGGTGGGGGGGGTGGGGGGAGCGGGACGGGCCGGGGGTTGTGGGGGGAGGTGGTGGTGGTGGTGGAGGAGGCCCTCCGGCCGCCCCTCAGTCATCCACGTCGATCTCCACGTCCTCCTCCTCCTCCTCCTCCTCCTCCTCGCTGTCCCGGCGGCTGCGGGGCCGCTCCGTGGGGGGCGAGGCGGGGCGGGGCGGCGGCGGGGCGCCGGGCTCCCGGGCGGCGGAGGGGGGCGGCGGCGGGGAACCGGGCCGCGCCTTGCCCCTTCCCTCGGCGCTGGGCTCCAGCTCGGCCAAGGCCACGATGTCCACGGCGGGGTTGGGGCCCAGCTTTTTGGCCGATTCCACGTCGGCCTTCATCTCCTCCAGGTCTCGCTTGAGCTTGGCGCGGCGGTTCTGGAACCAGGTGATGACCTGGGCGTTGGTGAGCCCCAGCTGCTGGGCGATCTGGTCCCGGTCCGCCGGCGACAGGTATTTTTGGTAGAGGAACCGCTTCTCCAGCTCGTAGATCTGGTGGTTGGTGAAGGCCGTCCGCGACTTTCGACGCTTCTTCGGCGTTTGCCGCTGCCCGAAGATCGTCATCCCGTCCCTGCCTGCCGACGAGCCGCCAGATTGTCGCCGCTTTCCCCGTGTCCACCCCCCCAGCCCCCTCCCCCCCTCCCCACGCGAGCCCACAGACCCCACGACCCTGCCCCGTCGGGAGCGGGGGGGGGAGTGGGGTAAAGCCGCCTCTCCCGCACCCCGAGGGTCGCGGGCGGGGAGGATGCCGCCGGCTACCGGCCGCTCAGGGACCCCCCATCCCACCCCGTGCGACACCCCGGGAGATGCGGGGGGAGGGGGGGGGGGGGGAGAGAAAAACAGGCCGTGGGGAGGAGCGGGGCACCCACCCGCGGGAGGATCCCCCCACTCCGCGAGTGGCTTACCTTCGGCCGCCTGCAGCACGCTGACTTCCAGCCCCTTGAAGGTTTTGCTGGCCAGCTCTTCCAGGGCGCAGAGGGGCGAGGTTTGGGAGAGCAGCGCCCGGCCGGAGAGGGGCAGCCCGGCCGGGGGGTGCTTCTCGGCGGCGGAGAGGAGGTGGGCCGTTCCGCAGAGGGTGTAACTCCTCCGCACCGAGGGCTTGTTGAGGATGTCCTCGATGCTGAAGGGAGTGAGGGGCTTGTTGGAGTTGGCCGGCGGAGGGAGGTGATCCAAGGGGCTCCGCCGCCGCTCTTCCCCCGAGGAGGGCTTGGGGTCTTCTTTGGAAGTCATGGTGGGGCCGGGCCGCGCGGGGCTGCCTTCCCCACCCGCGACGGGGATGCGCTGCCGCGGGGAGAAGCCCCCGGCGGGACCGCGGGGTGACGGCGGCGGAGACAGCGAGCAAAAGTTGAAGCCCACCTCCAACTCCGGCGGAGGAGCCCCGGGTCCTCCCGGGGAGAGCCACGTCGGGCGGCGGGCAGGGCGGGCAGCGCGGGCAGGGCGGGCAGGGCGGCGGGCTGCGGCCGGGAGCGGAGCTGCCGTCGGTCCCTCGCCGAGAGGTGGTCCTGCCGCACCTCTTGTCCCAGGGTTTTGGGTCGGGGATTTTTTTTCCCCCCCTCTCTCTCTCTCTCCTCTCACTCTCCGCTCGCTCTCTCTCTCCTCTCTCTTCCTCTTCTCAGCTGCTATTTTAAGAAACACCCCAAATCGCAGCACTTTCCCTGCCCTCCCCCCCCCCAAGCGAATACCCCCCCCCAAATAATTTAAAAAAAAAAAAAGAAGGAAAAAAGAAAAAAAAATTAAAAAGCAGACTTCGGAGAGGGGGAGAGCAGCCCTCGCACCGAGACCTCGGACCAGGGGGAAAGAGGCGAGAAGAGACGGGGTAATTGACTATTGCTAACAAGTTATTGTTGATTGGGAGGTAATCAATTATCTTCAATGACACTTTTCGCCCTCTCTCTCTCTCGCTCCCTCTCTCTCTCTCTCTCTGTCCAATGCAGGCTTTTGCAAGTTCGGAGACCCATTAATTAGGAGGCGGTATGGAGGTGGAGCCCAGTTGAATTATAATGCTGAATGCACTTGTCATATTCTGGCCCTGCTATTTGTTTGGACATATATATTTTTAAATTACATTACAAACCAGCCTTTATTGCATCAGGATAATACGGTATAGTGAAAAATAATAATAAGCGAAAAAAAAACAAAACGAAAAATGTCCGGCGGTATCTTTTTTTTTTTTTTGTCTTCCCCCCGAGATTTTTTTCTTTTCTTCTATTTCTCCCTCCTGTTAATTTCGGCTACTAGTTTATTTAAAATGTCTCTCTCTGGCTCTACCCAGAGCCGTTTGATGTTTTAATGAGGGGAAGAAGGGGAGAGCCTGGTTCCAGGTAAGGCAGATCTTTCCTTTCCAATAAAATCCGAAGGTTTCCGCCGAATTTGTCGTGCTCCTCTTTCCCAGCGCCCTGGGCCGGAGCGGGCTGCGGGGGCCGGGGCGGGGGCAGCTCGGCGGCGGGGCAGGGCCCCCCCGGGAGGGTGCCGGTGCCGGGGGTGCCCGCGGAGGGGCGCGGGGCGCGGGCCGGGATCGCTCCCGGGATGTCGGCGACTTCTTCGGCTCCGCTGGCGCCGGATGATCCCGGCCGGGGGTAGCGCGGGGAGAAGGGGCGGGCAGCGGCCGGGCTCCGCCGCCCAGCACAGCGCCGTGTCGGGGCCGGAGAGGGCCGATTGCCAGCCCGAGGCCTTTTGCTGCCAGCCTGCGGGCGGCTCTGGAGGGGGGCAGCGGCGGCGGGGCGTGCTGAGCCCCCCCACCCTCGGGGGAAACGCGGCCCGACCGGCCGTGGGGGCCAGAACCTCTCCTTATTATTTGTACCCGGGCCACCAGCCCGCTTCGGTCTCGCCGCTCTGCAGGGCCGGAGACAAAGCCCGGAGCCGGGGAGGGGGGTGTGTGCGAACTGTCCGGCCCCCCCTCTGCGCGGGGGCACCCCCACGCTCCCCGCGGGGCGGCCGGGCCGCGGCCCCAGGGCCGGGGCTGGACGGGGCGGGCGGCGGCGGTCGGGAGCATCGCGGGGCGGCGGGGCTGGAGGAGAGGCCGGGGCCGGATCCGGCCCCAACTTTCCCTCCTCACCTTGACGGGCAGGAGGAGGGCGGCTGGCAGCTCCCAGGCCGCTAGGTACCAAACAAGCACAAAAGAAGCAAATGGCTCCTCTCCTTAAAGCGCCCTCTTCCCATTTTTTATAGCTCTCTGGGAGTCTCTTTATGCAGTGACCTATTTTTAAAGGCCTATATTGGGTTATTCATCATATCAAATACTGCGAGGAGCTGGGGGGAGCCGGTCGGGGGGGAGCGAATTACACTGATTCTAAATCGCCCGGCTTCTTTGCTTTGCTAGGTGGATTATTTGCTTCGCTTTGCTTGGGTTTTATGAAGTGATTTAAACATATTTTAACCAATTAGAGACTTTCCTCCTCTCCCTTGTGTCCCCTCGCATTATTTTCCAGCGTGGCGTTTTATGTCAGGATCCGGGTTTTATTGAGAACTCAGCCGGGGATGCTGGTGTTATAATTACAGAAATAAGATTTTTAAAAAAAAGAAAAAGAAAAAGGGGGGGGGGAGAAAGAAAAATAGTCTCGTTCCTGGGTGAGAATTTGGGCGGGCTGGCGGGCGTTTGGGATGCGCCGAGGCGCCGCCGGCTCCGGGCTGCAGGCCGGCCCGCCTTCCCCGCGGAGCGGAAACCCGGGGCGCAAGTTGCGCCCCGACCCCAAGAGCAGCCCGCTCTGCTCAGGGCAGGGGCAAAACTGCGCCAGACACAGCGAAGCCCCGCAAACCGTTCCGGATCCCCAGTTTTTCCTCACGGACCGCATCTCCCTTTCCCTGCCTGCGCGGGGGAACAGGGCTGTAAACGCAACTCGCTTTTTTTGGCTCCCTAGTAGGGGCAGAGCCCGGGGGGCGGGCAGCAGCCTCGGCACGGGCTCTCCGGGCCAGGGGGACCCTTCTTCGTTTGCCTCGGCCGCTGCCTGGCAGGGGAGAGCCGGGTTCAGGCTTTGCATGAGTAGCTCAGCCCGGTGGCTCCAGGCCTGCCGCCTGCCCTTGTCCCCAGCGTGTGTGTCCCCCCCACCCAAAATAGCACCTCATTGAGAAAGGGGGTGGCTGAGAGGGAAGGGGGCAGGTTTCGCTCTCCGCCCCCTCCGGCGCTCCGTGGCTGTCCCGGCGGGGTCCTGCCGACCCCTCTCCGCTGTGCTCTCAGCTGCTCGGTAGCGCCTTTGGTGGGTTTGATTTTGTCTCCCCGGCGCTCACTTTGCCTTTGCAACCTCTGCAACTCGCTCCTCGCAAACGACTCCCTCTCTGCCCTCCGGGGGTGGCCAAAAATCAGAGGAGGGGCAGGCTGGATTACCCCCGCCCCGGTTTAGGGGAAGAGCTCAGCATCCCCCTCCTCACCCTTCGGAATTTAATTTTTTTTTTTGTTTTTTGGCAGCCCTCTTGGCACCCACCCCCGAATTAGGGATCCTTGGTGCCCCGCGGCAGGTCCCATCGCATCTCCCCGTCCTCGGAGGGCCCCGGAGAGCAGTGGGGGGCACCGGGGGCAGCCGAAGGCCGGCTCCGGCCGCCGCCACGGAACTTCGCATCCCTCCGGGCTCTTCTCCTGTTCGTCCCGCCGGGAGACAGCTGCGGGTCGTGTCTCCCAGCTTTGGGGTCGTTTGGGGAAAAACACCCTCATCCGAAGCGCTTCAACTCCCTCCCCACCCCTTCCACCAGCTCCAGTCCCTCTGGGAGGGGACTCGGCACTGATCCCCTCTTGATGCAGGCAGGAAAAGTTTGGGTCGATTCCCCGGCCGAGAGGTGGGGAGGGGACCAGGGTTGGAGGGAACGGTGGCCCCTCGCTGTACCCGGGGGTGGATGAGGGGGTCCCCCAGAGCCGTCGGGGAAGTGTGGCTCGGGTCCCCGCTTTTCACCGGGGAAGAAAAGCGAGTAAAGCAGCGGCCTTTCCTCCTCCTCCTCCACGGAGCAGAAAACTACTGCTGAATCAGAAACCGCTGAGAGGGGAGTAAAATATCCCTCCGGCTACCAGTAGCATCTTTGGAGGCATCTGCCCTCGCCGCCCCCTGAGCCGTATTTCGGGGTGTCAGCGTGGCTGCCCTCCTCCGGGACCCGTCCTGGGCACGGCAGGCAGCGGCAGGGCGCTGCCGGGGCTGCCCGGCTTTGGCTGTGCGCGGCCCACTTTTGTCCAGGAAAATGTCACAGGAATATAATTAAAGCAGGCGGCATAAATCATTCAAGTGTTGATCACCAAAGTAACTGCGTACAAATGACACCTCCTTTCCCAGCATAGCTGAGCCGTGCATGGCTCCCAGTTATGTCTGCCTAGTTTAAGTGGTCTAAACACGTTACCGCTCCCTGTTAGCAGCACGGAGAGGAGCAAACTCCGTGCTCTCCAGCTGACAGCGAGCGCCGCGGCCTGGGACAGCATCCCGCACGGGGCCGGGGGGGGCATTCCGGGAACCTAGGAAATAACTGTTATTTTTGTCTTTAAGCGCTCCCCAAGTTTGGCGCTGCGAGTGCCGAGAGGCGGAGAGAGCCCGGTGGGACCCGCCGTGGAGCCCGGAGGAGGGAGAGCCGCGGCGGGGTCTGAGGTCCCTGTCCCAGCCTTCTCTTGCAAAACTGCCGGTAAAATGTACCCACAGGTGTCCCGTGTCCCCACCGCCGGCGGGCACTGCTCGTCGTTACTCCCCTTGGCAAACAACCGCCCCGAGCTGGGCGCCCGCCGCCTCCCGGCTCTGTTGGGGAGGGGGTGTCGGGGGGCCGGGGGGCACTGCGGAGCTGGGGAGAAACTCCCCGGCCGAGCCCATCTCTGGAGGTCGTTTTACACCTCTCGCCCTCTCCTTCCTCCCCTCGCAACCAGCTCCCTGGGGAAGAAAAAACTTCGCTGCACCAAAAATAAACCTGACCCCAGTGGCCGCCCCCCTGGCCGGGGATCCGGGGCCAGGGGCAGCGCGCCCGGCCCAGCCCGACCCGGCGGGAGCGCACCCCTCCCGCGGAGCCCCGGCCTTTCCCCGGCAGAGAAAAGCGGAGAAGCCGCCGTTATCTCGGGGGGCTCCGGCAGCAGGGATGAGATTTGCGCGGGGCCGGGCAGGGACGAAATCCGCCTCCCCAGAAACCCTGCCAGAAGCGGGGGAGCGGGGGGCAGTCCCCCCCCGCCCCCCCGGACGGGCAGGCAGCGCAGTGCCCGGCTCTCCGCCTTTCCCCGGGGCTTTTTCGTTTGCAAACGAACTCTCGGGGCGGCCCAGTGGTACCGGGGCCGGCGGAGCTGGAGGGTCCGGGCACCCTCTGCCCACCCCCGGGCCCGATTTGTTTTCCCCCCCGAAAACCCCCGCGAAGCCCCGGTGTCCGGGCCGCCTCCCGCCGCCCTGCCGCAGGGCCAGGAGAGGGACATGAGCCTAAATTTGAGCGAGCCCCTGGGCCGGTGTAAGCTGGAATGGGGATCCTCCCGAGCAGGGTATAAGGAAAATAGGGGAGCCCGCCTCCCTCGCAAGCCGTTGTAAAGCGCAAATTAAAAGTAACTCCCGGGGCGGATCGACTCCTCCGGCCACCTCATCGACTTGCGCGGGGCCGCGGGGAGCGTTTCCCACGGCGGGGGAGAACAGCAGGGGTGCCCCCATCCCAAATGTCGGGGCCAGCACGTCCCCTCTCCTCTTAACACGGCCGGAGACCCTCTCGAGCCATCTCTCCTGACGGGTTTCCGGGGTTTCTCCGGGGTTTGTGGGGGCTGGAGAGCCGGTCTGTGCTGCTGGCTCCCCAGCCAGACTCCAGGTTTCCCCCCGGGGACAGGGTTCCCCTTCAGCCGCCGCAGGGGTCCCCGCGAGGGAAAGGCGAATACGAGCATCTGAACGTATTTTTATTATTTTAAACTCCAGTATTTTAATTTATAGTCCAAGAAACCCAGTTGGACGCAGATTCCCCGGGAAGAACAGCCGGGACGTGCTCGTCCCAGCTGCAGGCAAGGCGAGAACTTGATTTTTATTATTTTATTAAAAAAAAAAATCAAATACTTCGATAAATGCAATCTGCAGGGACCCCTCTGGAGGGCAGGGAGGTAGGACGGAGCCGGCCGGGGGCATTTCAGGCCTCTCGGCCGTGCCAGTCTCTGTGGGCGGCAGAGATTTAGCAGCTCCCGGGGCCTCCCTGCCCCGTCCCAGTCCCGGGAGAGGCGAGGCCGGGCCGCGGGGCAAGCGGGAGAGACCCGGCGGAGGGGATCAGCGCAGCCCCGACCCTCTGTTCAGACCCCGGTCACTCTCGTTTTGGGACGGGACGCAGCCACAGCCTTCTCTCCAGCCCCTCGCGGCTCCAGGGAAGAGCCTGGAGAGGCGGGGAACCGGTGCACCGCGGCCGCGGAGCTGGCCCTGAGGCCGCGGGGATGGGCGCAGGGGAGCGGGGGCGGGCAGCGCCCGGGCCGCGCGGCTGCGCCCGGAGGCTGGAAATAGTGCGCAGCGGTGGGTATCACGGTCCCTTCCGGGCCCCGCGGGGCTGGGCTGGGGGTGTCGAGCCCCGGGGTGATGCCCACCTCAGCCCGGGCCCGGGGGCTCCCTCGCTTCAGCCGGGAGAGGAGCGGAGGAGGGGCTGCTCGCGGGGTGCCCCCCTGCCCCGCTCCGGCCTCGGGGCTCGACAAAACTTCGTGGGAAGGAACCGGGGGCGGGGGGGGGGGGGGGGGGGCGGGGGCGACGACACAGTCACCCAGGCCTGCGACAGCCCAGCCGAGCTGCGCTGGCTCCTCTGAGACCTGTAATATCTCTGCTGCTCCCGGCACGCGTGAATAATTCACCAGGCTGCCAAAAGCAAGTAACGTTTGTGGCAGCTATGAAGGAGCCGGGGAGGCGAGGGCTCATTTTTGGGGGGCAGAAGGAGGTGTGGGGAATCAATTGAAACTTAATAAAGAGAGTAGGGGAGAGAATGGCGGAAATAAGCCAGGCAACTTCTTCTAATAACAACTTGGTGTTAATAATTCAGGAGCAGTCATTGGATTATAGCGCAATATCCGAAGTACGTGTTGCCGGCACAGTGCGGGTGGATAATGTAATCGGAGCTCATTTTGCCTTCCAATAAATTACAGCAGCAAAAGTTTCCTGTTAAAGCAGTTATTTGTATTTCTTTTTTGAAGGTGATCCCCCTCCTTCCTCCCCTTCCAACAACTGCAATAAGAAAACTAATTAAAAACTAATATTTCTATCCTTTGTAAAAGCAGCACCAAAATGCGAAGTCAGAGTTTGACTGCGATCTCTTCCAACTTTGAGTGCTGTGAGGCTGCTCCTCCCTACCTCTCACTTCTTTCTTTCAGCACCTTGTTTTTCCATCCCTCCTTTTTTACATCCTACCCCGTCTGACCTCATGGGACCTCTCCAAGCTCAGACAAGTGCTGCTGGAAAGAAAAATGTCCCTAAAATCCATCCCTTCATGTTAGGCTTGCTGTATTTATTCCCCTTGTCCCTCTCGGGTCCTGTTATGAAGGGGTAGCAGCTAGAGGTAGGGTCAAACAGCAGTTCACCTGTCTTTCAACTCATGTGTGAGGTGAGTTTGCAAGGCCTCAGATGCCTCTTGTTCTTTTGCTTCCAAACCGCAGCAGATACATACCCCTGGACCCAGCCAGGGTATTGCAGGTTTCCTCTTCTCTGTTCCCCTGTTTCTCTTGCACTCTTGTGGTCTCCATCCACAGCAGGGGTTCACAAGATAATCCTCAAACCTCTCCCAGCCCTTGCTGCTGGACACAGGGCTCCACTGCCCTGCTCTCCAGTGCCAAGCTGCTCTCTGCATCCTGCTTGGGACCTGTCTCAGACCTGCCTCAAAAAGTGACCTTTCCCCAACAGCTTGGCCATGGCCAGCAGACACCTCTGATAGGATGCTTTACACCTCTGTTTTTAGTTTATTCTGCTTTCTGCCCCAGGAACCTTAGACACATTCCTCAGATGGGCTTGAATCAGGCATGGCTCTTTCTATGGGTAGTTTTAGCATCCTGTAATGGTGGCTGGCATTCCCCGTCCTCCGTAATAGCTGCTGTCAGCTTACAGCGTTTCTGTACCGATCGCTGTCGGATCAGGCTGTCTCCCTGTCTCCGGTGCTGCATGGCGGTATGATGGAGAGAGAGAGAGAGAGAAGAGCTTCCTGCAGGAGGCTGGGGTGAAAAAAAGCTCTCCTGTTAGGCATTTCCCTAATTCCCGCTCTTCGGGAAATGATTCAGACTCTGAACTCTGAGGTTTATATCACTACAAAAATGCCTCATCTTTAGTGATTCCACCTCTGAGCATCCTGGGGCCCAGTCCATGTCCTTTCTCTGTTTTGTTCAGTTTGTGACATGTTGTGGCACCAAATCCCCATGTCCTCCTGCCTGGCACCCAGGGCTCTTTTCTAGCTGATGTACTATTGCTTGCAATGGTGGAACTTTATTGCCTGGGCTTTTTTTTTCTGGGCACTGAGTAAAGCATGTGTAGTGAACAGCCTCAAGATTTCTCCCATTTTTCTGCTTGAAATCTCCTCGGGGTCTATTTAGTTCTGCTGCTTTTTACAGGTGTGGAAAGCGGGTGTTCGCTAATGCCAAATATGCAGCAACACGTGGGTCTGGATTCTGTTTGTGTATGACAACACCAGTCAGGTTCTCTGCATCTGCCGTCATCAGTGTTACAACTTAATGAGGACCTACCAGCATTCCTTAGTAAGAGCTAAGGGGGATGAGCAAGACCCAGAAAGGGAGGTATTAAAACCACAAACAGCAGAAAGCATGCAGTCTGGGGTATGCAAAGGGTCTGGCTGGCGTGGGCATCCCTCACCCTCGAGAAAGTCTGTGGCTGGTTTGACAGCCCTGTGATGAGGGAGGATGTAAGTCTGGTGAGATCAGGTATGGAAAAATAAGCCTCAAGGCACAGGACCTGAAAGGGTCCTTTGCTGGAGTGGGTGGGATGCCAGTGGGGCAGCAGCCACTGGAGGGAGGATGGATCCTGTGCCCCCCCTCCCCGCAGGGCTCCTGCGAAGGATCAGGAGGAACCCTGGGGCTCACTGCTGCTTCAGAGATGGGAAAGCAGCCATGGATGGGTTAGTTCTGTCTATCCCAAACCACAGGACAGGTTTCCAGGAGCAGCCCCTCTCCCGCACTTTAAATCTTGTGATTTTCTGCTTGGAAAGCTGTGTACCTACTCCTGCTGCTTCTTTCAGTCTCAGCAAAGAAACCAGTGTTAAAAGTCTCCTGTGTCCTGCAAACCTATTGCCAAACTCCAGATGGTCCCTTATTATAGCTAGAGAGTGTCCATGAGCCTTGGAGTACATGGACTCCAGAACACGGTAGAAAAGTGATTTCGATTTCCCAAGGTTAAACACTTGTTGATTGGTAATGCAAGGTAAAAATTACAGAAGATATGATTTTTTTTAAGATGTATACAGATCCTTAAATGGTGACCTCATTCTGTACAAGGGATCTAGGCGAGGGTAAGGAGGAGTGAAGTCCAGCAGCGGGAGAAGCAGTACCCATGCACCCCACAGCGATGGAGCAGTTGCAGTGCTGTGGGTGCACCAGGGCTGCTCTTCTCTTCGGTCTTTGCCTTTTTGCCCTGTGCAAGTGTGTAATCAGCGGACCCATCGGCTCAGCGTTGCAGAGCTGGGCACGTAGTGCTGCAAGAACATGACCTTTTGCTCTGAAGATGGTAAGAGCTTTGTGCTGGCAGCGGAACAACATACCCAGTACAAATAGAATCATTCTGATAATAAATCACCATCCATAATAAGAAGACATCGCTAATAATAAGTCATCCAGGGGCCTCTTGAGACCAGCGTACAACTTACTGTAAAAATAGATAGGAAACATGGTGTGATCATTACAAGCAAGATAACAAATAAAAGAGAAAATGACTTTTATAGGCATTTAGCTCTTCTTTCCTTCCCCCAGCTTCCAGCCAGTTCTGTTATCAGTCGGGATGGCTATGATTTAAGTTTGGTCACAAACCCAGACTGGATTTTGCAGATGTGGAGCCCTGGGTTCACAGCACCTGTGAGCTTGCCAGATTACTACCTGCAAAGGACCTGCCTGGCAAAAATATCTCCTTCTTTTTTATTCCCTCTGCTCACCGTGTGATCCCTTCATTATCCTGATTTCTCTAAAGGTCCTGGATACAGGCAAGCGCTCCCCAGTTATGATATACAGGAGCCAGCTGAGGCCTTGCTCATAGATGTCGGCTCTTTCTGTACCTCTTCAGTTGACAGGATTTGTTGCCCAGCTCCCATGGCTTTGTTTCGCCTCAGCTGACGGGGTGACTGGACTTCAGAAACCGGAGAATAGTGAGGGGCAAACACATGGCAAAATCTGAGCTTTGAAATGAATGAATGTTTGCATCGAGAACTCGCCAGACCCAGGAATATTTTCACACATAAACTGGCTGGCATCAAAAGACTTGTGAAAATTGCTCCATGCACAGAAGCCAAAGGAATCTGACACATTTGTTTAAGGACAAATTTGCAAGTTGTGCCTTGTACTGTTCCGGCAGCTCTGAAACAGATCTGCTTGGGATATCAGTGATGCTTTCTTGCAGCAGAGGGGAAAGAGGTTAGGGCTGTTCAAATCTTTCTTGGTTTCTCTCCTTGTTTGCGTTTGCCAGGCAAACAATAGCAGATGTTATATAGTCAGTTCAGTTCGCTACTAGTCCCATTATGTTCTATTTATGTTTCACTTTATTGGCTTTTTTTTTTTTATTTTCCTATTATTGTTTCACTCTGGGGGAGGCAGAGGATATAATATATTCATCTTTATTATACAAAATCTGTGTGAAGCATTTAATAAAATGCTGTTTCCACACAGCTAGGAATATTACTGTTAGCTATTCTTAAGTTAATGCTCCTATTAAAAAATGTTTGATGGCTGCAGTGACTGGAACTTGTGTGGACAAAAAGCACACACACCACTAAATAAGGCACTCATGGCAATTCAGAGATTTCCCGATGCCTTGTGGAAAACTTCTGTTTAGCCAGATTTCTGCTTACTTAGCATATTTCCAACATTGCTCTTCCCTGGTTTTATTATTAGTTATATTTGAATGGAAAAGAAGTTTTGCTTTTTCTTCCCAAAACTTTCCCCTGGTATTGGAGGGGTCAAATTTGGCCCCCATCCCCAGGTCTCTTTCCCAGGTGGGAGTCTCGGCGGAGGTAGGTGTGAAGGTGATTGGGGCAGGACACTGACCGGAATGCAGTCATGGTTGCTGTCTGAACCAGGACCAGCTTGTGTTAAGCCCATGATGCTCTTCTGCCCAAAGGCTGTGGATTCAGTCCCAAAAATGCCTGCATGAGGTAAGCCAGGCTCGTTCTGCTTTACAAGCTGGTGGATGGGGGCAGAGGGTCTATACTTGCTCATGAAAATGGAGCAGGGCAGCATCTGAGACCTACATGTCATGGCACCTGGCTGTGCCAGGAATGGGAGCGGCTCTCCATGGACCAGAAGCATGGGAGATGGTGCTGCTTCTGGAGGTGCTGAGGGGATCAGGCAAAACCATGGTGAAAAGTCAATGTTATTGCATCAGGTGAGAGCAGATGAGCGATGGTAAAGAAGCTGTTCCTGGGAAACAAAAAGCTATTTTCAGATGAAGGCCTTTCCCTCATCAATAACTTTCCAGGAGAGACGCAGACATCCACACCCAAAACAACACTGACTCAGAGATCGACACATTTGGTTTTAGACTCAGTGCTCAGTCAAACACACAGCTTAACACCACGCTTCTCCCTGGCACAGGCAGGGATTTGACATGCAGATCTAGGTTCATGAACCCTCTCAGAATCAGAGGCTTTATCCCTCCCTGACTATTTCCTTTGGAGATCAACGAGGCAGTTCAGTGATGTGAGTGCTATGTGTTTGCAGGAGTGGTAATGGCAGTCAGCCTGGCACTGATCTATACTGTCACCATATATGAGAGCCTGAGGAAGGCCATATAGACTCTAATGAAGGTCTGTCTAGCCCTGTATCCTGGCTCCACTGCTGGTTGGTGATGGATGTCCCGAGAGAGCAAAAGACCCAATTATACAGTATAT
The DNA here is from genome assembly GCF_047716275.1 of Strix uralensis. Taxonomy (NCBI): domain Eukaryota; kingdom Metazoa; phylum Chordata; class Aves; order Strigiformes; family Strigidae; genus Strix; species Strix uralensis. The sequence continues at coordinate 27,756,543 of NC_133978.1, read as the reverse complement.
TATTGTCACTATAGTATTACATTATACTATTATAATACAAACATTAGCAAGTATATGGCATGCTTCTCTGGGATACTTTCCCAGCCCCCGGCAGTTTGTGGTTCAGAGAGTCCTGAGCCAGAAGTGATACCTTTGTGCTTTATAGCCCCAGATAGATTGTTCTCCCATGAACGTGTCTAACCACTTGTTCACCCCATATAATCTTTTGGCATCCATGATATCCCAGGGCAATGAGTTTCACGGCTGATCTACAAGCTATGCAGATAAGATCTTCCTTTCATTTGTTATGAATCTGCCACCTGATAACTCCGTCCGCTCACACTTGTTCAGGAAGAGGTGACGCACAGTTAATCCCTGCTCACCCACTCCTCAGCCTGTCTGACAGCACAGACATCCGTAGTCCTTGGTAAAGCCTGTCAGCCTGGAAACACGGAGCTGACTGTGGGAGAAGTGAATCTCCTATCATTCAGGCCTGAGCAGCTGATGGAGAAGACCAAGGAAAACCAAGATGTACCTCAGAGAGAGAATGACATTCATGGTGTTGTGGGCAGTGGGGATGTCTGTGGTGTCCTTGGCTGGGCAAACACCTGGGAGAGATGTTGGGCCACCAGGATGAATTGGAGGCTTGGCTGATGTATGAGCGAAGACATCTGTGAACACAAAGGGTTGGCTATGGGGGCTGCAGTGGTGAAACAGAAACAGTGGGGCAGGGAGCTCATCCCAGTCAGCCAAAATCTCCAGTTTCCCGAGGAATCAGGGCAAAGCAGACCAGGAACTTGAGGCTCACACATACTCTCTTGGGATGGACCCAAGATGGGCACCAGTGCATTGAACAAAGGTGGAGAGCATCCACTGGCAGCACCCAAGGTGAGCTGCCGGGATGAGACTGTCCCCATCATGTGCTGCAACACTATGGGTTTGTTCCTTTGCCCACCCAGGTTTTGGTGCCTTTGTGTACCCCACACTCCCAGGGGCAGGAGGGCTTTGCAGATGTAAAATGAAACATCCAAGAAACTTGAATGCAGAGGGAACATCCAAGGGACTTTCGAGCCCTGCTATGAAATTATCATGCCTTGGGAATGATAAGGGTTATAGCAGAAGTGTAAGGACAAGCATCGTCAGCCTCCACAAGGTTTTTCTTGGTCTGTCTAGATATGGCACCCTGTCTGTTAGATAGGGAGAGGAGCTGGGGGAGGATATGCCTGCTGTCAGACCAGTCATTTCATGACATTGCATTCTCCAGACAGAGCACCTGCGAGACAGAGAGCGCTTGGTAAGCTCCAGAAAGTGGAAATGTTTTACAAAAGCACCGTAAACATCTGCTGAGAGGTATCTGGGAACGTGACTACGAGAGAGAATGAGGAGGTGCAGGGAGGAGGGAGGATGGGTCTTTGAAACAGGTTAAACCCCCAGCCCTGTGGGGGTGATGTGAAAGGCTGGATGGCACTGTGGGGGGTACCAACCCTGCCAAACTGGGGAGGAAGCCCCTGGAGAGACTTCCTGAGGCTTTTGCAATGTGATAGGAGTGAGGAAAGAGCCAGATTTGCTTGAAATACTTCATTTTAATTGCAGAAAGCTGCCTGCCGTCTCCCTGCCCCCTTGCTGGGATTCGTTTCTGTCTCTGTCATATGCATGCAACTTTTGGACTGGTGAATCATGGCAGCGATGGGCAGGGACCAAAATGTCCTTGATGCAGATGTCTCCCTCTAAGTGGTCCTCTAGGATTTAAGCCCTAGGGCTGGCTGTTGCTCTGCTGGGAAGACTCCTCAGGTCACCCAGTCTCATTGCTTCACTGGATTTCTGCAAGTTTTTAATGTTTCACTCAAAATCTTGGGGGCAGTTCAGCTTGCTTATGTGGGTTTTCCCACCTGAGTTTTGTGGTGACAGAGATAAGCAGATAAGCTTTAAGATAAGCAGATGTTATGGAAAAACCACCCAGGGCAAGGGACAAGGATAAAGCACACTTTTTTTCCATTGGTTTAAGCATTCTCATGATTTTGAACCTGCTTCCCAGTTTTTTTGGCTGCTTGGTGTTGACAGCACTGAAACGGAGCATGGGTTTCCTGCCAGGATCCACAATTCTAGTGATTTTCCAAAATCCCTCAGTCTCCAGAAGCCATTAAACAAAATCACTTTCTTCCCTGCGACCTCCCATTGCAGTTGCTGATCTGATGATCTGCACTGCTGTAATGTGCAGCCCCCGGGGGGTGCATCCCGAGGGGCACCTCCCAAACCCCGGGTGTCTGCTGAGCACCTCGCAAACGAACCAAAGGCTCAGCTGCTGGCTGCCTCTCGCTGTATCTGCTCCCATGGTGCTTCTGCCTTGCCAGTTCACTGGTAGGAGGTCAGTGGCACAGGGAAGTTTTACCTCTGTCGGTCTGTCTATCCTTCTCTCTCAATATAAGCCTATATTTGAAAAAAAAAAAAGACAAAGCTGTATTTCAAGTGCGCCTTGTTGCTGAAGGGTGAACTATGCGAAGAACAAATCTGCGTGCCCTGTAGGCAGAGATGCCCATGTGGTTTGGGAAGATGTTCAGGGAAGGTGTGGTGCAGGTGTGGGCCTAGAAAATCTAGCAGAACCCATGTGCTTACCTAGCCCTCCACCTCGTAAGGATAAATTGGTCCTATTGGGATTTGTGGGAAATACAGCATCTTCCCCAGCAAGTGAGCAATGATCTGCCATTGCTTTAGGTGGTGAAGAGCCTAAGAAACAGAGAGGTGATGATGCTGGTTTCCTTCTTGTGCTCTTTCCCCTGCTCTTGGTTATCTTGAAGGCTGTTATGTCAAAAACTCCTCCTAGTTGTCATCTGCAGCTCAGTTTCCCATAACCAGCACTGGATAATCTTTCTTCATCACACACCTCCTTATACTCCAGACCTTAAACTGCATCCCTGAATTACCCCAGCTCAGACACCTCTACACTACCATATTCCCTTCCATCAGGCCAAAAGCTGCCCAGAAACCAGTGGCAGATCTGCCTCGTGGGGCCTGGGGTAGGAGTTGCCTCAGCCCTGTCCATACTGGTCTCTTGGTGTGAGTTGCACTGGAGGAGGCCATCTCCCCAATGCAGGGCTCTTCCTTCCCTAAGACCTCCAGCCGTGGTGCCCTGGGGCCCCCATGGAGCAGAGCCAGGTGGGGTTTGCAGACTCCTGTGCCCGATCCCCACTGGTCCCAGAGCTCAGAGCAGGGATGTTGCCCTGGCTGTGGGGCCATGAAGAGCAGGAGCTATACCAGTGGGGGATAGTCCCCATCCCATATAGAAACAACACTGCGGGGTGTGGGGACATATGAGGGGATTAGGCAGAGCATCATGAGCAGGCAGAGCATTGCAGGCAGCCCCTTCCTGTGGTGTGGGAGCAGCTTCCTCCCCATCCCCGCAAAACCTCTCTCCCTTCCCCAGTGAACCCCTTTCCCTTCCCCTCCCTGTGCCAGCGCGTGGGAGCAGCCGGTTGGGCCGATGCGCATTTGCTGAGCCCCGGCTGCTCGCTGTCTCTCCCACCATTTGCTCCCGGGAAGGCCCATGGCGCTGTGCTCTGCTGTCTGCCTCGATGGCTTTTTAATCCCGTTTCCCTGGTTTCGCATGGCAGCAGCCCACGTTTGCCTGTGCAAAGCTTTCCTCTGGATTGCTGGCAGCCGTGCTTCCAAACCCAGCTTGCCGTTTTCCCCAGAGTGGCGGGATTGATTGGCTCCAGCCGGAATGGGCATGGCTCTCTGCTGCTTGGACTGAAATGCAACCATCTGTTACACCTCTAGTTAAAAGTACATAAAGTTGAGCATTTGCGTGTAGACAATACCACCCCTGATACGCTTTCCACCGCACATCCCTCTCATGCTTTGGCAGGATCTTGCACCGCGATGGGCCCAGTACAGGCAAAACCGGCACTTTAGCTCTGCTGGAATCAAGCAGCGTGGAGACGGCGGGGGTGTAAATCAGCCTTTCCTTCTTTCACTGCAGCCGGCCGCCGTCAATTTTGCAGCATGCCATGCCCCAGGCTTACCCCTGGCTGGGGCTGGTCCTGCTACCCTCTTCCCACTGGGCTGAAGCCCTCCCTGTGCTGGCAGCCGGGCTGCCTTGTGCCTTCCGTGCCACTTACGTCCATTGAAATGGCAGCGTATCACTATGTCTCGGTTGGATGTTCCCATTGAGCAAAGGCACTGAGGATAAAAAGGTAGCAGAGACTTGGGAAGATGGGAGCAGCATCTGAGATAGCCCAGAGGGTGGGAGTGTGGAGATGAACGTGTCAGACGCATTGCCCACGTAGCCCTGCACCTGCAAAGGCCTGCCCCGCACACCTGCCCCACTCACTGTCCCACGCTGCCAGCCTGGCCTTGGGCTGCCTGTTCACTGTCTAAACGTCCCCACGCAGCAGTGTCATAGAGAAAGGCAGGGGAGCGGGATGGGAATAGTGCCCTCCCTGAAAGTGTTGAGTACAGCAAGACCCTGCATGGCTATAAGGAGATTTCCATGGGCAAATGGATTCTGGCTTCTCCAGTATTGCTTCCCCGTTCCCTCCCTTTCCCAGCTTTGAGACTTCCCTTCCCTGAAAGCTTCAGACAGACAATGCTGGGGGAGACAGCTGTTTGCCATACTGCACCCCAGCAGCATCTGCTTTTCATCTGCCCATCTTGCCTCCAGCTCCTCACTGTGGCTTTCCATGTCCACCACCAAGTCCGTGCTCAGGGATCCACTAAAGCAGCTAGCAGCCTCCTACTGAGGCCCCAAATGGGCACAGCATTCAACGTACGTCGGGTGGGTATAGGTGGGCAGGGAGAGCTTCAGTGCTTGCAGGCTGGGGGAAAGTCTGAGTGTGCAGCAATGGTCACAGCTATTGCTCTTCCTGGGGCACCAGATACCCCAGCTCAGACCAGCCCCTGTTTTTCTTGCTTCTCTCCAAGCAGGCTGCAGGCTGCATGCACAAGGCAGAGAGGCAGAGGAGAAAGAGCCACAGAAGTGGGAAGTGACCCTGCCAAGGCCAGCAAGCAGATCAGAGACAAGGAAAGGAATTACTTTCCTCCAGCCCATTTATACCACTGTATAAATGTACCATTTGCTTGGCTGTTTGCCTTTACCAAACCACACGGCTGAATTGTTTGAATGGGGTAGCTGCTTTTGGAGACACTTAGAACAGCAAGAACCCTAATTTCCCAGCCTGACGAAGCTCACAAGTGGAGGGCAGCATGTGACAAGGACCCTCAAATTGCAGCAGCATCCCCCCATCACTGTCAGTAACTCTCTCTGGAAACGCTGGTCTCTTGGTGCTTTCACCAGAGCCATAGCTCAGATGAAGCAAGAAGAATGTCACCTTTGTGATGTTAGCATAAGTGATGTCCTTGGGAGCTGATGGATATTGGGTGGCTAAGCCTTCTCCCAGGTCCCTCCTGGATTACAGAGGGACTGGTGGTGATGTATCACCCATTCCTGACCTTGTTCATCTCTGGGGAGCAGTGGAGGTGGTGGGAGAAGGGAAAGGCTAAATGCACATCCTGGGAGCCAGGGTGGCTCTGAAAGCTGAGAGGAGAGCTGGGGGCTGGGGGAGAAGGAGAGACATCCGAGCTCGACACAGGGACAGCAGATGGATTGGAAGGAGCATAACCTCATGGCAATGCATGCTCTGGTCCCTGCAGCTGGCATTAAGGGTCAATTATTTTCAGTGTAACAACTCATTTCTAACTGGAAAGAGAGTGACCTGATGACACTGATAGGACCTGCTGATGTCTATCTCCCTGCCATGGGAGAAGACAACAGCACAAGTTTGTTTGTCCTTGATGTGTGATCACAGATCACTGTGCCTGGATTCCCTTCCAGGTCCTCTGGTGTGGCAGCTGCGGCACACCCAGACCTGCCCAGGAGGTGCCCATGCACACAGCTTTGAGGGGTCAGCAGTGTGGTGCAGATGGGTGGGCATGTTTTTGCCATCCACACACTTCAACATCTCTAGGAAGCAGCATCTCCCTCTGTCAAACCATCCACATTAGACGGGCTCAGGCCCAGTGTCAGGGGTCAGAGCCCAGGAGAGGTCAGAGCCAGCCTGGCTGGAGAGGGTTGAGGCAGGACCTGGCCACGGTGGGGGCCGGACCCCAGCCTGGCCTCCAGCCCTGTGTCTCTCTCACATGTAAGAGTGTGCACTCCTGGGCTCTGCTTCTTTTGGAGAAGAAACTCTTTAAGGTCAGAGGGCTTCCCTGCTGTGTGGTGCAGTCTGGCAAGGCAGCAAGGTGTGCATCAGGCTTGCTTAGAAGCATCAAGGCAGGGTTTGGGTGCTGCCCTTGCTGTGGGGCACTGGTCACCCATCTGCAGAAGGCTGCTACTGTGCATGATGCCCTAGTGTGAGCCACCCTTGCATGCCAGCAGCATTTGATTCAAACCCAACAGGCACCCCTGGAGGGATGGTGTCTTGATTTTACAGATGCAGGCATCATCAAAGTAACTGTCTCAGGAAAAGATCTCCCTCCTGCAAGCTTAACACCTCTGTGGCAGGAGGACCATCCCGCAAGGGTAGTGGTGGAGGACAGACCTGTCACCCTGGCTCTGCCTGTGCCACAGCCCGGGGCATCAGGCATCAGGGCACAGGCAGTGCTGCGGCTGGTTGTTGCTCTGCTGTGTTCCCTCACCCTGCTCCCAGCAGTCAGCTGAGCTCAAGAGCTCTGTGCTCCTCAGGAAGGGGTCCAGCCTGCTGAGATGAGTTAAAGTCCCCCCGAGCTTGTGCCATCCACGTCTGGGTGTAAGTGACACCCCCCCACACCATGCCAGGTCCTTGACCTGGGAGGAATTGCTTGTGCTGGCAGAGAGCTCTGGGCTGCACTGGCCACCTGACTGTGGGGGCAACCTGTTGTGGAGGGAGCCCATGGCACAGCGTTTTGATCATCCCTCTCTAGTGAGGCCACATGATAATTGTGAGGTCCACACGATACTTGTGAGGTCCACACAATACACCTGCCCCACAGCATGAGGAGATGGGCACTTCTGGGGAAGGATGCTGGAGCAGAGCATCCCACCAGGCTGGCTGCTTCCAGGGTGCAACGTGGTCCTGGCTCAGTCCCGAGACCCATGCTCACCAGCACACCCCAGCATGCCAGGTGAACATGGTGGTAGTTTGGATGAGCGCCTGAACACACAGTAGGGCTATTCTGGGAGTCTACTGGCCACCCAGGATGGTAGGGAGAGGATTTGTGAAGGGGGAAAGGGGACAATAAAGAAGGGAGAAAAAGATCCCCAAAAGGCACAGGGGGGAAATAAGAGCAGATGTCAAAGGAAAGGGAGAGAAGCAGGGGGAAGAAGATGATAGCAAAGATCAAGGTCCTGCTGTCAGTCAGCCCTTCAAAGGCTGAGTGTAAAAGGATCTCAAAAGGAGTGGAGGCAGGTCATGCCAGCCCACAGCCTGGACAAAGGAGATGATGACAAGCAGCTATTTCAGCTGATGGCCTGCAGCCATCTCGCTTGGGGCGGTGCACTCATCAAGTCTCCTAAGCTAAGCAAAATTCAGCCTTGGATTGGGAGTTGGGTGGGAAAGCCAAGGTGGCTGGATGACGGACTGCTCCCTGAGCAGCATCATGACTTAGCAGGGTGCCCAGATGTGGGGCTACATGGCACTGTCCCCTCCGAGAGGGTGACCTTTCAGACAAGATGTTCGATGCAGCTTCGTTGCTGGGGACTTCTCTGTCTGTTTTTGTGAAGACAGGAACGTGAGCCGCAGCGTTGTGTCCCAGTGTGGGGATCCCAGCAGGCACTTGGGGGAAATGGTCCATTATCCAGGGTGCCCGGGGACCCTCCTCTCGCCCACTGATGAACGAGGCTTATGTGGGACTGATGTGGGACTGCTGGTTTCTGAAGGGGTACCTTTCTCCTTCCATAAAACAGAAAATGAATCAGGTCCATGGTTTTGCTGAGATGCAGAACTCACACCTGCTCATGAGATGCCCTGGGAATCAGTACAGAGAGAAGATGCTTTTCAACATATTTTAATTTTCTTTCTTTTTATATTTTTTGTGGTGTAGCAAGGGCTGTGTGGGAGCCAGGCACGTCAGAAGCTGCTGAAGTGCCCTGCTGTGCTGCACAGCAGGGAGCTGTTGGGAAAAACAACCAGCAAATACCCAAGTATCTCTTCTAAAATCTCTCACTGTTGTCTTCGAGGGACCATGGGAAGATGGTGCATCTGTTAAAAGGATGCAGGACTCAATCCACAAAACACCTGCTTTACTTAAAGCATAAGCATAAACTCCTTGAAAGCCAAAGAGATTTAAACACATGCTTGGAGTGAAGCCTGGCTGTCAGCATGCTTGTTGAATCGGGATGGAGTCTGTTACATAAACACCAAAACTGGTTTGCAAACATGGCTGCTTTGAATTCATCACCCAAATTCACATGTAGACACCTTTCTGGATATTCTGGTAGCCAGAGCAGCGCTGCTGGGTCATGGGAAGCTGCCATTTATAGAAGCCAGACCCTAAGCCGTGCCAGGCAGGCGTGGAGCAAACCCAAGAATCTCACGCATTATCTGAATTGAGACATCATTGACAGGAAGAAAAAAAATCCCACCCAAAGCTCCTAAATCCACCAAGCTTTAAAATGCCAGGAGGAAACAGCCAAGGGAATTACACCCAGGATGAACTTGGCCCTGCTGCTCCTTCAGCAGTAATCCCTGAGGCAATGTTGAGTCTAGCATCTCCTCTGGCATTTTTATCCTATTTCATTCATTCTATTTATTCCTGATCCTGTTAACTTTATCCTATTGATTCAAATGCATTTTCATACTCCCTTATGGTCCCCTTTTGCATCACTTTCAGCTTTTAGGCAAACAGGATGGGCTCCTTCTGTCCTGGGAAAAACAACAGTTAGCCCAGGAGCACACTTCTCCCAAACTCCCCTCCCAGGTCTAGGAGATGGGGGTTTATTTATTTGTCTTAGACAAATAGCTTCATTTTCACGCAAAATAGGATGTGCTTTTGAATGCATATAGAAAAGGTCAAAGGGTTTTAACCACGCAAAGGGCAAAATTTGAGCCTGTTGAAGTGATGTTGGTGCAGTTCAGAGTGTCTCTGCGATTGGAGCCATCCCTAAAGGCTGCAAAAATACTGGGAGGTGGAGATTTACGTACTTGCCAGCCAGCAGGTATGTTCAAGCCTTCCACTGCAGAGGGGTCCCAGGGTTACTGCTGCCTTCTGCTTTGCATTAGCTGCTGGTACAGATTTGGAAGTCAAATCTCTTGGGGATGTTTGATTTTACTTTTGCCTGTTTATAAAGTCATCTTTGATATTTAGATGGATCTGCAGCTGAACACTGAGCATCTCCAAGGCTCAGAGAGATGCTCTGGTGTGGGTTTGGGCATATGAACACTTTTGTTTTGCTGATGGCCAAAGAGGAAGGGTGACAGAGAGACACTGACATCCAAAACAGAGGTTTTATGCACCCAGATTCCTCAACAGTAGTTTCTGCTCTGGCACAGCCAAAGTCTCCAGTGGGACCACAGATGCACAGTACTATGGGACTGGGAGAATGGGGCAAGCAAGGAATTGGGCATCTGCGAGAGTCATTATTTTCAATAGTACTTTCCCCAGACTGGCTACCTCTACTCTGAGTGAACTGTGGACATTTAACAAGAAGGTCCCAGTGGGTCTAGACCTGGGAGCAATGGGTTTCTCTGTGGCTTGGACTGCTCAGCTCTCATCACCCCAAAATTTTCCTTTTGAGTAAAATTTGTGGGAGCCCAGACTCCCATGCCTTCCAGATTTTCCCTCTGGTTGCACTCTTTTGAGCTAAAGACCTGTCTTGTGGCACATACGTTCCGGCTGGTAAGAGGAATAAAAGACCTCACCATAAATAAATACAAAACCCCAAATGGTATGCATGGCTCCTTGTTCAAAGCGCTCGGCCTGTTTGAAATCAGCAGCCTCATAAAAACCGAATGGGTTCAGAAACACTTGGAGTCACTGGATCTCTCCACATGAAGGGCCCGGCTCAGTGGCTGCCCCTCACCGGGGTATCAGCGCTCGTTCCTTGAGCCGGTGAGGCTCCACTGTTCCCCACCTCATAGCTCGGGGCCGCATCTTGGGACACGTAAATCAGAGCCTTCGCCCTTCGCTGTGGCTCTCGGCAGCAGGGTCGGGGGGTCATGAGCTCACCTCTCAAAATAATCCCGGACAATCAGGAAGTGTTTCTCGTTTGATGAATTAGGTGTATAAAATCCGTGAAGGGCTCACGAACGGACAGACCTTTTCCTTTCTTCATGGGGATAATATTTCATGATTTGGGGAGGAAAGAGTGCAAAGGGAGGGGGGGAAATAATTAGTAATTTGTGATTAACTCTTTTCACGGGTATTTTGTTTCTTTGTTCTCTGATGCCGCCTGGAGCCATTTAAAAAATGACTTAACGACAACAACCAAACTAATCGCTCTTTGTAACTAATGGCTGTGTCAGAACTTGGAAATCAAACTGAAGGGTCTTGGAAGAAGTTGCAAGGGAGATGCTGAGCGCAGGAGAGGGGGTGGAGAGAATTCCTTCCCTGGTATCAGATGGATGTTCAGAAAGGGCCCCGAGATCTGCAGCGATAAAAGGAAAGACTGAAAACCTCCCTAGAAAGCTGAGGGTTATTGCTGATCCAAGCCGATTAGGCTGCCTGTGATGTACCCCTTCCTCTCCCTGTGGGCAAAAGGTTTCATTCAGTCATGCTTGGGACCAAAGTCCTCCAAGATCTCCACTTCAGCTCTTTGCCCAATGCATTGCTTAAGATCATGGAATCAGAATTATTTAGGTTGGAAAAGACCCTTAAGATCATCGAGTCCAACTGTTAACCTCACGCTGTCAGGTCCACCACTAAACCATGCCTCTACGTGTCACATCTACATGGCTTTTAAATACCTCTAGGGATGGTGACTCCAACCACTTCCCTGGGCAGCCTGTTCCAATGCTTGATAACCCTTTTGGTGAAGAAATCTTTCCTAATAGCCAGTCTAAACCTCCCCTGGCACAACTTGAGGCCATTTCTTTTCATTCTCTCTCTTGTTACTTGGGAATAGAGACTGACACCCACTGATAATTGGATCCTTCGAGTTTTGGCTTTGGGTTGCCAGCGATATTCCCAGCAGGAATGGGAGGGTTTTGTTGGAGCTCTGGTGCTGTCTCCCAAGAGGAGTTCATCTTCATAAATGGCTTCAAGGCCTTTTCCCATGTAGATCTGGTACATGAATCAAAGACAGAGCGATGCTGCCTGCCTCTGGCTTTCTTGGGTTTGGCTTTTGCTGCAGGATCGGGGGGTCTCTGGCTGTCAAAATGTGAGAACCGAGGAGTGCAGGTGGTGGGATGGCGTCCAGGGTGAGGTCTCCTTTCAGTCATGAAGGCCACCAACAAGCAGTGTGTGAAAAGCAGGCTATTGGCAAGCGATTTGGGCCCAAAGTCTTGCGGTCTCTAATTGGGTCACACATAAAATAGAGCTTCAGATTGAAAGCCTTTTGGAGCTATGATTTAGAAAGGCAAATCCATTCTGGTATCTGATTATGACACTGACATTAAAAGCACCAGGAACCTCTAATCGATGGAGGTTAATTTATTTAGACCGTAAAACAGGAATTAATTTGAAAGGGGCTGTGGTGGAGCAGCAGCTGAGACTCCAACCCTCCCTTGTGCAGTGCTGGCGGGGCGACAGGGACGTGCTGCACAAACTGAAGGTGGTGGACCACAGCTCTCCTGAATGGGAATCTCTTTGTCTGCCTGTCCCCTCTCCCAGCCCTGTGCTGACTGCAGACTGGGGACATCTTACTACAGAAAGGTGAGAATTTGAGTCTGAGATGAGGGTTGTCTTTGATTTGCCCTTCAGTAGAGACCATCCCTACTCAGGCACATCAGGACCCCAAATTATGGTGAGAAGAGAGTTGAGTTTTCTGAAATATTGCCATCTTTTCTGCGAATCCTTCTTGCTGTGAGCACACAGCTGACATGACTCAGTTCTCCAGCAGGCACTGGTGTACATTGTGCCCACTTAGAAGATCCCTTGGGTAGATGTGGCCAAAGACCATCAGGTCTGGAGTGGTCAGGACACAAAGGGTCATAGCAGGTAACTCTGGTCCAGAGCAGTGAATTTCAGCTACTGGTTCCTTCCTAGGGGAGTGCTGAAATGGAAGAGATTTCCTTAGCCCGTCACTTTTGTTTTCCTTGGTTATTGTTTAAAATGCAGAGATTATGAGGTCAAACTTTCCCAGCCAATATTTTTCCTAATGAAAAATGTAGTAGGGTATGAGTCAGTGATCGAATCTATACGTTGAGTGTTCCACACTACAGTGATTTCCACAGACAGAACTTCAATAAATCTTGTTTTCGGAGAAATTATATGAGGCCGATGCTCTATTTTTGCCAGTTTAAGATCACTTTTCCCCTCTGCTGTGCTCTGTCCAAGTGGAACTTTCCTCCAGCTGAGCCGAGTCTTTGCTACAGCAACGTGACAGATCTTCATGGCTGCAGCGCGAGCAGGGCAGAGGTATGAAGGTGGCCACCAAAGTCCCTTTGTGGCAGCAGCGTTGCCCCTCAGTTTTCCAACCCGAGGCATTTTGCCTGAGTGCTGGCAACCCTGGGTACGTTGCCTTTCCCATGGGGAGAGAATCGCAGGTGTGAAATGTGTATGGGTAGTGCTGCTCCTGCTACAGTCTGTGTGGGAGGCCCGTTGCTGAGCTATATTTGGTGAGGAACACATACCTTTGTCCTTCCACCATGCACAGTCCTGCCTCTTGTCAATATTATTTAATGCTGGAACTGCCACGGCCTCAGTCAATGTCCCGCTGTGCTGTGTGTGGTGCGATGGCAGGCCTGCCACCCTGCATGTGCATGTTTGCAGATGCCCTTGAAATACTAATGGTACCATTGGATGGATTGGAAAGTCCCTTCAACATCCTCTCTCCATTGCAACTTAGGAGCTTTCTTCTGATTTCCAGCCTGGTTTGGTGATGCTTGTCGGGTAGGCAGACGTGCGGGGGGCAGCGTGCTCCCCATATTGACTACCCTGCTGTTGAATGTCTCCACCTGCTTGGTGGATTCAGCGACAGCCTGTGTACGACAGTATTTCACAGCCTGTCCATAGGATCAATATGACATTTCCATTCGTCATTAAATATGTCTTCTTTACTTTGTGCTGCATAAATCAACCTTTCAAAAGTGGCTCCCGGAGTGAAGAGTCACTCTTGGAGACCACTGAACAAAACGGGAGTTTTTCTTGGTGACTTCAGCATTCTCATGTTCCTCTGGCGTAAATGGTGTAAACTTTTGCAATAAGCACAGAAATTAGGTGCCTTTCACAGTTGTTGGGAGAGGTTTAACCTTCATGCTGCTCCTGCGTGCTCTGCTGTGCTGCTCGATGAAGGAGGTAACACACTGGAATAGCTCATGCTTGCCCCAGGGGTTGGGAAAGTACCAAGATCACTGGTCCTGGGCTGTGCTGGATTTTGTAGACTTAGACTGATCCCAAACCAGCTTGGTGTCAGCAAGGTCAGGTGCAAAGGCACTGACTGGGCTCCGGCCTGCCCTCAAAGCGCTGTCGGTCCATACAGGCCAAGGGCTCCCAGCATGGTGGGGAGAGGGCAATTGCTGTGCTGGGATGGGTTAGCCTGTCCTCTGGAGATGGACCAGGAGCTGTGGAGATGGTTACCTCCCCATATAAGCACAATTCTTGTTCCAATGCACCCCCAGAGAGGACTGGAGCAGGCTGGAAACACGGCCCCTTTCTCACCTCCTCCATTAGGCATGACCCTGGTGAAGTTGCACTTTGCTCATGTGTTTCTCCTCCAGACATGGATGTCCAGCACCCACACCTGCCCACGTGCCTATGACTCTCAGAGCAATGGGAGAGTGCGGGACTGGGCTTGTTCTCCTGAGATGGTGGGGACAGACAAAAAGCATCCCATCCTTCCCACATGACAGGCCTTGCTCAGCAGATGCAAGGATGGTGGATGCATAGGATCCATGGGATGGCTGGGCAGAAAAGCATGTTCAGATCTCTCCGCAGCCAGCCACAGCCCTTGGCAGCAGTGGAGACAAAGGGAAGGACTCAAAGGGTGAGCACGAAGCTGCCTCTGCAGCATGCTCCAATCTCCCTCGCAAAGAGTGGAGCCCTCCCCATGCTCTGGCTTTTTGTCAGCTGGCTCCCTTGTCCCTGCTGTACACACACACATTTTAGCACTGTCTGCAAAGCAGTTTGGGAATCGATATTGCAATTGTGTTGTAAGTGAATTAGTTATAGATCAGCTTGGGGTAGGATTAGCTTATAGATCAGCAGGCTGGCAGGTTGCTGGGAAGGAGTGCAGGCAGACATGCACGCATGCACATGCCCCGGCGCACTGCTCTGCTGATGCCCAGCAAGAAGAGGAGGGTGAGCCGGGGCTCTGCGAGCCTGGGACTGTTGCCCTGAAAAGCGCTGCTGTACATGGGCATTGTGGGCAGGTGAACGTTTGCTCCTGGGTTTTGCAGTACTTAGAGCAGTGGGGCAAGGCTTCAGGAGTAGCAGAGGTGGTGCTATACCCCTATCTTGAGTCTGCAGATGTGGAATGAAAACCCATCGACTGGGTCCATACAGCCCTGGCCCTGTGGCTACATCCTTCCTTTAAATGCTCACACCTCTGTCAGGAGCTGCTGCAGACCTTTATCCCAACAACTTCACCAAAAAGTGCATAAAAACCTCCAAACAAAAGCCAGCCCTCACAGATTCCCTTTTACCTTTTCTCAGAGATTGAAATAAACTGCTTTTTTCTAGTTGCTATCTGCAGATTCTGGGTTGTGATCCTTTTAGCGACCTCATGTGAAAGCAGCATCCCCACATAGGGATGGGGAAACTGAGGCACAGAGCAATAAGCTGCTTGCTGCAGCCAAAGTGGCTGATTCAGTGCATTCAGCCGGGCTCTCAGCGCCAGTCCATACACGGCCAGCCCTGGACCCCGCTTTCTTCTGGTGTGCTGCCCACTTCTCAAAGTCCCGTTGAGTCCCTTGTCACGACTCCAGGATATTCTGGCTTCTAAAATTAGCCCAGCGCTTGGGTCCATGCTCAGGGGGTTTCCCTTTAAATAATCCCCCTGCCTCCCCTCCTGCTTTTGCTTTGACTAAGCATGCTGCAAAAACAACTTGCTTCTAAAATAAGCGTCTCCTCTAACTCCCAGTTTAAACCTGAGTAGCTGAGCATGACATAGCAGGGCTGGGATGGCAGCTGCGCCATCTTTCCAGCCGCCTTTTGCTGAAGAGGCACCTGGAGTGGCTGGGCCGAGGGTGCACGTGGATTAGGGCTGCGTGGGCTTCAAAGGGGACTGGGGGTCTGCTGGGAGTGGTGGGGCGCAGGGGTTCCCCCCCCCCAGTGGTACCTGCCGCTGAACAGCCTGTCTTCTCTGAAGAGCATGTTTGACATCAGGACATGGTCATTTGACGAGATGAAATACAGGCAGACCTCTGAGGAATGCCAGCCCTCTGAGCAAGGGATTGAGAAGTGACTTTTCCCTGGCACCTTGTGCTCACTTTTCTAAGTAACCCTGTCTCCAGCCCCCTTCTCCTTATGTCAAACCATTTTTCAGCCATGGGGCCAGGTTGCTGAAGCTCAGTTTACACCCATTGGATTTGAGCTGGGGCCAGATCCCAAGCTCAGTTTCACAGCCATAAATCTGGAGTAGTTCCACTGAAGTCAGGGGAGTTAATTCCAGATTTACACCCAGTGGCACTGAGGTGGGACCCAGAGCCTCTCTGGCTTTGGAGGCAAAGGGGGTAAAGGCAGGCTAGGGGGGATTTACCCTGGCAGGTTGCAGTGCTCGACCCCCGGCAATGCATCTGTGCCTGAGTATCCTGTGGTTGGAGTTATTAGAGCAAGCCCTCTCCTTATTATTTGATATAATTTACTGCTATCCCATTGGGTTCCTCTCACTCTGCACTCTGTGAAACCGAGTGGAACTAACCCAAATAGGAGGATTATGGGCTCCAAATGGAAACGGTAGCACCAAGCCGCCAAGCGGAGCACCTTGCACTGAGCAAAGAGGGCGGCTGACAGCCTCAGTGACATGCCAGCACTTAAAATGCTGATGATGGATGAATGTCATCCTGCTGGGAAGGAAAGGGGAGGTAGGGAAGAGGGGGGATGGGGGGGCAGGGAGGGAGGGGAATCCATCCCGGAGGAGCCAGGGAAGAAGAGCTGGCACCAGAGTTGACGTCTGCACTGATCCTCGTCCGTGGGCTGTGATTCATGGGGAGAAGAGAGGGCCGAGCTCCTGCCCGCGGGCCCCGCCACTTTCTACATGCTGAATTGAAATTTTACTGCTCTTGGCAGCTCTCTTGCCCACAGCACAGGCACATGCACAGACGTATATATTTATATATGCACACATAGAACACGTAGGAAGAATGTTTAACAGATGTGTGTGTAAATGTGTATATTTATATAAACACCTCCCCTTGACACAAATGCACAAACATATGAGATTTCCTCCAAGACACTTCATTAAAGGCCAATGTTGCCCCTACCTTTCACTGTATATTATATTTCATCCACAAATCACATCTACTAAATGACTTTAAAGGTTTTCTGTTGGGTTTTTTTTGTATTCCCCAGATGTCAGGGGATGTCAGCGAGATGGCTGCATTACTCAGAATATTGCGGGTACGTCTCCAGAGTGCCTGGGCAGGGGATTTCTCTCTCTCTGTCTCCTGTTGTATTCCTGACAGCAAAGTAATTTGCTTGTATAGATTCTGGCAACAAGAACAAGGCAAAATCTGACTGCTCGACAGTGTTGCATTTTTAACTTGAGGTTGAACAACTTCAGTCTGGAGACCTCTGGGATTCCTGTTCCAGGGTTGTTGGCTCCTGGGATTTGCTTCAGTGTTGGGTGACTCTGTAGACAGGACTGTGCTGGTGCCTTCCCCAGCATGAGGACTTGCAAAAGGCGCCCTACTGTGGGCTGTGCCTCTGGGCACGGTCCCACACTGCACCATGGCCCCTTTCTGCTCAGGACCCCATACTGCAGGCGTAGCATCCCACACGGGGCCCCCACAGCTGCTCCCAGAGGGACATGTCCTAGAATGGTTGAAAGTCCATAGTTATTCTGCAGAGACATGAGGGGTAGCGAGGGGGAGAAGGATCCCATGCCTAAACATGCCTGTGAGAAGTGCATGTGTTCTCCAGGTGTGTAAGCAAATTGATGCTCCAGCAGCTGGTGTCCGGCCAGGCAGCTGATGTGCCAGAAAACGAAGCAAAATCCATCTTGGTGATGCTAGTCATGGTTCTGCAGCACAAAGGGGGTAAAAGAGGGGGCTAAGCTTGGGAAAAGAGCCTGTAGGGTCAGTTCTGGGAGAGGATCCCTGTTTGGGGCTGAGTGCGACCCCGGGGAGAGGCTGCTGCGCTGGCGTTTCGGCAGGCGGCGCTCCCTGCCCTCGCTCAGCTCTGACCCCAGCACCCCCGAGATTAATCCTGTCACCCACCTCCGATAGCAGCTGCTTAACCGTGCACAGCAACCCTGCGCAGCAGTTTCAGCAAGAGAGCGAAGAAGCCTGTATCCAATTGAAACCGCAGGGGGGATTTAGGGAGGCAGAAGGTAATTTCCCGAGCTGGAATATGGCCAGGATACAAGGACTAATATCATGGCTCTTGGGGAAACAGTCATGGGATCTTTGCTCGCTGAGAGTCATCCTCTCTGTTTTAAGTCAGTTCTGGAAAAAAGGAAAATGAGACAAAGGGAATAACCCTTCCAAGATGTCAGGGCTTCAGGGCACTGCTTAAAGCTGCCCTCACTGCAGGGAAGAGCTTCCTGGATGCAAAGCCACTGGGCACCCCAGACACGAAGGCCTGGCAGCCGCTCCATCCCCTTGCATGGGCATTCTGTGCCTGGGGCTCCCCTGGGCACCCAGATGGGGCTGAGGAGTGCCCTGGCTCCCAGGAGGGAAGCAGGGTGCTAATGTCCATCAGTAGCATCACACAAAGTATTGCTGTAACCTGGACATGTCCTTGTGCCAGTGCTTCCCTCTGCTGGGAGATACCAGGGAGGCTTAGAGAAGTCCCATGGCAAAGCAGAGATTTGGGGATGGAGTGATGCTGGCACCAAGCACCCACACTGCAGCCATTTTTCCCTTGGAAAGACTTGCTGGTTGTGTCCGAAAATGATCCCAGCAGAAAGATAACCTGCTGCAGAAACACCACGAAGGGTAGGAGCATGGCCATGCCATTCAGCCTGATACATTCAACATCTTTGCAGACTCAGAGCAGTTGCGAAACTGTGGTCATAAGGGGATGGTCTGTGTTTGTTCCTTCACTTTCCCAGGGCTGCTGGGCTCCAGGCTGACCGTTGGAGGTTGGAGGCACCGTGATCCCATAGAGGGCAGTGGCTCGGCTCTTGGGATAATCTGTTCTGAAATGCAAATACCCCAGATTAGTTGCCTGGGAAGGTCTAAACTGGTGATCCGGGCAAGGGGGAGGCCGGGGGAAGCAGCACTGCCTTGCAGAGCTGCCCTGGTCCTTCCCTGCCAGTGCAGACCCCTGGCCTGTGAGGAGAGAGCTGGAGACCTTCCCGTCTGGGTTGTCACCAGGTCCCTGCCAGGGATATGGAGAAAAAGGGACGTAGTTCCCTTGCCTGTGGGTGCTGCCACTCAGGCAAGCAAAGGCATCTTGGAGAGGGTGTAAAGTGGCCTGTGGTGCTGTCACACCCCTGCTTCTGATCTTCCTCCTCCTGGGCCCTGGGTAGGTGTGAGGACTGCCAGGATCCTAAAGTTCCACCATTTAGGAAGCAAACAAGTCCCAGGTCTCCTCCTTCCACATCTCCACAGAACATCACACTTTTCTGCTATTGGTCCCTCCAAATGCCCAGTCAGGGTGTACAGCCCAAGGAAAGCCACCTGGCAGCTGCTTTAAAGTCCCTCTCAGGGACTTCTGAGGTGGCTCTATGGCCCTGGCTTGGAAACTGCTGCAGAGAGGATGGGGTGGAGAAGGGAGGCAGCCAGTGGACAGAGCAGTGGTGGTGTGAGCACTGGAAAATGCTGGTCCCCACACAGGGAGCTCCCCCGCTGCTGGTGTCTGCCATTGGGAAGGGATCCCACCCGCTGCTCAGGCCATGGAGCTGGCAGGAAGAAAAAGCGTCCCTGACATGTTGGGGCAGGTGAGGGCAGGCTGCCTTGCAAGCCGGCTCAGCTTGCGTCCTCAGCTTTTATGTCACTGGTTTGGTTAAGTGCTTTGCTCAGGCAGGGCAAGGCAACCCCAGCCTATGCTTGTGCTAAGCCATCTCAGTGAGTGGTGCCGAAGTGCTGGTCTAATGGAAGTGAGGGCTGGGTTAGCACTGCTGGGGCAGCCCAACAGCTTCCTGCCTGCAGGAAGGAGAGAAAACGTCTGCTTTAAAATTTAAAACACTTGGAAACAGCACTGGAAGCCCCCAGGTTAGGAATTATTGCTATTCCTAGTGTGGCTGCAAAACCTTGAATGTAATCTACAGGATAGTGTCTCTTTAATCAGTGTCTGCAGCAGGTTAATAGCTAGTGCTCTCCTCACCTTTACAAGTGATCCTTTCAGGCCATTTTTTTCCTTATGGCTGGCTCCCTGCGATCTGCCTGCCGGCTGGCAGCAACTCTCTGCACCGTCCCCTTGTCTGTCGCCGCGACAGGACAGGGGATAACAAGCAGCAGCCCATCTTGCTGCCCCATACATCATGGCCAAGATCTGTATTCTGACAGTTGCATTTTGTCTCCTACTTTCTGAGCAATGTGCCCTCAGAAAGTCAGGAGACGAAAGTATCCTCAGGTTTGATTGAAGACCCAGGGCAGGCAGACGCATCCTCCAGACCACCTCGGGAGATCTGGCTGCTGGGAGTTGTTGTCCTCCTAAATCCTATCAAGAGAGAGCAGGAAAGCTGCCAGAGTTTTGCTATGCTGTGTGGTTTCGCTGCCTTGCCCGTTCCTCCACCCTGGTTCCTGCCTTCTGGCAGCCAGGAATGAAACCAGCCAAGCCCTAATATTAACAAGCCCTGACCATTGCACTGTGCTTAATTGGGTTTGCATGTTTAACATGAAGTTCAGAGTGGGAAAAAGGGTTTGCTGTTGGGAAGTCCCCAGCAGGCTGCTCTGTCCCCTCCAACTGTGTGCCAGGGGTCTAAATCTCCCAAGCACAAGCAGAGCTGAGATGCCTGTCCCACCACGGGGTGCCTCAGCAAGCTGGGTCTGTCTCACACATGAAGGTGAGCTCTCTCAGCTCCACAGACAGGCTGGGACCTCACACATTTTTCAGCCAGAATCTATGTCCCCCTCTCTCAGTCTAGACCCTGAAAGTGTACCTATGCACAGGGTCCTGGGGCAGAAGTGAGGGCAGGATCTTCTTTGCCGCTAGGGTTGTTCCTCCATCCATCCAGCCATCCTTGAGTTCCCAGAAGAGGTAGGAGCTGAAGTCTGCTCATGAGTATTTAGAGCTGGGTCTCCACGGTGACATTGGCTCAGTGGGCACTGGCTGCCCTGTACCTGTTTGCAGGGCACAGGCAGGTTTGAAGGCTGGGACAAGAGGTTGCTCTCTTGTGGCTGAGGTGACTGGGTGACACCCCTGTGAACATGGTTGGAAAACCACAGTCATCCTTCATGAGGCCAGTGGGGAGCTGTGGCATGGGTTTGGAAGAAGCATGGAGATTTTCAAGATGAGAAGGAAACGAAACATCCTGCCAGGACCTGCATATCACTGATGTAGTGACATGTCTCTGTGCAGTGATTCCTCGAGAGCTGCAGCCTGGCCTTGGTGCACAAAGACCATTGTGGCCGTTATTAACAAAGCTCTTGGTGGCAGCCTGGTGCAGCCTCCTGCCTGGCTGTACCTCCCTCATGGGCCAGCTCCACGTTACCCTGCCTGGCAGAGAAACCAGCTCCCAATCTTCCCACCATCCCTCCAAAGAAGCTGTGTTTCAGAAGCAGGGGAAGATGTGGCTACGCTGTGCTCAGTGGGAGACGGTGTGTGCACGTGTGTGAGAGCGGGACTGTATCGGCCACTTGCAATTCTCCAAGGGTCCTGGGTGTTTGCAAAGGCAGCTCTGTCAATCAATAAAAAGCAATCACAATAATGAAGTATCAAGTAGAAAGAAAAGATTTCAAGCTCTACATTGTTGGGGGATTGGGGGGTTTCTTTAAATAAGGCAAGAGAGATTGGGAACACAGAGCCTGCAGCAGGGATGACAAATCTGCTTCTTTTGCATGGGGGAAGTGGCAGGACCACAGCCCCTCTGACCAGATCCAATGACAAGGGAAAGGCTGAGAGAGGACCCCTTTTCTGCAGACATAAAGGACAAGTCGGTGGCGGCAATTTTCTCTCTGAAAAGTCACGTTTGCCAGGAGAGGCTGTGAAATCCAAGCCGTTCCCAAGAGCTCGTTTCCTTCCCGCCCCCCTAGTCTGGGGAAGGGAGTCATTCTAATTTTGTTTTTATTATCGTTATTCCCTCCTGGGCGAATGCTGGGAAAGTGGTGAATTTTGCAGCTGCCCAAGAGTTGGTGGGAAGGGGGATGTGAGGGATGCATGCCAGAGCAGGGTCTCTTCTCACCTTCTCCCTGGCTTCCCACGGGACCAGGCATGACTGAAACCAAAGCACCTCCCGTTGCCTCTCTCCTCCATCTCAGTCATCCCTGTCCACCCCATTTCCCCTCAGTAAGGCTGGTGGGCCGGCCTCTGACATGCAAAGGCAGCAGTACCACCAAACTTGCAGGACTGTGCTGGTCACATTGGCAAAGGGATGGGGAAAGCTGTTTACCACAGTTGGCTTTTAAAAACTGAGTTGTGAGCCTTCTTACACTGGAGAGGAAGTTGCTGTGGACTTTGGTTAGCAAGGCTGATTTAGAGATGGGGAACTCCCTCCCAACAGCGCTTGCCAAATTGTCCCATCTTCCCCAGGCAAGGCTGGTCCTAATAGGGCTTTTTTAGTGCCAAGGCAGGTCACTCAAATCATCTTCTCTAATTAAGCCTCCCACAAACCGTAGCAGTCTTTAACTGCAGCTGTGTGGTCTTTGACAGGGCAAAACTCTTTCCTGCCATAGCAACATCAATTTTAAAAAAATATTTAAAAAAATCAATGAGATCTCTACCTGGCAACCAGCATCTCCACTGATCCATGGTGGTGAGGGCTGGATGTGATCACACATGGTCTGGGAAGGCCAGACAGAGTCTGGGATTGCTGTGAAAGCACGTAGGTCAGTCACACTCTGTTCCATGACGGTGATGCCAGCTTGTGAGGATTTTTAAGCAATGCTTTACAGGTATGAAGTAATTACAGCCACAACCCAGGCAAGCCAATGAGCTAGAGAAAGGGACACATCCATTGCCACTTTTGCAGAGGGGAGATGCTCAATGTCCCTAAGTCTGGCCATTCCTGCAGGGCAGCTGTGGTCTCAGTGCCAGCTTCACCTCTTGCCTCTCCTCCCTTCTCCACCTTGTGCTCACTCCCTTTGCTTTGGTTGTACTCATTGCTGGAAAAATGCCTGGGATGTGAACAGCCACGGGCTGTGGGTACCTCACTGATGTCTCCTGCATGGGTAACTCTGTCTTGCAGTATAGCTTAGACTAGGGCCAAGGGAGCAGCACATAGAGAACAAAATCCCCTAATTCATTTGATGCCCTAATAGATCTCCTCCTTTAACCATGTGGCAGCACCTTGGGTTTCAGTGCTGTAGGCACTGGGCCCAAGGCAAGCTGTTCCAGCTGGGGGCTGGCTGCAGCTCATCCTCTGACCATGGCCTTGCAGCTCAGCCCAGGGAGCCTTCACACCATTCTGCCTTGAGTCTTGGCTCTCTATCAGCAAAGACCCTCACCCAGAGACAGGGCCAGCAGCTCTTCCCATCCTCTCTGGGCTTTGTCCTTGTTGAGGAGATGCAGATGTGGAGGGAGGGATACCCTCTGGTCAGGGCAGGCACAGTTGTACAGGTGCTGTCTGGAAGGCATGTGCTTGCCTTTCTAGGGGAGGGAAGAGGATAGAAAATACCAGCAAATTCCTGCTTTCCTGGCATGGAAGGAGCATTTGCCATTGCTGATCACCTTTGCCAAGTTAAAGGGACTGTGCTGGTGCTGGAGCCGTCTGAGCTTCCAGGAGGGGGACTGAGCCAAGAACAGCCCTAGTTTTGTGTTGGGTTCTCCCTTCCAGCCCAGCAAACAGCCTCCAGCTCAGGCCATGGGAGATGGGAGGAAGAAAAGAGGACAGATTTATTCGATGAAATTAATGGAGTGACACTGGGTGTTAATAGCCTATTTACCAACATCTCCTCCTCTGTCTTTCACTTAGCCAGGGAAACTGCTTCCTACCCTCAGCTGTGCCCATCACACTTTCCCCCATTTGCTTCAGACTCCAAAGGAAGGGACCCACTCTAAGGGGAACGGGAGGGGAACCCCAAAGCCAGACCCCCCCACCAGACCTGACTCAGCTTACCCGAGGGTCTCAAGCCCACGTGCACTCACTCCCACCTTGTCTATACACACTGGCAGGAAAGATGAAGTTGAACAAACCATTTACACGCCAAGTGGATTAGCCAAATTGCGTTAAGCCCCCACAGGGATGCCCTTGTTCACAGCCTTCATTTGATTTCTCTTTCAAAAGCCCACCAAGCTGAATGTGATTACAGCCTCTTAATCCTGCCTGCACGTGTCCACGTGGGGTTAATGCAGCGTAATAGATGCCCTTTACAAGTGCACGCTGGTGACCATTCCTGCATGGCTAAACCCTCAAGCCCAGATGTTCAGCAGATGTAAACCCAAAGCACAGACTCTGAGTACTACTGCCTGGCCAAAGAGCTGCTCTCACAGCTAAAATATGGAGGAGAAACTCCATCTTCCCAAGGCTGAGCAGCAAATCTGTGTCAGAAGCAAGAACCACTGTTGGCACTCAGCTCCAGATCAGTTCAGCTCCTGTAGTGCTGAACATCCTTGGCAGGCCAAGCCTGTGATCAGAAGGGTTTTTTCCTGGAGGTTAGAAAGTGACACCCGAGTCCCAGCTCCATCAGGAGTGCTGTCCTCCCAGTCTGATCCCCACCCAGAAACATCTGCGAGCCTCTGCCCAGGGGTAGCTCTGCTGATGGACAGGTTTACTTTTAAAAGAGTATCGCTTTCCTAGGGCAGAAGCTACAACCAAAGTGTCATTGCAGCCAAACAGCAACACTGGAAATCCATAGAGCTGCTCAGCTAGTTATTGCAAAGCTGTCCAGCTCTGCCCAGCCATGCATAGGAGATTGTAAAACACAGGGAAAGAGATTTAAATCAGTTACCTTTTATAAAGAAGAAACAAAACTGATGCTGCCTTCAAGAGGGGAAAGCTGCAAAAGGCAGAGGGAGGCATTCCCCAAACCCATTGTTTACATCAGCCAGCACTGAAAAAGAAATCCAGGCCTTGGTGCCATAGGATTTGCCTTGGCCAGACCATCTCTCCCTGTTTTCACAGAAGAAACCACCCAAAGCCATTCACACCTACATGGAAGTTTGCCACAGCAAGATGTGCAAGGTGCTCCATTTAGGGAGAGAAGCCAGCCATGGTGCAGTCCTATTATCAGCAAGAAAAAAAATCAAAGACCTTCTTGTTCAGAGACAAGGGGGATGAAACCACGGGGGGTAATTTCCATAACTCTTTCAGCCAGCACTCAACACACAAACTCTCTTTCCTCAAAGTCAGACCGCCTGCCAGGGGAGCAAATCCATTCCCCTTGTATCTCAGGACTGTATCACATAATCCCCTTAATAAAGCAATCAAGTTCCAGATTAAAAACACTTAGATTTCTACCCCGCTGAAAGGTTTTTTCCAGAACATCACTAGTAGGAAACCTCCTTAAAATGTGCTGCTTTTTGCTGGACTGACCAAAAGTAAAAAAAACCTACAACAAGTAAACGGTAAAACTGTTATTTCCCCATGGAAACTGTTGGTTTTGCCAGAATGATATTTTCCATTAAAAATGTTTTGCTGGAGAATTCCAAACAAGTCAGGCTGCTGCATCACTGATTTTAATCGAATACAGAAATTCTTGTTTCCTTTTGTTCTTAAACTTATATTCAGGAGAATGGATGGTTACAGATCCGTCTGCCTCTTTCACCAGCAATGTAATGTCACCCACCAGGTGACATGTATGAAGAAAGATAGCAATGAAAACCCGACGTGGCTTTTGCTACAGCCAGCTCTCCCCAGGCAGTGGCATAATCTCTCACAAGGCTGCTTCAGCTCTTAGAGCCCCCTCGATCTCCAGCTGGTTTTTTGGAGATGCTCATTTTCCTAAGCATAGCTCTAACAGCGAGGCTGTGCTGAATTCACAGATAATCAGTATCTAATTGGATTAGGAGCTGATAATATCTATGACCTTTTTTAATGGCTTGTCTGGCCAGCCTTTCTGCAAGGCTGAGGCTTAATTTTAGGCAAGAGTTTTTTCCACAAGTGAAGCATGACCCTGTTAACCTCTGAATCAGAGAGGTGACCTTCTCTCTCTCCAGCTGCTGTGGAGCTGCTGGAAATGGTGATGCACACACAGGCTTTACACATATGTGTACAAACAGACTGAACCTACCTACAGAAATCAGATTTGAGATCTGATTTTCAGTTAGAGCTGGGCTGATGCAGAACTAAATCCTCAGGCAGAAATGGTGAGTCAAAGGAGTGTGATGCTCCTGTGAAGTCAGTGTCCCTGCCAGTGTCAGCTGTGTGCATCGTGTCCCCTCTTCACTAGTTCTTCCATATGCAATGTGGGGAAAATGAATTGCCAGTGTGACAAAGGGTCCAGAGATCAAGATAGTGGGTGTCTGTGAGACAAAGGCATAGGGAAACTCATGTGCTCTTGTGGTTATGTCTTGGTCTGGCTTACCTAGTCCCATCATTGCAGCTAAAAATGTGCTCCCACACATGTGAACAGGTTCATATGCTGGCCAAACACATCTAAGGGCAGAGAGAGTGTGTCTGAGTTACACCTAGCTCATGCCCATCACAAACATACTGTGCATAACCACAGAGGTAAGATGACCACACCACAATCAGACATCTACATGCACAGCCATGCTTTTGTGAATGCACCCCATGGACACAAAGGGATGCCTCCTCCCACGTGCTGCAAGCATGTGTGTGCATCTATCCATCCCTTCCACCTGCCCTACCTGCCTGACATATCCTCTTTCCTGAGCTTTGACTGGGGTCTCCAACTGCTCTTCATCATGCTGCCCTCCTTCACCTGCCTGTTGTCAATCTGTCTCACACACATGCACACATTGACACCTTCCAGGCTCTGGGACACACAAAACCACAAAATCCCTTGGTCTTTCCCCTCTTGAACACACAGTTTCTTTCTCATATTCTCTCTCTGCTTGCATATCCACAACATTTCCCCTTGCTCTCACTCATGCAAACCCCTCCACACACTCTATAAATATCCCCTGACCATGGTAAGGCTTTCAGACCAGCTTTAACAACCCCTTCAGTAGGGATCTGACAAGCTGAATTTTGGGGCATTGGGATTTAAAGAGATGCAGGGAGCAGGAGGGGAGAGGGAAGGCTGCCTGATGAACAGCAGATGTTGGTGATCATTGGATGGAGCTGTTAATTTAACTGGAGTTTATTGAATGGCAATTAGGTGGGGTCTCATTACTGCAGCCAAGTGGCGCAAAGATGTGCTGCAAAAACCTGCTGCAAAAACCCAGGGAACAGGAATGTGCACTGGCAGAGTAACAGCACTGATGCGGTGTTTAGGATCTGGAGCAGTAAATCCTCTCACTTGCCCAGAGGTTCTTCTCCTGGGTGGTGATGGCTGGATCTTGGGCACCTGAGCCCAGCAGGTGGGCTTGTCTCAAGGTGGGAGGCTGCAGATTCAGCAAGGGGTAGTGAGCGTGTGTACTCAGGGGAGCAAAGGATAGGAAAGAAATGAAGGTCTGAAAACAGTGGCTGTAACGAGGTGTGGGCAACAGCCTGAGTAAGATGGGGAGTTCTCCAGCTCAGCCAGGGACAGGGATGGAAGCACGACAAAGGGTGAAAGAAGAGTTTGGAGCTCTGTAAAATACAACCAGGTGTCCCAACCTGCCAGCTGATGGGACAGGGTGTCCTGGTGCTTTAGATATAACATTACCCCAAAACAAGCAGTGCAGGATCCCAGCAGGGCAGGTTTCCATTTCATGTGATAGCCAGAGACCATGCATTTAATGGCCGCTCCTCTAGCAAGCTGAGGGCTGTGTTTCACACCTCTGCTGTGTGGGGTGGCCCTGATGCCTCTGGGGAGGAAAGTCAGTGCTCTGCTCCTGCTGAATGTGAACAAGAGCCTCACCAAGACCGTCTCCCAAAAAAGACCCAAAGGTGCCTGTGTCAGCACAGCCTGAACATTTGGGGTGGCTTGACCAGTGCAAAGAGGACAAGGGAGCTTTACCACCCCTGCACAGCCTGACTTTAGCCTTGCAATGTCCAGTGCAAAGGAGAATCCAGGGAGAGGTTAGAGGTAGCACAGAAAAGTCCTGAGCAGACCTTGTTCATAACACCGGAGACAGTGGTACACATGCACATACAGACACAAAGGCACATACTCTCCTAATGACATGATTATATTTTGCTTCTGTCTTGGGGGAAAAATCAAATGATCCAAGCTCAAACACAAACAAAAAACTTCTGCTAGTGAACAAATTGCCAAACTAGAGCGCAGCAGGGATTTGGAGGGTTAAAATGTTTGGGATTAATTAACTGATTAATTAAGCCCTCACATCAGCCTCCATCCCCGAAGCCCTGCTATTGCAGGAGGGATGTACTGGGAGTGTGTGATCCTGTCAGCACGATGCAGGAATGCTGGGGGGAAGGTGCTCAGCAAGGGAATTCTACATACACATTTGGGATTGTGGGGTTAAAGTCAGCTGTGCTCTGCAGACCTTGTGTGACGCAGCCTTGCACCTCTGCTCTAATTCAAGTGGCTGTGCATCAGGGCTGTGGCTGCTTTGAGGTCTTAAAAGATAAATATAGTTTTCAAAAGCCAAAGGGATTTCTATCCCCTGTGGGCACGGGCCTTCCCTTCATTCCGCTAGCCGTGCTCTGCTCAGCAGCCTGTGATTCCCACCGCCTGCTTATTCTGGAGGAAGGCAGTCGTGGGTGTTGCAGTGTGGTCTCAGAGGACAGTAGCTGTGGGGGCGTTTTTCACAGGCCTCTAGCCTCATCTGAGTTTTTAATGTTTGAAATTGGGTGGGACCCTTCATTTCCACGAATGGCCGATCTTGCTGCATGGGAAAAAAAAATCCTCATGATGCTTTTAGTTTCTTCTCCTATCATTCCTGACCCACAAAACTACCAAATGAAACCTCCCCATGCTGTGAGGCCACCTGCCCGATTCCCACATCCTGGCTCGGTAGGAGTCTGTCCACCAAATGTACCATTGGTGGATCTGGTGGATCATCTGCTTGCTGGGTACTAGCAAAGTCTTCAAGACTTGAAACACTGCTGTACTCGGTGCTCCTAACACTTAAGCCATCTGCATCCCATGCTGTTCTCTCAGTCAATGGATCTAGTGTCTGGAAGAGTGCAAACAGCCTTTGTTCACTAATAAGACTTAGCCTGGGTGCTTCCAGTGCAGTTCTACAATGCTTGCCTGGGCAGATCTCTTGTACGTCAAGAACAGTGTTGTAAGCCTTCACATCAGAATAAGAGAGAAAATAAAGAGAAAAACTCATATGGACCTGCACATGCAGCAGGTCATTAGATTCTTGAGACCACGAATCTGTGCTGGGCATCTGTATGTAAAGCACAAGTAAAAAAGAAGGAGGGTGGTTACAGCAGCAGATAGAGCATGTCCAGGCAGATTAAAATAGCCTGCCTTGGAGGTGTCCTTCTGAGAGTGGTTGACACCGGCTTAGCCTGTCTCACATGCTTTTATTTTGCTGGGTGCAAGCACAGCAAGGGAAATGGCAACCGGAGCTCAGCCCACTACTGCTCTACGACTTCACACTATAAATAAGGCATCGAGCTACTGCACCCACCAAATTCTTCCCTGTCTTCCGGTCTATAGCAGTGCAGCGTCTGGGCTATGTATAGCATCGGCCCCTTTGGAGTATCTGGTGTTTTCATTAAAGCCCTGACTCCTGGATTCTGTGATTATATGGGAGGCTCTGATTTTTTCTGAGGAAAACAAACCTGTTAATAGCTCAAATGGCAGAAAGAAAAATTTAAGATTAGAGTCTAAGAGTATCTACATAGAAAGAGTTGATCTATTTTGCTTTAGAATTTCTTATGGAGAAAAATGTGGTTATTCTAACATCAAGATTCTTCTAAGGAAAATACTTTGGTACAGCTTTTTTATTTTCTGATCAGGGGAATCAAAGCAACAGTACAAATCATTCCACCTTGAAATTCCCAGGCTGAACAGCAGTCTTCATTTTAAAATATGGCAAGAACATTCTCCTTCCCAAGTTACACTTCCACTGGCAATGTAGAGTTTTTTCTTGCTGGTGGTTTCACTTTCCACATTCACTGTTTAGCTGCAATCTGCAGTTTGGAGACTGTTTTCTTTTGCTTTCTGATGTTTCAACTTTCCCTTCTGATTCCCCACAGAGACTGACTGGGAAACACCAAGATTTCTGGCAAGTGGGTTTCCCTTCCTTTTCCTGCCCAGCCAGGCTGAAGAGCCAGAGGGTAAAGAGAAGGAGCTCCAAGCTCCAGGCCAAATGTCCTGGTTTGGGGACTGCATATGAATGTTGAATTCTTGGTGCTGGCTGCCTGGAGGGCCCTGAGTCTGTCCCAAGCAAGCTCCGTGAGTGCGTGGAGGTTCCATGACAGCTCTCCCTGGGAGCTCTGCCTGCAGAACTGCTCGTTGCAATGGTGCAGTGCTGTCCTGTAGAAGATAAACAATTTCCAGATTGCAAACCCAAGTGTCACTGTTCATACCAATCCTCACCTGCGATAGAGATAAAACCATGGATGGAAGAAATGTACTGTTCATCAAGGGGTAAAATAGGTGGCACGGGCTGTAAATTCTGCAACATCCACACTTGAGTTCAGGTGGGCTTACCCAGGAAGATGAGCCATTTCTGCTGCTCTCAGGATGGGATCCTTTAGCAGCTGAGCTGACCTGGGGGCACAAGGCATCTCTCCCACAGGGCATAGGACTTAGCTCACCTGGAAAGAGAAGAGACTTCTTATCACCACACCTCGAACAGCAGCATGGCCTACACGCTTCCTCATTCCATTCACTCCAGCTGTTGCACTGAGGGTCCTTGCAGTCCACATAGGATCATGCCTAATTCTTATTCTTCGTGAGTTTACTGTGATTGCAGCAGTGCCTGGAGATCCCTGGGGAGATGCTGGCCCTACTGCTGGAGCCGTTGCATTTCTCCAGGGCACCAGACAGGTCAGGATCTAACCAGACAAGATGGATGGACAGTGCAGCAAAAAGAAACACAGTGATTCCCGTTTTAGAGGCAGGAGAAATGGAGCAGAAAAAAAGATTAAGGCCTGGTCTCCTCCAGAAAGTTTTGCTGGCGGAAGTTTGAGTGTATCCATGAACTGACAAATTCCCTGGGTGTGAGAGAACCAGGCAGCGGGCTCAGCCTCACCCTTTGCATTGCCTGGCTTCATCATCATGGGGAAATATTTGGGTTCAGTATACCCTGGGAGGGCACCAAGATGTGCAAACCGCTTTTGGTGTCTGCTGCTCTTAATCTACTCTAGCTGTAAGTCCCACTTCCCCGCTGCCCTGGGGAGGGCAGAGCTGGGGGTTTGTTGGTGCTGGGTGGAGGGTGTCCAGCCCCGTGCAGTTAGCATGGGTGCCACTCACACTGAGGATGGGGTGCTGGGGACAGGGCAGCTCTCCTCCTCCAGAGAGCATGGGGACGCCAGCCAGGGCAACCTGGGGGGCTTGTTGGGGTGCTGGTGTGTCTCAGCACTGGGAGAAGGTGTGAAAGGAGGCAGCAGGCTGCAGCCACCCATGAGCTGGAGATGTGAATTCAGCAAGTGACCTTGCTGATCTGTTTTTGGGTATGGCAGGACTTTACACGGGCTGTGAGATGCACCAGTCTGGCAGGAGGTCAGAGCAGCCTCCAGAGGATGCTCCAGCAGAAGGAGGCTGCACAACCACCGTCCATCCAAAGTCCCCATCTGAGCCTTTGGGGAGCAGCAATGGGTGACAGCAGACAGCCCGGGGTCAGGGCGTGCTATGCCGTTGCAATTTGGGGAGAGAAGGGGAGGAGAGCTCAGGAGCTGACGCAAGAGGATGCTGCTGCGAGTCAGAGGCAGGATGCTCTGAGCGCAGGGCTGAAGGCAGTGGGGAGCTGCCAGCGCAGCCTCCCGGTGCAGAGTGCTGACACTTCTTTTTGTTCAGCCTGACAGCAAGCACCTGGTGCCCCCACGCGTGGAGCCGCCGGCCGCCCCCCGCCCGCAGCGTGCGCACAGGCACACACACGCGCTCGCGCGCAGCCCTGCAGGTTGGAATCAATGCAAACATATGCTGCCATTAATGTGAAAATCACTTCTGCAAACATGAGGGTCTCTCTATTCATGGCCTTCCCCTCTCCCTGCAGGGAGGAGGGGGGTCAAGTGCAGACCTTTTATTTGAAATCCCTGAAAGGGACAAGGGGGAGAGAAGGGGAGATGGATGAGGCTGATCGTGATAGGGAAAACGGGACAACAGCCCAGACTAACCTATGGGAGCTGCTCTTCTGCCACGATCTGCGCAAAATCTGCAGTGCTGCCTTCCCTCCTCCTTGTCCAAACACCTCCCTGGTGCTGACAGTTTTGCCATTTCCTATCGATGATAAAGGCAGGAGGAGCATGTGGGACTCAGAAGAACTATGTGACCAGATGCCACAATGATAGGCGCTCATATAAGAGGTGAGTGGGACAAATTTCTGAGAGGGTGGCAAGCTCCCCTTTCATGGCTAAAAACGTGTTGATGAAGGGTGCTAGCTAGAGCAGTTTTGGTGACCAGCATAGGAGTACCCAATCTTCCCCAAAAGCACAGCATATATTTTGGCCAGGCCTGATGTGCATGGGCTCTGTGCATTGAGTTGCACAGGGCTCAAGTCACTTGAAGTCAGTGGAGGCTGATTATCTGGATGCTGCTCCTCTGCCATGCTGCAGCACTTCAGTGAAGAGTGGGGCTTGCTGCAGACTTTTACAGCAGAGTTCCCTTCTCTTTGGGCAAAGCGGCTTCTCTGATGTCCTCCTCTTTTCCACAGGCCACCTGCTGTGAAACACTCCCAAGGTTCTTCACCCTGGCAGCAGCAGTGTGGACGTGGTGGGTGGGCAGGTTTGGTTCACAAAGCATCAGGGGTCTGTAAAACAGCTGAAAGGGCCCCATGTGCATCTGAATGTGAAAGGGGACACAGCTGACATTAGAAGAACCAAATGGAGTTTCTGGACCTCGCAGTCATTTGTCAAAGGTTTTAGAGCAACACCGTGAGATGTCACTAGGGTGCCTTGTCCCACCCTGCCTCCAGCTTCCCTGTGAGATGGGCTGTGTCCCTTGTCTGTCCTGCACGGAAACAGCTTTATATCAGTGAGTCTTTTCTATATATCTGCAAAATCCTCACTCTCTTTTGGGCTGTCCCTGGCTGCTGCTCTCATACAAAAGATCTTCTATAAGGCTGTAGTTTCACTGCATGGAAAAACACCTTCTTTCTCTGCATCTTGTTTCTCAGTCCTGAGCTTTGCTTTAAGGGGTAAAATTTTCCTGGCTCGGCTTTATGCCCATCTCAGACTCATCTCAAAACACCTGGTACTTTATAGCATCTCCATTTTGTTTCCTTGAGATGTCCTAGCCCAAGCACGTGTGCTGAATTCCCCAGCATCTGGCCTTCGCTCATATCTATCTGTTGGAAGCTGAATGCATCTCTGATTTGGGAAATCAATCACACTTAATTGAAGGGTGATTGTTTTCACATACAAGCCTGCCACATCACTTTCATCTTTATCACATTCCCTTTCTCTCTGGGTTTTGTGTGACAAGATACTGCAGTGCAGGAGGGAAGAGGTCGATGACCTTGGACCTGGATATAATTGAAAAAAGGAGGGCAGTGTCTCCTTTCTTTCCTCGGGTGGATCAGTTTGCATTTCCTTCAGCTGTCGGACCGAGCACGTGCGCATGTATTCAGAGCCATATTTAATCCAGTCTTGCACCCAGTTGTACTGCGATGCTGCGCAGCAGAGCAAGCTGGCACCCAGCATGGCTGGTGGCTCTTGCAGGGCCATGGAGAAGGTGCATCCCCCCCATGCATCACAGCAGGGAAGGGGGAATGATACAGGATGGTGTCTAACTTGTGGCAGAGCATTTTGGGTGCCCAGTGTTTCTGGCTAACTCTGGACATCTTGAAGAGCAGCCTCAGGGAGATCAGCCTGGCTTTTTAATGAGATTTTGGGCAAGTGTCTTTTCTGTTCCTTCTTGCTCTTTGCCTGGTCACACTGGAGTCTGTCTTGCACCAGGACCCAGTATTTTTTAACAGGAACATTACGATGCACAGCAAAGCCCCGATTTCCTTCAAGAGCTCCCATAACACAGATGGTGCATGAGCAATCCCTCTCAATGGGCCTCTGCAAGGACTTGTGCCCTAGTCCAGTCCCATGTGGCCGTCTGTCTTGTCACCCCACTGGGATGTAACAGTCCGAAGTGTTGATAAGCTCTCAGCACACAGAGATGTCTTCCTATCTGTACCAGCGAGTTGAATTGTAAGCTGTTCCCCAGACTCCAGTTTGAAGGTCTCTATAGTATTGACTTTCTTGCACTTGGAAGTGCCTCATTTATCTTATGCTCTGCATTTGTCTTCCCTGCCAGTGCAGTAGTAAGCGACTGAAGCTCGCTGCCAGCTTTTCTCCCTTAATGACATACCACATATGCAGACAAGGATCTGAATCAGAGCTCTGGAATTGGTCCCCACTTCCCCACTTTGGAGAAATGTATCTTAATGCAGTACCCTTCCTTTGCAGTTTGTCTCGGGGCTTGGCAATGAAACAGCCCCAATACCCCCAAAGGCTTTGCTCCAGGGCACGTCTCCAAATTTTGGACTCATGTGAAGGCTGATGGTGTCAACTGGAAGGCTCCTGCTGGCTCAGACAGCTCTGGGACCAGGCAGCCCCAACTATCTCCGACTTTGGTTCTTTTCCATTGTGGTCAGATTTGTCCCTTCCAGATGTGAGGAGACCCTTTCCCAGCAAAGATCTTCTCCCAGACAAAGTGTCTTTTCTAGATAGCATGGAAGGAAATTAAGGTTCCTCTGGGTGTGAGACCGCATGGTGCCTGTTTTTTCTTAGGTACCTCCGGCGTGGGCCTCTCTTTCTGACAGGTGCTGATGACTTGCAGCCCAGGCAGACAGGGCTGAAAAGGGTAGGAGGGCTGGAGTTTGTGTGATGGAGCTGTGGGTTTCATTGATTTCTAAATAAAGTTTTCATCAAGACTCAGAGCCTCACTTCCCTCCCAATTTTGTAAAGCTCTTGTCAATCTCTGACACAGCTGCCAGGGCAAAAAAAAGCTGCCGGCATCATTGTGAAGGCGTGTACAGAAGCAGAGCAGTGGGTGGGGGGTTGGATGTCTTCCCTCTGCAGAGAGGAACCAGAGCCCAAGCCCAGGATAATGCTGTGATGTACCCACTGCCTGGCTTTCCCTCCATCCCAAGTCACCTTGCCATGCTTGAGGATGCTCTGTGTCTGCTGGGCCTTCTCTTGACCAGAAGGGATATGTGTTTGAAATGAACTCTATGCTATTGGTGTGGGTCGCAAATGACCTTTGGCAAAGTCACAGTGGAGCTGGGCAAGGACATGGATGATGTTCACCAAGGCCAGGGCTATGTGGGCAGAGCTCTGCTCAGGGCCAGGGATTGAACAAGGTCTCTAGGGTCCTCTTAGCATGGTAGCAGGTCACCATGCTCTTCCAGATCTTCTTTCTGAAATCTGCCAGGAGTGATTCTATGGAGCTGGCAGGACAATCTTTCACTGCAAATTCTGTGTCTTTGGTGTCTCGTAGGGTGGAGCCTTTCCTATTGCTGTGGGAGGTGGTGGACTTGCTCCTCCCAGGGCTAGTGGAGGACACACCAGCTCCCTGCCCAAAAACTCCTATGTTCTGGAGCAGGAGGATGGAGCAATCAAGCCAAAAGCAATGATCCAAGCATTATTTGCCTCTCGCACAAAATTTTGATGGAAACATGAAAACAGATGGAACATTTGCAGGTTGTTATTAAAAAAACAAAGCCCAGAAATTTGAAGACAATTTCATGTTTGCTATTAGTCTTTTCAGGCTTTTTTTTCCCCTCTTGGCAAAAAATAGTTGATGACATTTTCCATCACCGAAAGATTCTCCCACTGAGGGTTAAATATAAAGTCTTCTGTGCTGAGCAGAGCTGAGAGGAGGGAGAAACCCCTCCAATTCCCTTGGCTCAGGCCAGGAGGGATCAGAGATCACTTGCTGAGAGTCCGTCTCTCTCTGGCCAGCACCCAGAGGGAGCAGAGTCTCTGCAGAACACTTTGAGTTGCTGCTGTGTCTCAGTAAGATGGCAAAGCCTTGCCTTTGTGAGCGTGAGCAGCATCTGCCATTTTAGCCTGTGCTCTGGGAGCTCAGGATGGCCTGAGCAGCCCACGCCGACTGTCAGAGGGAGCCACTGGAGCTTTCGGGGAGGCTGACTGCCCTCTGAGCTGGGGGAAGGCAGAAATCACAGTAGGGGTGTGTGGGGTGGTGGACCACAGGGTGTCCTGGGGACATCCCTGGGAGAATGAGCATCACTGAGGTGGCCAGAGCATCTTGTCCTTGGCAAGTTCTTTGCCTGCAAGAGTCAAGAGAGCGGAGCCAAATACCTCCACCTTCATCCATCAGCAGGAATGGAGGAGCCCATGGCCTCCCTCCTCCTTCTTCCACTGGCATTTGATTTGGACATATACTAAAAAAGGAGCTGTCGGTTAAGATAAGAGCTGCTTTTCCAGTTCCCAGAGGACCCCCCTGATGTGACCTGCAAGGTGTTGCAATCCCTCTCTGCCACTGGCCTGCCCGGTTTTTGCCACACATGCACACACCTTCCTCCCCCTTCCACGGTGCTTATCGCAAGTGTTTTGGTAGAACTGCCCTTGTCATATAAATCTAAACATAATTCTCTCTTTCCTGTTAAGCTAAAGAAAATAAACGTGTAGGGCTGTTACTGGAAGCCAAGCTGTAGGACTGCCCTAAATTCTCTTCTTATTGAGTCTGGGCTGAAAATCACTCAATTCTGCTGAGGACACACATCTATGCTTGCACACACAGGGAGGGAAGGCAGGAGGGGGGAGGGCAAAAGAAAGAGAGAGAGCGAGCGAGAGAGAGAGGACGCAGTGTGTATAAATATCTCCAGCTCTCTAGATAGTCGGCAGATTTATTCCGCTGCCAAGCCTGCAGAAAATTGACTTGTTTCATGGAGGCAGGCTATTGACACATTACCGCAAGGAGGGTTAGGAGAGAAAGTGGTGCGGCTGGCGCCCCTCTATTATACGATAATGTAATCAGCATTGTGGGAAATGACTGTGGGTAAAATGGCATCGCTGACATTTATATTAGAGGATATTGATGGCAGGAACTGTGACCACATCTATCGTACCTCCCGTTTGCCAGGATTGACACAGACGGCTCTTGTTGGCTGGATTTCCTCTCTCTCTCTCTCTCTCTCTCTCTCTCCTTCCTCTTAGCTCCGTTGCTCGCTGCTGTCACTGCAGATAGATAATTGAAAAATGGATCTCACCTTTCCAGCAAACAGGAGTGGTTCAGGCAATTACTGCAGAGGTTATCTACTCAATCTCGAGGCCTCTTCTCCAAGAGAGATTCAGAGGAAATTGGATTTTACATGGATGTTTTATTCTGCAAGGGCTTTAGTATAAATAGAGGCAAGGAGACACCAGCAGACTGTATGGCTGAGAATCGCATGCAGAGGGGTAGAGTGGGGTTTTGACAGGGGAGCTTGGCTGTAGACATGGTGGTAATACCATGCCTTGGCCCTCTGCAGAATGTCTGATTTTGATTTGTTTTGAGGTTGCTGTTGGGTTTTTTCCCATGTTCTGGGTTTTTTTGTTAAGGTGGAGGCTAAAAGAGGCTACCCGCCCCCCCCCCCCCCCCCCCCCGCCCCGCCACCTGGTTAAGTTTTGCCCCTGAAATCTAAAAATAAAAGGGAGTTGTTCCCAAAGGAAATAAAGGCAAACAGATGGCAAAATACTCTGAAGATGAGAGGGCAGAGGAGAGCAGTCTGTATTAAAAGAGTTCTGGAAACTGCCCAGCTCTTAAAGGAGGGGAATTGCTCCTGAGGAGGGGATGTTACCCCATGAGCATCCTTGAAGAGGGTTAGGCCTTGAAGTGCCTGGCTATATGAGAGGCAAAAAACATACCCAGTCTTTTAGAACATGCTGTAATGCCAGGTTTTGGGCTGTGCTTGGTGGGAATCCAGCCCTTGAAAACAATTTGCAGCTGGTATCCTCGCCCTCAGAAACTGCTGAGCCAGGGAGGCCAGAGAAGGACCTTGAGGGTCTTGGTGGCCTTGACAGTTTGGTGTGGCAGGGAGAGACAGAACACCACACGGTTTGGAGCACACATGTAGATGCATGTACACACAGTGTGCATCACACCTGGCCTCTGCTTGGGAATTCTCTTGCTGGAAATCTGGTCTTGCAAACAACAAGACATTATTGTTTCTGCTGTAGGACCCTTAAAACTCTGTATCATGGATAAATAGGATGCATTGCTGTCCAGGGCTGTCGGTACAGCACCTTTCATCAGCACTGAATTCACTTTTAAATGAAATTTTAAAGAGAAAAAAATGGAAAGTGTTTCTCTCAGTGGCTTGGAA
The DNA here is from genome assembly GCF_047716275.1 of Strix uralensis. NCBI lineage: Eukaryota > Metazoa > Chordata > Aves > Strigiformes > Strigidae > Strix > Strix uralensis. The sequence goes on along the minus strand of NC_133978.1, from coordinate 27,718,839 downwards.
AGCCTGGTGACTGAGACAGTTTTGTCTGGAGGAGTCTGGGTCATGCAGCCCGTTCCTACTGCTGCTCATTGAGCACAGAGGAAGACTGTGGGGTGGCCCACAGAAAGGCTCAGCAGACATGCCTATCATGGACCACTTTCCCGAGAAAGGCAGGCTAAGTAGGGTCTGCCAGGAAGAGTTTTCCTACTTGGGGAATTCACCCATCTTTTCATAAGTAATATATAATGTGTGGGGTGTTTGCACATGTGGTTAAATACGTATGCACGTGGGTAAGAGCAAAGCGCCCTTGCGCCATCCAATTGGTTTTACTCCCAGACAGTGCAGGATGCATAGGGACACAGTTTTGCACTAACAGCTCTTAAACTGTTATCCCAGATGGAAGCAGTGGGGCTGGTTTTGCAGGAGAAGAAATTCAGCACAGCATCAGACAGTCTGATCAGCCCCTCTGCTGTCCCTGGCAGAGATCTGTGCCCAGTCTGTGTGTGCTCCTCCCTGGCCCTGAATCTCTTCACCCTGCCACACATTGCAGTTCTGCTGTCCATCACTAGCTTTTTCGCACTCTCCTCTGCCTGTCCCCTGATGTCAGTGCTAGAGGTGCTCATCTCTCTTGCTGATCAAATCATTCCTGACGTGCACAGCGGCAGCCTCTTCCTTGCTGAAAGTCTGTCTCCAGGGTCCTAGGTGAGGTCCTGCTCTCTCTTCCCCAGACAGTGAGAAGACAGAGATGGGGGAGGGTGGTGGGGAGGGCTAGAACAGGCTCCCCCACCCCTCACACCTTTTCTCCCATGATGCTGAAAGCCAGAGGGCCCCCCCAACCTATTGCCTATTCTGTCAGTGAATTCAGGGCTGGGTCTAAAGCCAGATGTCTTCAAATGAGCAACAAAGCCCACAATTTCAAGCGAAAGAGGAGATGAGCTGCTAGAACTCAAACCTAAGGCAGGGGTGGCTGTTACATTCCTTGAGATCCCTGAATCTGGGAGGGATGTTTTCTGGGAATCCAAACACAGCTGATGTGGCTGAGCTTTAGCTGAAATCTCCCAGCCCTAGGCTGGCAGGCTGGGAGGGGGAGAGGGGGGCCAGGACAAGTACGGTTTTGTGCTTGCCCTCCTGCATCAGCCCCGGGCTTGCACTGGTGGCCACAAGAAAAAGCCTGGCCTCCTGCATTGGGACCCCAAAGCACAGTCATCCAGGTTCAGTAGAAAGAGGTGGCTAGGCTCTCTGAAAATGGCTCAGTTAAAAAAAAAAAAAGCATGCAAAGGATCAAGCCTGTGGAGTTAAAATTTTCATCTTCCTTTTGCACACCTTTTTCAAGTAAAGGAAATACTGATTTTCTATGATGTGACCAAAACCTGCATTGTCTGGAGAATGACAAAAATCTACTTTTTGAGCTGCAAATGATAGACTGAAAGAGGGTGAGGAGTCCAGGCATAAGGAAGAACTGTTTTTAAAAAACAGCAGCAAAAAGTTTCAAATCACAGTGAAATAAGACATTGGCTTCATTTCCTTCTGAAATTTTTCATTTAAAGAAAAAGGCAATGAAAAGCTGCTGAAATGACATTTTTGACAAAGTGCCATTTTTCAGCATGACCTCTTAGACCCACTCACACCAGTGCTGCTAACTAGTTCGGCGTTCATCAAAGCCTGCAGGAGTGGAGGGCAGTGCACCATGTGCTGATGAGCAGAAATGCTTTGTTTTTTTCTCTCCCAATGCTTCGTGGGTCTAAGTCCCAGAGCAGCTTCCGCTGGAGATGTTCAGGCTGGGCTGTGACTTCAAGGCCACAGAAGAAAAGGTGGTGGCATCAAGAACCTGCTCTTGTGGATGCGATTTACTCCTGGGAATTGCTTGCCCCTGACAGGCTTGTACTGACAGCTCTGGAAGAGGAACATGGTTTTCAAAAGCCAGCGAGCTTTCCATCTCCAAGCTGCGGGTCTCAGTGGACAACCCCAAGTTAGCACATGAAGAAATGCCTCCTGCAGAGTGCCATCATGGGAGTTAGGGTGTGCTGAATATCACAGAGGAGACAGCAAGGTGCCTGCCTTCCCTGCTTTCCAAATCAGGAGCAGATGGGTGCCCAGGGTGGGACAAGAGACCACATTGCTGCTACAGACTAAGGTCTTTGTGATGGACCACAGTAGGTTCTGAACACCACAAAAAGTCCCCTAGTACATATAAAAGCCTAGCGGTTGAGCTGAGTGTCCTGGTACATTGTCTTCTCTATAACCCCTGTAATTGCTGTGAATATGGTATTTGCTTTCATTGCTTGGCCTAGATTGCTGTGGACTGTTATTGCATACTCATAAATAGCTGCTGTGTTCCACCTTGGAGGAGACTGCACTCCATAAAGGTGGCGAGGACGCTTTGCCACTGTCTCAATAAGCTTTCCTGAAGTGGGATGGATGCCATGAGACTTAATCTCCTTTAAAAGCTTTGAGCTCCTTGGATGGAGAAGTACAATATTATTTTATTAACGTTACCACAATTGTTAGTGGTATTACTAATATCAATCTTATTATAGTCATAATATCTGGTCAGGATCAAAAATGATGAAGCTTGACTAGCTGGCCAAAATGTTGCATCTCAGGTCACATGCCAAAGGTTTCCCCAGTGGGCACAAAGTGATAGTTCACCAATGATCCCGGACCCACGGAAGGAGAGGAAATCAGCCCTGGAGATCCTGTACAATGCAAGACACAAGTATGTTGTTCCTTTAGAGTTAGTTTTTCCCAGTGTTATCCTACTGTGGTTAGACCTCCATGCTGGATCAGTGTTCCTCCCGGTCTCTCCAGCCCCAGAGCATAAACAACTGCCTCCAAATTGCTCCCAGCTAAACGTGCTTACAGACAAAGGACTGGTGAGCTTGGGTGCACACATTCAGCAGACGGAATGGCTGAGCGCTCCCATCAGCAACTGTCCCCAGCACTGATCACTGGGGCCTGTACAAGGCATGGAACTGCTGCAACCCAGGCACCCAGGGGGATGTGAGGAAGAGATCAGGGCCTTGCCATGTCCTCTGAGAAAATGGATGGAGAAACACTAACCCCCCCCTGCTCCCTCCTATATTTGCAGATGCATTTGCTCAGCCACAGAGTGAACCACATCCATCTACAGCCCCAATTTGGAGTCATTTAAAAGGTTCTGTGCCTCACTTAGTTCATGTTTAACCTCTCCCCATGTCCTTGCCTTGGCCGTGCCATGCTCTGCTCCCAACCAGAACATCTTTTGAGCTTTGCTTTCCTTCCCACCTCTCTTGGTATGCCTTACATCCACCCGGGGGCGGCGGGAGGAAGGTGGGAAGGATTCATGGCATTGATCAATAACTCTTTCCTGCCCAGCCAGGAACTCAACCCGCCCAACTTTATTGCTGCAACCAGATCCTGGCTCGAGGGATGTTACGACAACCTGCCTGGGCTGCGGGGGCCAGAAGAACAAATACCTCCCTAACAGGCATGACTTCAGCCCGCACATGCCCCACTCCCCGGATGGCTCCTCTGACAGAGGAAGCCCCCGCGAGGATTTACAAGTCCCAACCACTTCCTGAAATCACAACTCCTGCTTGTTATCTCACCCTCCCATCACCTGCACCAGGATCCCCATTTGAAGGGAAAGGAGAGCCCTGAGAAGGAAGAGGAGGAGGTGTGTGAGTCCCAGGATCTGGCTGTGGGGCTGGGGGATGGATGGCAACAGACCCCGACGATGAAATATCTGAGCACTCTGGCTGAGTCTTTTTACTACCTGCGATGGAAAATGAGTGCCAGCTGCAAATCAGGGATTTCAACAGCCTCTCTGAAGGCATGTCAAGCATTTTATGGCTGGAAATACATTTAGGGTTTATTATGGGCTGCCCACTGATCTTTCCTGCATGCATGCAGTGGCCAGACCCTGTTCCCACCCTGCCTTCGGGTGGGGAGGGGTCCCCACAAATTGGTTGGTTTTCGGATAGCAAATTGATTGGTTCCATCTGCTGCTTCTCTGCTTTCCTGCTCCTGAGCAAGGATTTAACCTCACGTCGAGACAGGCTGGAAGCTGATTTGGAGGGCAGCCCCAGCCTGCAGTGGGACGTGGCATATGTTGCAGACCTGTCAAATGTCACAGACGGCAACACTTGCCCCATGGTTCCCTCCGCAGCAGGACCAGGCTCTCCACTTCCCAGCACTGTGCCTTGACATCCCCGTACTCCAGCACCTGACATGTGTGAACCCCACACCTTCATGAGAGGAGCACCCCCATCATCCAGTCCCATGCTGGGGTCTTGGGAGAGGGGACAGAGTAAGGGAAGCTGGACCTCCTGAAGGTGGGAAGATGCTGCAACCAGGATGAAGCAACATGGCTTTGTGAACCAGCATGCAAGCTCTTCAGGAGCCTGGGCACACTGGCTGTTGGAGAAAACATCTGGCTTCACTGCTAGATGTGCTACAGCTATGTTTTCATTGCACCGCATCCTCTCCCAGATAAACCAAGGCTTAACTTTGCAGCAGAGCATCCAAACTGTCTGCTCCAGGGACAACTAGCTACACTGAGCAGTGCAAAGAAAGGCAGCAAGGGGATAATGGTTTTCTTTCATGGCTTGAGCTCTTTCTCTCAGTGAAGGTGTTAATTTGAGTCTTTCCTCTTCCCAGGCACTTACCTTCCTAAAGCTTGCCATAACTTCACATCTCTGAGGCCTCCTCCCTTCTGTCAAAGTTACTTGAAACTGTCCAACAGTTTCAAAAGTCATCGAGGAGGACAGAGGCAGGCATAGATGCAAACAGGAGGACTAAAGCTTGTTTCCATAGGAAATCCCAAGCTAAACCCCAAAATTGAAGCCATTTGGGCAGCAACCATAAATCACAGACATCAGGGCTGGGGACAAAGGCTTGAAGGAATGAAATGTATTGCTAGCCAGTGGGACAGACATGCTACCAAACCCTTGGCACATGGCTACACCTCTCTACGTGTACTGTATATGTAAGACCATACACCTGGCTATTCCCAGCAAGGCTTCTTGAAGGAACCCTCTCTGTGTGCTTGCCAAAATGGTAATGTAGCCCTCTTACCATGCAGAAAAATAAAAGGTTCCCTTAGAAAAACAGATGCAGTTGATGCTTCTGCAGCTGATCTACCCTTCTTGCTGCACATCACTCCTGTTTGCCCCACCATGATGTGGTGGGGTTGTGGATGCCATGGCACGCTAGCCTGGGTCCTAAGAGGCTTGCTGGGCAATCACACCCCATCCAATCCTACTCATTAATGCACCCAGCTGGATATTGCTGGTCTTCACTCTGCTCAGCTGCCAACCATGTCCTTTAACATTGGGAGCTCCCTGACTGTACTTCTGTCCACCCTCCTGGTGGGTCTCCCCACTTTGCTCTCATCTCAGGTTGCTTAAAGGATAATTTTTGTCCCCACTTGAGAAACAGATCCACGTACCATGCACACATCAACCATCCGGGTCTTTTTGTTCAGCGTCTTGTTTAATGGCTCCTTTCAATTGCTGTTGCTTGGTCTCCACTCTTCCCGTTGCACTCACATCACATTTTCAAGCTTTCTCTGTCAAAAGAAAGGATAAATCAGGGATAAATCAGGAGAGCTGGGGATGTACACGAGGGAGGAGGAAGAATGAAGGAGGGGAAGGGAGGGAGGAACCAGAATAAATCCGAGGAGCTGTGGGGAGGGACAAGGCCTGCTATCATGTCACCTGAGAGAACAGGGGTGCAAGGTCTGAGGTGGAAGAACCACACTCCAAACACAACCTGGGGATAACGGGGCTGTAAATCAGTTCCTGACTAGTGTCATGGCAGCTGTCTTGGCCTGTGCCATGGCTGCCATCTTGCCCGATGCCATGGCAACTGCCTTGGTCTGTGTCACAGCCACCATCTTGGCCTGTGCCATGGCAGCCATCTTGGCTGACCCACCCAACTGGCCGTTAAGTCTGCAAGCACATTGCCCTGCCATTTCATATCTGCATTCACTGCGGGAGTGGCAAGTCCTTCATTAAACTTATGCTGTCCATGGCCTGGGTGCCAAGTAAGGGCTGTAGCCTTGGGTCCAGGTGCTGCTTGCTTGGCAGCCATTCTCCCTGGATGTTGGCCTTGCTGTGAGGAGCAGCATCGCGGTGTCCAGCCAGAGGTCCCAGTGTGGATGACTGTACCCTCGTATACTCCTGCTACCATCTGCTGGAAGGAATCAGACTGCGCACTCACACACCACATGGAAACCCTGTTGGGAGCCATAATGGAGACAGCACAAGGATGAGGGCAGCGCTGTGGTGAACCTGCCCACTTGCTGCCTTCCAACCCTGCATTCAAGGTGACCGGGATGCCCAAGTCTCTCTCCTAGTGTGTGACCTCCTGCATGTTGTTTAAAGGCTGCAATTTCTGAGGGCTTCCTTGTCTCCAACACTGCCCTGCTCCACAGTCTTGTATAAGGCGATGATTTTGTCTGTACCTCGGTTTCCCTGCTGCTATTTAAAACACCAGCCCTCGGTGTTGTTCAGTCCCCTCCATTTGACTTGCTGTGACTGTAAACATGGTCCCTTCCTAGACAGATGCCATTAGCTTTGCCATGCTCCCATCCCTGATCCTTCCCACTCTTCCCAAAACTCTTCCCATAGAGCAGCGCTCCCCTGCCACAGAAACGCAGCCATGCCTTGAGTAGGGCACACAGGCTGCTCATCTCTGACCATCTAGGAAAAAAAACAGTGCTGAAAGCCAAAATACCAGCTCAACACGCTCTCCTGTGCAAGCTGGGCCGGGGACCAAAGACAGTCGGTACCAGGCTGGAAGCTTGTGTATTTTTGTTATGGGTTGTTGAACAAACCACACAGTTTTACCCTACAGGGTATCATAAATAAGCAATGAAAAAGCAGAGAAGTGAAAAGGAAAAGTATGTGCCTGCAAAAATATGCCACAAAGTAAATGAGTCAGAAGGACGTGGACTGTGCTGTGCAGGGCCTGCTCTGTCTAAAAGCAATGCTTTTATAAGGTAGGGAAAGTGATTTAAGAGACTGCAGGTAAACATGGGCCCCCACGTACTCTTCTGGGGAAAAGTGGCAGAATAAATATGCAAATCCTTCTTATGTGACAGCCAGGATGGTGGAAATGATTATGAAATAGACCTGGAGAAGGCTGATTAATAATTTATCCTCAAATGGAAGCTAATTCTTGGCTGAGCAGTGAGGATAATAAGGCTGAGGAATCAATAAGAACATTTACAACTCTGTAAAATGCGTTTACAAGTGCAAAAAGATGGGTTGCTTTGTGGCCATGCCTTGCATGAGCTAGGAGAGTGGGAAGGGAGAGCACACAACAGTGATTGTGCAGCATTGGCTGTGCTTACAAGTCTGGAGAGGGACCTGGCCATCAGCAGATGCCAATGGAACTGAGCATCATCTCTGGACCACTACTGCAATCTGAATTAACTCCACCATTAACACATGCCCTGACAGCCCATGGAGGACCCATTAATTAAGCCCAGTCACTTATGAAGGTTCCCATAATGAATGCAGTGTTGACAGAGTAGTTCAGCAGTGCCTTCAGCCAGAATATAACTGTCCTCAGGGACACAGAGTGGAATTGACTGTCTGGGACACCATGCTCTTGGGTGGCCCATGCACATCTGGCCTAGATAATCCACCTCTTCACCACCACTGCACCACAGCACACATGGGTAGGGAACTCACCCTACTCTCACAGACAAAGAAACAAGCATCAGCAGCCTCCTTTGGTGTAAAGTCTTAAAAATATGTGCTTCATATTTCAAATAATGTCCACAGTGAGATCCATTGGGCAGCTGGAGGTTTACTGCTTGTCCACCCCATCTTCCCTGGGCAGCTGATGAATGGATGCCTTAACAGCAGCACTGTTCTGAGAAGTAGCAGAGCTGGAGGCATCTTCATGTGGCCTGGCTCAGAGCTGGGAGCAGGTACCTCTGTCTTGATGCAGCTGAGAAGGATGGGGTCTCTCAGCTTGGCCCAAGATGCTGTGACCCTTGAAGGGACATGAGCCCATGTAACTGTCACCAACAACTTTCAGTCTGTGGTCCATGGGTTTCCAAAACATCTCTGAAAAGTGAGAAAGAAAAGCCAGTGGGGCTGCAAATGACCAAAATCCACATTGCCCCCAGCAAGTTTTCCTTTGTGATTTCCTCTGTAATTAGAGCAGTGACATTTTGGGGGAGCAGAGGGAGGTGAGAAGGCAGTTCCCACTGGGGATGTGCCTGATATTGACACCCTCCCTGCCTTCGGCAGAGAGTACAGATAATAGATTTGCACAGATTTCTTCTTAGTGCTGTTCATCCCCTCAGGGCCCTTGGCAGAGTGTCTCCAGCCCCCGGATGGCACGGTCTGTCCTAGCCGAATGGTTCGACAGAGGGAACATGAAAGGAGAAATGTGAGGCTGGAGGCACCCTGATAGATGGTCTTGCAAGACAGCTCTCCCCAAACCCTCCCAACAGATGGGTGTCCAACCTGTTTGTAAATACTGCCAGTGAAAGAAGCTCCATCCCTTCCTGACAGCTTGTTCCAGGGTTTGTGTGTGCTCAGAGTTGAAGGAGTTTCCTAACATCTGACCTAAATCATTTCTGCTGCAAATGGAGCCTTGCCCTCCTTGTCTTGTCCCCATGCTGAATATGGAGAGCAATCCATCCTTGTCCTTGTATAAAAACCTTATATACAGAAATATTTTTTACTTGCTGCCTTCTGGTCCTTTCTTTTTTGGACAAAATAAATCCAGTTCCTTCAATTTTCCTTCCAAGGTCAGATTTTCCAAAGTGTTTATCTTTGTTACAGTGTGATGCCAAGAACAGTGCATGGCACTCTGGATGTCCTACCTGCTGTGAACAAAGAGGAACAGTCAGCTCCAGAGTGTGCTTCTGGTCTTCCCCCTCAAAGGGCATCTAGCAGGACTTCATAAGAAACAGAGAAAGGCTACAAGGATGGTCAGAGGACTGATGCTACCAAGCATGAGCTGAGACCCTTCAGTTGGTGAAAGACTAGAGACAGGCTAGATGATGGAGGTGAATGTTACTGAACAGGTAAATAAAGAATGACTGTTCACTGTTTCTCTCAATACAAGAACCAAGGCTGCCAAGTGAAAGCAGCAGGAGAACAAATGGAAAGATAAATTCTTTGTGCTGTGTACAGCTAACCTGAGAGAGTCCTTGCCTTGGGATATGTGGATGTTAAAGTGGTTCAAAAAGGAACTCAAAAAAATGCATGGGAAAAAATCTGCAAGAGCTGATGTTAAATACAAAGCCACAATGTTTGGCTGAGGAAGTTCCCCATCAAAGGTCACTGAAGACTGGGAAACTATTCTGGAAAAACATCATATAGCACATTGACCCTCTTCTTACACATCAGGCATCCTCTCAGACATGGTGCATGGCTGTGTGGACCTTAAATCTGACTCGAACGGGCCTTCTCTTGTTCTAGCTCACACTGTGCCTCTGTTGAGCATCCCAGAACACTGTTTGCTTTAGTGAACAACAGGCCTGCTAAAAAACAGGTTCAGCATTAGCTGTCAGAAAGGCACTTAGGCTGACTCAGTTATCTAGGGTCTCTCAATAACTAAAGAGAGAGAAGACCTGAGAAACGAAGAAAGAGAGAGAAAGTAGGCGTCGGTGCGTCTTGTAGAAACTCACGAGGACAGACCAAATTTGGTCCCATTTAGGGGTTTGTTCTCTAGCATAATAAACTGTGATCTTAAAAACATTGCTCAGCTAAAAAGCGCATGCTGGGCTCATATGGGTCATTGGGGTGGGGGAAAGGTGACCTGCCTTGCAGCCTTGTGTGGCCACAGCTTTCTCCATGTCTCTTGCTCCTGGACTTAAGGCAATTTACAGTAAGATTGCACACATCCCATCTCAGCCAGGCGTGAGATCAACTTACCGTCTGGAGCAAAGGTCAAGCATCCTGGAAGAGTGAGGTCCAAAGCAAAGCGGTGCCTTGGCCCATCTGAATCAGGCTGAAGCTGTTGGCAAGTATTACTTGCAGACAGAAAGAGCCTAACTTTGTGAGGGAACTCATCCTTTCTCACTGCTACCAAATCTGGGGCTGGAGGACTCAAGAAAAAGAGACCCCTCCTGGTATTGCAATCCTCCTGTCATGAATTGGAAGATGCCTGCTGCAGGTGGAGGACACTCCAGGATTTAGAGGGCCCTGGTTTGTAAATGGTTTACTTCTACAGCAGCTCCTTCCAGGGAGCAGTGCAGACTGACTCATCACATAGCTCAACTAGTGTGAGCAGCAGCTGGTGGGACCCCAAGCAGGGCAGCTGAGAAGAACGTGAGTTACTTGCTCTGACCTCATGTCTGCCTCACATGTGCCTGGTGGTCTCTCTGGTTGCTTCTTCAGTAGAGATCATGGATGACTTTGTCCGGTGTTGAGCCAGGGCACAGGTTGTCTCCAGGTAATCACCTACCCACATCTCCACTTCCAGGGTGCTCAAGAACATTGACAGTGATGTTTCCTGTGGGAGAAAGTGTGTAGCTGCTCTTATGGAGGCTGGTGACATTGGTAGAGAGGAGAGGGCCATTCCTTAGATTGAACAAGGCCCCAACACATGGACTGAGAGGAAGGGTGGGCACAGACATCAGTTTCTAACACTATTTATTTTTACAATCCTCCCTTTTCCCACCTCCCCCTCTAAGGCGTCTTGGAAGCCAAGACTGACACCTGCCAGGATATGAGATGTCCAGACAAAATCAGAATGATCCTCTCCAAAGCTGGAGTGGAGAGGAACTGGTTTCAGCCCCTGCGGAGATCAAAGGTCCAGCTGGGTCTGGGGTTGCAGGCTAGGCGATTCCCAGGTGCGGGGGACTGGTGAGGTGTCAGTCATGTCCCCCTGCACATGCTCTTGCAGACACTCGGCATATGACTTTGGGGCAGCTGGTGGCAGCTAAACCTTGGCCCACACCCCCCTTCCTTGAGAAGCATGACGGAAGGGATTAAGTGGCTTGTAAGGTGACACGGGGTTGATCAGCTCTCAGTGGCGTGGTGGGAGGGGAGATGCTGAAGTGGCTTTCCACCTCTGCCCTTGGTCTGCTGTCCAGTCGCTCCACAAGCCCAGAAGCCTGTCCTCACTGCAGCTGGAAGAACAGCAGCTCCTATATCAGCCACCCACCTTTCAGGCCTTACCTCTATGTCCTTTTCCCTCAAGCAGGGCAGCCTCTTCTCTGTGTCCCAAGCAGTGACAGTCCCAGCGGGCTGTGTCCAGGAGCTGGGCGTGCAGAGGATGTATGGGGCAAGTAGATGCTGTTCAAGCACAGATGTGTCCATTTGATGGGAAAGGACTGAAGTCCCTCTGCACATCCTCGTCTCCTTTCTGTCCTTGCAGCCCTGTCGCAAGGCTTCAGCATTGCTCAGAAAAAGAGGAATGATCTGCAGCATAAAACTGCTCCTGCTTTCATCCCTCTGTGTCTGCCCCACTGCAGGGACACAGGAGACAGACTTATTCCAACCAGCTCAGCTCACACAAGCAGATTAAACATTGCACAGCCCAGCACAGGGGACAGAGCTTCCCAGGGGTTTGAGGATAGCACTTGCATGGCCATTAGGGATGGAAATCTCTGAATGCGGACCTATGCTGAAGGTGTGAGCATCACTAATTTTGATCATCTCTTCCTTACCTTGGGTCAGTTCTACCACAGTCATTTTTGCCCCACATGGCACACAGAAACATGATGGGACCCTACCACCATCTGGGGACACCAAAGGAGGAGCTGTACCACATGGAGAGGCTTTTCTGCAAGCACAAGTGGCTCCAGCATCTCCCTGCAATCCCTCCTCCAGCTCCACTGCCCTATCCTTCTTCCTGCTCCCAGCCAGCCCCCTGGCAGACATTTCTGGATTACTCCTGTGCTCTGCACTGGACCTACATTAGTACCCTCCACTGCTGCTGGCAGACATAGGATGGCAGCACATGGGTCTTGCTGGCAGGGCCCTAAGAGCCATAGCAAGCAGGATTAGCAGCTCCTATGCTATCCCTGTATTTTCACATGTTCTGCCAGCCCTGTTATTCCTCTGCAGCCTTCCCACCCTCCAGTGACACCCAGACTTTCCATAAAACGGATTCCTCTTATAGGGAGGCACCGAAGGGCAGGGAATAAATTTATGAGATTTGTTCATGTGACTGGTCAGGTCTGAGGCTGGCCAGATTTTTTCCATCTGATTAGTTCACATCCCTGCAGCACCTATGGATCCCACTGAGGTCAGGCACTCACTCTGCATCTAAGGAGTGAATTTTCACTAGACCAGCAGAGTTTTGCAGGCAGAAGAAACACTTCTGATTGTTCAGCCTTCTCTACTGGTTGAGGGGCAGCTGCTGAGTTTTCCCCTTCCAAGGGCAGAGGACAGCACACATCAAGATGCAGGTGATGTCAGGTCAGGTGGTGGAGCAAGGAGCAAGGCATGAGGCTGCTGCTGACATGGAGACCATCTCCTGTGGTCCCCATGAGCTTTATTTGCTGCTGTATCCCCCCAGACTCTCTCCTGATCCAGGATCCTGTGCGCCAGACACGGCTGCATCAGTAGTAGAGGTCAAGAAGCAGGGGAGACACTTGGTGCTGTGAACAAGTGATATCCAGACTGGCTGCAGAGCAGGAGACAGGGTTGTCGAATTAATCCTTGAGGCTTGACAGCTTGGCGCTGCCCTGTAACAGAGGTTTCCCTTCATTATGAGAGCCCACTGGTGAAGCCTTAAACCAAAAGGGATGAAAAGACTCATGACTGGTATTGGTAGTGGAAAAAAAAATCTTTAAGTGGCATCTCTAGTGGAAAAAATCCAGGCCAGTTCGTCTGGAGGAGAAAGCTCAGAGAGTGCTGCTCTGTCTAAATATATATATAGCTCCATGAAGATCCCACAGCGATCGCATCGCTGTCCTGCCAGAGGTGTTGCAGGAGCAGGAGGGAGCGGGTGCAATTCAGACCTGGCAACATTAGAGGGAGCTTTGGGAAGGGGTCTGGAAAGAGTTGGAAACAATAACTAGATGTAAATTACATTTCGTGAGTTTGTTTAAATAAGGGATCCAGTTTAATCCCATCGACTGTTTGCTTAGTGTACAGCTGAAAATTAGCATCAACAATTTTATGCACACTAATAAATTTAAGCCATTACTCTCTCCATCTGCAGCTTCATTCATATAGTTTAAGAATCAAAGCGATTTCCCTGTAAATTTCTAAGGCTTGGTAATTTACTCCAAAGAATGTAAATAGAAAGTGCCTGAAGGCCCAGAGAGACGGTCTTATAAGCCCTCCCTCCCTTTCCTCCTCTTCTCACTCATTTCAGGCAAAGGAGATGCGAGATGCCCAGCCTGGAAAACAAACGTGGATACTAGGTCCTTGACTGCCGGCTGGTGTTATCTTGTGGCTGGACACGGCACACATCAGCTAGGGAAGGGGAGCCCTGCACACTGGACTGCTTGGCGTGGGTACAGCACCGTGCTCCAGGGCGGCTGCGAGGAAATCAATCATCTTTTTATTGTTCTTTGCTTCTCCGGTCGGGGTGGAACATTCCTCCTAAAGAGAAACTTGTTATCCTCTCCGGCAGCGTCCCTGCCGAATTCCTGCCATCAGCGGCTATAAATAACCCCCTGTACATGAGAACAGCATGTGGGCAAGGCTCCCAGGGACTGCAGGCAGAGTGGGGTTCATCCCGCATGCACACCAGGCCCTGCCGTCAAACCGCTGGGAGAGCTTTCCAGCCGGCTGGGGAGGTTGTTTCCCCATTCTTAAAAGCCAGGGCAAAAGAGGCAAAAGACTGCAAAGAAACCCACTGGCCAGGTGTTCTCACTCTGGGGTTTTGGGTTTGACCTGTCCAGCTGGGACAGGGACAAAGTTGGGATAAAGATCTGTATCTTAATAAGTTTTACAGTCTGAGGCCTGTGGTTGGAATTAAGATTAGAAGGTCTCGCTGTTTTTTGAGAATTGCAGAAGTGTCCCATCCCAAGTCAGGATACAACCCACCAAAAGTCACAGCAGCCTCCTTCCCATCCCCAGAACTGTGGTCAGAAACCTGGATGAATATTTGCCACTTTGAACCACTGGTTTCAGTTTTCAACCTTTCATCAAACTATTTTAAAATTTGAAAGAAAAAGATAATTTTAAGCAGAAAACAGCTACTTTTTCATTGTAGGGCATGTAAATTGTTTAAAAATATTTACACATTTTTTATAAAATAGGAAATATTTCTGAACCAGCCCACTGAATAGTTTAACTTCAGCAAATCAAGTGATAAAATTAATAAAACACTATGCTGCTTAGGCAAGATGTCTCTATTTTCAGTCAAGGAATTGGTGGATTTTGCAAGAGGTCTGTGGCAGACCAAGGGGGTGTTTAGAGAAAACTAGGGGGCGGCAGGCTAAAGTGCAATGCATGCTGCACAAAGATTTAGCAAGAAACAGCTTTCTAGGAGAAAATCCATGCTTATAAATGAAAAGCATTTGGCTACATAAGTACTGAAGCTCTGGGATTTGGACTGGCATTGGGACTACCATTTTAAAATGCTTATATAGCGTCAAGCACAATAAAGAGCTGGCCAGAGCTCTGCAAAGTGCAGAAGTCTGCAAAATCCAGAGGGGAGAAGGAAGGCTGAGAGTTCCAGATGTGCAGTACTTAATTAGAAATGTCCATCTCATTCCTTCTCTCCTTTCACTGATTTCAAAACTATCTGCAAAGGTAAGTCCTCAAGGAACACTCATTTCAGATCAGATTAATTAATTTCATTTTAATGTCAAGGTTTAAAAGCATCATACTTTTTAAATGTTATAACAAAAACATCATGTGTAAAGAGCAAGGACAGTAATTTTTGAAAATACAGAAGTGAAGTCATTAAACATTGACCAAACTTTTCCTCTGGATTTTATTCCAAACTGAAATCTTGGTAAAATGAGGCAAATCTTTTCAACATTGGAAGAATGGTCCATTCTGATCAAATGTTGTCCAGCAGAAATATTTTTAGCTATCTTGCTCTAGGACTGATTTTTGGGCCCTTCTGAGCTATGTCACAGGGGAAGCACTGAAGTTGAAAGAAGCTGGATTGCTTCCAGAGGCCATGGGCACCACACGTCAGGTGAATATGGGTGAAAATGAGGTCTTGCAGGTAGGGCAGAGGGGAAGTGTTTTTGATAGGGTTCAAAATAGGTAATAAATACTGTGCGCTCTATTGGGTAGAAAAAGAGGATTTGGGTAGGAATGAGATGAAATCAGAAATCCAGATGGGAAATGAGATGCAAACACTGCACAAAAGCCAGTGAGAGAAAAGCAGTATTGGTCAGGGTATGTGTTCATATGAAAGTGTTCCTGTGAGAAAGAAAAGGTGATGAATGTTCCTACAGGATGATGGTGGAATGAGCTGCATGACTTCTAGAACTGACGGACTACTGCTGTCTGAAGACAGGAGTCTGGAAATGGATGTCATGAACAGGAGAGAGGACCTTGACCAGCCCAACATCTCTGCCCAAGAGCGCCAATACCCAGGCCCAAGAGCACCCAGAGGAAATAGTGCTGTGACTGGGGGGTCTGGAGAGTGTGGCAAGAGGACTGGCAGGGGCTGAGATCTTTCCATGTCATGGGTGAAGACTTATGAATACAAAAGATGGTGTTAGAGAAGGAGAACCACTATCAGCCAGTGGATTTCCTCAGAGCTGGATTAAGCAGCTGTTTTGGGATCTGGATGTGATTTACCAGTTGACTCTACAGATCTGGACCTAACCTCCATCCACAGTGTCTTTACTATCCATACCAAGTTCGGCTTCAGTTAGCCAGACCCTGACCCCACTGCAGCTAAACTCATGGTTACTCCCCTGAAGACAACAGCCCAGGTCAGTAGTGTGGCCAGCAGGCCGCATCAGCTGTGGATCCAACCAGCCAGAGTTGGGGCATCTTTGCAGAACATAAATGATTGATCCATAACAGAGATTAGACCTTAGTGGTTGGATTGCTGTACCACCTTCCTCACCACTGCCTTCACACACAGCCCGTGGCTAATCCTACTAACATACTTTCTCTCTCCAGGCAATAAATTGCAGGCACTGGGGAACAAAGCGAATGTCAGGGTGATGTGAACCCCTCTGTCAAAGTCTAAGTTTGATGCATCCTCTGTTTTTCCAGCACCTCATTTTTCCTTCCTGTGTACCAGTTAATAGAGTTGTTACCCTGTTAGTTTAAAGGGCCGCTCGAATCCTATTAGAATATTAAATTATCTGGTATTGTGCTACTGGCAAGAGCCAGCACAGAGGGCTGTATGTTAGCTTGACAGATAAGCTGTCATTCTCTTAAGTTAGCTACATATAAAAGCCAACATCTTTGTTAGATCAGAGGGGAACAGTGGGGTGAAGCAACTGTAGGGGGGACGTTCTTCCTTACCTGCCGACATTGTTGCACTCCATCAGGTGGCATGGATCAGCCTCTCCAGTCTTCCTGCAGATGGGTTTTGGAATACATCCTTCTCCGGGCTCATCTTCAGATGGTGCTTTCCTTGCCTGCTGCTGTGGGGGAGGCAGATCTGCCAACACTCTGCTCTTCTAGATCAGGATGTTGCCTGGGTCTCTTCGAAAAGCCAAGGTGAGGAGCAAGGAAGGTATGAAAGGGAACCACTACAAGAATTCCCTCCAGAAAGCTAGAGAAAGGACCTTCCTCACACCCGTCAGGTGGACAGAAACGGCCTTGTCCAGATGTTCCCTATTTCCCTATTAAGCTTCTCCAGGAGCAAGCAAGGCTTTAGGTTCTCTCTGGAGAAGACCCTGGAAGTGCCTGTCTTGCTTAGGGTGACATGTCTGTCCTGGAGGAGGCAGGTGAGGCACAGAATTTACCCCCACTCCTAGCAAGGCCATGGCAGCAAGCGAGGCACAGGGGCCAGGGTGGTATGAATCCGGCCCAGATGTGCTCCCACCTGGCTGCAGAAGCAAAGCAGCTGCGTTGCCTCAGTGTGGGATGTCCTTATCACTTCTGGAGGCTGAACGAGCTCGGCTTGTTTAGCCCAGCATGACACCCGCTGAGAGGGGATCTGATTGCTGTCCATAAATACGTCAACAGGGCTAACAGCAGGGAAGAGCCGCTGAAGCTAAAAGAGGACACTGGCACTGGAGCAAACAGGGCTAAAGCAGAAGGAAAGAAATGTAGGCTTGGAAATTAGCAGCAGATTTGTAACCATCAGAGCAAAGAGAGGCTGGAATAGGCATCCTACAGGGCCAGAGTGGGCCAAAGTCAATGCTTGTGTAAGACAGACCCTGCTCAGTCTGTGAAGGGGCTGCTCTGCTGGGTGCATTCAAAGCAATATTCTCCAGCCCCAGTAATGTTTTCTATACAAGTCATGCACTGCCGGTGAAAGCCACATTTCCTTGACTTCTGTCTCTCTCTCAGTGGAGGTGCTAGCACTGGGAAACCCCCTTCTCAGGCAGGTGGACCAGCTTCTCTGCTGGGATGTGCTTCATCTCCCAGGTCCCAAGGACAACTGTATGTTTAGCTTTCCACACCAGGTCCGACCCATCCAAGACATGACTTAAGCTGTGCCCATTCTCTGTGCTAGCAGAAGCATGCTGAGGTATCATTTGGTACAGTTAAGCTTGGGTGAATTGAGCCGTGGCAATGTTATCCCCGCCACCCACCCTGCCTCTCCTGGATGCACCAGCCCTGGAGCAGTCAGCAGAAGGCACTAACAGCATAACTCACTGCTGAAGATGAATTTACAGACTGATGATTGGGGTGGCAGTGGTGGAAGCCATGTTCCCTTCTGCCCTTTCTGCCCCAAGAGTAAACAACGTCCAGCAGCAGCCAGCAAGGGAGAGCAAGGGACAACCCAAATGCTGCAGGGCAAGGTCAGATGGCAGACATGCTGAATCCCTAACTGTCTGACTGGCCCCAGCCCCAAAGCTGGCCCTTTGCACCACAGCAGCTGAATGGCTGTATATTTTCTCCCGAAGTGCCACAGCTTAAAACCCAGCATCAACACTGTCTGTCCTCTGTGCTGATGCAGTGGTGACTAAAAGCTTGTGATGGATTGGGGTGGATCTGGGCTGGATGTATGATGTGTTCAGCTGTCCCGGCTGTGGAGGGCAGCAACATCTGGGAGAGCATGAGGGAATGGCTGTGAATTGATGTATCACACATGCCTCCCATTTGTGTCGGGAGCTCGAGTGCACCATGCTGACAGAGCCTGACGGGTTCGGGCTGCATCCAGCCAGCTGGAGCCCAGGGAGAGCAAACTGACAAGTTTCAGCCATCAGCTGGGCACAGAGAGCCTGGATCTGGTCCAGTTTCTGTCCAGCCCTGGAGCCGGACTAACCAACAGCAATGTTGGAGGCCCTGTGATGTGAGCAGCTCAGGCAGTGTTTGGATCTCATGGGGATCTGGAGTGAGCAAAGCAAGCTTAGCAGGTTTGCGCTGGGTGACCTGCTTTGCCCTAGGCTAGAAGTGAGCTGTGTGACCAGCCACGGAGCTCCCCTGGTCCCCACTATCAGCTTGGGCCAGACGTCTCTTTTCTCATCTATGCTCAGTGCAGCTTGTGCTTTATGAAGAATTGAATTTAGTTACGTGGTTCATTGACTCTGTGCCCTGGAATTCCCTCGCCCCAAGCGCCTCCTCCCTCCAGCACGTGCTGGGAATCTTCTCTGAAGCAAATCCCCTCTGATATCTGCTAATCCTTTCTGTTTCACTCCACCCCACCATGCCCAGAGTTGATACCACTCTCCCCTCGGGGGAACAGAACCTTCCCCAGTGACCTGCTTAACAGGAGCTGCTGCAGCCTTCTGCAAACACATGCTCAGCAATGTGCTGTCCCTCCTAACTGTCCACTGGTACTGGTTTTGGCTGATGGCAACTGGAACTGTAATTGGTATCCATAACACTCCTCTCCAAACAACAAGTTCCCAGGCAGCAGCAAACCCTGAAAGTTGAGAGTGGTGCTTCCCCTGAGTTTGATGCCTGCCATGAAGTCTAGATCTTTGTGCAAACATCTCTTGAATTGAAAGCCACCCCTACCCCTGCAGCAGCATCATCACCTTCTTGGCCACCTTGCACAGTGACAAATTGCTGTTTCCCACAGGCTCACAACTAAGAGACTGGTGCCTGGCCATGGTGCTCTCCCCAGCAGATGCCATGACGGTGGCTCTGGTGAAAGCAGGGGAGGGAAACAGCCCCGTCCCCTCTTCTGGTCTGCTCTCCTGAAGACGGTGTTGTGTAAATGTTGAAATATGGCTCTTTTTTTACTTCCAGTTATGAGAGGTGGGTATCCTGCTTCGATCTGTCTCTCTCATACACATTCATAACATTCAAATTTATAATGTAATCTTACTTGCCGTTCCATATTTATGAGAAGTTTTGATGGGTGTTTCTTTATGTGATAATATCAAGCAGAATGCTAACCCATTGCCTCAAACCACTGTAAAGTCGTTTTCTTACATAATTGACACCAGCATATTCTTTCATTATACAAGATTTAGCATGCATCTGCTCCACCATTGCACGGCAATAGATGACTTTTTCCAGAGTCTCCTATTATCAATTCAAATTAGCCCCATTTCCCGAAGCTACTGTATGGATTTTACAGTTGACAGTAAGGGAAAAACACAGGAGCATAATGACTCTATTAAATTATTCAGGCCTAGTTAAACCCAGTTCGGTCTGAACTGGAGAGCAAGGAAAGAGGGAAGAGGGGGGAGAAAGGGAAAAAAGCGCCCTAAACTCCACGCAACTCATTGGTTATAAAATGCAGCCATCTTTACTATGAGTTATAGAGTGCATCACCTGCAAGAGGCCAGGAAGTCCTTAATCAAAGAGAAAAGTCTGTCATATTACAGCACATTCATTTTAGTTAGGGTAATTGGGTTCAGCAAGAGGCTAAGAGGAAAAGTTTGGTGAAGAGACAGACATTTATCACCTTTTATCTTCCCAAAATTTTGGTCCTGCTTGGTTTTCTTTCCAAACTGTCTCATGGGACTTCCCGCCTCCTGATAATCCTATGTCACTGCTTTTCCTTCGGTAAGGAAAACTGAACAGGGTGCCACTGTGCTTTGCCAGCTGATGCCATCCTAACAAAACACACTGTGATTATTTCCCTTGATGGACAGACAGACAGACAGGTAGATAAGGATGGACCTATGACTTTGGAGAGGGAGATACTGTGTGGGGATGGACAGGTAAAGGGGTGACACTTGGCTGCTCATGGATGGATGACTGAAGAGAGAGAAATGGGGCTAGGTGTTTTGGCAGGAACACATCAAAAAATGGAGGACAGATCCAAGACACAGAAAAATAAGGGCCAGAGTCTGTCCAAAATACAGGTAAATGCTGGGTTCCTGAATAGTTTTCTAGGATCTCATACTGAAATTAATGTGCTGGATGTGATCAGATGTAAATGTTAGGCAAACAAGCCCTTTAATATACAGTGTGACCAGTCAGCCACCTTCCCTCCTCTTGGCCCATCACCAGGTCTCCCAGTTGCACTGACAGGTTTGGCTTTGTGTTGCATAAACTTTGAGCTCAGTGCAGACAAATGGAAAACACTGACCTCAGGTATAGTGGTACTCCTGCCACTTTGCCTGGATTATCAACAAGCCCTGATGTTTGTCCATGTCCTGTAGAGTCATGCACAGTGAGAAGATAACAATTTGTAGCTTGCCCAGCTATGTCCTTTAACAAACAGCACCAAAACTGCAGCACTCTATTCCCAACCAGTCCCCACCATAGCATCAAGACTATGAGCAAACCCTTGCACGAACCCATGGTTTTGAAAAAATGGATGAGCAGCGGAGCAAAATACCCCTGCTGTACTCTTTTTGCAGTGGCTGGAGGAGCAGGAGTGATTCGGGGGTTGTTGGTTTTTTTCTTTTTTTGGGGGAGGCAGAAAAGCAGCAGGGAAGAAGACAAAGGTCAGAAGGAGCTTTCTGGGAGTCATTCCACACCCCTGGCTTGAGATCACAAGAGACACAAATGAGCTTCTCACAGCTACTTTCTCCTGCTTGGGTATATTCACCCAGGTGAAAACCAGTGAGTCCAGTACGGTGTAAACTTGTTGCCTGACAGGTTGATAGAATGCAAAACATGTTCTCTCACTGCTGGTGGCTTCATCTCACACATCAGCTGCTGGGTCTTTTACAGAGTAAAGAATGTCTTCAGATCTGAGGGCCCTGGGTTGAGTCCCTCCGAGGAGCTACTCAGGGCAGTGATACTTCCTGTCCTGCAGAGAAACCCCCTTTTCCTGTTCCTGTTGCAAACAAGTATTTTGGCAGCTCTGAATCGGCAGCCAGCTCTGGAAAACCTAGCAGAGATTTTCTGTGAAACATAGTGTGCTAGCACCAACTACCATGGGACGTGCTTGGCCCAGCAGCTGTGCTCTGTCAGCCCTCCCAGCGCCTTGGTGACAGCTGAGCCCCAATGTATGGATTCCAGGCTTGCAACGTCTGGTGCTTGTAAGAGCAAGATGGGAGCTGGCGTCACCTTGGGGATCCCAGCCAACGCAAATCGCTCTCCATTAGCAGAAATGAGCCTCTGGGATCAAGAGCAAAATGCTGATGGAGAGCAACATTAGCCCTTCTCCCCATGGTGGGCTCTGAGGAGCTTGTAGACTTGCCTCATTTGGGATTTTCTCTCGAATGGGGTCTTTTTCCTCTTTTTGTGTTCATGCTGCACTCAGGATTTCCTCACTCTTCCTTCTTCAGCTGTTGCTACCTGCTCCAGCAGCTGGTTTTTGCCTCTCCAACAGCATGTCCCTGGGGTCTCACTGCCTGCTGGGGGTTTCCTTCTCTTTTGCTTCATAGCAGCAGGTGATAAAGCCCAAAGAGAACATACCCTGGGGAAATGTGCCCAGTAAATTGATGGTTGAATTGGAGAGGATCATTTAACAAGGCAGGGAAGTGAGTGACTCAAATCCCAGGGCTTCTGAGGATCAGCTGATGGAGTCAGACTGAGGACCCATGACCCAGGTTCCTGCTGTCTCCCCTTGTTCAGCAGATCCCAAAATGTTTTAGAGCCAAGTTAGGCAATGCTGCCTGGTTTAACAGAGCCAGAGAGATCAGAGAAGCCCTGATGGTAGAGCTGGGGGTATAACCCCCCCAGCTACACGAGTGCTTTAGCTGTTGAATGGCTTGGTGCTCTTAAAGCAATGGCTGGACTGATCTCCCCAGGCTGCAAGTGGCACAGTGATCAGTCCAGTTGGCTGGGTCCATGGGTCCACAGGTCCTGTTCACCAGCTGCTCTTCAGTCCGTGCTTCTACATTTTGGGGCAGGCCTCCTTGACCATCCCTAGTCCGGCATTGGGGTGTGCAGGAACCCAGCTTCAAATTCCTCCAGCCCAGATCACGGCTAATCTTTTCAGAAAATTTGCGTTGAAGGGCAAAGTCTCTGCATAGTTTAGCAGCAGCTGTTTTGCCTGATTTATTGGCTGTTGCAAAGGCCTGTGCAAATGTAGCAAAGTGGTCTATTATCGCAAGATATATCCAGTGCCCCCTGCCTTGTGGATGACTGATGCCCTGATCCAGCAGCTTATTTAACACCTGTTCAGTTTTAAGCACGTGGGCTCAACTCTTTGAAGTCCTCTGGGAGCAGTGGCAGAGCTCATGTGCTCATGGTTTGAGTGTGTGCTTCAGTATTTGCATGAATTGGGGTCCCAGGGGGGCTTAGCTTTGAAAACAGCAAGGGGCAGGACAGAAACTGATCTCTGTGAGGACTTTTACCCACTTACAGTGTGCAGAGAATTGGGCAGGATTAGGGTACACTTGGAAGAGGCTCATCTCTTCATGCCAGTGTGGGCAGGGTCATGGCTGCACTCATGGACAGTCAAATTGCAGAGAAACAGGGTATGAAAACCTGCAGAAGCGGGGCTAGCACAGTGCAGGGAAGGGCTGGCAACCGGGTAAAACCCAAAATGTCTTGCACAGGGTCCTGTCGACAGCTTTTGTTCTTAATGAGTGAAAATGAAACAAAACCAAGAGTACCCATTTGTTATTCTGACCTTCCTTCTGGGTGGGGAGTTTTCTGGATGTATGGTTGTTGTGAGATGGTGGGTTTGGTACCCAAATAGCCCAGGATGCAAGAACAAGGCATGCTTTGAGCCATTTTTTACAAAACATATGGAGCTTTCTGGCCTGGCTGTGCCTGCCATTACTGGCTGCCTGCCATCCAAGGAAGTTTTTTTGTGGATATTGGGAAACCGCTTCATCCCTTCCCCAAACGCTCTAATGGGAATATTGCTTTAAAACCCCAGAATGTCTCACCATGGTAAATTCTCCAGAGGAGATGGGGATGGGACAGAAACAACCCAAAACAATTTGTTTCGCCAGTCATGCATTCTTCATTTCAAAGTGGCATTTTCCATTTTAAAAATTGGCCAGAATTTTAAGAAGGGCAGAAAAGGTTGCAGGAGGGGAAAGCTGTTTAAAAAAGAGTTGGAGCCACCATGAGTCCTGGAGTCAGTGGTAAAGAAAGCCTGTTCTCAACAGGGAAATGAGAACAGTGTGACCCTGTCACCCAGCTGCAAAATAGACTACCATTTTCCAGCAGTGATGCCTGGTGTTATGACAGCTCTTAATTAAGCTCCCTGTTAATGATCTGGGAAGAGGCTGCTTCATTCCTGAAGCCTGTAGGTGGTAGTAAAGGCAGGAACAGATAGTGAAATGACACCAAAATATTTAGCACCCGGTTTCATTCCCAGTGGGAGCTGGACAGAGCCCATGGGAACGCTGACCTGGGGTTTGAAATAGCAGATGAAGGTCAGCTTGGGAAAACACAGCTGATCTGCAAAGGGGAAAGTAACAGATGGGCCCCGTCAGCTTCATTCCAGCTCCCAACCCAAAATACCCAGCAGCAGCTTGGCTCGTCATAGGGGGAAAGAATCCTGATCCATTTTCACCTGCTTCACTTTTCATATAAGTTACCACCTCTTCCCTTGTGAGCTTAAAGGAAAACAGGCTGGTTTTTTTCAATGGGAATAAACAGAATGGAATTTTATCATATTTTATTCAGTCCATGTTGGTTCAGATGGTGTTGGAGTGGCAAAACATCACACTTGGGCACAGCCAGGAGTAGCCAGTAGAGAGGAGATTGCCATGGGAAAGATGGTGATATGATTTGGGACTGAGCACAGACACACAGAGGGAAGGATCAGCCTGGAAACACCCTGAGCAGCTCTGCCTATGGTCCAAGTAGAGTTACAAAGGTCATTTCCAGGCCTACGACCTGAAAGCCACTGGCATGATTGGAAGACGTTCAGGAAAAGCTATGAAAACAAGCAGAGGTGCAAAGGGAAAGATTTACAAGGAAAGATTAAAGGAGCTAACTGCAAGAGCTTAGCCTAATGATGACTCACTGAGGACACGATGATAGCTTGCAAATATCTGAGGGGTATTAGCACTAGGAGCCAGTCCTGGGGTAATGAAAGGGTATAATTTAGAGGGACAGGCGGCAGGGAAGGCAGGCAAAATAGAAAAGGAGCTTCAAGAAAGCTTCCAGAGAACCAGGAGCATTAGGAAATGGGATGTGCTTGTCCAGACAATGGTGGACGCAGCCTGGGACCCATGAACAGCCTGAACAAGGAGCTGGGATGTGTGCTGAGGAGCACACCTGGCGTGAGGGGCAAGAGTGGGGCGAGCTCACAGGCGCATTGCTGGCCCATGTGATCCCTGATGTGACGGGCTGGCACACTGCTAGGGAGCAATAAAACACGGGGCACAAGAGGCAAGCATATGTGGAAGTGCTGGGGGCCTGCACCAGCCGGGCATCACTGGAAGCTGGATAAATCTGTGCCTTAGCCACACCCGCACATCAGTTGGAGTACACAGTCCAGGCCTTTGATGTCCAACCCTGTCCCCCTTTGTTTGTCTTCTGCATCTCTTCCAGAGCTCCCCAGTGCCAGATCTGCCATCATTGCTCAGGCTCAGGCACCCTTTGCTCTTGCTGTACCCCTGGACTCTCCCTGCACACTGCCTGTCCTCCCAGGCCCTGCTAGGGGAGCTGTGCACATTCTCCACACCATGGTGGGCCTGACCTTTCCCATCTCTGCTATTCTAGCCCTCTGTCTTTCCAAGACAAGGATTCCCAGCCATCTGAAGTAGCACACACAGGGATCTTTCCATTTTTTGTGATACTGAATATCCACTGGCACCAGGCTCTGGGAAGAGCGAGCACCCTCCAGCCACCTCCCTGCATGTCCCTATGCATCCTAGCAGTGCCAGATACAAGGTCACCTTCAGAGACCGGGTGCCACGTGGCACAGAGATATGCCAGCGCTGTCAGCTGATGCAAACACTGTCCCTGCTCCCAGGGAGCAGTGCCAGGCACAGAAAAGAGAGGGGATGGAAGAACAGTGGAAGGCTGATTGCAGGGCCTGACCTTACATTTGGACCTCCCAGAAGCTCTGCCAAGGTTACCCACCATATCGTTTCCCAAGGAGAGAGGCCAGCTCTCCCCTCTGCATCCCTCCCAGACAAGGATGAGGCCCCAGAGACAGGAGCCCCTCAATCACATCTTTCTCCCATCCACATACAGCTGGGCTGGCAAGTTCTCCCCTCAGCCCCTCAGCATCTCTTCAAACAGAGAGAGACTCTTCCAGCCCTGCTGGGGTGGTAACCCCTCAGAGGTGGGGACAGGGTGGGCACAGCCCAGGGAAGCAGAGCTGCGAGAGACATGTTGCAGAGGTGGCAGGGGGAGTGTGATGAATCACCCGGTGTCTCTGCTGCTGGACAATCAAAGAATTCCTCCAACTGGTTGGATTTATCCATAAGTGACGTGCATCTGGGCTGGGGGCGGGGAGAGGGTGCTGGCAAGGGACTCTCCTTGCGGTAACAGCTGGGACCAGGCCTAAACGTGATTAATTAACATTGTAAAAAAAAGAAAGAGCAAGACAGAAAGAGAGCAAGAGAGAGAAAAAACAAAACCCCAAGTCACAGACACAAGTAAGATTTATGGGCCCAGAAGGATGAGGAGACTGGGGATGGAGGAGAAGAAGAAGGGAAGGAGAAAGAGTGCCAAGGAGGTGGATTACAATTTAATGCTTCTTCATGCTCAAAAATTTCAAGAAGAGGCTGAGTGTCGGTCCCCAGGGTGGGGGCTGCTGGAGTATGGCTGGGCAGGAGTGGGGAGGCGGTGGGGGGTGCAGGCTAGCTGTACTTTTTGGGGGGGGAATGCATCCTGAGCGAGATGCCACTGGAGGAATGTGCAGCATGATTTACAGCCCACAGAATAGTCTGCCTGGCTGCACTGTGCCAGTGCTTGTTTGGTTTGTGAAGCCTCAATGCTGTGGGACCCTGAGCTCTGTGAGGCAAGGGGGTGGCAGGCAGGGACCATCCCCCTGGCTCTGCCCACCCCATAAATGGCTTCTGGGAAGGAAGGGCTCAGAAAGGCGAGGGGTCGAGATCAAAATTGGTTTTGAGCAGAACCAAAGTACCATGGAAAGGTGCCCACCACTGCCCAAAGACTTTCGCTAGAAGAAGCCAAAGTTGAAAGCGAGAAGGAACAGGAGCTGGGACAGGTTTGGATGAAATAGGAACCGGCTGGGACCTCCTCCCAAAACCGTCGACCAGCCCAGCTTTGCTCTACCCCCCTCAACTCACTTGTAATTTATGGAACAGAGGGTACATGATCCCAAACAGCCCTTTCACATCTCTGTTTAAGAGCTGTCTTGTACCAGCTAGAGCTGTGACATGGCATTGACATTTTCCTTCTGCCTCTCTGAGTTTGTGTGCAACTGCCAATGGCTTCACTTTTTCTCTTTTTTTTCTTACGGATGAGCGGCTAGAAGCAACCCGTCCTCCCTCTCTCCCAAAATCAGCTTTCAAAGACAGATTTTGTTAAATGTGCTGGGCTTTCCAAAAATCAGAACAAACCCCTGGTTGTCATTTTTTGTTTATTTTGCCTTGCTGAGTCCCAAATTGGACACGAGGGCTTTGCAGAATTATAAATAAATAACAAGGGTGTTTCTATTGAAGTGAAAAGTTTCTGCAAAGGGCTTGGTTTACTTTTAGAAATGTTTTGTCCAAAATGTCACCCAGCTCCATCAGCATTTGCTGCAGACATGTAGAGCTCATGAGCAGGGTTATCCTTTGCCCTTCCCTGCTAAGTCATCAGTGTCACCAGCTCTGTTGTCTCTCATCTCACGAGGAAAATAAGGCTATGACTCCAGTGACTCCATACAAATAACACCTTGTTGTTTGCCCCAAAACTGCTCATGGCATGCAAAGCACCACCCTTCCAGGATCTCTGCATGCCCTCTGACCAGCTTGGCTCCCACAGTGGGCAGCAGATGCAAGACATGGAGTGTCAAGGGGTTGAAACCTAGTAAAGTGGGGGATTGCTGCTACCTTGTACCCAATGATCTGTGTCCCTGGGTAACTCCAGCCACACTGCAGACCAGCAAAGGAAATTAGCTTTGCACCCCAGAGCTCTACAGACTTTTCTGGCGGTGTGGAAATCACACAGTGTTTGGGGGAGATGGGGATTAGCAACCTTCTCTGTTTCCCCAAGTCTTTATATGTTCATGCCTGTTTCAAGGTGCAGAAGATCAATGCAGAGGTCTTGGTGGCTGGTCAGACTACACAGTGCCATAGATGGGATGGGGGAAAATACAGACTCAGAAATATCCTGTATCTGGCCCTGAGAGGACAATGTACTTGCAGGAAGGATGTTAATCCTGGCTACTTCGCTACAGCACTTCATGCCATGCAGAAAGGTATTGGCAAACAAGGCACCAACAGAATGGCATCAAACTGTTGTCAGAAAGTGGGAAAAATGTGGAATAAAGAAAAGTTTGGGGTGTTTGGTTTCACTACAGCAGATGGGAAAGGAAATTAATATGAGGAATTTGGGAATTTACACCGGAACCTTGACTGGACCCACCATCCATCTGGACTGCCCTTCATCCATCCCTCCATCCACGGATCTTCCGTGAACCACCCATTCATCTGTTTATCTTCCTCTTCCTGTCCGCAGTAATTGTTGGCACAAGGCACCGCACAGAGGAAACCAGCTGCAGAGCACAATGTCAATTTGTATCGGTACTAATTCCCCAGGAATGATGCTTCGGGTCTTACAGGCTTTCTAGTTGCCCTTTACATGTTAACCGTTTGCACGCAGTAGAACAGCCACCTCAATATTTCCACAGCGCAGGACCTGCAGCACCCAATCTGCTCCCCATTAAATCAGGGCATTACACCCAGTCTGCTCCCCATTAAATCAGGACACAGGGAAGCAAGGAGGCTGATGGTGAGGCCAGCAAGACCTGGAGCAAAAAGAGAAGAGAGGGAAGCAGAGACACAGGGTTTGAATGCAGGCTGATTGGAGATACCTGGTGGGGAGAGGTGAGGACAGTAGAAATAAGGGGTATTTGCAGGGAAATGGGCAAGAGGGAGAGGAGCAAAGAGTCGGCAGCTGCGGCGCTGGGAGCAGATGGGCTCATGCTGTGGATGGGTGTCTTGAAGGGGTCCTCCAGGGAAAGAAGGAGCTGGGAGAGGTAATAAGAGAGGCAGCAAGACCTGGCCTTTGCATCCCTTGGAGGTGAGGGGTACTGCTGGCTCCTCAGCCTGGCATGCTGCTCTGTCCCACGCTGCTCCTCAGCCCCGTCAGCGTTTTTCCAGCTGTCTCTCCTCTCCAGGGCAAACCTTAGGGTTTCAGCAGGAAAATAGCAAGAGAGCAAGCTCCAGAGTGGTGTGTCCATAGTAATTCCCCATCAGTGACAGTGGCTGACATGCTGAAGGCGAGACATGTGTCACTCTCATCAGGAATGATGCAGACAGCATCCTGTCCCAGGTGTTTATCCTATCCCTGTGGCACTGGGAGGCTGCTCCGATGCCATGTCCAGTTTGGGAGGGTGGTGGAGAAGCTATGCAGGGTCTGGTGGCAGGGACCATGGCAGGGACCATGGCAGGGGCCAGTGAGGAGAGAGCAGATCACTCCTGTGCTGCAAGGGAAGGTTTTTATTGCATTACCCAAGTGTGTCCCTGTGTTTCTTCACCTCAGACCAGCCTTGCAAGAAACCCGAGAGTTATGATTTATTTGAGGGAAATGTGAAACATCTCTGCCCCTTTACTGCGATCTATTCTCAGATGCCTCATGATGCCTCTTAAACCTGATTCTAAACACTTCACAGTGACGAGCCTGGAAAAGGGACCCAGGTACCCTGCTCTGAGCACATGATTTGCTCTGTTTGGGCAAGTCACTCATAGACTTTTTCTAGTGCTTTGGATCAAGGTACCTTTCCCTTTGCATCCCTCTTTCCCCTGCAGCACAGGCCCCATTAGAGACAGTCTGGCTGCTCCTGGCAACAGGCTGCATAAGCCAGAGGAGTCCTCTGGATCCCAACCACCCCAGGATCCAGGGAACACATGCTGAGAGGAGCTAGAGCATGGTCTACATGTTGGAGCCTACAAGCTTTTCATCTCCTTTGGAAATGTATAGGCTGGTATGTTCTTGTCTGGCATCAGCATCATCACATGACAGTGAGGTAGTGTCAAGATCCTTGTGCCACCCCCATGTGCTCTGCTGTTCTGTTCCCCTGGAGGTCCCTTGAATCTTGTGTTGCAATGCTGGAAGAATACATGTCAGCTCCCTCTGCTATTATGTACAGAGTTTTCTCCTCTCCCTTCACATTCACCCCTTCTCTGTCCTCTCCTGCTCTCCTACAAAGGAAAGTTTTTCCAGTCTCCCCATCAGAGGCTCAGCCAGACACATCCAGGCAGGAAAAGCTGCAGTTTCAGGGTCCTTGTAGGGAAAAGAAATGGCTTAATGCTTAAATACCCTCCCCGCCATGTCGACACCTTCCTCCCCCCGACCTGGCGCGTGTTGAGCGAGCAGCAGGGTACCCCAGGGAGCTCTGCTCCAGCTGCACGCTCATCAGCCATACGGGGAGCGCGCAGCAGTGCTTTGCCACTAACGCTCGCCGTGTTTAATCACACATCTGTGGGTTCAAACAGATTTAGCCAGTGCGGGAAGGGATGTACCAGGTAGCAGCAGGTGACAGAAGCTGCTGGTTCTGGTTAAACTGTGAAAAACGGATAAGTTAGGGAGAGGAGAGAGGCAGTGTCATGGAAAGAGGGGAGCCACGGGCATCCTGGCCCAGGCATCTGTGGTAACAAAAAGTCTGTGTATCTGTGTGTGTGTGTGCAAACACCCATGTGAATATGGGAATATCCAGACCTTTGTATCTCTTTGATCACCGTAGGGTGCACAGCCTGGGTCTGCCATGCTCCCACTACCCGGTTCACACACGGGTCGGCAGTGCCTGGGCATGTGGGTGCTGTCTCCGTACACAGAGCAAACCCCGCATAGGTTTGGGCTGAGATGTTTGTGTAGCAGTCAGCACAGGCTGTAGTGATCCCACGTGGGTGTGTTGGGATGACAGTGTGTTCCTGTGTGTGGCAGAGGCCTGTGCGGGTGTTTGGCAGGAGGAAACCTCGAGTTTCATGTAGGTGTTTGCTGAGGTCTGTGTCTGTGAGATGTTTTCATTATTTGTTTGGATGCATGAGCAACAGAGATGAGCAGGGATGCTGCGTCTTAAGCACTGGGGGAAGTCAGGGCTGGGAAATGAGGTTTTTGTGCATGCACGTGTGCATGCTTGTTCACCCCACTGACAGGCACATGTGTGCAGGGAGTGTGTGTGTGTCCCACATCCATACCTGCACTCAGCCAAATGCCTGCACAAAGGCTCCTGAGGAAGGAGGTGGGTGGGCTGTGGTCTCCGTCTGCTGGCCATGGCACAACCTGCATGGCATAAGGGCAGCTCAGAGCAGCTTCTCTCCCCTTGTGCCCCTGGCACAGCCACCCCTGCGGCTGGGGAAGGGGAGAGGGGTCAGCCTGGAGGTGGCCCCGGGCATGGCCAGCTCTCATGGCCAGCAGGACTGCCATGCCCAGGGATGGGCAGCCAGGGCATGGGGGCCTCATGCTGCAGCTCATGAGCAGCTATTTAGGCAGTTTCCACTAACTGTCAGCATGGGCAGTCACAAGGTCCCCCAGGCTGCATTTTCCCTTGCTCCTGCTCCTCAGCTGACTGTGCCCGTGGCCTGACCTTCACTCTGCCTCTGCTGTCCCTGTCCCCAGCTCCACAGTGCCCCACTGCTACCTATTCTCCTGCCTTCAAGCCCAGCCAGCAGCCTTCACGCTCTCCCATTTCTGAATGTACCCAAGCAGACCCTTGCTGCCTCCTGCCCATCCCAGCTCATTGTCCTTCGGTCCCAACCTACCCTGTGTCTGAAACACAGGGCGTCCTGGCTGGGAGCTGCGCTATGCTGGCTGGTGGAGGGGACAGGTGGGGTCGGAGGCAGTCTCTGCTCTGCAGCATGGCACAGTTTGGAGCCACATTTGACTCCCTCAGCAGGAGGGAGGCGGGTGAGGTAACGGCTGCTCTTTCGGGAACATAAGCATCCATCTGGTGCGCTGAGGGCACAGGGGGTTTGGCACCCAGGAGCTGGCTCTGCCACTACTTGTCCTTGGAAGGGCCAAGGCTGAGCTCTGCCTGGAAAGGGAAACTTGTCCTTCCCTCTGACCTTGGAGCTGAGCAGTCCCTGTGGATCACACTGCATCCCTCAGTCCCTCTGCTCTGCAGCAGCTCTCCACACAGGCTGGGCACAGTCTGGCCTCTGCCTGTCTCTTCCCAGGCTGTGTCTTGCCCCCTACTGTGAGAGTAGATTTGGGGGACTCTGGTCTGGGCCCTGCACCTTGTGTCATTACTTGCATCAGTGCAAAATATGGGTGTCACAGCATCACCTCAGAAGAGCATTTCATACACTTGAGGTATTTTTGCAAATGACTGTACATCACACTGAAGGGTGAGGAGTCTGGAGATGCACAAGAAATTCCCATCACAGCACTGCGGGGCCTCATGGGGGCTTGAAAGGGAAATGCAACAGCAAGATGGGAGACACATGGCCGAATCAACTAAGGAGAATGCTCCCCAATGGGAGTGGAGCACATTTAGTGGCTTACTATGAACCCTATCGAAACTCAGCAAAGAAAGGAGAGGTTTTAGCCTATTCGTCTGCTCTTCCCACTTCTCCAATATCTGCCTCACTTTCTTTGCAGCACTGGTTATTTTTATTTCCCTCTTCTGTGGTTTAATAATAGTCCTCTATTTCCCTCAAACTTGGATTTCTGTTATTCTCTCAGCTGAACCCCAGAAACAGAAGGTAAATGCACCCCTTGGATGCCAACACATCTCTGCAGACACAGGAGCCTGCTGGAAGGTGTGTCCTTGGGAGGAGGTGGCAGGGATGCCCGGATGCCGGTATAACCTCAGCATTACTGCTGACAGATGCACAGTTAATGGTCTGTCTTTTTAATGTGTGCCACTTTGGGATCTAAAAACCCAGACTGGTGAATGGAAGTCCCCTTGTGCTGCAGCATCAGGTCACTTGCTTGAGTCCCAAGCAGAGCAGTGACTTTCTACCCCTGGATCTCCTCTGTTCACATACCTGGGGGAGCTAATGGCCATGGTATGTCCTCATCCCACGGGATAGCATTTTCCAAGTGCTGCTGTGTGAGGGATAGCAGCTCCAGGTGCAGAGAGCTCCTGGGCTTACAGGCTCTCTGGGGTGCCTGAGGCAGGATGGGGGACAGGGCCTACAGCAGCCAGACAGGAGTGCCAGGGCTGGCAAAGGATGAGTGTGCTTGGAGATTTAAGAGCTCCTTGAGCATCATCCTTTTCTGTGGGTGGATTTATGCTGTAAGGATTTACCTGTGTCTCTACTACCTTCTGCTGCACAGAAACCCAGCACCATCCCAGGTGCAGCAGCAGAGGGTGAAGTTTGAAGCTGGAAGGTCTAAGGCTGCTCTTCCCCCAAAAAGTCTTTGGGGGCAGAGGGGGAAAGTTGGATGAGAGACAGGACATGCAGGATCCACAGGTTGTCACACTGACTCTCCATCTCACAGAAAATACCAGCAGGCATCATTAACTCATGTGCCCAAAGCCCTGTGCAGCCCACCCCAGCCTGCAAACAGCACCGTGACATTCGCATTGCTCCTCTCCTCTTGCTGCTCTGCACCTGCCATCATGCTGTACCCCCAAAACTGGAACTGTGGCTCAGTTTCCACCAAAATCACCAGCAACCAGGGCTGTGAGACTTACTCATACACAAACACACCCGGGTGCTCACACCCATTGCCCCCCACCCCGCTCACAGCACGGTGGCAGCCCTGTGCCACAGCCCGGTGGGCAGCACGAACCATCTCTGCCTGCGGTCCTGCGCTCCAGGAGCCCCCACGCCTGCTCAGCCGCCCCGGCTGCTCTTAGTTTCTCCCTACTGAAGAATTATGTAGCATGAAGAAGCAGGCTCCACCATCTTGAACTGGCAGTGAACTTTGCTTTCTACATATAAATACAGATAGCAATCACACCCCAATCAGCACACAAGCTTCAGGGCATCATCACGGCAACTCTAACTTTCCCATTACGATAATGTGATTTTCACTCAGTCTATAATATCACCAGCCATGAATAAAACAACTGGCTTTTTCTCTCTTTCTCTCTCCCTTCCCTGTCTCCCCCCTCCCTCCCTCTCTCTTTCTCTCTCCCCCTCTCTCGGATCACAGTCTTTGCATACTAATGATGGCTGAATATGGCTTCCAGGGTGCAATCTCTGATGGAGGGGGGAGGTCAGGCTCTGGGTGGATCCTCGGTGCTCTGTGGTCCTCACACGCATGCCTTCATCTCTCTGCTACCCTCCTGGATATGTGGAACATGGCTGGACAGAGAGACCTGGCTGGACAGACAGGCAGTTGCTGGCTTCTTGCCCTGTCTGTGTCAAGCACCTGAAGCTGGGCAAGGGGCACGCTGTGGCTTGTGTGGCCAGGTGAAGGGGGCTTTAGGTCCCCCAAGCCCCTGCCTGGCTCCCTGGAGCATCCCCATCTCTGCTCAGAGGCTCTGGTGTGTGGGAAATGTGTCAAACCGGGATTAATCTTGCCCCAGGGCACCCTCAGCAGCTCACCCCTGCCACTGAACCAAGCTGTTTGTCTAACCCCATTCAGGTTTGCTGTCCCGGAGGACGCACAGAGGCCAGATCAGGGAAGCAATCCGGCTGAAAACAACCTTACCACAAAAAGAAACGAATAATTCCCAGGGGGAATCAGGTCTCTGATCCAACCCGCTACACAGAGCAGGGCTGTCCCAGGGAATTGCCTGGATTTTCCCTCTCAAAAACAACTTGCTGGATCGACCCATCCTCTTCTGGATCTCAGCACTGTCAATGTTATTAAGGGCTACTGCAGAGGAGAAATCCCTTTTGCAGCCTTTTAGGGAATAACCCTGACCAGAGATTCCTGCTCATTTCAGTAGCTCCAGAGCTGCATCCTGATGAGCTTAAACCAGCCAGAAGGGGCTCCTGACTGATTTTGGTGATTTCCAGCAGACGGAGCATCACCATGCATGTTCTGGTGTAACCAAGGCAGCACTGTGCCCAGTACTACATGCCCCACTCTGCATCCAGCCACAGCAAATGTCCCCTGCCTGGTCTGCACACCTCTGGCCTGAGCTGGTACCCAGCTGGCATAGGGATGGCACAGAGCAGAGCACTCCTATATGCAGGAATTCCAACAAGATGCATCAGTTAGATTTTATTTCCCATTCTTCCTCCAGAAATTGCCATGCTAAGGCACAAAAAACAGGAGCAGCTTTGCCCTTTCCAGGCCATACTGATCCAACACACAAAGCCAAAGCTCAATTCATTCACATCCTCCTCTCTTGTTCTCTGCCACCAAAGTTTTCAGTAGAAATCTCTTGTTTGGGGACAGTGGTACCTTGAAGCACTGTGAGGTTCTCTAACTCCACACCAAAACCTCCTTCCCCACTCAGTGCTTTGATTAGGGGTATTATCTCAGGGTGGGTAATTAATTCTCTTGAACATGAGCAGCTGACCCTGGGTGGGAGCTGTGCTGGGCGGAGTGATGCAAAACCACTTGTTTGTACCTCATTTTCTCTTTAAAATCTATAAAGTGGGAGCGGGAAGGAGGTAGCATTCTTGCCTGCTCTGCTCCAAAAATGTCCCTGTGGGCAAGCTGCAGTATGGAAGGGACTGGCTCTCCTTTTTGCAAGGTAAAGGGATGCATCAAGCACTAATTGCTCAAGTAGCTGTTGAAATGTTGTGTTCCTGACCAGTGCTCCTTGCTGTGTCAGGAGAACTGCAAGGTGAGTTGAGTTGAGTTACTGGGGTACTCCAAAGGGTGTCTGAAGCAGCAATAAAAGGAATTAGAACCAGAAATGGGGCAGGATGGCATCTAGACTTTGCGGAGAGGAGATGTGGATGTTGTGGATGAACTTATGGACATCAGGTGAGTTGTCTTGCTCACTTGCAAGTTTTGAGTGCCCCAGGGGGGAAAAAACAGTCAGGAAAACAGAAAGAAGCAGTAACATCGTAATTTGTACTACAGGTCTCTTACCGTGAGTGAGGGGTGACAGACTGCATGGGGCAGACTCTGCTGCTGCTAACCTGTGCTAGTGCTTTACTGCCATGGGCTGGGCCACGGCTGACCTGGCAGGATGGGAGCATGTAAAGCCAGCCCTGAGCACCCGCAGCCTGAAAGCTAGGGGTTACCATGTTCACAGAGCTGCTGTGCAGAGTTGCTATGGCTCTTCATTGCTTTGCTGCAGAGCCACACAGGGAGATGGGGGACTCTGTCCATGCAGCCTTTCTTTGGGACAGGATGAGCAGGGAAGCTGCATATTACAGACACTTGCAGCAAAAGCTGGCACTGAACCCTCCTGGTTAGGATGTACCATGGGATGGCACACAGGACATCTCTCAAAATGAAAGACTGGGACAGGCTGCCTGCTCACTCTTGCCTGCAAGCACTCATGGCTTGTTAGTGTCCTCATATAAATCAAGCTTCTTCCCCTGCTGGTGGCTGTCCCTGCAGTCTGGGTGACTTTGGGGGCAGCTCTATCTTCATGGTCTCTCAGGTGTGAGATGTGCTTATCCAGAAACTGCAAGGGGCTCTGCTACAAGCAGCCTAGAAAATGCTCTCCACAGATGAGAAAAGTGTGCTGGGCTGGTGTACTTCAGAAATCTGTTCTGAGGACCTTTGCTTGTCCTTTTCCCACCCTGGTCCTGGGATGTGGGATGCTGTGGGGTTTCACAACCAGGCAGGGCTGAGTCCTGAGCATTGCAGTTGCTTCTGCTTCCTCTTGAGCTGGCAACGGCTCCCTCACCTTCCCTGCCATAAAGAGATGAACAGAAGTGTTCCAGAAACTGGCAGGCACCTCTGCCCACTGATCCCCTCATGGGGCTCAACCCCACACAGCAGGGGACATGTCCCCTGGTGGGTGACAGAGCTGACTGAAATGGATGGGGCTGTAATGGAGGCACCTGCCGGCAGGGCTACCTGGGAGACGCTCTTATCTGTCATCTGATTTATCCAGGTTAAAAGGCTGCAATCAGTCACCAAGGTAGATTCATTCCCCAGTAAATAGTGCCCGAGGGCTTCCAGGACCTATTTTACTGCTAAGCACTCTCTTTCCAATGCTTGAATACCTTTGTTCCCGATGGAGCCGTTGCTGGCTGATATATATATATGATATGGGGAGTCCCAGTGACTTTTTTATTTTTGCTCTGCACAGCTCCTGGCCTTGTCTCGGCTGCATTGGGCTGCATGATGATCTGTCCAAGGCTTCCTCGTGTCTGGGGGCAAATCCAACCAAGACTGCTCTTGGCTGCTGGGAGACCTGCCTCTGCGGAACAGGCTCTTTCCAAAGTCCAAGCGACTGGCACAGCAAAAGAGGAGAGGTTTGGAGGACAGGGAAGTGATGCTTGGAGTGCTGGTGGGGCTGGCCCAGGTCTTAGGCTGGGGGCTGGGTGTGAAGCAGCTCTACTGCCCTCGATGCTGTTGCACTTTGGGAGGGGGGTGACAGAGCTGGGATGAGGGAGGGCCATGTGCTGTGGGTGCCCAGTTTCTTTCTCCAGTGACTCATTCTTGCTGGACCCACCTAGACCCTGTCCCCTATTATAGGTGAGTCCCTTCCAGGTTTGGGTAACTCCAGGTTCGGGGAGGACTCCCAAGCTGGGAAAAGCAGTGACTGACATTGCTTTGGCAGTGATGCTTGGACCCCAGTGATCCCCAGAAAAAGGGCCCCCTCTGCCCTCTATGGTTCAAGTGTCACCTCTCATGACATGTCATAAAGCTATTCTGGTTTTCTCTGGGCACTGATGAGCCCTGCCCAGGCCCTGCTCTTTGTGGGCATGTTTGTATCTGACTTGGTGGTGGAAGAGAGGAAATCTCTGGCAAGAAGGCTATGGACACATGGATACAGTATCAGTTTTGAGCCTCATTTTAATTTATTTTCTTTTCATCCCAGTTGAAACCAACAAAGCACACCCCCAGAACTGCCAGTGGGCAGCTGTCCTCATCCAAACTCTGGGTGCTGCCTGCCTCCCCACCCCAAAGGTCAAGGGAAAAGATGCCTCCTACCCCCTCCTTGGGGGAGAGCTCAGGAGCCCTTTTCTTCTACACCCTGTTCCTATGTATCTTTCAGGTACTTGTCCTGCAAACATCTGAGATTTGACTGCTTTTATTGTTTTTCCTGTCTTTGTCAAATCTCTTACGTAGTTCATCATACCAAATCAGTTTGTTAACTTCCTCCCCCTCTTCCCCATCCCCTCCCACTCTTCCTCCCCCTAATTAGATTTAGAGTGAAGGACTAATGGAGTATTACTGGGAGGGACCAGGCAAGCTTCTCAAAGCGCTTACCTAAGGGGAGAGCACTTTGACTAATAGATGTGCATTAAGGCTATGCATCCTTGTTGTCCTGAGAGTGGGAGGAGGGTGCCAAGAGCCCAGAGCAGAGCTCCAGCTATCAGTATCACCAGCTCTCTCCAGGTTTCCAGACTGCTGTATAGTTGGACTATTACTGCTCTCAGATGCACCCTTAGGGAGAGGTTTCAAATCTAACGTGCCCTTTGGTAACACTCCAGGCAGGTGGATTTGACTCCCTGTAGGTGCAACATGGACTGTTGCCAGATAGAGATATGAGCTTTCCTGCTCGGGGTTGGGGGGTGGGGTGGCGGGGGGAGAAGGGCTTTTTCCCCATGCTGTGTTTGTACAGCACCTGGTGCAGGATGGCTCCTTTAGTCCCCTGGGGGATGTTCTGAAGTGAAGAGCCTGCACTAGCGCTGTGAGCATTGAATCACGCAAAGCTGCCCTGGGACAAAACGCTGGGACAGCTAGGAGAGCAGAGGGGTCTGTCTGGTGGTACAGAGCACTTCAGGAGCTGTGGTATAACTAGACCTTCCTCCTAGGAATGTCATGAGAGTTTTTTTTCTGTTGGTGCTTTGGCTTTAAAGTCTCCTGGTTATTTTCCAGGGGCTGCACCCAGCACTGGAGGGTTGGAGGCTGGAGCCATGCAGAACCACACAGCCTGAGCTCTGGGGACACACTGAGATGTTAGGCAGTGATGATCAATTTATCTCTATCCCTGCTCCTGCAGTTTTGTTTCTGAACCTGTGCTAGATTGCAGAACCGATTGGATCAGACTAGCAGCCATCACCAACGTCATCTGCAACCTTCAAGTGTTTTGCAGCTCAATCCTCTAGACCCCTGGAGGGCATCACACTGACATTTAAAACCCTGTAAATGGCAGCAGTGCTGGGAGGCACCAGGAGAAAAGTCAAGTGCTTCAGTAATACATGGGCAGGTGTGGGTTTGCACGTGTGTGTTTGCTGGTTAAGTGGATTGGGACAACTAAACTTGGGAGAGAGATAGCAGAGGAAGCTTGGTGGGGGTGCAAACTGGGGGTGGGCAGAGGGGATGGGAGAGGACATAAAAACGGAGAGGAGTGAACCAGGGCTGTTGTGGCCACAGCACAAAGCCTGAGGGAGAAAGGCTTTCCAGAAGCTAGGTTTGGAGAAGCGAAGTCATGATGTCTGTGAAATGAGGTGGCCAGGTTCAGGGGACTCCTGATGGCTGGGTCTGGGGTGGCATCAGGGGACAGCTTATGGCATGTTTCTGAGACTCTGTGTTTTAACAGGGACAGAGCAACTTGCTAAGTGGACACAACATGTGCATGTAGCCAGCTCCACATTTGTGTTTCACTTGGGCTCTCCAGGTGTTCCTGGATTTCTCTCTGCCACTTCTTGCTTGGAGTCACCCTTTTGGTGTCTAACCTTTCAGCAATCTCACTTTAGGTAAGTTCTGGCTGTTTGAGAGGTTTTTTGTGTGTTCCTGCTTTGCTCCCTGATTAGCAGTAGCTCTATAACAGGAGAGATGTAGGGATAGGCACAGGATGGGTTCAACTCATCCAGCTTCACTCACTAAAGTCAACACCTACTCTGAGTCACCCAAACTCCTGGTATTCCCCATGATGATGCTTCAGGGGGCAGCTCAGCCAAACCGAGACTGAGCATCAGTGCATAAGGAGCTTGAGGGCAGTGATGGAAACATGGCTCTGTGCATCTCCTTCATCTTCTCTTGCACTGGCCAAGGGCATGAAATCCCCAAGTGCAGACACTGATGTAAGGACTGAATTTGGTCCACTTGGGCCAGCATGGCTCACAGCCTGTGTCCCTTGCTCTCAGGTTCCAGGCTTCAGGTTTTTGAGTGCTGGTACCTGGTGTGGTGTGTGCTGGGGGAAGGGAAGAATCCACCGTAGCAAGAAGAGCATCCCCAGGATAACTGCCTATGTGCGTGTAAAGTCAAGACACAGGGGTGCAACACCCTCCTGTTACAGGAAGGGGGACTAGCACCATCCTGGACACCCATCCATGCAAGGGGCTCCTTCAGTGTTATTTATCCTGGGGAGGAAGAATATCAGAGATCCCCAGAAGCTGGACACTGCTCCCTCCTTGCCTTGGCAAAGCTGTGATGCGCAGCCATGGAGCGGGGTCACTCTGTAGTGCTCCCATCAGGGAGGAAGCCTTCCCGCGCCCCAGCAAACCCCTAGTGAAAGACAATCAGGCTCGCTGTCACCAAGCTAATTCCGACGGCATAAAAGCAGTAATGAAATTCACGGCAGGATTAGCCTCTCCATCCAATGGGCCGGCGCCACAGTGACATATCGTGCTTCTTGCCCGAATGTAACACACCATCTAATTTACGTCGTGTAGC
This sequence comes from Strix uralensis, assembly GCF_047716275.1. Taxonomy (NCBI): domain Eukaryota; kingdom Metazoa; phylum Chordata; class Aves; order Strigiformes; family Strigidae; genus Strix; species Strix uralensis. Next base: position 27,678,862 of record NC_133978.1, on the reverse strand, counting down.
GAGTGGGAATGAAATGTTCATAAAGAATTGCTGAATCTTGTCACCTTAACTGCGGCCCCGGGCTCTGAGGCATCTGTCAGGGAGAGGAGAGAGGAGAAGGAGGCTCCTGCCTTGCAAAGCTGCGACCAGGGCTTTGGGAAAGGGGAGATGGCTGCATTAATCTTCTGGGTCTGTGCAGTGGAGATGCAGTGCGTGGGGATGAGGACTCCAGGCTGGAGGAGGGGGGCTGTACAGCTCCCTTGCGTGTGCACACTGTATTGAGCAGTGCCTGTGATGGGGAAGGGGCTGTTAGATCTTCCCCACCCCCAGAATTGCATGCCTGGGATGCATGAGAAGGGACCTGTGGTGGTGTGAAAATAAGGGGCAGCATCCCTGGAGATCCACATGCTCACAGCAGAACACAAGTTCCCAATTTCCATGTTGCGTCCCATGTGCAGCTGCACACTGGTCAGCAACTGTGGGTGTTTGCCTGTCAGCAAGTGCATACATGTATGCATAACCCTTCTGCTGTGGCTCGGCAGCCCCATTCCCCCCCTCCCTTCCCCTCCCCAAATGTTTATTTGCAGTTAATTTTCATGGATCCTAATGGCTCTGATCCTGCTAGGGGGGATCATGCTTGCCTCTTCAGTCAGAAAGTTTGCAGAAAAAAATAGCCCTTTCCTGTTGTGTTTGGAGTAATAGCGTCTTGGTGTCCGGAGGGGAGTTGGCAAGGAAACAGGGAAGTTTATTAAGAGCAAGAGATTGAATTCCACCGGGTTTAATTGGAAGTGCTTGAGCAAGCAGGGGAGGGAGCTGTCCGGTTCAGCCCCCTGAAAACCGCAGTGCTGTCCCCAGGCTCCATGCCCATGGGGCTGGCTACTCCCAAGGCCCCCTCATCCCCTTGTCTGTTGGGAAAAGCTGCAGGGTCTGGCTTGTTTGCTTCCTTGGGGTCATCCGTCGACCTCAACCTTGGCTTCCTACTACATCAGTAGGTAGGATCCTATGTGGGCTCTGGAAATGCTGGGTCAGGAGGGATGCAACTCTGAAGTGGCTGGGAAAAGGCAGTATTTGGGTCCACATTTTACTTTGGAAGTTGGTTCAGGGCACAAAGTGCTTGAGACAAGGGTCCTGTCCATCCTGTGCTGACCCAGTCCCCTCCCATGAAAATCTGCAGGGTTTTCTCCCTGGACAGGGACAACACAGCTCCAGGCTGGGGGTCAACAGTGGCTGGATGGGGTTCAGGTATCAGGTATGTAATTTGCAACTGGGACATGTTTTGGGAGAGCAACCTAAACTTGAGATGCCTGCTCTACTTTCCCATTTTAAAGCAAACAGGGAATGAATCCACTATTGGGTCCCAGTCCCCACACTGTCCTTCAGGGCACAGAAAAGTCTCAAAGTTGGATTTCTATGGATGAAACCATCTGACCACCTTGGGCTGGATGCTGCCTGTAGAATGAGCTGCAGCACCTTTTGCCTTCACAGCACCGATATTGCATGCAAAGCAATATGGAAATGTGTCTTTGTGACTGCAAAAGAAGCTGAGTGCCAAAAGCCTGATCCCCTCTTAGAAAAGCTTCTCCTGTCCCACACTGAGTTTAAAGAGGCATCAAATACTCTCTTTGCTGGTGAAAGTAAATGGGGGCTCAGACATTTGTTTCACCTTGAATTCAGCTGATCACTCTGTTGAAAAATTCCAAATTAAAGAACAATAAATAATTTATTACTTTATTTACTTTAATTCAAAAAATTGCTTTCCCACAAATTAAGATTTATTGCTTCAAATTAAATGTTTCATTAAATCTGAGATTAAACTTTTGGGGGCTGGGGAAAGGAAGACTTTTTAATTTGGCTGAAAACCTGAAAACTGCTGCTTCCCATTGTTTTAATTGCAAACTCTGGAACAAAAGTGACAGAAATTTTACAAAGCGCAGTTGTGCTGGTTTGGTCTCTGCTCCCACCCCTCTAGGAGACCAGTGGGTTTCTCTTTCAGACTCTCTCAGGGTGGCACATGGCTGCAGACTTTCAGCTGCAAATCCAAAGGGAGCACATCTCTAATCCCAACCAAACCTCCCAGGAATGTGCTTTAACTGAAACACTTTGTGGCTCTTAGGCTTTGTAAATCCTTGTTTCTCCACAGCCTCACTTCATGGGTGAAATTGCCAGTGGCTGGCTGTGCTCCAGCTTTTACCTCTGAGATGAAAACTGGGAGTTTCCAAGGCATGACTCTTCTCAACCTTGTCCTACTTCGTGTATAACATACTGTGTGCTCTTTGGTTTTTATATATATATCTATATATCTTTAACTTCCTCTTGGTTGATGCCCTGTGCTGGGACTCCTGAAGGTGGGATTTCAGCCATATGCTATGCCCCAGTCTCCAGATGTGAGCTTCACTTCTGATGAACATGAGGTATACCCTCATGTCTCTGTTTTCTTGTGGTCTTTTCCGTGTGGAGCTTTTCTGCAGGTTTTCACTAGTATGGCCAAGTCAGAGGTGAATGGGACAGACAGCCTCGCACAGGTGGAAATCTATGTAGGCTGAAATGAATGAGTCTGCTAGTTCTCTTGGCAGTGATCTGTTTTGTACTGCACCTTGTATGATTGAATCTGCTGCAGGGTGGGACCTCTGGGGCCTGTCTGGCTACTGCATGTAAATACCAGTTTTTGTAATTTATCAGGGAATGCTGGAGTGGCTTCCAGTTCAGCACATGCCTCCCTAGGTACTTATGCACCAATATAGTCACTGCAGAGCACCTTAGTGCCTTGTGTCCTTAAGAAGCAGTGAAAAAGTCTGTGCTGCTCTATTTAGGAACAACCTGCACAGACACAATTGCAGGACCAAATAATTACGAAGGCATCCTATTCTTTCCCCTTGGACTCTGCAGGAAAATTCAAGCTCTAGGTTGAGGACAAGCAGAAGAACTGTAGGACCTATGAAATGGTGCTGGAGGAATACTCTCTCCCTTGTCAGAAGCACCCCTGGGCAGCAGGCTTTGAATGGCAGAAGTGCACAAACTAGTTGGTCATGACCGCACCCTTCCTGGTGCCCTCTTGTGTGGCTGCAGGCTCACTCCTGTTAGTATGTCCTTCACTTGTGGTGGTATTTGCCCCAGGTTTGCAAAGCTGGGACCATGCTTGCCTTTCACAGGAGGGTTAGCAGCAAGAGGAGTGTATTTGGGATATTGCGTGGTATCTGATGGGGGAAGAAGGCCGTGTGATGCCTACTCTGGGCTGCTCTGAACTGGGCTGGTAGGAGCCTGGGCAGAGGCAAGGCTGTGTGCTCCATTTCCCTATGGATTTAAAAGATTTCCCTAGAGGGAAACCTCTCCCGTGAGAGTCTTTTTGCTTTCAGGAGAGGTTTCCCTCTAGGGAACCTTTTAAAGGGCTGAGAAAATTTCCTTTTCTGAGTTGTTCTTTAGGCACTGAACGGCAGGGACATGCCCCATAAGGAAGACAGCACACGGAGTATGGGGGTTGGCTCTGTAGGTGGGATTTCAACCTCCTTCCCTGAGCAGGTGAATGATGCTGGAGAAGCGACTGTTGAACTGCATGTGTGTCAGCACCTGGAACTTGGATCGCTCTTGGATTCTCTGGGTCCATGGCAGAGGGCAATTTTTTTTTGACCTATGAATTGTAATATCCCTCCAAGACGTGGGGAAAGCTATAATCACTGCAGCAAGTGGGCTTTCACCAGGCAAACTCTCTTATGTACTTACTATGTAAGTCAAGAGTATTTACAGGAGATCTTGCTGCCTGTAACTTAAAGCTTTAGCGAAACAAATTGGAATTGCCTTCTGGAGGCCATTGTTATAAATTACAGCCCCAACATCTGTCCACATCTGCAATGTCTAGACAACCCGTCTCAGCTAGGAGAGTGAGCGTGGGGGAGGCTGTGATTGCAGCGGGGAGGGGAAGCGAAGGGCTTATGCTGGGGCTGTGCTGAGCACCCCAGCTTGTGCTGCCCTTCTGCTTTTGAGCATGATGTTCAAAGCAGGGCCCACCTCAGCTTGGCCATGAGGGATTTCCAGGGGCATCCAAGCCAGAAGGAGCCACATCTGCCTTCCCCCATCGCAGCCTGCAGATTGACACCAGCAACAAATTTGGCCCTTGGAAGCCTCGACTGCCGTTGCCTTATTTATGGCATGTTGGAAGATGTGAGGGAAGGCAGCGCCTTCAGGCAGGCTTGTTCCCGTCTTTCCCTGGCCCCTGTGCAGCGCTTGCGATAAAGAGGCCGGGCCCGTCAGCTGAACGATTGTATTTTTTTTACAGTTCCTAGCGCAAACCTTCTCATTTATATGTAAAGTAGCCATTAGTCATAGCTCTGTTCCCTCACACTGCCTGATGTACAATCACATTTTGCAGTGGATGAATCTTTCCACACAGCTGCTCTGCTATGAATAATCCGTTGCTGGGCCCATAAATCAGAAAAAAATCATGCACCTCCTTTCCCTGATCCTTACACAAAGTCATATATTTTACATGAGGACAAGCTAAATATTCATGAGGCTTTAAAAGGCTGTTCTGACTACGAGGTACTTGTTGGGGTTGTTTTTGTTCCGTCGGGTCAGGTTTGGTGGTTTGGGTTTGTTTTTCATCCTCATAAGAAGGAATCTTTCTTTCCCCTTTGCCACCCTCCAGGCAGCAATGCTGAGCTCCCAGTGATGCTCCTCTGGGCTCTTGCATTTGTTGAAGGACCAATGAATTCGTCATCGCTGCCACCTCAAGGACAGGCTGACAGAAAGTGCTGCAAACACGGGAGGACACATCACAGAATTGTAGGGGGTGTGGGGAGGTGGCCAGGCCTCAAAGAGTGAAGGAGCTGCTTTTGGAAGTAAAGAAGCGCTTCCAGATCTGCGCGGGGGGCACGTGGTTGGCTGTGAGTTGGAGTGCATGTTTCTGTATGTGCACAGCCTTGCATGGCAGCCCAGTGCTTGAGACCAGGGTCTCCGGCAAATTTGTGGGGGAAACCAGGAAGGCTGCTGAAAATGGCTATAGCCCCTGTTGAAGAATGTTGCTTTCACCCTGACTTCTTTTAATCCATATTTTAAACAAAGTACCTACAGAGTCTATGGAGAGGACTGGGACCAGGGCTTCAGCATCTCCTCCTTCCCAGTGGCCAAGCGAATCTGGGGGGACCAGTGCCATGCAGTCCCAGTGGTAACATGGGAAATTGGGAAATGAGCTCAGAATCCCTGTGAGGATCCCAGACTCCCAGGATCAGGCCTTTCTGAGATATTCCTTCACTCTGCCTTGGCCATCCAGAGTCTCCAGTGGCTGTGATGATGCTGTGTGAGCAGGGAGGGCTCTCAACTCCCAGGAGTGTCAAGAGACCCTGACAGTGTAAAGACAAGAGGGTTTTTTCACCTGGTATCTGCTGAATTAGCAGCTCCCCATCACTGAGAGGGACCAGTCTCATCATTCCCCCTGCTGCCATGGAGTGCAATCCCACCTGCCCTCACAGTAGCTGTCATGTGTCTGAACACAAGAAAAGCCAGTTTGTCTCACCAACAAAGTGTTTAGTTTGTATTTCCTGATTATAATTTTTCTGTCACTATAGCAAAATAAAACAGTTCACTGTGCTAGCAAACAAGCACCAGAGCTGGTACAAGGTGAAAAGAGAAAGCATGTGGCTGGCAGAGACAGGACAGGGGATGCAGCTCCCCTTTTCAGCAGCACAGGGGATACATTCAGCTCAACCTGTAATGTCAATCCATAGCCTGACTGTTCTTGTTTCTCTGCAGAAAAGCCTCTCTGGCCATCCCCTCCACATGTGCAGCCTTGCACATCTCCTTTGTACCAGGTAATGGGTACTGCCCTGCACCAGCCATACAGTGAACATAATTCCTACTACGTGGTCTTGGACTCTCTTCTTTTGTTCTTGCAGGACGGAGTGGCAATGTCTCTTTGTCCTAAAAAAGTCCCTTTGCCCACAGGCTGCAGGAAGCCATCCTGCCCCAGATCCCCCAGGTCACTGCATGCGAAGCCCCTTTAGCGGAGATGCCCGTGCCCTGTGCGAAACGCACCGCTGTCACGGATGAGCTGCGATGGAGAGGCTGAGCTGAACCACTGGGACGTTTCTGGGTGCAGGGGTCCCTGTCTCCCTCTCATGAGCTTTTATGCTACCAAATGCTGTCTGTGTGCTCAGCACTGTGAAACACACCCGCAGTAAAGGCTCATGCTGCTGCTGCCAGGATCTTGCAGGACAAAGGGAATAACAAAAGGTTCCTCCACTGGTGCTTTCCCTTCTTTTCTCTTTCCTTCCTTTTTGCTGCAACTTGGAAAGAATGAAGTCAAGGGACTGCCAAAGCAGAGGAAAACAAGGCCAAGCACACACAGATGGCGAGCCCACAAATTTAATTTAAAATCATCCTTTATTATTCAAAATATTAAAATTCAGGCAATAATGCCCAAAGGAACTGCACTGATTAAAGCTCCCTAATGTTTCATGGCCAAATCTTGCTGCTTCCTCCAAGGGTCACTGGGACAAGAAGTGAAACCCCTCTGGAGTGCAGAGAGAGGTAGGGCTGTACCTGCTGTAGATTGCTTAACCAAACAGTTACTTACTGACCCAATCAGCTTCACTTAAAGCAAAGCACCAGCTGTTCCTTACCCAATTAATGATTGCCACAGCAAATTAACATGGCGTTACACCAGGCGTGGATGTGGTCCGCAGAGTCCAGAATGCACAGAGCAATATGCTATTGCAAAAATAATCACGGTAATATCTTTACTGTTAGGTAGCATCCTTCATCTAGAAGGATGGTGAGCTCCCTGTGCGCTATATGGCTGCTTCATGCAACATGCTCTGCAGTGAGAGTGTGGAGGGCAGGAAGGGGGATATATGACTGCTGTTTCAAGTGGAAAGTAAAGAGGAGCTGGTCAGGGCAGCTCCACTGTGGCAGAGACAGCACTGACCACATGTCTGGTTCCTGCAATCCAAACAAATCATTATTTAATTGGTTGTAAATCTGCTGAACTCAAAGGGTGCCTTCCCTCTGCCTTATACATCACAGACCTCTCCAGTGCCTCTCCTTCTGCTGTGTGATGTGACATCTCGATGGCATAGGGCTGGAGCAGGGGTCTGGTGGGGGTCACAGCTTGGCGTGCTGGCCATTCTCCTCCTCTGGACCACAGGGAACACAGCAAGCTGGTGGCCATCCAGCTGCAGCGAGCATCCTGCAGTGGGAAGAGACCACAAGGCTGGGCTGCAGATGCAGGAATCCAGATGAGGTTCACCTGGCAAGGCATTACCTCCATGCTCAGTGCTGACAGGCCAAGTGCTGCCTCTGAGTCCTTCCTTGGTCCCTCTGTGCTGTGGGGGAGACTCTTGCTTTGTCCTTCTGCAGTTGTCCTGCATCGTGGAGTCCAGATGGCAGTATAGCAGAATAACTGAGCCACTCTCTTCTTCCAAGCACCTAAACACTCATTAGATTTGGCTCCACTTTGTTCATGCTTGTTATGACCCAGAGATGTTAATCCCCTATAAGTTACAGTCCAGACAGATCAATCAGCCTAGAGGGCTTTGGGACAGTGGTGTCTAGTGCTGAAGCATTACACTTTTCAATTTTCCTACAATTAGGCCAGCATCAGATATTATTGACAAATAAACTATGCAATCAAAGCCTTGAGCCTGTCACACTGCTATGAAGAGGATCCATTTACATCTCAGCCAACTGCAGGATGCCCGGAGGAAGGAGACAGAGGAGAACCATGCCTCAAGTGCCAGTGGCCCTCGGTTGCCTGCAGTACTGTTACAGGAGCCATCCCTTTGTAATTATAGGACTCCCTCATTATAATTACTGTTATTTATATAATTGTGGTAAGTGTTTTCAGTGTTGTCAGCAGACTGGAAAATGCCCAGCCCCATTGCAGCCAAGTATTTCAGGCATTTCACTGCTAAGAGTCTGGGCTTAAAGTATGATGACCAAGAGCATGGCTGGGCCAGTCCAAGAATAGCAGCCCATGTCCTGGTGACCTGAAAGCTTTCTTTGGAAGATTTCTATGCCTTGGGATTGTAGAGTGAGGACATAAGGTTATCCCTGCCTCTTTCTCTCAAGCTACTGCTCTGGGATTGTGGCTTATCCCAGCATCACACCCTGCGTGGGCTGACATTCCCTGTCACCTCTGCTGGGTCATTGGTTGGAGGAGACTCTCCTGGCACTGGGTCATGTGTCCCTGCAAGGAATCCAGTAATGGGTATATTCTCTGCATTGTTTTCTCTCTGATTATCTTGTTCAAAAATCTGAAGGAGATGGGGTGTTTAGAGAAAATGAGGGAAGGGGCTGGTGCACAGGAGGTGCTGGTTTCATACCTGCGCCTGGAAGCTTCACTTTATAGGCAAAGCACAGGAAAAAAAAAAAGGAAGGGTTTAAGTTGCATGTTGGCAAGGAAGTGCTGATGTTTGTGTCTGGCTCCTTTGCATTTAAATAGGAAGAAATTCAGAATATCTCACTTAAGATGCAGTGTCAAATATATAAATGCAGCAAGGAAAAGTATCTGAGTGGTTTACTGGATGACAAACTGTGTAGCAATCAGTGTTGTGTTTACTATAGAGAAAGGAAAAACTTACCAAGGTCTTATAATTAGTACTAAAGACACAGGAGGTAATTCCTCTCTGCTGCTCCATGTGAGGTGACTTCAGCTTTTGGGCACACTGTGAAAAATGTAGGAAAACTGGAAAGAGATTAGTCAAATTTAACAAACCCGAGAGGATTAGAAGCAATGGCTGCCAAAGAGTGAGCTGGTCTTGTTTCATGTGCAACAGAGGGATGGGGGAATATAGTAAATACCCTTGAGTCTGTGTGCAGTTGCTATTAAAGGGTTGCTGATCAATTCTCTTTTTTTTGTTTGCTGTTTGGTACAGCAAAGGGAACTTGGCGCCATTTTCAGGGAAAATTGATTTAGAAACATTATTAGGAAAAAAGCTAAGGGTAGGGACACCAAAGCATCATGGGAGGCTGTTTATGTGATGTGTTTTCTTTATGGGATGGAATTGAACAAACATCCCTCAAAAATGATGTAAGTCTGCTTGATCCATTCCAGTGATGCAAGTTTCTACATTTCATATCCCTTGCCAAGGAGCAGCAATGACCCCTTTGGACCGACTTTCTCTCTGGATGAAAATCACCAGATTATTTTTGGTACTCCTACGCATGCAGGGGTACACCAGTAATTAATTTTACATGGTGTACTTGTAACAGTTGACTTGAAAATCGACAGTGCACGAGCATGGAGTGCAACTGGAGAAAAACAAGGGAGCCGCTAAGCTCTCACGGGTGCCGTGTGCTGCGGGTGAGGCGCCCTGCGTGGGGAACCCGCTGCCGGCTGCCCCGGCACCCCGCCATTAGCCCCACGTGCGATGCTAACGGAAGAGAGCGCAGGGCTGTGACCTAGGAGCCGGCCTTACACCTCACCAGGGAGGTGTGGGGCTGGAAATGGCCCACACGGCCCCTGCGGAGAGGAGCATCCCTTCCTCCCTCCCCAGCCCCTGACCTCAACTTACACCGTCACAGCCGCAAATTACTACATCTCCCGTCGGCCCCCTCTCCCGCGGACGGCGCATGCGCCAGCCGGCTCCCGGCGTACCCCCTGCCCCTCGATCTTTCGGGATTTGTAGTTCTAGACCGCCCCCGGGCCCTCGCTGGTAGCGCGGCCGGGGACTCCATTTCCCGTGGGCCTGCGCGCGGCGCATGCGCCATGCGGGCAGCAGGGCGAGGAGCGGGGGGGCGGGCCGCGGGGCAGCGCAGGTTCCTGTCTGCGCTGGCTGCGGCCTGGCACTGAGAGGAGGGGTGGCCCCGGCCCCGGCCCCGGCCCTGGCGGCGGCGCAGGACTATGGACCCGGCCGAAGCCGTGCTGCAGGAGAAGGCTCTCAAGTTCATGGTGAGGGGCCGTGGCGGGGGTGGGCACGGGCACCTGTGTGTATGTGGAGGGGCAGGCGGGGGGAAGGGCGACGGATGAGATGGGCTGTGGGGGAGGGGGGGCGAGATGGGGCTGGGGGTAACGGGGAAGGGGGAGGCCGGGCCCCTGAGGTCTGCTGGGCCGGGGGGCGCCGGGTTGGCGGGGGACCGGGCGTCCTACGGGCGGGGGAGGGCGGTGAGTGGGGCCCCAGAGCTGCCGTGGGGTGTGGGGAGGGGGCTGCCGGCCAGGGAGGGCTGCGTGTCGGAAGCGGGACCCCCAAAACCGTGGAAAAATACAGTTGTGTCGGAGGGGGGCTAGAGGGCTGCAAGTGTCACCTGGGAGCGGGAGAAGTTAAACTCGAGTGAGACAGGAGCTGGCAGAGGGGCCCACAGGCACCGGGAGGGGTTGTGCATGTAATTCTTGGGTTTTTCTCTTTACTTAGACACCTTAGACTATTCTTCCGTACTGCACACCATCTCTCTGCAATTTTATTTTGTTTTTCCTTCCATTCTGATATGAGAGCTATAAATGCTTAAATCTTTCACCTGCTGCTGCAGCAGTGTATCATTGATAGTGAATGAAGAGTACTTACATTGTGTAGGTTTGCAAGTTGGCCCTTGACATGGAAAACAGCCTTGGGGGTAGTTGCATTCAAAATGCTCTTCGTATGTGGCTAGTTTACTCAGATTTGAGGCACGATGCACAACTGTAGTTTCATTCTCTCTTCACTTGTTGATATTTCTAAGTGTTTTGGACAGAAACATAAGATATAGAAATGAAAACAAACTGTTGCCAACTGAGTTGAATGTAAATTTCAGGTGCCCAAAACTGTTCTTTCCCTAAGGGTATCATTTAAATGACTGGCAACACTTGCTGAAAGTTTGTTTTGGATTAGTGCTTCCAGTGGTACAGAACTAAATTTAAGCTCATCAAGAAGAAGCAGTTCTATTAAACCTTCAGAACATATGCCCAAAATGAAATTGAGGAAATGCAAATTTTAATTTTTAATTGAGCTTCAGAACACTTGTTTGGCTTCTTTTTTTTTAGTCTTGTAGAACTTGTTTCTCTTGAGACTTTTTGACCCTTTTGCTAGTAGTCTCCAAGTTTGTCAGATGTGTAGAGTCTCAGCTCAGTGAAGTGGGAAAATGCTATGGATACCTAAATAGGCAAGGTAGCAATTAGTAATAATAAACTACTCTCTTTGGTGTGTGATTGGCCAAAGGAGTGTCCCAGATCCTGTTGCACTTGTGTTTGGCCAAGCTTGGTAATTACAACCTGCCTCTAGATAGTGAGTTTCATATCCTGAAAAGTTTCTGCTGAAACATTTTTGTCTTCTGCCAGGCAGCACTGTGAACATGCTATGCTGAATTCTCATATGTTGCTTTTTTCACCCACTGCACTAAGATTCCCATCCAAGGGCTTAGTCCAGGCATTTGAGATCTTCAATAAGATTGAGCCTGGGACCTGAGGGAATCCCTGTCCATCTTGCAGCTGGCTGTGTTTCACTTGAACAGTAAAGCTCCCTGACACTAGGGAGAGACCCGAGCGTGAGAGAGTGCTGCTCTTACAGGAGATGCATCTGTTAAGAGCACCAGATAAAGGGAGGAATTATCAAGATCAGGCTGTGCTGAGAACTAAAAGCTAAACCTAGTTCCTCAATGTTTTATTAAAATGCCTCTTGTGTGCAAAATGATTGTGAAAACTGTCATGAAAGATGTGGCTTCCCTCTGTCCACTCTGAATTTTTTAGGGTATTTTTGCTTACAGGTTGAGAGGAGAGTGAGAAAAGCTTTTGTCTAACACATCTCAGGCATTTGCTTTAGCACATGTCTGTCTAGGACATGACTAATTATGCTGGTGAAGATTTTGTTAGACTTAGTGGGGCCTTTTGGTGTTTGTGGAGGTGTGGCACAGGTAGGTTGTTTTGATACATGAGGTATCAGTTGCAAATATCAGCTTGGCCCTCCTAGGAAGTGTCTTGTTTCTGCCTTTTTAGCACTCAGAAGGTGCTTAGGTACTGCAGTAATGGCATTGGTACAGTTATCTACCTGGAGGTAGTAGATCAGCTCATGCATCCTCTCAACTAATGCTGAATCATTTACAGTGTATTATCTTGTTCGTCCAAGTGTGTGATACGCTACAGGTACATCTTCCTTATTAGGTAGCTTGCAGTTTGGGTTGAGGTGGGCTTTGCTATTAATTATTGATTTTCCCTGAGAGTTTCCCAAGTGCCATTGTAGGTAAATACCCAAATTATTTTTTGGAAGCATGAGACCTATTATCTCTCCAGCTTTTGATAGTTTTGGTTTTGATATGGATTTGTGGTGGGTTTCATTTCATGTTGAAAAGCAGCCCTGTAGGTGGTAGTATTTTTGTGCTTCTCTAGAAAATAATACTTTTTCCACTTAAAAACGTCAGTACTTAATTTTTGGCATGGACTTTAGCAGCTCTCTTGAGTCACAACGTATCAAGCAAGATAAACCTGGCGATTTGTTTTTTATTTTGACGTCTAACTCTAATAGCGAAATGTCAGGTGGAGGCTTTATAGAGAGATTGGTGCTGGTCTCTTCTCACAGGTGATTAGTGACAGAACAAGGGGGAATGGCTTTAAACTCGCAACAGGGGAGGTTTAGACTGGACATTAGGAAAAAAATTTTCACAGAAAGAGTGGTTAGACAGTGGAATAGGCTGCCCAGGGAGGTGGTGGAGTCACCATCCCTGGATGTGTTTAAGGGTCGTTTAGATGAGATGCTGGGGGATATGGTGTAGGGGAGAACTTTGTAGAGTAGGGCTGATGGTTGGACTCGATGATCCCAAGGGTCTTTTCCAACCTGAATGATTCTATGATTTATCCGACGCTAATATGAACAAAATTATCTTGCTTTAAAGTATCTATATTTGATTCTTTGAAAGGCAAACTGGACTCTGTTTTTTAATGTGTGCTCATGTCTATGCAACTTTTTGATGGGAGCAAAAGAAGGCCGCCTTCTTACTGGCTGGTATTGGCTTGATTACTTGCCAATGAAACAGTATTACGTTTGGCTGATATCTGCTACCAGTTTACTAATTATCTGTGGTCAGCTACAATATGTATAATCTAATGCTTTAAGGTTTAAGTAATTTACGTAACTTCATTTGCCTATTCAGTTTACCTCTACATTTTAAGAAGGCCTAATTTATTTCTGATATTAAATTGCTGTGTATTAGCATTATGCAATACTAAGCAACTGCTCACCAGGGAAGACTCTTTTTGGAGGTGAATGAGTGTTTTCTATCATGTATTCTACATGTCGTCTTTCAAAGCTTTTTTGACTGAAATCCAGTTCATAGATTTAAAATATGATCCTGTACATTACATGGTCCAGTGTTCTGCAGCTACATCAAGGTTTTTACTAGAGTGGAACCTGTCTCAGTTCATCTCAGCCCTTTTTCATGTTTCTACAATACTACAGATAAAACTAGACTCTTCATAAAGTACAGTGTGTAAGAGACTGATGCACAAACTAAAAGGAGAGGCAAATGTGCCCATTAGCTTAAAAAAAAAAAAAAACCACAGAAAAAACTCTCCCAAAAGCCCTTGCCTTACTGAGCTCTGGTTTTATGCCTTCAAGAATATGGGATTTCTGTTGTCATAACCATTTACAAAAGTAGTAGAAATGAGGTGCTCAATAAGTAACTTTCATATTTGTATAAAGTGTTTAAAACTGTAGATACAATATTTAAAGTGAGTGCAATAGGCTCGACTGAGACTTTGATTAAATGTCATATAAAGTAAACTACATATGCCTGCATAGAATAGTAGGTATTTTTTCAAAGTAGCTTCAAATGGTTCTGTTAAGTATACGAATGTTCTGATGATTATCTTTTTAATTAAAATGAGAAATCTTTGTTTAAAGTGGCATTCTTTTTTACGGCCTGTTACAGTCTCTGTAACAATCATTTCTTAAGTCTGAACGTTTTTAATTCCAGGAATCCATTTATATAAAACTATGTTTAGACTTAATTAAGGAATGATTCTTACAAAGCTTGTAAATAGCCAGGAAAAAAGGGACAGAAAATAAAACTGACATTCACACTTAACAGAATGATTGTTACAAGGTATGTAATATGCTATAAAAATACAATAAAGCCCTTTTATAAGAGTTCATATTTTTTGTTCCTCATTTTGAAAGGTATTTAAGAAAAATATCAAAGCTCTATGAAGCAACATCTGTTTTCTTGAATGGACTAGTGACAACTTCAGTTGTGTTTAATTAACAGTGCTTGGGGCTGTACCTGACCAGTTTGGGATCCTATCTAGGATGGCTTGGGAAGCAATAGCTTGATATTTAATGAAGTTTCTCAGTTTGTCTGAATGAATCAATTTGCAGAACTTCATTTCATTTCCTGGCTTGTGAAGAGGAAGATGTTGATACTAGCATTCTTCATTAGTGTCTTTTTTCCGTTTCACCCCCGAATTAATGTTTTCATGATTCTTGGAGGTCCTGATGGCCTTCCAGTTTCACAGGAGAACCAAAACCTTTTGGTTGCTTTTAAGATGCATCTGTAGGGGTTTTTTTTGTTTGTTTGTTTTTTGGTTTGTTGTAGTGAGAGAAAACCCTGAAGTTCCTTAATTTTTATGTTCTCATGTTTGTAGGAGCTTACACATAACTGACAGGTAGTATAGTAAGGAATAGTCAGTGTAATTGGAGGCAGGATGGTAGTAGACTTAGAATATATCTTCCCCCCCCCCGCCCCCCCCATTTGTGTGTGTATTTCTGTGGAACAGATGGACAAAGGCTTATACTTTAAAAGAGGTTCTGTTTACACTGAACCTCTATGATTTATGGTGTCAGTAGGAGTGGGATTTTTAAGATGTAGGACTTCTTAGCTATTGTTTTAAAACTCTGCTTTGAGAACCTTAAAGTCTTCCTAATAACATAGTTATGAGTTGCGGTCATTGTGGCAGAGAATCCTGGATATCCAAAGCAAGGGTGTCATGAAAGCAATGAAAATAATTTTCTAAAACAGCTGGGATAGAGAGTTGCCTCCTAAACATGGGGTTGAAAATCCTGCTTGAATATTAAACATGTGCTTAGTAATTTTTTTCCAGTAGAACTAAAATAATGTCCCCTTAGTTTGAGGATTTGTTGGGACGAGTATATTGTAAAGAAAATGATGATTTATTTTCTTCTACCACAAACTTTGTGCCGTAGATTTTTCTGCACTTGATGCAGGCCTTTGGTACTTCAGTAACTTCACCCTTGCTTCTCTGGTAATGTTTCATTTCAGCCACTTTGCTCCATTAAATGTATGCAATTAGAAAAGCAAATGGCAAATTTGCTATCGCATCATTGAAGTATTTAGTTTCATAGACTTAAAAAGCAGAATTTGTTGCACCGTGCTCTCCACACTGTAATATATACTATAAACATCAGAGAGAATAGGCTGACCTTAATATTTGCTTCCCAGACTAAATCGCCGCCTTGCAGCAGTTATTTCCCACTGAATAAAAAGTTTAATTTCACGCCCTGATTAGTGCTAGTATGTGCAGGTGGATATTTATTTTATGCAGCTAAACTAATCTGCCTTGGCAAATTATTTGCCAGTCAGCAGAGCTATAATTCCTCATGAGTATTTGGTACTAAATTATCATTCTCATTAGTAAGATAAAGCAGACTGTTCTAACCACAAAGTTTGGTTAGGCGAAGGGCTTCCTAAATAATCCTTGGATACAAGACATAGACAGTGGCCTCAACTTGATCAGTACTCTGTAGTGGTTTGTGATATGGAAAGAGGTAGTGAAGATTTCATAGGAAGAAAACAAAATTCTGTAGCTGTTTATTATCTCTAGAGGTAAGGTAGGAATGTACAGTGTTTGGAGATTGCCTGTTTAAGATGTGCCTAATGAAGAAGAAATGAAATGGTGATCTTTGGAGTATTTCCAGTGGCCAATCAAGCTCTGATCTCTAGGCCATAAATGAGATGGAAATATAAAAATACATTGTTTTCTTGTTTATTTTCAGTGTTAGCAGCAGAAAGAATGACTTGAGACTGGAAATTATATGGCAGAGGAAACTTCATGGTCTGGTCTCATTTAAAATTCACTTCACGCTCTAAAATATTTGAAGTGGGGATCAGAAAGTATTTCCTGACATATGAATGTTGACTAGTTATACTTGTCAAGTGAATATGTTCATCCACTGTGTTGATCTCTTTGGATTTTACTGCACTGGTAGTTTGTATCCTAGAACTTGTCAATGAAAAGTACTTATTTTCTATTAAAAGGAGAGTCATTTATACGTGGAAATTATGAGTTCTCATTAAGAGTTGAGTGAAGGCATTCCACTGGCTTTTTTCATCTGTATAGATGCATTTCTTGTCATATTAATTTTCTCAGCAATTGCTGCAACAGTATTTGGGGTATAAATGATCACATCACATGTAAGACCAGCAAGTTGAGCAACTTGATTTTGTTGTATCAAAATTTTCATGCTAAATTCAACAATGCAGATGGAATAAGCTGTTTTCTCACTTCCTTGACTGCTTGCATTGTGTTATCTCTAACCTCCACATGTGCTGGTGAGGTTTGTGTAATATTTAATCATTCTCAGTGGCAAACTTAACTAGTGTTTCTCATACTCAATATTTTCTTCAGTTTTTCTCATTTCCTCCTTCCTACAATTCAGGAGATGCTCAACAAGGTGTATTTCTTATGTATTTTAAGTGATTTTGCACAGAAGGGCTGAATGCAGTGTGTGTTTAGCTGTGGAAACTGAAAATGAGTTTGTAGCATAGCAGAGTCCAGTGGCTACAGCTAAATAGTAAGTGCTCAAAGTATAATTAATAAGCAATCAGACATGAAGCTGTTTTCTTGACAGGATGCTGATTAGTGCTGAGAAAAACTTAACTTTTTGATCTCACAGAAACTGTTGAAAATAAATATCCTGGGAGTTGCATTAAATATGTCCTGCTTATTAAACAATGATGCTTTCTAATGTCTCTGTATCTGAGGTCTTGAGGAACTCTGGTGTTGGACAAATACTACCCCTGCTTTGCAGAAGGAGAAAGCTGGAGCTCAGAAATTTGCCTGGGGTCATGGACGGGAGGAATTTGTGTTAGGGTCATATGGTACACTGATAACAGAAGACAGAGTAAAAAGAAACCAGTTCTTCCAATAGCTAGCCTTGTGCTTCTGACCACGTTTTGGTTAATTTTACAATTGGTTAGCCACCTGTTAAGATAACACATTTTATCATTAAACAAAATTAATTTTAAAAATGGCTTGAAACTGTCTGATTTTAATGGGATCTGAATATTCTTAGTTTTAATCTGCCTCATGAGGCTTGTCTTTCTTCTGGGAAGTACATTGTTACATCATTAAAATATCATCCCCTACTGAGAGAGAAATCGGTCCCATTCACTAAATGGCAATGCTGAAACAATGACAAGCATTTCTAAAAACTGCATTAAAATTCATTTTTTCTCTTTCATCTGCAAGTTCGTGGTTCTGTTAACCAATGGGTGCTCAGCCTGCTTGTAGCTATGTGTGCACAGCCAAATTTGTTAGCTGGGATGGCAGAAGGTTTGAGAAGCGGCAATGAAGACTTCCAGTTTTAAATTGTTTCACTTTTCCACAGTGATTTTGCTTGGAAACAAATGATTGATCATAATTTTGTGCTCTCTAGCTGCTGCTAGTCCTCCTCTGTACTAAGAATTGAGAAATGTCCGATTTAATTTTCCCTCTCCCACTGCTGAAACCTGGTCTGTGCATTCATCTTGATGAGAGCAGCAGGAAGGAGAGAATGAGGAAGAGAATGGGAAAGCTCAGCAAGGGGTCTTTCCAGTCTTCTCGAGGGAAGGACAGAAGTGTTTACAGTCTGTGAGCAGGAGCCATGCAACCTCTTGGCAGAATCCACTGGAGTAACCAGTTTGGACTAGCAGAAGCAAAGAGCCTTAGTGCTGGTTTATTTTCCTTCATCCCATGGTAAGAAGGGAAAAGTTGCTGGGACATGCTATGAAGAAATGAATTAGTAGTTCTTAAGTGCAGTTGTATGTTAGCAGGACAGTAATAAGTGTACTTGTAACTGTAGTCTAGATGGCCCATCTTCTTCAGATGCACCTGGAGCAAAACAGATCTGAAGAAGGTTGTAGAAAGGAAGTTTGGGAGATACCAGCCTGTACAGAACTCTGGTGTGTTTTTTCCATCAGTTGGCTTTGTGCCTACATGTGGATTCTCTCTGTTTGTAGGAGTCCTCTCTCTTGATGTTTCTGGCTAAGGACATAGTTATTCTTACAAATTGTGAGGATTTTTTTCAGATGTAGGAGGATGGATTAAATACTCAGGAGAAAGGTGATGGCTGTTTTTTCTTGGATACAAAGCAGGGCTATACTGTATTCTGACTAGACAAAAAAATCTTAATGTTTCTAGGCTTGCCCATATAGCAACCAAAACAGTCTCAAGTTGTTTCAGAGAAAAATAGTCTAGCATGAAAGTCCGTCATACAATATAGTCACTCTCCCTCTCTACACAATTTATTGTGAGAGCGATGCAGAATGGAGCAGTGTTTATGTGGGAGTTGCTTTTAGTTTATGGATAGTTGGCCTCGCATTCTGTCTGTTAAGAAGGTGCTGGCGGTTCTCCAGGGGGGTGGTTCATTGGGTCTGCTCAATGCCCTTCTTATATGCCAAAACTCTCAACAGCATTGAGAAATGCAGCCAGCTATCATTCATTTCCTGCAAATTAGAACAATGAGAAGTGGGTGTAGTCTTAAACGATGGATCGATCTTGTTTTAGAAGATGAGTCTTGGAAGTGTCTCGGCAGTTTTCTGAAGAAATCCAAACAATGTTATCACCCTCTTCAAATATGACAGAAGGTGTTTTCTGTTGCTAATAGGTTCAAAAGAACAAAAATCTACGTTCCCTGTTCATTTTCTTTTTGTAGCTTTTTTCGGTTTTTTTCTTCTTTTGACTGGGATGTCTCCAGTGAAGTGTGTGGCTTTTGTACTTTGTCTCAACTGTTGTTTATAAGCAAGCATAAATGTCCTGAAAATTTTTTGACTGACAAGAAGATATTCTTATATATCTGTATCTCACTGACCTTAAAATAAGACTTTATGCAAAGGCTAAACAGTATGGAGCCCATCATGAGAAGAAACATTTCTGCATGGGATTGGAACAGGTCTTGTGGAGCATGGGTTCAAGTCCGATACTGGCAGACAGCGTACTCCATAGTCTCTTTTGCAAGCTACTTAAAGCAGTTCTTAAGTGAATGGACTTTTCTTTGCTATGCCATTGTTGAGCTATTCCAAATTTTACTGCTTTGGAAGCTACAATTCTCATTCTTATTTTCCAGTTTAACTTAATTCATGGATAATACATTCTCATTTGTTCTTGTGCCAATGTTGTCCTTGAGCTTAAACAGCTCTTCTTGCTCCCCCGTGTTCATCTGCTTATTTGTGGAGAGCAATGGTATTCTCCTCTGAGCTAGATCTGGTCAGGCTAAACCAGCATTTTTTTGTTTGTTTGTTTTCTTTTTCCGTCGTAAGACGGTTCCTATAACTCTTGGTCATCTTAGCATATCTTCTTAAACAGCTGCAGAATTTTATTAATCTCTCTGGATCATGAGTGACCAGAGCTATACAGAATATTCCAGGAGAAGTTTTATTGATTCCTTGTATAAAGGCAGTAATCCTCATTTCTCTCTTCTAGGAATTTTTCACTTTATACAATATCCTACAGTAGTATTTGCCATCTTCATGGCTACATCTTATTGCTGAACCATCATTACCTAATGAGTAACATATCACAGGGCCTCTTCCCCTCTTCTCAGTTACTGAGCCCCTAGTTTATAATGGGAGCAATGTTACTTTTTAATTTATGTACATCTTGTGTTGGTTCTGTTATCCAGATCTTCAACATGCTGTGTCCTATGTATTTATGATGTCTCTTAACTTTGTCTCCAGACAATTTCATTAGCACATTGGTAATTCTTGGGGTTTTTTTAGCCACTGGTGAGAATGTTTTAACATTAATTTCAAGATTAATAATGGATTTCAAAAGGGATCAATCTCTGTACAGCTTGATGGTTCCTTTTTCAAAATAACCTGTGATCCTCTACCCTTTTTAGTTTCTTATCCTCCTTACAACTCTGGTATTAATCCTAATCCTCTCCATTTTAACTAGTAACTTCCTACATGTCGTCTATCAAATGCTTAACTACTTCTAATTTGTCTGGACTTCAGTGATCTTCTTAAAGAAGAAGATTGGGTTAGTCTAGCACTAATTCTAATTTGTTCTAAATTGGGAGCAGATTTACTTACGCCTCCCATGGTGACTGCTTCATTTTGGCAATAGTTATCAGTACTCAGTCTCAATAGATTTCCTTTCTTGGGAGATGGGACATACTGTTTGTTTGTGGTTTGTTTTGTTTTTCTGCTTTTTTAAGGGTTGGGCAGTCTTTTCTGCAACATTTTAGACTCATTCTGGTTAATGTTCTTACAGATACTTGTTCTGCATGGGGATGCTACCAGAGGCTGCTCGCTAGGTATCTTCAGCTGCTTCTGTTGCCCCCACTTTATTCTTGCATCATAGTCCTCCAAGACAGCAGGCTTCTTTGGTACTTCTTGTTTTAATGATGAGTTTCTTCTAGTTAAGCCAAGCAGACAAGCATTTATACCTTATGTCAGTTTCAAGGAGTTGAGAACTGTCATAGAGCTGAGCTCAGTACAGGGCATTTAGATCAGGAAAGGAAATTTAATATATCTTGGTAAGTACTTGGAACAATTAGTTTTGGATTCAAATTTACTTATGATTGGTGAATAGGTTCCACATTGTAATTGTAGCACGGTGCTTTGTGAGGGAAATGGGATAGAATGGTCATTCCTGCAAAAAGGAAGTTTTTTGGTTAGTTTATTGAATAGGAAAATGTTCGGCTTGAGTGCTAGAGTCTGCTCAGAAGATGAGAGTTTATTAGCTAAGCAGAAAATGTGGTTGAGTGCTGGAGTCTGCTCTTGAAAGCATTTCCATTTCTTTAGAAAAAAAATGGTATTCCTCTTACAAATTTGTCTGCTTAATGTGTGAACTGCAGATTTCCTTCCAGGGTAGTTGGCACAGACCTGCAACCCATCTCTTCTGCATGCTTTTTTGTCTGCTACCTAAAATTCAGCAGGAGATCAGGAAGGTGAAAGTTAGCACTGTAGGTCTTTTGCTGATTATGGAGATTGTAATTTTCCAGTCTTCTTAATTTTGTTCACCTTGGCTGTATTTTTTTCTCAAGTACAGGATTTTTTATTCCTGATGCTCTGAATCTCACTGAAAAATCAGAATCCAGGTGAGCTTTCTGACTTTTGTATGGACTTAAGAAAAAGAGACAAGATACTTAAAAGGTATCAGCTTAATTTTATTGATCTCTAGACAAGCTTCCAGCTTCTTCTATACATAATGCTTGCACTGTGAATGCCACTGTTCTTGCTGGATACTTACCTGGCACAAGTTCAGACAGTATCATGAGAAATGTAGCTTCTCTTTTCTTCACCACAGATCTTGCAGTCTTGAAGGAGGCTGAATATAGGACTTGAATTTCAGATGTGAAATGTCAAGTGGTTGTGAAATCAAGCAAGTTTTTACTTATGGGCATAAAGAAGGTCTCTTTACACTGCTATAGTAAGCATGTTTTCAGAGCTTGCTGTTACATTGTCCAGAGATTAATGGAGTGCTCTCACAGATCTCCATTTGGTTTTGAATACTGTAGCTTGGTATTCTTGTGAGCCCTTAAGAAGGTAACCAGGTGTTTCATGTTACAAAAGTAGTTTTCCTGGTAGCTGCTGCTCTTACAGGATATAAAAACTTGGGTCTCTTTATCTGTCAAGGAATATAAATAGACATTCTGCAGGGGGAGTTGGTTTTGAGCAGATCTTGGTCAACATACTCCAAACAGATTCACTGAAAAAGTAGTGTAGCCATGTTCACCATGTGCGGTGAATTCATTAAGTTTGCAGGCAGGAAGAGCTTACTGCTTGAGAGTGCTGTGTCCTTCTGAAGGAGTTTTTATCAAACTGCGAGATCTGACAGTCAGCTGGCTCAGTGTTTCTCACAAAGGGCACACTTAAATATTGGCAGCTTATGGTTTTAGAACCAGAGCACTCATGGTTTCCTATCCGAACAATAATGAAAGATTTTGAACTCCTGTCTTTGGTTTTGTTGAATTAGAGTCCACAGATCTAACTGTGCCTTATTTTGAGTACTGCTTTGGGCAGCAGACTAAGGTATCTGTTTGGGCCGTGAAGTTGTATATTGTGTAGTAGGAATTTAACTTATTGTTGTAATGCATACAAACTCATTAACAGGTTCTAGGCCACAGGGGTTATTTTCCTTTGCTGTGGAAGTCATCTCAACTGGACAATCTTCAGTGCAACTGGCCATGCCCTCCCATGTCAGTGACTGACAGATCTAATTCTGTCTTTGTAGCCGAGAGCCTGTTAGTTAATGGAGTTGTGAATATTGTTACTCAGAGGCAACCTCAGAGTATTAAAATGCATTATTCCTGTTCTTCACTTTATATTTATCAAACAAGGTGTTATATGTAATGAATAGAATGTTATCATCAAATAAATACTGTGTGTAGATCATAACTTAAAAGGAATGAAAAATATAAGTAGCTTCACTATTGTTTTGCAGTGACAGAGAGATGGGTTTAACTTGCCTCTTTAATCGAATGTGATGGAAATCCAGAGTGAATGTCCTCTCTGAGGGAAAAGGAAGTGTTATGGGTTATATGATCAGATTCATAAGATCCTTAGTACATATATATTTCATACAGGTCTCAACTCCCCCCCCCCCCATTTCTTCTTACATGGAAGCAGATGAAATGGAGAAGCAGCAGTACTGCCTTGCAAGTACCATAGTAGGTTTCCTTTTATAATTATCATTCTTGACATATCCTTTCTTATGGAAGTGAAGATGCAGATATTTAAGAACCCTTCTTGCACAAAAAAGCCCAATTTCCGCTCAGTACTTAATTAGCACTTGTTTATGACACGGCATCTGATTTGATTTTCAAAACAAATTGCACAGTAAAGAGGCTGATATTTAAACTGTATAGTAACCACAGCTCCAGCTGTGACTCAAATATTGTAAGCCTTCAGGGGTTGTGTTTAGGCTTAGAAAATAGGAACTCAGGCCTGTAATTAAATGTCCTCTAAAAATCAGCCTTTGTAGGGAAGGGAAGAGGGTACCACTGAATTTTAAATTACTGACTTGTTCTCAGAATTCATTCTGTTGTTCTGGGTCTTGCTAGGGACTGCAAAAATCAAATGGATTAAAAATGGAAGAGAGATTACTAAAGGAATAAAGTCAGGGGATGAGCAAAGTAAGGTATTCTGGCTCACGGGTTTATAGACAATTGCAATATATATAATAGTTTTAATATATGAGTAATATATAGATGACAAGTTCTGTGGCCACCAAGAAGACAAAAGAGAAAGTAGGCACTTCATACAGAGTAAAATTGCATTTCAGAACTGTGAATAAGTTGCTGATGGTTGTGGAATAAGCCATCTGCAATGATGGAAGGCTCATTTTTAAAGCAAGTCCTCAATAATAAACGTGAATGTCTTGGAAAAGGAAGTAGACAGGGTTATATTACAAATTAATCACTCACCTAGATAAAAATGTGGAATATTCACAAAATAGCATGATAGAAATTAGCAGTTGGAGTGCTTTCAGAGTAACTTTTTGAGGAAAGCAGACACTGCTGCGGCTATTGAAAAAGAGACAAGATTACCCTAGCAGCCTGACTGCTAGTCATGGAAAAGGCTAAGAGATGCTAAGAGAAAATACTATGCTTATGAGTGGTACTGAACCATAAGCATAAATGGTGTGTGCTCATGAAAATACAAAAGTAAGTAGATCTTGCTGGGCAATCAATTGTATGGCTGATAGAATTGCCTTGAATGGATCATATTTGTGGAAGATTTTAGTGTTGATTGATAAAATAGTACAGCTTTCAAACAAGGCAGTTGTCTGTCCCCCACATCTTTTAAAGGCTGGGGGAAGAGGGGCAATTTTGTTCTATTTTTTAGATTGTCAAGCATATATGGGTTCCTCTTCTGTCATTTTGTAGTTGTGTCTGCTGTCATTTGGATACTGAAATTCACAGAATCACAGAATTGTCTAGGTTGGAAAAGACCTTGAAGATCATCCAGTCCAACCATCAACCCAACATTAACAGTTCCCAACTACACCATATCCCTCAGCGCTATGTCGACCCTACTCTTAAACACCTCCAGGGATGGGGACTCCACCACCTCCTTGGGCAGCCCATTCCAACGCCTAACAACCCATTCTGGAAAGAAATGCTTCCTAATATCCAGTCTAAACCTTCCCTGGCACAACTTGAGGCCATTACCTCTTGTTCTATTGCTTATTACTTGGTTAAAGAGACTCATCCCCAGCTCTCTGCAACCTCCTTTCAGGTAGTTGTAGAGGGCGATGAGGTCTCCCCTCAGCCTCCTCTTCTCCAGACTAAACCACCCCAGTTCCCTCAGCCGCTCCCCATAAGACCTGTGCTCCAGACCCTTCACCAGCTCCGTTGCCCTTCTCTGGACACGCTTGAGTAATTCAATGTCCTTTTTGTAGTGAGGGGCCCCAAACTGAACACGGTAATTGAGGTGCGGCCTCACCAGTCCCGAGTACAGGGGCAAGATCACTTCCCTGTCCCTGCTGGCCACGCTATTTCTGATGCAAGCCAGGATACCATTGGCCTTCTTGCCACCTGGGCACACTGCTGGCTAGTGTTCAGCTGTCTATCAATCAACACCCCCAGGTCCCTCTCTGACTGGCAGCTCTCCAGCCACTCCTCCCCAGGCCTGTAGCGCTGCTGGGGGTTGTTGTGGCCGAAGTGCAGAACCCAGCATTTGGCCTTATTGAAACTCATGCAGTTGGCCTTAGTCCATCGCTCCAGCCTGTCCAGATCTCTCTGCAGAGCCTCCCTAACCTCGAGCAGATCAACACTCCTGCCCAACTTGGTGTCATCTGCAAATTTACTGAGGGTGCATTCGATCCCCTCATCTAGATCATCAATAAAGATGTTAAACAGGAGTGGCACCAATACCGAGCCCTGGGGGACACCACTCGTGACTGGCCACCAACTGGATTTAAATCCATTCACCGTTCAGACCATTTTAACCAGATGTACTTATTTAATTGCCTGTCTGTGCTGAAGAATACATTCCTAGAGGTCATTCACGACGTGCGTAGGAGAACCACAGAAGTTCAGAATTTAGGAGATTGATTGTAAAAGTTTAGCCACTGGTGAATCTATGAGATTTTAATTAAATTACACTTTTCTATCAGTGCTTGTGTTTGATGGGAATGGGGGCTCATTTGTGCAAATATCCCACTTTAATGGCACAAGCCACAGTATGTGGGAAGTGATATACTTCATACTGGTAAAACTTGCTTCTCTTCTATATAGTTTATTTTTTTTCTTAGGTGAGGGTAGATTTATCAAATGTAGAGGAGACATATCTCACTGAGAGGATTTTGCAAATACTGTGTTGAGGGATGAGTGATGGGTCTTAATTTCTCCTATTTGTATATTTAACTTGTCAGCATTGAAAAATTGAGTTTACAGTAGCTGCTAGTCTGCTGATTACTTTTATTGGTAATAATCAAGCAACATTTATGTTGAAGTCACAAAGAACTGGTGTTGGTAAGAGCTGTCTAAATAGAAATACAGTGTTATCTTTGATATTGGAGACGTGCATGAGAGTAATCTTGTTGATTGCAGTAGATCTGTTAAAACACATATTTGCAGGACCAGGGTCTTCAAATTAAATGGTTTAAATCAATGTCTTACATCAGTTACTCAAACTACTCTGGACTGATGGGTTTTACAAATGTTAAGTAGCTTCCCGATCCTAAGAGAAAGCTTGGCTGTTATCCTTTAATTTGTAGGTTAGGTGACAGAAACAGAAAGAAATGAAGTAATTTTTCACAATTTGTTATGTGAACCTGGACAGATCTGAGACTGGTATTCAGGTCTGTTTACTCGTGACACTGTGATTTCAAAAGATCATTATTTCTGCTTGTTTATGAAGGCTTTTTTTTTCCTTTATAGGCATACTGTGCTGTGTTACTTTGAAAAAGCAAATGAAGCACTTGAGCCAGAAGTAAAATGTGGGTTTCTGTAGTGTTCTTGCTAGATATGTAGCACTTCATATTTTCAAAGCATGTAGAAATGTCAGCAGTTCCTCTCAGCAAACCTGTGAGGTGGGTTAAATGAGTGTTGTCCTCATTTTACAGTAGTAGAGAGACTAACCACCCATGAAGTTAGTGCTGAAGTAAGGATTAGATCTCAGAGCATGATGCTTCTAGCTGTGTGTGAGAAGTCCCCTAAAACATAGTTTGTTAATGTGTTAAGCACTGCAAGTCCAAGCTCAGCAGGTGAATGCAGTAACCAGATATACTTGACTTTAATTTATCAGCTATAATGGTGGTTATTACAATTCATGTTTAACTGAGATTACTGGCTAGGACACCAGGGCATAATCTTACTATGCTTTGAAAGATTTAGGAGGATTTAAATTCAAACTGGAGAGAAGCAAAAATAACTAATGTTCAAAGTATATTATAAAATCCTGTATGTGTACTTCTCTTTAGAGGCAAGATTTTAGTCTGTACTAGTAGTTATTTTTCTAAGTACAAATTCTAAGGCTGGACTGCCTCCCCACCATGGCTGTGAAGGTTTGTCATTCAGTGGTCACATATTTTTCTTCTCCACCCAGTTGTATTTTTTTAGTGTTACAAGTACCAAGGTGGACACAGTTTGTACAGACTAAATATTGTGTTGACACAAGAACAAATGGGGTAAACTCACCTTGAATAGAGCCATTCTGAAAATGAGAAGGATTTTTTTTTTTTTTTTTTCCAGCCTTCCAGAAGGAGTGGTAGGGGCACACATCTGCTGGTTTGAAGGGGAAGTACAGTGAATTAAGAAAGGGACTGTGAAGTAGTTTCCAGGAATAAGATAAATCTCTAGACTTGGTGTCTGTGGATGTTCTGTCTGGTCCTGTTGCTTACATGTGATTTTAATTTCTAAGCATCTCCTTTTGCGGGAGGGAAGGGGGAACAGCTGAATCCACTTGATTGTGAGAATATCTTCAAACTGCAAGTGAATGTCATGACAGGCAGTGTTTCATTTTTTTTGTTGCATACTTTTTTCTGGCTGTGAGTTGTGCTATATATGTTCTGTGCTTCCAGAGCTATTGGATGTCTTGCCTTTTCCTCAACTTGATAAAGCATGAAAATGATAAATGGGGAGGAGGTTATATTTGTCTATCAGTTTGGGGCATAATTTATGGCTGTGTGTGAGTATAGTTTCCTGTTACTCCAATATTAAGACTGCACCTCTTCAGGAATTTTCCTTAATCTTCTCTTGTTGTCCAATGTCTGGTTGGACCATGTTGAGGATGGTAACTGTAAAAACACTCTCATAGCTTGACTACTGCTGGTTTGACACCATTTAGCTTTATATAGTGGCAAAAGCATTAATGACCATTAGACTCTGCTACTGCACCCACTGCAGAGGCTGTGCTTATTCAAGCATTTGTGTGAAAATTTTAAAGAAATACCTATATATACTGAGTTGAAATGTAAAATGATAGAAATCATAAAAATGGTGGTAACTTTATTAGAAAAGTGTTCTTAAAGCAGCTGATATCAAAGGAGTAAACAAGAACTAATCTGGGGACTAAACCTTCATACGTGGCTTAAAAAAATCTGCGTTGTTTAAAATGCTCCAGAATTTAGACTTAGGCTAGCTAGGTCCCAGTGTAAAAGGAGGTCTCTCTTTATGTCTATTCTCTCCTAGCCCCGAATACACATGCCAAAAGATGGATTCCAACTTATATCTTCTGGATACCAAGCATGGCTAAAGCAGGTTGGACTGTATTATTGTTATTCATCTCATGTGAGGGACCGTGTTGGACACCTGTGCTTGTCTCATTAGTGAAGTACATAAATGAGGGTGTAATGAAGTTACAGTGCCATGTTAGCTGATACCCCTCATAGCCATCACTGTTCTGTGTTTATGCATGCTGTGTTTGTATAACATTTTCTCACCAGTCTTATGAATGTGCACTTCCTGTAAATAAAAGTTCAAAATGCAGTCACCTGGAAGCAAAAAGGGTCAGAGTCTGAAAAGAAATCTGCAACGACAGCTCGAATTACAGAATTAAAATGGGCCTTCAAACACAAAGCTGCATGGTGGTGGTGCTGGTAATAATGGGGAGGCCACTGGGTTAAAACTCAAGAGAATTGCGTCTAGCATCTAATTCAGATCTGCTTGGGTGAAACAAGTATGGACACTTACTCACATCACATAACAATTGTGCAGTTTGACACAATCTGACACTGTGGGGAGTCCCCACTCGGAAGTGGCCTAGCGCTATATTACTCTGGCTATTATTAAAGGCCAGGCTTTAGATGTCTCAGCAGTCTGCCTCTAGCAATTGCTGTCAGCTTTTCACTTTTGTGAGTGAAAAATCCCCCTTTGGAAAAAAATAGCTTAATTTACAAATTGCCTGTACAAATCTCTTCTTTCATGAAGATACATGTATGATGAATCCTGTGTCCTTGATAATATGCAGCTTAAAGTTGCTGTTTTTGTAGAAAGCCAGAATGATTGTGTTGTTATGGCAACAAAAACTGGAAATATGAAAACAGCACAGATAAGCTGCATCCTGTTGTCGTGGCAACTGGAGTTGTGAAATGATGAAACATGGTGGTGAAGGGATCTATGGTACTGTGAGCCCAACACAAACAAAGAGCCAAGTCACTAGAGGAGTGGGAGAGAATGAAAAACTATAGCAAAACACCTTAAACACAAGAGTTTCATTGCAGGTGCTAACAGGATGGCTTTGATTCTCTCCAGTCTTGTCTCAATAGTACAAGTAGTAAGTAGTAACTCGTTTGTGCAAGTTGCTTACTGCTGTCAGCTTACATTGACTTCTGTGAAGAGCTTGAACACCTGTAAGAAGATGGGCATCAAGTCCTGTATTATATTTGCAAACCATTTCTTTGGATGAGTGATGTGTTGCAAAGGTGTAGCATGCTTTGGAGCTTCTTTCCGAGAGACCATTCTTCTCTCTCTCTCTCTCTCCAAGTCCACGCTAGTGAAGGTCAGCTGGGACATTGAAGCTGATGTTTTCATGTTTTCTTGATTTAAACTTTGCTGGGCTGGAGGCAAGGTGTCTCGGAGGAATCTCAACTCTGCAATTATTGTCTTGCAGAGCTCAAGTTTGTTGACCTGTGGGGCATGGCATCAGTTTCTGTTTCTCATGTGGTAGATTGGGAGAACAATAGGAAGAGGATTGTGTGGCTGTTCTGTTTTTCTTTTATGTCTGAGATAAACAGAGCTGCATCTGTTGTGGCTATGTTATATTACCAGTGCTCTGATGCAGGTGGGATATATGCTTTTTTGACTCTGAGAAATACTGAGGAGAGGGGAAAAAACCCAAAATGCTCAGTTAGTGAATTTTCCAAGGAGACTTTCACATATAGGCAACCCCAAATAATAGAAGAACTTACACTGTTTAAAAAATATTTTTCCATGTGGCTGCTTTCCTTTTGGTTTTTAGTTTATTGTTTTCGGTTTTAAAGTCTTTATCTTAAATCTTCTTACTCTTCCTTGATCCAAGGAAGAGTTACAAACCTGAGCTTGTGTCATTAGCAGATGCTGTCATGGAAATAGCTTTGCTATTCCAATTTCAGTGCTGGGATTTCACCCCAGGAAGTATGCAGGTAAGGGAGTTGATACAAAGGGTGGAAACTTTTGATCAGAAGAAAGAGCTCTCATGAGAAGCAGAGAGATTAAGTTTTTTGAGGTGAGACTGGTTTGGTGTAGAATATATACCAAAGGTTCTCCTGTAGTATTCTTTAAAACCCTATGTTGGCAAGAAAGCCATGTTTGATGTATTTAAAAGCAGCAATCTACATATGCATCCACATGGAGTGGTGTCTATGCATCAGGTTTATCCTCTTGGTGTCTGTGTTTTTAACAGGATCCTAATGATTTTTTTTTTCCCCTCAGCACAGCTGAGTATTGATCTGCTGCCTGGTTTATACAGAATGTGCGAAGTATCCCAGTAACACATTGTATTAATGTGGGCTAAAAGCAGTTTATATTACAGATGAGGTGGAGGAAGATGGAGTTCTGCAAGACTGGACACATACTATAAATATCCATAAAACTGACAATTTTATCTAAAATCAGTGCTGGCTGGATTTGCGTATTTTCAGCCTACTTAAACTGGAGATAATAGTTGAACACTACCTGAGCATGGGTCGCCCACACTGATGCCATTACCCTCTGCCCTTTAATGGCAGGTTTTTATATTTAACGTTGCTGTGCTGTAGTGGAGAGCTGCATTGTGTTCCTATGTGGGCTAGAGGAAATACAATACCAATGGCCATAAATACATGTTGCTTTAAGAATAGCATTTTAAGTAACCTGCAAAGCTCTTTTTACTCTGTTTCCTGTGAGATTATCTTTTACAAAAAGGCAAACACCTACAAATTTATTCAGCCTTGATCTTCGTTTAAGCCTTTCTTTGAATGGCAGCCTTGTGCTGCTAGCAGTCTGTAACATCCCATTGCCTAGATGCTGACCCTTTGAAGACAAGCTGCAATTGACTTCTGAGGGGAAGAAGGGGGGGGAATGTTTGTGTATAAATATGATCAATAGACATGACTTTCCAATTCCTTTATTATATTGACACCTGCTATGATTTAAGCCAAACTGTGAAATTGGGCAAATTAAGCTCTTAATTAGCTGAAACACTTACAAAACATTATTTTGATTACATAAATGGGGAAGTTAGAAGTATCATTTTAGGTGGCTTGTGAAACATGGTAATTCAGAGTTAAAGCTAATCCCTTCCCTTCGCATACAGTTGTGTAAGTATGCATCACATAGGATATGTAATATAATGCACTCATCTGAGCCTTTCTGCCTCCCACTGTCTTTTGGAGTAGAATTTTTAGAGCCAAGTTATAAACCTGTAAATGTGTTTTATGCTGGAAATTCTTGGTGCTACCTTAACTAGATTGGTACCAGCAAAGGCCAGTATAATCAAAACAAGGCACTTCAGATATTAATGGTCTGCACTTCAGTCAAGTCAGCTGGAAAAGAGAGTGTAAAAACCAGGAATGTGGTGAAAACAGGATTCTTCCACTAGAATTGCACTTTCCTAGGAGAAAAATGCAATGATTCTGGAAATATCTTGGGTTTGTAATTTTGTCATTTAACTTCTAAAATATATATTCTATTTTCAGTGGATCCATATGCTTTTTAAAATTCAGATACTAATTCTTTGAGTGGGAAGTAGAAATAAGCTTTCTTTCTGCAGTTCATTATTAATACTTGGCACTCATAGTACTT
This sequence comes from Strix uralensis, assembly GCF_047716275.1. Taxonomy (NCBI): domain Eukaryota; kingdom Metazoa; phylum Chordata; class Aves; order Strigiformes; family Strigidae; genus Strix; species Strix uralensis. The sequence continues at coordinate 27,647,564 of NC_133978.1, read as the reverse complement.
CGAGAGTGCAAAGTGCTATGCAGACATATCAGTTATCCTTGAAACACTTTTGTGTGGTAGGTGCATAACATAATAATCTTGAGAGATTTTATGGAATTAAATAAAACTAGAGATGAGGGAGAATCTAATGAAACCTCCATTTCATCTCTCCACCAGTGTAGGTTTGTTCTCTGCAGTTTGTGTGATGGAAATCTAGACCAAAGATGCAGAAGTTCCCAAGCTGAAGAGGCTTTCTTAGAGTAGGGTTGGGTATTTTTTTAAAGCCTCCTAGTTGTTCAGGTTCAGTGATGGTTAGGCAGTCGGTATATTGCTCTTTCTGCTTTTTATTATAAAGGTGATGATTCACTGTTCTCTTCTTGGCTCCTTATTGTTTCAGTTTTTGGTGTTTATATGTCACAGCTTCGTAATTAAGGATACACTCAGTCTCTGACACCTCTCTCAGGCAGGCTAGTTCTATTGTCCTTGCTGTGCAGATGCGGAACTGAGATGCTGCGTTACTCTGCCCAAACTCATGCAGAATGCCTGTGTCAATTATTATGCCATAAGAGATAAATCTAAGATTTAAAATTGTTTGAATTTGCTGCAAAATCAGGCTTTGGACATGATGGAGATTAATAGCAACTTTTTTTTTTTTGATTATGAAAGAGCCTAATGCTTTTGGTCTTGTAAGATCTCCATTTTAAGCCTTAATGCTTTAGACCTTGGTGAAATTGCTTTTAGTGAGTTTGGGTAGGTCTTGCTTTTTAACACCACCATCTTTGGTGTTGCTTAAAGAAGTGCACACAAGTCTCTGCATGTTGTACTCCTTAAAGAAGGTATGACATCTGAATCTTAAAGCTCTGCAGGTGTACTGGTTTAGATTTATCAGCTTCATGGATTAAAGAGCTATAATTATGAAAACATTAGTATTGTCTAGTTCAGATATGATCTACACTAGTTCCCTCAAGCACTTGGCAACTGAGGATCTTGTACACCTTATAGATGAGAAGTTGGCTCCTTTCTGGGGCGTGTAATTTCTGTTGATCTGGAATCCCGGAGGTTGAACTCCAGTAACCACTCTTTGGGGAAAACATTTCTTCACAAACATTTACCTAAAAGCTGTGATTTGATCCTCCCAGATCCCACTCAGGTAGGAAATTGTTTGGATAATCTGAATGTGTAAACCCTTTCCTATGTCCCTTATCTTTGATATTTAAGAGTCGCTAGTGAACTGGAATCTCGTGTAAAAAGTTACTTTAAGCTAGGGAGTTACCAGAAAATTAGAGAAGAATTTGCATAATATGTATGTTAAGGAAAATTTACTGAGCAATTACATGAAAAGTGGGAGGCTGAAGGAAAAGGAATCATTTATAGCAGTTTGAGCTGTATGTGCACAGCAAAGCTTGCCTGCCGAATGTAGTAACCCCCGCAGCCAGAGGGTGAAGGGGAAAACCACTGCACTGAAGTCAGTGATCAGTACTGGGGTAAGAAGTCCAGTATTTCCTATGTTTGGAATCTAGAAAGAGTGCTATAATTTGAACCCTGGTAGCGTGTTTCAGCTTCTGATTTGTGAGACCTAATTGTTTTGAAGACATATACTACAGTTGTCCCAGGAACATATTCTCAGCTTTCTCGAAGTGAGGTATTGAGTTGCTTGATTTGCAGTTCTTGAAAATGCTTCAAGGGTCTTTAGTACAATAGCTCGATTACTTTTATTATAGCAAAACAGGAGTGCAAACCACTTTTAATCGTCCTCATACATGCTTGTGGAAATGTGACCAAAATGTCTGAGCATAATAGAAGCTGAGAAATTGTGAAGAGCACTGGGTATGACAGCAACTGTGTGTTGCCCTTCACAATTCTGGTGCACTATGTGCCAGCCAGAAGAGCTGATGGTTTGTGGGCTAGTTCAACCCTGAGAGATCCCTCTCATGGTCATACTCCAAGGAGTGCTGTAGTTGCCTCTTTATTTTATAAATTCATTTTCTTAGAATGGAAAGACTTTCAAGAAAAACTGCCAGTGACAAAGAAGGTCAGAATTACCTTGTTTTAAGTGCAGGGAACAGTGGTCTGGGGTGTAAGGAGGCATAAATTTTAACTGTATGGGTTTTGGCCGTTGTTTTTGGCTTAATTAAGACTTACAGCTTTTAACATTTTTCTTACTTTCAAATGAAAACAGACAAAAAACTTTTGGAGAAAGTTATAAAAGTATTAATTTGCTCTGAGCCGTGCTAGTCTCTTTGGTAAGTTCATAATTATGCAGGATTTTTTTTTTTTAAATGGGTATTCTTGTCTCTCAGGTATATAACTGCACCATAACTGGTAAATCTGTATTCATATGTTAGGGTTTTTAAAGGCATATTATTTACACAATTCACTGGAATGGCTCCTTTGAAAGCTGGGTGGCTCTCTCGTGTAATTACATATTTAGTATGCTTTGTATCCACTGTTGGGATAGGGGGGAAGAGAAAAGAAAAAAAAAGCCCCACAAAAAATACTAAAACCCCCAGAATATTCTCATTCCATTCTTGCAGGTTTTTTTATGAAGTTATCATGTACCTTCTTCTCAGATAAGAACCTTATATGATCAAGCGCTACCCAAGCTAAAAAATGAAATATGTATGGCAGGTTTTTTAATTGTCAAAGTACACAAGGTGCACTGGGAATTTATTTTCTGTTTTTATACCTATATCATATATATTTAATCAAAGAGAACACCTCTCTGAAAGTAGAGGGAAAAGTAGGAGATACCTTTTCATTTTTATGTATGTGAGAGGTTGAAAGGATGAAAAGCGGACCAAAGAAACGAACCAAAATCACTTTTTAGCCAGAAGTAAATTTCGGGAATTGTTATTAAGTTCCATGAGAGGAGCATTTGTAATGTAAATAGCAGCTGCCTTATCTGATATATTTCATACAATGTATTGTATTCTGTGGTGACAGGAACAGTGCACATTGGGTGCAATGCGAAAGTGATGTGTGTTGTATTTTTGGCATTGGCTTAGTTAAATATGTGGCCAAAGAAAGAGGAACTGAGTGGGACTGAAAAGTATTGGGGTTTGTTCTCCCATTTGTTGTGTTATACTATGAAAATAATTGTGAATACTGGAAATCCTAGTAACACCTTAGCATGTGTTTGATAAAGCATTGTAAAGGATCAAAATTCCTAAGGGATATTTCCTTACTGCGAAAGAGACTTTCAGGGAGAATTGTACTTGCCAGCAATCCCATATTTGCTTTCTAAATTGGAGGAAAAAAAAAGAGGTGGGAAGAGATCTGTCTCCTCATATCAAGCTCAGGTCTGGTGTATATAGTTTATAGAGCATCCCTTATGTTTTATCTGCTCCAGTTTGGGTGATGGAATTTCTAGCACTTCTTTGCCTCTCTTGTCCTGGTTTTTGTAATAGTTACAACTTGTGTTTCTGTTTTTCTTTGTACAACCTTATCCAGTTCCCTGGCTTATGATCAGCTGGACCAACCAGAAAAAGCCCTGTTTCTCTGTCTTTAAACTCTTCAGCTCTTGTCAACATGTGTCATGTTCTATTTATGATCCTTAATGAAAATATTGGGTGAACAGCATCTTAATTCCCATCTCCCAAGAGAAGTAGAAATTGTTATTGGCTTATCTTTAGAGTTCAACTGCATAAAGCACTGGACACTACTATAAGGGAAGTAATTCTGAACTAGGAAAGGATTGAAATAGATGTGGTTGGCAGCTGAAATTAATATTATGTACAATTGACCAAAAACAGTCCCTTGGAAAAAAATTGGGTTTCCTTTTTGGCTTTGCCACTAACTTGTGAACATGTGCAAAAATATGTTAGGCTGCCTGTAAATCAAAGGTGTTTTAGGCACACAGGTTGTCATAAAGTTGACTGCAGTGTTCAGATAGGGATAAGAGATTATTACAATTTATTATGTTAAATGCACCACAATTAAAGACAGTCATTCTGTAGTACTGTCTTAATTTCTCCAAAGTGTTTATAAAGACAATATCCATAAACTATTGTTTGATTTTTTTTTTGTTCTTGTTGTGTTACAGTGAGTTTGTGTTTTCACACCTGTGCTCTATATTTGTAAACTGTAGTAGTCCAAGAACTTCTGTTTTTTCCCATGTAGACCCACTTAGTTTTACAGGACAAGGTGATATATTTCTGACCTGTAACACAATTTACTAAAACTGTGTTAGTTACCCCTAGTATATTGTATTTGCTGAAGGACTAGAAGAGAACAAATTTGATAAAAAAAAAAAAGTCTGAAATGATAATGTATAATCTTGTAATGCAGTAGCAAGTAAAGTAAATGACCAATTTTTAGCACTGGCAAAAACTTAGCCATTGAGTATGTATTGAGATTTGTCTTTAGGACATCAAATAATTGGAAGAGAGGGTAGGCTATTAGAGGCAGAACTTCTGATGTAGTCAAAAATGTTCTTGCAATATAGTTACAAGAATAATTGAATAGGTTAAAATACAGCTTCACTTCAGCTCATGGTTACTGCCCACTCAGCTCACCCAGTGCCTGTGAATGCTTCTAGCCTATTTTAATTCAAAATAAGGCAAGCCCATTTTAATCACTGGTGGAGCAGCTGGTATCAGCCTCTGTCAGAAGGAGGATGCTGGTCTTGTTTGAAACTGTATTCCCTGTATTTCTTTAGTGGGGAAAATATACTTCAGGGTTCAAGGAATAGGACTTAAAAATCAGTTGGAAAAAGAAATTGTGTTTTTTGTCAAATAATTCCCTGTCTTATGCCACTCAATGTGTATTAAAGATGCTTAGCTTTTATAAATAAAAAGCTTTGCGTCTCTGGATCCAAATGTTGTGCAGACGTCCAAAGTTAATGCAGTCGGGAGTCAGGAAGGTAGGCAGACTGCTGCATCCTGGCCCAGCACTTAGCAAGCAATATCAGCATCCCCATTTGGCAGTATTCCAAACGCTGTGCCTCTGTATCTTTGTTTTGAAGAATCAGTGTAGATTGACTTGAGTTCAGGAGAGGATTTTGTCAGTCAGCTTTCAAGTAGTGAATGTTGGGGCCAGTCCCTTGTTTGTGGAGCTGACAGTACAAAAGTGAGTGTTTGACACGTGGCTTGCTCAGTGGATGGGGATAGAAGCTGTTGAGATTTTTCAGAGATCAGGCTGTAAATGAAGTTGTTCTGTTGGGTCACTCATCTGATTTACACACAAGCTGTTTCTATTGAAGCACCTGGGGCCTTTTGTTCATGCTTGTGAATAAGCCTCTTTCAGTCACCAACAGTAATTTAGCGTCTCTGCTTCCTTCAATAGGTGAAAGGCAAGTACAGGAATGACATTTTCTCCCACACTGTGTGCAACTTCACACTTATTTTTTAAGATAGATAACAGAACTGTGCCAGTAATATAAATTTTACTATATACTGGGGCAGATTCAGAAGTCGTCTAAGGTGTTGGTAATTATTTACCACATACTTCCTAATTCTGGAATAATAGTAAGCAGCAGGAGTGCATGTGTGAGTAATGATGTCCTCTGTAGGTAGAGCGTTCTGCAGAATAGACCTCCAATGTTTTCCTTTGTTATTGTGGCAATTTTAGAGGAAGACATTTCATTATCTTGTAAGTGCCCTGGCACAATGGAGTACCCTACCTGCAGCTTGTAGTGACTGACTTGAACCATAATCTCCCATAAACTTTGAGGCAACATAAACTTGCCTTTCCACTGACAGAGTGGTCTGCATGCCTCTGTACCTTTCCGTGCTTCAGTCAATATAAATACTTCAAGTAACTTATTTTATCTTGTCAATCAATTTTAATGGCAGTCAGCTCTTTGAGTTCATTATCACAGCACGAAAACTTGAACCAGCACAGAATATAGGAAAGTTTGAGAAGAGGGAAGAAATGACTGGGGCAAGACTTTGATAAGTCTGTATGCAAAAAAAGAAAAAAAAAAAAAGCACCCCATATTTATTTTGTGTTTATGTTATGAATCCTAGGATGGGGAATGGTGAGCAGCTGATGCTTACCTATTGCATTTGGTCTGCATCATCAGAGGTACCATGTTGTAGTATCTCCTGTCTTACTGTGACATTCTTGGAGAGTAATAAACAACTTTAAATGTATTATTAAATTGGTGAAATGCTTAACCATAGATGTCCACTTTATCTGTTTTTTTTAAGGCTGATTGTCACAACAGCTTTTAATAGCTGCAATTACATATTACATTACAAAGAAAAGATGCTGGCATTTGGAAATTTTTTGTATGTGAAAGTATTTTTTTGGGGGGGAGGTTAGGATGGCAGACAAGGAAGTATGGCTCAGATTTTAATACTATGGCTGTAATTTTTTTGTCTTCAGGAGGGGCATTATCTACAAATTCATGTGATGTGTAATACTATGAAGTATGGAAGTTCTCGAGTTTCAGTAACTTTGTAAAGTGAAGAGGTTTTTTTAAAACAAAAATGAAGCGAGGAATTTATTTTTAGGTATCATAAACTTCTAATAAGCACATTTGTATAGGTTATGTTCCCCAGCAGTCTTTTAATGCTATTTCTGGAACAGCAGTGTAAATTGCAACAAAGTACAGCAAAGAACATGGTGATAGACAGGGTTAATCTCTCTGGCTGTCTGCACAGTACCAGATTATGGATGTTGGTGATCACCTTTCTGCTCTTCCAAGGATGGGTTATGTTGCTCTTACGTACTAATTTAGTGCAAGATTGTGCAAGGTTTTCTAGCCCTCAAGAGCAGCAAGAAACGGTGGCTCAAAAGGCAGCTGTCATTTCATACCCATTCCAGCTGCCCTTTCCACTCAGATTTCCTCCCAACCCCCCTTTAAAAAAAAAAAGGGGGGGGGGAGGATTGCAAAAAAGAAGAGTATGAGGGTTTGAAATCTCTAGCATCGACTCTATCACATCCTACAGTTTTCATAGCTATCTGCCAATTTAAAATATACTTGTTTTTTCCTGCCTTGCCAGTAATTAGACAAATGCAGCAGTGTTTATGGCATCAAAAACTCTGAGGCTGGTAAAAGCAATTGCTATCATAATGCATCCCTAAATTTAATAGTAGTGGTGTAAAATGAACAAGCAACTCTCTATATTTCAGGGGGTAATGGCTTTAACCATCAAAATGGCTAGTATTTTCCTTGATTGGCTGCTTTGGCTCCTTGTTTGTATTTGTGTTTGGAGGAACAGAATCAATTTATTATAATAATTGTATTTTATTTAACGAATAACAAGGCAAGCAGAAACATGAAACTCCTATAAAGTATCACCAAGTTCCTATTAACCTTGGTTTGCGGGTTTTTCCTTTTATCCCCTTCACAGACAAAACACAAACCTTTTCTTTCCCTGCCAGTATTACACTTAAAGTTGTCATTTCCTTTTCTGCTTCCCTTGCAAAATTGCTTGCTTTGTGTTGTGCCTGGAGCGTAGCTGTGCATGGAGAAGAGGTCTGATTAATTGGAAAGAAACTTTTTGTACTGGAAAAACTCACACATTGGTGTAGAAAATGATCAAAAATTTACTTTCTTGATCCATAGTGCCTTTTTCTTGATACTTACTATGACATCTATAAAGCTTCTCTCAAGGAAAAGACTCATCAGCAGTTTGTGTTCTCTTAAAGATGTCTCGGTCTTTAAGGCCAGGTGCAGTTGTGTTGATGCCGTTTGGCTAAACCTTGAAAGTTCCTGTAATCTGTGCCATCCTGTCTCATACAGTCCCATCTCATAGTTGTCCTTTCTCTGCAGTGCTCTATGCCCAGATCTCTGTGGCTGGGCTGCTCCAGCCTGGCGGACAGCATGCCCTCGCTGCGATGCCTGTATAACCCAGGGACTGGCGCACTCCCAGCTTTCCAGGTACTTTCTGTCTCTCCACACTCCTTCTTTTCTCTCCATCTGTGTACGTGTGCATCTCCTTCTTTACTTGCTTGCTTTATCTCCATTTGTTCTGCTTCATACTGTATGCCTCTCCTGTGTCATTCAGATCTCTGGTATTTAAACCCATCTTGTGTAGATTCAGGGCAGCTCAGTGCTGGGGCGTTTCCATTACTTCAATATAATATAATTATTTTGTCTAAATTGGCTTGGTACCATCATCTCTTCCATTGACTTTCAATTGTGTCAAAAATATACCACTTAATTGTATTTGGCAAACAGTATCTATCACACAGTTTCCAATCTGGTTATTCATGCAGTGATTCCCCTATCTAAATTTTCTGTATGCCACTTAGAGGACTGAGGGGGTGGGTTCATTGCCATAGTGATAATTGATACCAGCATTTGTTTACCTCAGGTTTGTTAGTGGTAGTCTGGACATTTTGACTACAGAAAATTATTGTACAAGTAAGCTGTCAATCAAAAGGCAAATAAAGGAAACCCGTTTTTTTTAATTTGGTCTCTGAATTTGTTAGATTCAAGCTTTTCTCTGTCATGAGACAGCTTTCTGCCAAAGAGGTTCGTTCAGACACTTTGACCAGTGAATCTTACAAAATGCAGACACTCTCCTGTGGGTAGAGAGCGAGACAGCTATTGGGTGAGCTTATAGAAACCTAGACAAGGCCCTTAGGATCATTGCAAGCATTTTACGATGACGTGGATATAAACAGCAGAGACTGGGCAGCAGAGATGTTATGTTAATGTTGGATACTCTGTCTCTGAGATGTGTGAACTGCAGTGACCGAGGGACCTCAGGAGTATCTCTGTAGAGAGAGTGCTTATTGGAGCTCATGGTAGCATGAACGCTTACTTTGAGGTTTATGCTGCTGGATTATGCTACTGCTGACTTAACCTGTGGCAGAGAGTTTTATTCATCAGCATCTTGCAAAACTAGACATAATAAATAAGCTAGAATCTTCCTGAAATTTTCAGTCATTTTGGTGAAAGTTCATTATCTGCCTCTAAAGAACAGCCTGCAAAGATTATTTTGAATTTGACTTCTTGCTCACAGGGCTAGGAGAGTACTGTGGAAATAATCCTCTCAGTCTCTGGGGAGGTTTAAGTATCTTGCATCATTTTGCTGCAACTCTTTTTGCTGACCCAGCAGTAGCACTGATGGACTCTGAAAGGTGTCCTGCCAGGCCTCCTTTGCTGAAGCAAGCTTTTAGTGGAGCTTTTCATGGGGGAGGGGAAAGATGACTTTTTATTAGTTTAAGAGGACTCTGGAGACAACAGGCAGAGTTTAGACTCCTACTTTTAATCCTGATTTGCATAATTTGACTAAATTGGATGGGCCTCATTTTTGGGCTTTCTGCTGCTGAATAAATCTCAGATCTCTTTAAGCTCAGGTTTTGGAGAACCTTAGCAGTATTTTTATAAACTCAAACTGGGACTCCTTTCTTTCTACTTTGAATTATTTTTGATTACTTGAAATAAGCATATATTATGAAGGGGAATGGAAATTAGCCTCTTTGAGCTCAAGATATTCTTGCTAATGATAGATATGAATAATAACTTTCCTACTAATGCAGCGCATTGATATTTGGGGTCAAATGAGTCAGCTGCACAACCGTTCACTGTGTGCTGCCTTCTTGGGAGAGTAGTAGGGCTTTGACATTTGCATTCTTGCAGATTTTGAGAGACATTTCCATGTGTACTTAGTGACTGTGGGAACTGAGGAAGTCTGCCCCACTTGCCATCTAAAATGGTATACTGATACTCTTCACAGCACTCCAACTGCTATGTTGAGGAGCACAGTTAGTGCCAATTGAAAGAAACTAAATTGCCAGCAACAGCTTCTGCAGCAATGAGTCATCCATATTTCAGTCCATTTTTTTTCAATGGGCTTTGATCCCCATTAACTTGCATGGTTTGAAGAAAACTCCCCTCTGAGGCATGGCTTCTGCATTTTCCAGTGCAGAAGTCTACATGGGAGTGGTTTGGAGCCTGCTTGAAGCTGTGATGTTGCAATATTTCAGCGTTCTTTAATGCTTTTTTTGGTATTGAATCTTTTGGAAAGCATTGCTTGTAGCCGAGCAAATTTTCTCATATTAAGTTATTTTCTTTTTTCCGTAGCAAGCTTGAAGTAACTGGAGAAGCATATCAATGTTCTTTGCTTGTGGCAAAAGAGAAGATGCCATCTGGAAGGCTACTTAGTCACTGCTGAATTTGTCTAGTTATTTACATGCTTACCTTCAGATGCTCAGACAGAAATGTGGAAAGAGACTCTTTTTGAGTAGCTCAGTTAAAGCCCTGCTGACTTCTCTTGGGAAACATTGGCAGATAGTCGATTTACAGATGATTCTGTTAATATGTCAGATAACTTCATTTTTCTTCTTTGTGTGTTTTTATTATTGGAGACACTTGTGTGAAAACAGGATCTTCTGGTTCCTTAGATCTGTTTGGCAATTCTCCCACAGTGGGAAAGGCTAAACCCATGAATGGGAGAATAAGAAACAGTTCTTTTTAACATCTTTTATCTCAAAGGGCTTTGCAACTGATGTTTTATTGTGTAACTGAATTTCATAGAGATCATAGTGGAAGATGGCAGCAAATTGGAACATGAACTCCTGTAAGACACTGTGGGAAGGGGTCAAAGAGGGTATTTTAACAAGAGCAAAAGGCCAGACATTCCATTTTCAGTGTCTTGGGTGTGAAATTTTACTGTACTGTTATTCTGCAAAGCAACTGAAAACTAGGTTGTATGTAGATTCTCTTAATAATGATAAAAAATTTATGCAGAGTATATTCTTTTTCAGAGAAATCCGTGCTTTGGAAATTTCCAGATGTGCCAACAGGTGTCTTTCAGTGACATTTTTCATTTGAAGATCATTACTTTCCCTTTTAAAATATTTTCCATGTATGCTCACAAGACTCCGTTGCTTTTGATAGTCGCAGTTCTTTGAAAACTCTAATTTACAATTATACCCATCAAGTATGCCAAGGAAATGATTGTATTAATCCTTGCAGATCTGTAGAAGACCATAGTATTTCCTTTAACTTATTTCTGTAAGCTATTGTATAAATGAGGAGACTTAAGGATCAATTTAAAACTCTTGACAAAGGTTATATATCAGGGTAGTCACAGAGGACAGTTCAGCTCTTCCTTTTTACCTAATTGACACCCATCACAAATATCAGCTCCATTTTAGATGGTAAACTGTTTGAGACAAGAGTCAGACTTTTACTTTTCTGTCTGGAGCATAGGCACAGGTGAAAAAATGAAGAGTTGTCTTGTCAGCTTTATTTTGCCAGAGCTGAAATTCTGTTTCTGTAACAGGCTTTAGTAGTCAAAGTGGAGGATTAACTTCTGTGGCAGAGGTAGCAGCATTTTGTTGAATGCAGAAGTGTCTCTGGAATGCCAGAAATTCACATTTTGCTTTACCTGAAGTGAAGGTCTTGGTCATAAAGAACTGCATATCGGGGTTTGTCAGATGAACGGGACTACCTTCTGCTTGGTTTTGCAGAAGCAAGGTGTGTCTTCCTTGGTCTTGGCAGAAATCTGTCCTGGTTGATGAAAGCATGGGTGTACTGTGCTGGGCAAATTGAAGTAAACAGGGTTGCCCATGAGGTTGTGCAGCATGGACATGATATACACTGCTCCTTTCTTTGGACTGAGATCACTTTTGGAGTAAGGTGAGAGATGTAAACAGTCTGTAGTGATGGAAGCCTGTTGCACCCTTGAGGAAGAGATGAACTCATATCTCAAATGATTTTTACATCTATTTTTTTCTAATGTTTATATTTTTGTGTTAGGAAGTGGAATATTTGTTAAAGAAGCATTGTCAGTAAATTGTTAGAAATAGTTGTCTCTGTAAACTTCCTTCAGCCTGTTCGTGCATTTTTGCTTTAAAAGTTGACATTTTATTGCTGGGAAATACAGAGTGAATGTGAGTAGTACGTTATTTATGGCTATACAGGAGGTTAAAGCTAAAGCATCGGGGTGGGCAAACTGTGCATGCTTAGAAACATGTTTGTGAGAAAAATGCATTTGAAGGAAACTGGCTTTGGAGCCAATGTTTGCTGGTGTGTGCAGTTCTGTCTCTAATTGGGAGAGAGATGGGGCGTCCAGTCAATAGACTCCATCAGCATGGAGACGTGGCCGCCCTCGACCAAGCCTGCTTTGTATTCCCCCCTCACGCTCTCCCAGTGGCCATGTGAAATCCGCCCGCGGGCTGTTTATGGTGTGCCTCTAAAACGGAATCATAATTTTGGTGACTAATAGCCAGAGCATGCGGCTCCAGCACCCCCCAGCTGGCGGCAGGCTCTCCCCTGGTTATGAATGTAGTTAGGTGGCCCCCAACTGTTTACAAGACAGCAGAGGTGAGATCTTTGATTGACAAGTCAGAAATGCATTAGATCATTCCCTCTGCCAGTCTCTGGTTCATGCTGTTAAAAATGTCAGCCTCTCCAAGTTTGAATGGCAGCCCGAGGGCCTCAGAAGCTTTTTGTTTTCTGAGATGGAAACACAAATTGGATGTGTGCCTGAGCGCTTCATCCTGGGCTGTAATTTCATCTTTTAGCTAAGAACCACAAGGTACATGAGCAAAGCACCCTGTAAACAATAATACTGGGGAAAAAAATAAACAAGGTCGTGTTTCTGGTACGTTGATCCACTGGTGTCCTGACCTCTATCACGTTGAACATCTCCACTCTGATTGCTGTTCCCTTTGGCATTACAATGAGAGGAGAGAGACTGACACGGGAGGCAAAGATTTAAAGTTGCAGTGTTGTTGCACATTCCTTGTATTGGCTATGAAATATTGAACTGCCACAATGTGACACCTCGTTTTTTAAGCAAAGTTTCTTGTTGGAGGTGTTCAGCAGCAGTTTCTCCTGTTTCTCCTCATCACCTGGCAAGAGCAGTTATAAAGGCATGAGAGGGGATACAAGAAGGAGCAGAAATGAAGCCAAATTAATTGTGTAATTTTTGCACTTGACTCAGCCCCCATCTGCTGTTCAGACTTTTGGGAGCTTCACTGTAGGAGGATCAAGAGGATTATCTTAGATGGGGATTTTTTTTAATAAAGTAAATGCCAAGTGACTACAGAACAGCTTTGTTAAAGATATTTAGGGTTTATCCCCCTTTAAATCTAATGGCCTTCTCTGGCTGGTGGCATAACCTTGTGCTGTTAGGTGGTGATGCTGGGAAGCCCACCAAACTCTGAGAGCCCCTGGGTTGTGGCTGCAAGATCTCTGCTCTCAGGTGATAGCAACGATGAGAGACGCTTGTCTCCTTTCAGGCAGCAAAGTAGTCCTTCTCTGCGGATCAGTGGATATGGCTTGGGAATTTTTTGGTAATACACTGCGATTTAGTAATTAGAAATCATCATTATTCTGCACCTGTATCGATTGTCAGAAGTTGCACGTGTTTTTATTAGTTCTTCAGTCTGAGTGTCAAGGAGTGTGACAGTGTCTGTCAGTGAGAAATGCCACCCCAGTATGCCCAGCATGGTGATTAATTTAAACTGCATTATAGCTAAAAGGCCTCCCCTCCTTCAGCCGCTGCATTAATGATCTTGTTACTATGTAATGCGCCCTTCCTGAAAAGGAGAGGGCAAGGTCTTTAGCACACCGGCACTAGTTTGGCGGAAAGAAAACTCATCTGAGTTTTCTCTCCTCCCTTGTTAGAAGTCAGAGAGGTGTATAAAGCCGTAGTGACAAATGGCATATGCAGCGCCACACTGAAGGCATACAGGTATTTTTAAAGCTAGCTCCAGTTCCTCAGGATTGCGAACATCTGCTTGGAGGTATTGTAGAGCTGCACAATGCACTAATTGAATTACTCTTTTTTTTCTGGAGTTGCAGACTGCACTAATTGAATTAGAATCAGGCTGTGCGTGTGCGCGCGCGCGCCCCCGCGCGCGTGTCCGGGGACGGCGCGGGGGCTCGGCGGTGCCGCGTCCTGTGCTGCGCCCTCACGGCCCCGGCCGGTACTGCAGGGCGGGGGGGCCCCCCAGCCTCCCGCTGGGCCCGCGGCCTTTCCAGATCCGGAACGAAACTGCTGCTTCCCCTTATTTAGCGTGGGTTTGGGTTTCGGTTTTTCTTTTTTTTAACATTTCAGTGACTTTTCCATGCTCTTCCAATGTCGAATCTTCATCTTTCCTGCTTTATATGAAGGAAGGCAGCATTAAGCGTACCCCACTGCAGTCCCCTCACAGCAATTATAAGTGTTTCTGTGTGTAGTCCGCTGTAAATCCCTTGGCTCGGTTATCATTTCTCATTTGATGGCTCCATGGGCAGTGCTTCGGAGGGAGCCAGTTGGGCAAGCTCAAATTTACCAATTTCTGCAGAACTGGCAAAGAGCTAGTACCACATTAATAATTTCAATTTAAAAATTAAAGTACAGAATTTTACCACAAATTTGGAGATGTCATGAAGTAATTTATCATCCAGTATTTAAGCCAATGTTAGAATTCAGTGACTCAGGAAATACAACGTGAAGAGGTAGTTCTGAATAACTTTATTATAACGCATGTATAGAGGGAACAAAATGAAATATTTCTTCTTTGAAATCAAGTATTTATGTGACTACATGCAGATTTCAGGGGGACAAATCCAAACACTCAGAGTACAAATGAACTTCATAATCTTAAAATTCATAGTTTGAAGAGATAGTTACTTTGCTACCCTGTTGTCTGGGTTTCTTTTAATTTTTTTCGCTTTCCGTTAGCTACCACTTACGTGGTGCATAAAAACAGTCATGCTCTCTTTCCTGTATTCTTTCTTCTATAGACAACCAGATGACTCAGTTTGCCATAAAATTTCAGCCATTTCTATTCAGATTTCTGTATGTTTGGTAGATCATTTTCATAAACCATATCAGAGAGAAGATAATATTTATTTTACTTCAGTGGTTGTTCCTTTGATTTTGTTACTTTTCAAATAGAAGAAAATAATTTACTAGAATGCTCTGCAAACTAAGTAAAATTAAACTATGCTTGTCAAAATACATAAACAATACTCTGTGATGTGCATGATTCTTTTTTATTATGTTTGTATACTTGCCCTGTGTCTGGTGATGTTAAACAGGGCTTCTAATTACCACTGAGAATGAGCAAAGTGCTGCTATACACAGAACTTGGGAATTTTCAGTTTTATTGAAATTCGTTTAAGAACTTGCTGCCCCCCAAAATGGAAAGCAGATTTAAAAAAAAAAAGTATGAAATAGTTTTGTGTTGCTTTTGGAAAAGAATTCCCAAACAAATTTATCCATTAAATTGGTTTTGATTGTATTTACATTCATAGTTGTTTCTCTTTAGCATTTTTTTTATGTATATATATGTGTGTGTTAAAAAAAAAAATAATCATGTTGTCAGCCTTCTTGGCTCCTGTTCCAAGTAGTCAGGTAGGTTGCTTCTAGTAGCCATTGCTAATGAAATATCCAAGTAACTCACTGGTCATGCCCAAATGTTTATTTGGGATTCATGTTTAGTTCTGAAATGATTGCCAAAATACTCTGGTACCATTGTGGAATTTTCTAAATTGTGTCTGTATGTAGTAAGATCAACCATCCGCCTTTTGCCTACCTTCTACAAAAATCCTTCAGATTTATTCTCTCAAAATATAACCATATATTCAGCAAACAAAGGAAGCAACTCTTCATTCAGCCAATAAACCTGCATACATTTTTACTCTTTCAGGAATATGCCTTGCTCTTCTATCGCATCTTCAGAGTAATAAACTGTGCAGCAACCCTTTGATGTAGGTAATAACATTTGACCTTGCAACAGGGTATGTTCCCTTACTGAAATGAAGAAAACTAAGACATTGATGTTTTGGGTTGTTCTTCGTTTTAAAAAAAAAAAAAAATTAAAAATTGTTGTGTAGCGTAAGACACGTACATACAGTGCCTTCTTTTGGTAGAAGTCAGAAGTGAAGATGGTCATGTTGGGATTGGGGTTGTCACCTTTAAAATAATGTGGGAGTGAGTTTGGCGCTGCCTTAAGAGGCTGTAAGTGGGAAAGAATCCATTCCATCCAGTGTATAAAGTGCTTTTAAAAACAATCTATTTCTGAAACCTAAATTGTCCTGGGACCAGCTCTTGATATAAAAATTCATAGAAACCTGTTTTTCCGAATGTGGTAACTTCTTGCCATAGTGCTGTAGTGTTAGAATTCACATTGGCCAGGTTGTTCTGTAAATTAAACAGTGACAGCTTCCCTCGGGGGAACAGCCAATGTATTTATGATGATGTGCTGATTACACAAAATACACTGCAAGCAGAAAACAGCTGCAGAGAACAAACCTCTTAAAAGAATACAATTACAAATAGCACCCTCAGTATTTCTAGTGGTGAGAGTAAAATACAGCATGTTAATGCAGGCTTCTAGTTTGCTTCCAAAGAAGAAAAGAGATCTACAAAGAAGAGGCTGAAGTATGGTTGGATGCACACGCAGTGCCAGTATGGAGTGGCATATAATCCCTTTCTGAAGGTGAAGGGCAAGAACATACCTCAGGCCTGCTTTTTAGCTGTCCTTGTTTCTCAGAATTTCTTTGACTGCAACTCCAGCAGCATGGGCCAGTGGGGCACTGGGGCTCTCCAGCTTGTCGGTGTTTTGACCACTGTGGTTCATACCCTCTGTCCTGGTAAAAAATTAAGATGTGATGAGATGACTAATAAATAGTTTGCATTACCAGTCTGACTATTACAGAACAGATTTTAGGAGATGTTATGGGGGAAGAAAAAAAGAAGTCCCTGGTTTAAAGCCGATCTTCTGCTGCTGATTGTTTGCTTAGAGGGAACTTTTAGAAATAAATTTAAATTGGTTTTTTGACTGCAGTTTCATTTTTAAAAGGTCCCTGGTTTGTATGTGTAAGGCAAGGTGTTGTACAGGCCAGTTTAGGATCCAGTTTAGGACATGACAATAAAACTTGAAACAAAATATTGCTTGGAAGATAGTAGAGGTAGGACTGTGCTCACAAACTCAAGACACAAACAGACCTTGGAAGAGTCCTTTGAACCTTTCTTCACCTGGAAACAAAAAATCAGAAGCAACTGGAATTGCTTTGTGTACTGTAGCTGTATGCAAGAGGGAAGTTGCAGTAAGGACTACTGTGGCAGGATTTTGTGTGAGGGCTTGTTGAAAATCAGAATGTGTCAGTGGCAGCTCCCACAGCTGCTGATGTCTCACTTAGGAGACATTACAAAACAAAACAAAAAAATCTTCAAAATTCCAAAGCAGAATCTTTTTATGTCTGAGATGAGCTGTCGCACTTTTAATTGTTAAAATACAACATTTTACTTATGGCTGTCATGTATGTATGTGGGAGAGTTCAAGTACTGGGAATGCCCTTTTCATCTACTTTGAGGGGCTTTGGTAGGTAAGTATGATGCCTTTTAAAAGTCTGGGATTTCTTGTGTTTGGTGTCTTTGTTACATTCCAAGACCAGTATCAATAAAACATGTTTCAAATACTGGGCAAGAAATCATCTGCTTAAAATGAAGAAATGTTGCCCTTTCAACCTATAGATCTGATTTTAAAGCGGATGAGGTAACAACATTGGCACTCTAATTTGGAAGGACTTTAACTCACTTGTTTAAAAAGAAGAATCAGGCTTTCTATCTATGGATTGCTGGCATGTACTAATAGACTGTTATTCATCTGTCTGTATTTTCTTTAAATCGTTTTTGAGCCTCCCTGTGTTGTCCTGCTCTGCTGACATGTATCCCATGTGGCAAGAGGGAGTTTTGTATAATCACCCTGCTTTAATCAATAGAATAATTGATAAACCAGATAAGATTTAAACTGATTACCTCCCCGAGTAGAACTCCCTGAGGGCCTTGGACTCTCTTAATTTTGACATGTATGTTGTGTACCCCGTGGATGAAGTGCAGTTTGAATTATCTGTTTTTATTTGCTTAATGACAGGGAGGGTGTTAAAGTCAAATGTTTAATTAACCCAGCAATGGGCTGCGCTGTCACTTACACACACATCCAGCTGATTGAGATATCTCACCGAGAATACTGAATAGGAATGATAATGCGGCACTGAGACGGAAGATTGCTTTTTCAATCCATTTGCTGGGTCACTGCTTTGAATGTCTTATTGGATGAAAGGCATTCAGCCTGGAAAAAAACCTCAGCATTTAAGTACATTTTGTTTTCCTGGCCCCTCTCCACCAAGAAGTTAACTAAAACAGATATGTTGTAGGTTTAATAAGCCATTCATGTTGTAGCAAAAAGCTGCGAATAGTGGATCTCAATAGGCAGTGATCTAGAGCTGTGTAATTTCCTATAGGAACAAAATGTTTGCTAGCCCCAAGGTATCTGAAAGTGAGATGCTATATACACCTTTATCTTTCCTTCTTTGATTGCTTGACTACCCCTACCCCATTTGATGGTCTCCATAGCAGGTCTAACTCTTCCTTACCCAGCAGAGTAAGATTTGCAATAACATTTTGTAACTCCTTGCTCTAGTTCAAGAAAATGGCATTTTGGAGTTGGAATTATTTTGTAATAGCAGAACCTAATAGTGAGCTTTTAAATTGAAAGGATACAGTCAGGGTTGCTGTGTTACCACTTTCAAGCTTGGTCTAGCCAAATCAGGAGGACCCAGGGATTTGTTTCTTGGGCAGCAGCTGTTAAAAGGCCATGATGTTTGCTAGCCACATGTTATAATGTGCGGTGCCTAATCTGTAATTTTCCATTCTTTTATTAGGAGATTACAAAATTTTTTTGCTTGATGTGGTGGAAGGCTGGGACATGTTTAGACTCGCACCTTCTTTGTATCAGCAATGAGGTATTTTGAACAGCACTGTGTGGAAGTAAACACACTATGTATTGGAAGTTAACTAAATTTGTCCCATAGTCCAGTGGTGGATGGTGCTTCCTGTAATGAATGTAGCTTTGGAAGCTGGAAAAAGCACCGAGGCTTGCCTCTATGGAGAAATTACTACTGTGAGGCACATCTGGGAGGTGGAGCGATGTCACCTGAACTGCTCCATGGTGACTCTGTAGGTACTTTGAACCTGTTCTGGATTGAAAACCAAGTCGCTTTGACTGCAGGGTCACCTGGCTCACATTGTCTAAGACATAAAGGTATGGGTTGCTTCTGCATACTGTGGTGTAGACAATATGCTGTGAATTCACATCAATCTAACACTGCAGTGAGATCACTTGAGTAGCCATTTCTTTAAACAAGTGAGCTGCTTTCATTCACTATTTTGGGGAGGAACTGTGCCTAGAAAGTTAACACAGTGTGGGACAAATTTGGGGTTTGTTCCCCCATGCTGTCATGTTGACTTTGGGCAAACTACTTCTGCTTCATACCTTTGTTTTGCATCTCCTTTTCCCCTTTCCTGTAATGAAAAATAGGAAGGAAAAAGCAGGAAAAGCATAAAACGGTACAGTGAGATGAGGACAGTGTGGTTGAATTAGGTGTTTGGGAGTGAGAAAGCTCTACAGAAGGGGTGTGATAAGAAGTGGAGGTCATCTTGTCTACTTGACAGGAAAGCTCAGAATTAGAGGTTTTGAAATAAAAATCAAAATAATAAGTGTAGGTGATGACCAGGGATGGCAGGGGAGGGGAAGGGGTTTTATAGTGAGACGACATTGGTCCTTCGAGGGAAGTAGTTATATAAAAAGTTAGAAAATAATGCTTCAAGGACATGAAGTCTACATCAAAACTAGCCAATTTTACAACCCATTTGTGAGAGCACTTGGAGCTTCTATGCAGATGAAGCAGTAATAAATATTGTACGAAGAAAGTTAATCTGTATCTAGAGAATTTTAATAAATAAAAAGTTTTTAAAAACTCTCCCTGGATCCGTTCGCTCTTGCTAACTCTTGTTAGCACTAGAAATATGTTTCTGACATCTTTTTTGGATGTTGGCTTATGTTCAGATCCTGTAAAAGCTGAGTTTGTGCTTCCCCCATCCCCGCCCCCGTCCCCGCCCTTACACATAGGGTTAAAATTCAATAAAACATCTTATTCCAGCAAACAGAAGCAGCGGTAAAAGCTTTGTATGATTCGTGGGCGGGGGAGGGAAGAATCTTGAGGACTGAGAATGAAAGTGTATTATTTCAGACTTTAGTACTTTAACACCCTGGGAAGAGTGTTGAAAATGAATTTTTGTGAAAGGAATGTAGCAAAATGAAGGCAACAAAGAAGTGAGAGCCAAGCCTTGATTGATTCAGTTCTTCTCTAAAAGGCTTCTGTTGCATGTGAAATCCTGAAGTATGTGTGGCACAATTCTGCAGTCTGAGAGAGAAATTTAGCCTCAGCTGAAACTGTTTAAAGAAGAATTTGAGCACAAATTTAAAAGAGTGGAGAAGTCATTAAGGTTGTCCTGAAGAATAGAAGGGGAAGAATACTGTTTTTTATATGTGGGGAGCAGGTATGCAGGTTAAGTAGCTAGTAAGAGACAAACCAAAGCACAGTGATAATAAGATTCAGAACAAGTCCTGACACCAGTCTTACATAAGTGGCCTGGTTGGATATTTGGAAGTATACCCATATTATGTGTATCATAAGGTTAATTGGATGTTTTGGTCCATGCTTTTTGGGAATATGTGCTTTCTGTTCCTTAAAAAGATGTAGATAGCTTTGAACTACTATAAAATCCTGGAGTACAAGATGTATGCTATAAAACCATGCATAGAAAATGGTAGCTATAAAAGCATATGTATACCTGTGAAGGTGCTGATCAATTTGTGCTATTTAAAAGAAATTTTGAAACAGACCTGGCTGTGAGAAAATGCAAATAATAAAATTCAACTAGAGATCCTTGAGGCTTCTTAAGCTCTAACCTTGTTATGAGGAATGGGGAAGTCAAACTGCCTAATGCAGATGTCTGTGAGTTACAAAAATAACCAGATGTCCTGATTAGCAGAAGCAAATGTTCTTCCCTTAATCCACGTGAAATTATATTCAAAGGCTCTCCGGATGTAATGCTTGTGTAAATAAGGCACCAACAAACATTGGAATAGAAAGGGCCATTGGCCAACTAGCTTGCAAGGCTTGAAAGCTTGAATATTAAAAACAAATTTACCACTGCTGACTCTCTTAAATTCACAGAACAGAAATGTTAAGCAGGGCTGCTTCCCAGGGAACGTGGAAAGACTGTTCTCATTAGCCATATTTTCTCTCTCTCTCTTTCTCTGTCTTTCTCGCTCTCATTTGAGAAATGTGTATGAAGTGAAGCTAGCTTTTTAAAATATCCCTAAATGGCTTGTTCCCAGCATCTGGATTTCTGTTTATTTTTTAACTACAACTAGATTCGTGCTCTTCAAAATGTGTCTGTTCATCAGATCTTTGATATTTGTGCTGGCTTTTGGTATTTTAACACTAAACTGCATTTACTGTTCTTCTAGTAATGCTAGGACTCCCCACACCCTTAATTACCCTCTTCTAGTAATGCTAAGACTCCCCACACCCTTAATTTACCCTTTATAGCCAACCAATAATTAATAAGTTAAATAACTTGGTAAGAAACTCTTCTTGATGTCATGAAGTTACATTATTAAGTCTCATTGCTTTGAAAATGTGTGTTTTCCTAATTATTGATTTGAATGACAAATAAGGAAAAATACAAAGGATCCATTCTACAGATGTAAAAACCAGAATCTTGTCCTGGTTTTCAACTGCAAAAAAGGTTGTTGAAACTTTTGTTATTGTGGGCAGTGTTAACATAGATGCAGACTAAACTAGGGCTTGTGTGAACATGTGTGTATGTATCTGGTTGGAGGGGCAGTGTTGTACTTTTCCATTTTCACTGCTGTCAGAGCTTCAGTTTTAAGAATTTAGGTTATAACAGGTACCTGAGCTGCTCAGGCATGAATTTGAACTTCATTTCTTTAGGCACCACACAAATGTTCTGGGTGGGGGTGGAGAAGTCCCTATCATGGGGAGTTCATAAACATATTAGAGGAAAAAAAGCCAGGATTCTGTGCAGCTAACAAGGTATTAAATATATAAGCATGATACACATGTGCATACCAGTCTGTAAAGCAAGCACTGAGCTGGAAGGCCAGTTTAGCTTACTCCCTTTCCTTTTCCGACATCAGTCACTGCAGTTTCTCTGCCCTCTCCTTCCGTCATTCTAATGCTTAGCCATAAACCCCTTGCAAAAGTACCATTTAACTTTAAACTTGTAAGAGCTGGGAAACTTGTCTGTGCCTTCATTCTGGGCTGAAGTCACCCCCTTGTGCCTACACATTGCAATTTATGGTGTTCTCTAAAAGGATCTAATCTCGGTGAATGTTCAGAGCAGCAAATGCCAAGGAGGAATGGGGTCTCATACTTATCTCCGCAGTTTCATTGCTGTGGATCTCCCTGTGTGTTACAGCTGTCATTTTTGTTTTATCTACCGAACAGGCAGAGAATTGCCTTCAAACTTGCAGCTTTCGTACTTGTTTTTCTCAAAGAACATTATCAATGTTAAGGACCATTTTTATATATTGTAGTGACTAGCCAAATAAGCATGAATTTGAATGTTTCAGGCCTCATGATAGGAGAAAAAGGAGAAGCTATCATTAAATGTGTTCAGTGGATGTTAGACCCATATTTTTTTTTAACGGTAACACAGCTTTCAGGCTGACATTGGCTATGCCAGGATTCATCCTAGCACTGTTTGAAATGGCTGAGATATTTATAAACTGACAGACAGCATTTATAAAATCAGGATGCTGACAGTCCCTTAACGATAACAATGGGCTTGGACTCATCTATCACTTACAAAGGTTATTGGAAAGGGAACGTAAGGCTTATATGTGCCTCTAGTCTTAGACTGGCACTTATTTCCACACATGTCTATGTCTCTCTTTTTCTCTCCTCCTTCCATCCCCCTCCACTCTTCAGTCCACTCTGGCTGACGTGGGCATCAGGCAATTGCAGCTAATTTCTCCATACCTTTACCCAATGATTCCTTGTCCTGTTTTCTGCAAGAAATTGATGCAAACTAGATGACAAGTAACTTCATAGCATCTTGGGGTAAACACCGCCCCCACCCCCCCCACCCCCCCCCCACCCCACCCCACCCCCCCCCCCCCCCCAAGAGAAACATCCTGACTGCTGGCAGGCTGATGGTTTGAATAGGGAAGGAAGAACAGTATGCATTGACTGACAGACTTAACCTGGGGTGGGCAGGGGTTAAACAGGCCTTCTGCTTCCTTTTCCTTTCATATAGCACCAGTCTGCAGGCAGAATGCTGATGTTTATTCAGTGGCTCCCTCTTGGCTGAGACAGTACCCCTCTGTCCTTGGTGAGGAGGACCAAGTGCAGCGCAGGGACACTTCAAGAAACATGAAAGAGGATGTCAGTTATTTTCAAGCTCTGATAAAATGCTACATTCACTAAATGCACCTAGGAGCTTGCGGGTCAGGTCGTATCAACAGTTTGCACTAGAAAAGGGGAAATGCAGTATTTCACTGACGTGTGTTAAAGCATCTATTTTAATGTGGCAACAGAAATACCGAGACAGCTATGTGTGGCATCCAGTTTGCCCTTGAAACATTTACTCTACTGTAACTGTTTGGACACTGTGTTCCCACTGTATTATTTGCTTAGAGACCTGAAATACCCAAGTAGATTTCCTACATGCAGTTGGATCTGCTGATACCACTAAAAACACACCCTGCCCAGGCTTCTGTTCGTACTGATGTGTACGCACGCAATGGCTAGAGTGAGACTTGATTGGCTTGAGGGGGTCTATTTATCAGGGAACTCGATTAAAATACAGACTGCACATGACATCAAATTTGTAATCATTTTTCCACAGCAAGCAAGCATTTTCTGTATTGGATGCAGGTGTTTAAAGCAATAGTGTGTTTTAAGGGCCAGTGCAGCACAAATTCTGGCCTTTGGGATAATGACAAGTGTTTTGCCTGCATAAACAATATATTATTTCCCCCCCCTGCCCCCGAGGTCCGCACACACCTAGTTTCCCTCAAGCTCATCATCTCTGTCAGGTTAATCAATAGGCACCGTATGGCAGAGGGTCAGTAATCAGTGTCATCGTGCCTTTAAATCGTGTTGAAAATTTGCTTAAAGCCTGGGCCAATTAACATCGAGATGATGAATGGATGGGTAGATGGGAAGAGCCTGGCGCTCAGGGGCTTTGTGAGAAGGAGATGCTCAGCTGTTGAGCAGCAGACACCAGCGAATAAAATCAGCCATTCATGTGAGCTCAGTCCACCCACTCTTAATGATAATGTCAATCTAGCAAAATATATACACATTGGAGTTGTCATGAGTTCATAAATCAAAGGAGTTTGTCAAAGGCATTCAGATTAACGAGGCAGCAGCAATAACAAGTCAAATTTGCATAGAGAATTGCCCGAATCTCAGTAAATTATGATCCTGTTTTTCATTTGATTATTTGCTAATGTCTCAAGAGGGAGAATGATTATATTAGCATGCAAAATCTACTCCAGAAGTAGAAATCCGAGGTATAGCAGACCAGCACACGATGACAATTAATCAGTTTCTGCATACTAGCATAAACGCGCAAGGCCCAGAAATGAACTCCTTTTTTTATTATTATTTCTCCTTGCTACTGATCCAAATGGTTCAGCTTGACAGAGACTTTATATTGCTTTAACAGTGTTCTGAATTGTGCCTGCAGGCAAGACATAGTTATGCAGCTATAACCAACCTATCCATCTGCCAACCAGATTGGAATTCTCCTATCCAAGGCTTCCATTAACCCCCACTGACAGCTCCAAACAGGATTAAGAATTTGAAAGCATAAAAAATAGTTGTGCTCTTCGCATAGACGCACGCTTCTCCCCCACCCCCACCTCCCCACACTTGGAAAAAGGCTGCGTCTGTACTCTTTTATAATTAGTGCAGGGCAGAACAGCACCAAAGAAAGCCTCCCCCAGTTGGCAGGGGTTTCATTTCCACCACGACGAGTGAGGCGGTACTAAAGGTAGCTCTGCCCAATTGGTAGTCCCTGGGAGTGCATTTCTCTGTGTATTATATCTCGTTCCCAGCAGTGTTTTGCTGGGCTGTGTACACAAAATACTGCGTGTCATCTCCCATCAAACGCTTCAGTCTAGGGATTTCGTATGCATTGTAGCATGTTGTGTTTAGTGGTGGAGGAGGCTTCATGGAGAGAGTTAAATAGTAATAATTTCGTAGTGGTCTTTAAGACAACCTGCCATGGAGTTATATTCTGTTAATTACAGGCTGAAGTTTTAAATGCAAATCAGATTTAAAAGGATCTCATTACAGACAGTAGCCATTTTAGAAAAAATGAGCTATGGAGGACAGAGCCCCTTTACAGGAACCTCCTGCTAGAGAGAAATTTTGAAGGTTACAAGAACTATGAGCTTGGGTTTCCTGGCTTCTCCCAACGCTTCCACTGTCATTGTGTGACCTTGGGCAAATAAAAAAATTTATTTTACTTGTCTGTGGAAGGCCGGGGGGGCGGGGGGCAGTATTTATCTCACCAAGATTGATCAATTTGTGCTTTGGAGACTTCAGCACTTCTCATCTTCTCTTGCTTGTACTTGTTCAAAAAGAGAGACACCTGCATGCAAGCATAAACACTTTTGGCCAGTCTGGCTTTAGTCTATGAAGGAAGACTTGCCTGCGGGATTTAAAAATTTTCGCTGGTGGAAGGGAGTTTGTATGGCTTTTCAGATTTCTGTATACTCTGTTTTTCTTCACTTCTTTCACCCTAACAAATTCCATCATTTCTCTACTACGAACTGAGTACAGTCGCTGCAGGTCTTTAATATTCCCAGTGAGTACACCCAACTTACCGTCTGGATACCAAATGCTTCTTTCCAGGTCCGTGCCTGAGACATGCGTTTCAGTAACCACGAGAGGGTGCTCAGAGCGGTTCCTCCCTTTGTCTGCCTCTCTTGTGGCCAAGAGCATCACTGAAGTCCTGCTGAAGCAAACCTTATTCTGACCTCACACATGTTTATCCCTCCTCCCACCTTGTTCAGCAAGGAGAAATATATGGATGTACCGTTTCAGTCGATTACGTTATGCTCTTCCCATGGCCATGGCTAAGTGTGGCCCTATCAAGTGAAATTCACTTCTGTGCAGCTACAGTTAGTCCTGAAATATGCAGGGTCTCGTACCTCCACCTGGATTGATGGGTCTCCTATTCCTGAGAAATGAGCGGGAGTTATAAACATCTGTGCTTTTTCTTAAGTGTAGTGCTTTCCAGTCATTCTGTCTTCACCAAGCGTAACTTACTTGCTGACAAAAGTGCATGAGCAGCGCTCCTCTTTAATAGTCTGCTATCGGAGCTGCTGTGTTGGTGCTGTAGAATGGTGAGACGCCAAGCTGTGAACCACCATATGCACTTGGCAGTCTTTGTCTGGTCTTTGTTCAGCCAACCTCTTAGCCTTGCCACCTATAAAGATAATGAATGCAAAGTGGTCCTCTGCTTGCTCTTAAAATTAGATGCTCAGCTTAAAGAAAAAGTAGATAACTTGATGCTTTGCAGTAACTAGAAATTTCAAAATAAGGGGTGACGGTTCACCAGCAGCACTGATTTTCCTGCTTTTTGATGTTTTTTGAGGGAGGATCCTTAATGGCTTTGAAAAGCGAGAAGAATGCAAGATTTCACTGTTGTAGAGAGATTATTTGCAAGGGGAAATTGTTTTGGCACTTACTGTAGGGAAAGGGGTGGATGTTGAAAAAGCATCCAGAAATAGTAAACAGTCCCCTCACCCCTCCAACAAAATGCATTTCCTGGAAATGTATAGCAACTCATCTCAGATTCTTCCGTTTCTCACACTTGTTTTTTTCTTTTCTCTAAATCGCAAAAATTAAAATCCTTACTTGAATTAACCACTTACTGAACTGTATTTCATGAGCAGAAAAGAGCAGCTTTAATGTCTGACCTTCTTTTTTGGAGATATGTGATTCTAGCTTGTATGTTTTTACGATCACAGTCCTTTCTAAGCTGGATTTAATGTAATAACTTGGTCCTGGCTGAGAGCTCATATGAAAACTTTTAAAAGCTGGCCTCTTACAGCAATTTATCAGGCCTGTTTAGGATTGATTTCCATTATAAAACCCTGGTTACAGCATCCCAGATGTCATGGTGCCTTGTGAGTTCTATATCTTGTTTTAAAAAAAAATAATAATCCAAAATCACTAGTTGGTCTGCAAGCCTTGATTTACACAGCATCCTCCTGATCAGCTTATGACATCCCAAATGTTTGTTGTTGTTGTGTTCCCTCCTCCCTGCCCCTTATCTGCTGTTTCTCAGCAAACAGCTTCTACCCCTGCCCTACCTCCTGGTTGCACCTTTTCTTCCCCTTCACCAGACCAGCAAACCTGAGCTGCCTAGACGGTGCCTGATCACGCAGCCCTGCAGTGGGCACACGAGCACACTGCTCTTCTGATGGCTTCCCGCAGCCTGCTTGCTTTCTGCTAGCCCTGCTCTGCCACACTGGCTGTTCGCAGGGCCCAGCTCCTCCTTTGCCAACAGATGCCACTTCTGTCTCCTGAGGTGTTGGGCTGGAAGCTGGCTCTGCAAGAAGCAGGGCAGAGCCCTGCTCAGCGAAGGACAGGTTGTTTGAGGGATGAGAGGTACAGAATGGAAACTTCTGCCTTAAAATATGCGCTCCTGAGCTTGTTTGCAAGTAACTGGAAAACCACCCTTTTCCTGGCAGAGCTCTCCCTAAGCAGTTTTTCTGTCTCTCTTTAAAACCTGTTTAGTTGCTCACTACTGAATGCGTGGGAATGTGGCCTAAGGCTATGAATACTGTGGTGATCAAACTGATTTTAGATGTGTGTGTGGGATTCCCCCAAAGCTGGCTGTCATTACTCTGTCAATGTGGCTGAACCCGTGCAATGGAGTGCTCTCTTCCAGGGTAGCTGATTTTGGCAGTGTGGACAGAATTCCCACCACGTACCTAGCAGTTTTTAACCAAATGTTTGCTACAGACTGTGCATGTCCTGAGATAAACTATAGACTGTCTTTACTCTAAAGCAAGTAATAATTGATTTTAATCATGAAGTTAACAAGACAAAAGTCTCCTGTTGGTCTTTCATAAGCCCTCATATTTCTTCTTGGCCACCTTCTCTTGTCTTACTGATGCTCTTTTTTTTGGAGGTGGCAGATGAAGTTTTGGAGCATCAGTCTTTCTAGAAATTATACATCTATGTAGAGTCAGGGCAGGAGTGAAAAACATAACCATGATATCATATGCTACCTACACAATTACTTTTCTTTGAAGGATCTCCTGACAACCTCTTTCACCAGAATTTAGCTCTGTTGTCATTTTCCTATGATTTTTGGCAGCCAAGCAGACTCAGCCCAATTAATAATTGTTAGGCAGATTAAAAGCATAGGGACGCAGAGAACAACAGTTGTACCCACTAACAACCTTTTGTTTTCAACAGGTTCCACTGTTTTAAATAGCTATTCTGGGGTGTTCAGGAGCGCTGATGCAAAGTGGCCGTTATTGGTAGTTTCAGAATAAATCCCCAAAGCACAGGCTTCTTCAATAGATACCTGCACAGTGGTGCATTGTTGTGTTGAGGAGGAGAATTCTTTCCCTGCCATAACAAGCTGTTTGGCTTAAAAGTACAAGTTAGCCTCTGGTATATGTACGTGTAAAATGCTACAGCCTGTGCAATACAAATATTCTGTTTTCTTTCTCCTCACAAAGTAATATTAGGGATAAGAACTGAATTAAAGCTTACTTTCTTTCACAGAATTCCTCTGAGAGAGAAGACTGTAATAATGATGAGCCCCCTAGGAAGATCATTCCCGAGAAGAATTCACTTAGACAGGTATGTGATCAGTCTCTTTAAAAATGCAATAAAACTTTCTAGCTGTTTGAATCCTTAAATGCTTCTGGAAGCTGAAGTCTGACTTGTGCTCATGGAAGTCCTTTCTTTTCTCCTTTGAAATCTGAACAAGTCACATTGTACCCAGGAAAATCAGACACAGAGATTTAACTTTCAGGAGAGTTTGATGGCTCTTTCTAAAGAAATCTAGACTTCTGTATAATGCAGTCAGCTGTGACTCTAGTTTTATCATTCTCCATTCGGTGTTCATCAAGACCTCTTCAGCCTTTTCTTCTGTAATTGTTCCTGTCTTGTTTGTAGTGTATTTTGCCTTGCTTCAGATCAAGAGTCTCAAAGTATTCTACAACAATTAGGCTTTTCATTGGCCTTGAAGGTAAATTTTCTTGGAGGTGATGGCCAGGTTAATAACCTGAAAAATGACCTGTTCTTGTTTCTTCTACACTTGTATAAATTACTAATGGGTAGAAATGAGAAAGGATGGTCTGATAAAATATAATCTCTTTGCCTTTTATATATAGTAAAGCAAATTTCTTACAAATTCAAAATAATTATTTTTAAGCCCCATGGTCAACAAAGGGAGTCTGGCTTGTGACTTCTGGGGGATTTAGGTTGGATTTAGTGATTTCAGATCCCTTTTCACCTTGCTCTTTCTCCCTAGTGCAACCTTCAGGCAGAAGAAGCAAAAATACATCTGTGCCTCAGCTGCCCAAGGTTGCTGCCTGATGACTTAAGTGAATACCCCAGGCCACACATTGCAACAGCTGACGAATTGGCACATTTCCTTCTGCATCTCAGCCACAGGAGCAGCAGTCTCAGGCAGAGGAATAGGGTGGTGAACACTGCCCCACTGCTGCTATTTCCAAGAGAAATTGTGGGTCAGAACCATCGTAAAGGAAGAAATATCTTTTTGATATAGTGTGCTTGTGCTCAGAGTTGCTGTTTTGGGGGTGTGTGTTGTTTGTTTTTAATAATGTATTAGGAGTGTTTGATTTTGTGGGAGTAGGTGTCATGTGAAGGACTACATGGGTCTAAGACAGGACCATCTAACAGATGTAGTCCATGTAAGTCTTTTAGACAAGAGGCGATATGCTAGGATAATGAGTGAGGTCCCAGATATTGTTGAGAAAGATTACCTTGTAGAATTGATTAAATATGTTACACCAAACTTAAAATGTTTCTGGCATTCAGCAACAAACAATGGGAGTTAGGGGAAGAGGGCAAAGTTACTAGGTCCCTACTGGGTGTCCCCAGCACACCAGAAAACTGGTTTTTTTTCATCTTAGAGTTATTTTATTGATAGCAAGCCTTTAGGTTCAACAAGAAAAGGTGTATGTCTCTTCTCCAAGAAAAGGTTCATAGTAAGAGATGTTAAAGTCAAAAGGAGCATGAGTTTTGTTTTGTGTGCCTTCTCGTCGCATTGAGTCCTTCCTCGTGATTACTAATTAAGGAGGAGACAAATATTAATGAGCATTATTGTACAGATTAAGAAGGTACAGTTTCTTGAGTTGGGTTTCCCTTCCATTATATTTCAATTTGTGGAAGTGTTCTTAGTTTTCAGGGAAAGCTTGTCCTTCCCACAGGCCCACAATTCATCATAGCCAGGGTGACTAGATATCAAGAATACACCTAAAAAACCACTTGTACTGTCCAAATATTGCATATTGGAAATAATTCACATGGGCCTTGTTTACATTGAAGATGGTTAGCTGTGTTTCAGGATACTGTTGAGATGCGTCAGTCTCCATCTTTGGGTCCAGTCTTCACAGTGACAGATGCAGGACAAAATCTTTGGGTCTTCTGATTGCTATCTGGGCCCTTTTGTGTTGAGAACAGTGTTTGTGGACAAGTTCAAGATGTAGTCTTAGTCTTAAAGGAAGTGCCTTCTTCTCTAGATCACAGGAGGTGGTTGACCACCGTTTTGTGCCTGTTGTAGAAGGAATTTTGGTTCTTTCCGTAGACATAAATTAAGCTGTCCAAGCAGTTTGGAAGCTTAGGATTGCTCCTCTTCTCTATTAGTGATGGACAAGAAGTAGTGGGGAAGTTTTCAACTCTTGTTGCAGAAATCAGACACATATGTAGCCATGTGCCCATATGCTCCTCCTCAATGAGTAGAGTGATGCTTACTAGAAAGATCTGCATCTCCTACAGGAAGGTGTGCAGAGTGGCTACACTGTCTTACGTCCATCCATACTTTCTAAAACCAAAAAGATCTGACCTGCAAATGCTGTCAAAGCAGTAATAGACAAAAAATGCTTTCCACCTTAGTGGAAAGATGCTAACTTGGTAAATATTGAGTGTACAGTTTCATATTTTCTGCCCCTCCCTTAACAGACCACTGTTAAAATTTCATTATTGGGGAACATGGACCTACATGCACAGAGGAATTAACTGTATGTAGGTAGAGGAGAAGTCTGTTTACTTAAATGGTCTTTCCAGTGAAAGTGTCCACATATTTTTGATTAGTTTTAGAAAATTAATGAGATGCATCAGACCACTTCAGGGGAAGTATAATGTCTTGACATGTTCAGCTGCTGGCAAGTTTTAAGTTAAAGGTGTGTTACCTTTTCTTGCCTTGTTTGCCTTGCTGGTTTGCAGCCTTAGCTATAAATGTTTTCTTAGGTGGGTTTGTGGAACAGACATACCAGAAGGTGAAAGTAATAAGGAGGTGTAATGGTTACTTAAGCATCTGAAGTTGTAAGCAGGGGCTGAAGACACCCATTTCTCAGTGCTGTGGACCTCTTACTAGGAGAAATATCATTCTTCTGTTGATTAAAATGGTTTTTGGAGAAGGGTGTCTTCAGATGTCTCAACAAGTGGAGCTGTGTTCTTGGTGTGCTGGAAGTGGAAGACACAGCCACTCTTAGGTACATGAGGGACAGCAAGGCAGAAGAGACATGGATGTTAGCAGTGGGAAAGGAAACAGAAAAAGGCAATGAACTTGACACTGTTAGCTGCAACAGTGAAAAGATCTAAGCTATGACAGACTTTGAAGTAAGGATGCAAACGTTCAGTTCTTGTTGAGTGCTTGATCTGACAAAATTAAATTGTGAAGGGGTAAACTGAAAATCATAGTATGAAAACAGACTTCGGAAAAAACAATGACAAGTGGCAAAAGTTTTTGGCAACTTTATTTAAGCTAACAAACGAATTTTCACACTGCAAAGTTATAAATTAATTTTAATAGGCTGATCCAGATGGTCCATTTGGAAAATGGATAGCTTGATCTGTTGAAAATTAAACTAAATTTATCTCTCTCATACTTCAAACTGAAGTAAGCGTGAGAAGAGTGCCCATTAAGTCCAGCTCATACAGATGGACCGGCAGGTCACACATGGGACTAATCTGATTCATTTTAAAAATAAATGCATGAGTTATTGAATCAGGTTCCTGTTTCAAGCCCTGCATGTGAGCATGTGTGTGTGTGTGTGTGCCGCCCTTTCAAAGGGACTCGCAAATGCTTCAGTGCCTTTTTAACCTGTGTGTTTCCATTTTAATTCAACTTCCTTGCCAAAAAACATAATTAGTTTTCAGT
The DNA here is from genome assembly GCF_047716275.1 of Strix uralensis. Classification (NCBI taxonomy): domain Eukaryota; kingdom Metazoa; phylum Chordata; class Aves; order Strigiformes; family Strigidae; genus Strix; species Strix uralensis. The sequence goes on along the minus strand of NC_133978.1, from coordinate 27,615,417 downwards.
GCCTATCATTTAGCGTTAGACCCAAACACTAGATTGATTAGGTCAGACATTTGTTATTTTAAGGGCTATGTCTCCATTCTTCATTTATGAAGAACATGAGCTCAATAGTCTTGGGGAGAGAGCCGGCCTTTAGAAATGGGGAAGGGGAAGCTCTCTGGGGGCCCCTCCAGCCTTTTAGCTTCTGGGTGTCTTTAACAGAGCCATGAATGCAGATTTGTAAATTTATTGCAGTGCCATCTGGTTTTTTTGCAGGAACCGTATTATTGTTGGCTCGTATCTGTCTATTGTGGTGGTCACTCCCCGGGAGCTTGCCCTCATAGTCCTAAGGAAAGTGATGAATAGTGGGGGTCAACATGAATAGGTCACAGGGCAGCTGTCCGGGGCTGCCCTGAACTTGATTACCCCGCTGTTTTTTAAAGACGACGGGCACAATGCAGGTTGTTTAAAACCCTCCCTCCCTTCTCTTTGGTGCAGCAATAATGAAGTGCCGTTTGCTGCTGTGGTTTGTCTGTGGGTGAAGGTGCCTTGTGGGGAAATGCTGGCAGCAGCGAGGCTGCCGTACTGTACCTCCTGCAAACCTCACATTGGACTCTGCTGTCTTTCTGTAAGCTTCCAGATGGAAGACCGGGGGAAAAAATCCCTGTCTGTTACCCCATTCAAACAGGCCCCTTAGCATTTTCAAGAATTTTCCTTCTTACCATTTTGGCACAGAATATTACCTCAATTCACTCTTACAAATCATTTTGTAAAATTACGTATAACACCTAAAACATGCTCTAGGCAATATGTCAAAGTTAAAATAGGTGCAGTCTGAGCTTAGGAGTTTAAAGCCAATACTCAAGCAAACCGTAAGAAACAGAAAGTGGTTAAAGAAGGTAGAGCAAAGGAAACACAAAAAGTAGCAACCATCAACCATTTACTTCCAGCTGGAGGCCTCATCCCATTGCTTAGGGCTCCTCTCAGGCATATTTCTCCTCTCCAAAAGTATTTCTGCTGTGCAGAGTTGAAGCCCTCTTTTCGACTGAGGAAAGTTAAATGGTGGGGAGGGAGTGAGGGTCTTCCATCTCCCTCCCTCCAAGGAGCATGCTGCAGTTCAAGTTTGCCTTCTGTTGGAGAGCTGGCCAAGGCAGGACGTACCTGGTCTATAAAGTTATCCTGGTTACCTCACCTTTTATGCTATTAACGCTTGCTAGTAAGGAGTTGCTGGTTGAAAAGCCTCCTGAAATTGCTAGGAGTACATCCCTAGTCTTTTAAGATTATTTTTTCTGTTTAATTTTTTTTTCTTTGTTCTCAAACAACAACAACAAAATAATATCCGTTCCTTTGTGACACTTAATGCATGTTAAAAAACTAGCCAAGGAAGGTTGTGCTGGAGTCTAAGTTACAATGGGAATGCTGCTTTGTGGCGGAAAGGCCACTGGGCTCTTTCAGCATTAGTGCTAATAGGAATCTGTCACCCCGCCGCATTGCTGCATTCCTCTGTAATTGAGTAAATTGCAAGTGTTGTCTGCTCCCCCCTGCCCTTTGTGTCCATGTCCACTTACCATCCGAAGAACGTGGGCAGTGATAAATAAAGCACTGAACAGGGCTCTCAACTCTTTGAAAGCAGCATGTTGCCAGCCCCCTAGTTATATTTCTTTAAGTGTTTATGTTTTTCTGTATTCTTTCTCTTGTGTAGCTGGAACCCTGGGGATCCAAAGCCATGAGAGAGGCCAAGAAGCTAACAAAGTAGCTGTCCCCTTGTTAGCTTGTTCCTTTCTTCTTTAAAAAACAAGATGAAAACCATCTGGCTCAGGGCCTTACATTTTCCTCCCCCATGCACCTCTATAGATGAAGAGTTTCACCTGCAGTGAGGGTTTACATTGATTAGGGAGGGAGCAGTAATTCAAGCCTTCATCCACTTCAGTGGTACTTTGCAGTCTTTAAAGGTGCTGACCCATTGAGTTAAACTGTCAAGGGAGGATAAAAAAGGAGCTTCATCCCGGGAGGTAACAGCTGCCAGGTTTTCAACACCTTGCACGCTGCTGGAAAAATGTCACAAATTGTCAATGGAAAGAAAAATCACTTGGCTGCCATCTTCCCTTAATGATGTGCCTTATAAAATGAAAGATTTAAGGGTTTTAAAATCAGCAAGTAGCTGTCAGGAAAAAAAAATCCTGAGGGATTTGGAACAATGGGCCCAACAAGATGTATCCTGAAAGACTGCGAATAATACATCCAAGTTGGAATAACCAGATCTGATTGGGATGACCATGTTTATCATTGCACAGTGGGACAAGAGGGAAGTGAAAGGATCAGCAGCACTGAAGTCTAACATTACCATGCCTGTATTTTAAAAAAAAAAAAAAAAAAGTGAAAAAAAAAAAGTCTGATTCATAAGCCAGTGAACTGAGAGAAGACATACTGTATTTCTGCTCTTTTGAGGACGATTTGTTTTCAAGCAGCTACCAGATGGCTAAATACCACGACATTTCCTTTTTCTTTTTTTTTTTTCTTCTTTTCTTTAACAAGAGATCTAGTTCTCCTTGCTCTTTGTTTTTGTTTGTTTTAATGCTTTTACGTCGCTGAACAACCCTGTGGTGTTTGGGCATTGTGGCATACTCTTTTTTGTTTCCCCCGTGCATTGATGGATGAGGAAAAAAGATCTTCAGCTTTAATGTAATTTCAGATAACAGGCAGTTTGGAGTAAGGCTTGTTGTTTGTATTGTCTTGAATTTTTTTGTTTTGGGGCCTTTTTTTTCCTGTTTGTTTTAGGTAAGTCATTTTAATTGTACTGAGTAATTAGAAGGTACACACAGCCAAGGGAGCTTTGTTATGGTAATTGCTCAAGAAAACCCACTCCCCAACTACCATTGCCATGTGTTGAGACACGTCTTCCCTCTAGTGGCAATATTAAGGACTCTGGCTTTCACAGTCGGCAAGGTGTAATTGCAATATGACAAACTGTGCTTTAGGGAAAATCCTGTAAATGATACAGTTTTTTGTTTGGCTAGTCTTTATTTTGTCTTACGACTTTCCGTGGAGACTACCCTTCCCTAGGCTGGGCTAGGGATAACAAAAATTTCATCTTAAGAAAATAATCGCGGTGAATCCTGGGTAATGTCTTACAGCTTGACTTAATTCTAGTCGTCTTTTTAATTACCTGTTTATAAAAACGTTTTTAAATTTGTTGAGATTACTTAATTCTTTCAGAAGAAGCACCTCATTTGAAATAAATAAATAAATTGCATTTATTTTAAATAGTCCATGTGAAAGACCTTTAAAGGGTAATTAATGCAAGTCTCCTAAGACTCTAAGTAAGATGAAAGCGATCTTTCCAAATCTGCTGGAGTGATTTGTTTATATAACTTCCCACTTCTGCTGAATTCTTCTGAGTCTAATAACTTTTTTTCTAACCGTTTGGCAATTTGTGCTTAGCTACAAAAGGCCTTGTTCAAAAAGAACAGTTTAATAATCTTTTCCCTGAAAATGACTTGAAGGGAGGGTATGGGTTTTATCTTTTTGCTGTGTTTTTATTAGTGTTATCTTTCTCTGATAAATCATGTAATTATTAACTATTGGGGGGGGAAATCTTATTGAACTCCTGGGTTGCAGCTTCTATTAAAAAGTGGAGTTTTGTTCAGGGACTGGGGATTCTCGGAATAAATGGTCAAAGAAATGGATTTCAGTTGGCGGAAAAGCTGCACGCACACGCACAGAGTTCTGCCTGGGGTTTGAGGCTTCAGGTTGGCATTCGGTGTTTGCCCAGAGCTACGCGGACAAGAGTAGAAATGTTTATGTGTTTGTGTCAAAGAGCAGGATTGTACTTTCTTTAAAAAGAAAAATGTAACCAAAGACACTTATGGAATGAGATCAGATACAGCTCTATCTTTAGTGAACCATAGTCTAGTGTCTCTGTGGCATTTTAAGCTTTTGGCTGAGAGTGAATACAGCTTTGTGGTTCCCCTGCTTCTGATGTGATTTGGTGCTCCCATATATTTGTAGGTTTGTTTTTTTTTTTTTTTTTTTTCATTAGGGCTTGTTTTGCTATAGGGCTGCTTAACACTGTTCTCAAACGGCTTTTGCAAGGTTAAAGGAATGCAGCTTGGTAACAAGTTTGTGTCATTTTAAATATATACCTCCCAGTAAATAAGGAGGAGCCTTGCAATCAATCCCTTTTAGTGTGTTATATGTTTCACCTGACAACTAAACCCTCTATTGATTAACCATTACTTTGTTAGATAATCTCGTGTCATTGAAGCCACTGTAAAAATTAAACTCTTTAAAATGTTTTACCCTAGCAGCAGTGTGAAAATTGAAAACTTGTTCAGAATTACAGCCAGCTTCCACAAAGAGGGTAGTTTTCAACAAACTGGTTTATGTTTGCATGCTTTATATGCAATATAAAAGCATATTAAAGCACTCCAACGCAAAGCTATCTCCTTGTGGCATTGAACCAGGCTACCATTTCAGACTGCTTTTCCTTGGTGAAGAAACCTCTTATCTTGATGAAAGGTGAGGAGAAACTTGAACAGTCTTGGTGAAAATTAGATGAGATTCATAAAAGGGTTGAGCTTTAAAGGTGAGCTTGAGAAATTTGCTTTTCTGAGGCTTGGTTTTGATTTTCTTGGTTTTCTTCCAGGTTAGTCAATATTCTCATGGGCATTGGAACGAATGGAAGGAGGAACTCTGATGTTGCAGTGTAGCATGAGACACCATCAGATGTTTCACCTAAAATGCAGGGCTCTGCATCATTACTTGAAGATATGACATTCATTCTGCTTTCAGTTAGATCTATTCACTAGTAACTGTTAGTGTACAAACACAAATATGCCAATATCAGATGAAATCAAATCTTCATGTCTAGCAGTAATCTTGCGTGTCTCAGTAGCCAGTAACTGCTGCCTACAGAGAAACATTAGAAGGCAACCATAGAGTACTACATTCACAATATATTCTCCCAGCTTCTTATGACTTGACTTCATGAGGCAGATGCAGCTGCTTTGACTCTACCTATCAAGTAGAGTGACATTACCTCTTTTTCCCCTTGGACTTTAAGGGAGAACTAGGCTTTCTTCTGCATTTTTGCTTTAAACCTTTTAAAACATATTGTAGAACGTGCACACGAATCTTCTTTACCCTTTTTATTCATCCCACAAGGCTAATAATGCATTCTTCTGTGAGAATGTGAAAATAAGAACTTCGTAACTTTGCAAACATAGTAATGGATGTTGAACTGAAGATCACTGTGTGTTTTATTCTCAAATCTGCATCCTGATGGGTTGAATCCATTATACATACTCCTTTGAATTTTCTTCTTTTCCCCCACTTCTTTTATTGAGAAACAAAGAGCTGCTGAAAGACTAAATGGTCATCTGGTAATTTGGCACTTACATAGATTTTATGTAATAAAATTACTGTGTGAAAGTTGATTCTCACAGTGAAAGCATGTCCTTCTCTCCTTTCTGAGGCTGAAAAGGTTGGGAAGGAGGAGTTTAAGTGTCGTTGGCATGTTGTCAAAGGGCAGAGAGGTATTGATAGTGCGGGAATGACCAGGTCAGTCAGACCCAGAGTCTGCTTATCCAGTGCTGACTCCAGCACTGTCAGTGGAAGATGCTGTTGAATGAGAGCAAATGGGTCTGGCTGCTCTCTGTGCTCCGTTCCTCTCCTGCTTCTGGAGCATCTGCCACTGTTGCACTAGGGGTGTCTGAGGGATATCTCTGCTGATTACTCTGTGGACCTGCTGCCCATCAGTTTGTTTAATCCCTTCTTCCACTTGCTGGTGCTGTGTCTCTCCACGGTGTCCTGGGGCAGCTAGCTCCAGAAGTTCACTGCCTGCTGTGTGAAGAAGTGTTTCATTTTATCTGCTTTAAATTTATGAGTTCCATCAAGTGTCACTAGTACTGGTATTGTGGAATTTGATGAACAAGTTATGCTGGAAGTTCAGTTGGTGCTGTTCACACTGTGGTCTAATGTGTGGTTGAAAGTAATGAAAATCAAGCAATACATTTGAATAATTAGTTGTATCTACATTCTGACATGCACACACCTTTTGAATAGTGGCATAGTGAGCTTCCTTCTCAGAAAGTTCTAGGGTTTTTAGATTTAGTATTTCACATTGTGTATTTGGGTTGTCTGCTCTTTCCCATTTGTAAATGTGAGCAAAAGCCTGTTGTAAGTCTGGCTTTTAAAAAGCTGGCTTGCTACCAAGGTTTGTGCATACCTGCCTTAGCAGGAAAAAGACTGACAAGATCTGAGTTTGGTTCATGGTTCAGTTAATGGAGCCACAGGCTTCCTTGTTGCTTTCAGTAAATGATTTTGTGGCTGATCTTTTCATCTGCAAAGTGGAGTTAGTAGTAATTTTCTTTGAGACAGGGCTCCTCATAAAATTTACAGTATGTAGCAGATAAGTTGTACAAAAATACTGCTACTGGAATTTTAGGAATTAAATTGCAAATGAGAGAAATCACAGATTTATGATAAATGGGTTAAATTACACGAATGTAAATACTGAACAAAGACTCTTACCAACTCTTCATGGTTTTACACCTTCAGAATCTGGTTGAATTTAACTAACACGATGCTTATAAAATGAAGTTTGCATGGAGTGTCTGAACATCAGTGCACAGCAGATGGTGTCAACTTTCTGTCCACCAGTTGGGCCGCTACATCTAAGCCACAGTTTATAATCGTTTATGCCATTCTGATCTTTCTTCTGAGGAGAAAGTTCTGTGCATACCAGAGTGATGGTTTTATGATGTTGGCAAATATTTGCAAGAGGCTAGATTGAGTCCATCAGACTTCTGTTTGCTTGTGGCCTAATCCCAGTTTGAATCTGAACCTCCCCTGCTGAAAGATGCACTCTGTTCATCTGCACGGCATTTTGAAAGGATTTGTGTGTTTGAATTTCTCTGTTTCTTCTTCTGGATCCAGAGTCAGAAGTTGCTAGCTGGCTGCTACTCACAGCAGACATCAGTGTTATGACTTGTAAGGAGATCTGCTGGAGCCAGGATATTCTGCATTCCTGTCTGTCACTGGTTGTTTTCTGGTTAGAGAGCTTACTGAGAAATAAAACATGAACTGCTAAAGCAATGGAGAAGATAGGGCTTCTGTACCCCTTTTTGTTTCTGTTTCATGGTGAACTTTAAAGGGGTCTGTAAAGAAGTAAGGTGGAAAGACTGTGATTTCCTGAATTTCCTCAAGAGTGTCTGTACTGTGCTGGACCAGTACAGATCCACCTGCGCCACTATACTGATTTCCCATGGTGGGCAGTAAGGAGTGTTTAATGAGGATTGTAAGAATTTAGGTGAATAATGTTATAAACTGATTGTGGGTGAATAATGTTATAAATTGATTGTGAACACTCAGTTCCCATCAGTTGGTGCTTACCCTCCTCCTGAGCTTTTAATCTCTCTGTATTCTTGCCTCTTATGTCTTTTTACAGTCTGTTCCTCTGCTGCTTTGTGTGTTGCCACTGACTACGTCTTGCACAGTCAGGCCTGTGTCAGAGGGGCAAAAAGGGGAGATCGTTTGTTGGTGGTTGGTGTTGAGGGAATTTGGCTCTGACAACGAAGCTTTGGGGTAGAGGGAGAGGTTTAGGAGCCCTTAGCATGCCAGTGTTGCCCACAGGTTTTGTAACCTATGGCGGTTTGGGGTTGAATTAGTTTCGAATCAAACAACTATAAATCCGTAGCAAGCCCTGAAAGAAGGATCTTCAGAGGTTGCCAGTGAATATTACAGGGAGAACTGACAGGCAGTTCACTACAGATCTTTGTGCATCCTCCCCTTAAGGCAATCTTAAAAGTATAATGAATGTTAGTATGTTTTAGTTAGTGCTCCTGGAAATGTCTTTGTAGCAAGTTTAATTTCATTCTCTTTCAACATGGTTCTTGGGTTTTCCCCACACAACTGTTTGAGGTAGCAACATCATCTCTGTGGTCCACTTACTACTCTTGCAACAAAGCAAGTTTGTGCTTGCTTTTGGGCTGCCACTTTTGCTTGGGAGCAGTTTTCTGTAAATGATGACAGGCACTGGGGTATTAATCCAATACTGGAGCTTTTAGGTGCTGCTATACTCCTACTATGACTAGAAAATGTGAGCTTAATCAAGTAGTAATTAAAAAGGTGTTGAAAGTCGGGGGGTGGGGGGGTGGGGTGTGGAGCTTTCATTAGAAACTCCTGAGTTCTTCAGACATCTTAGTTTAAATAGCCAGATCAACCAAAGTATAATTTTAATTGCACTTCATAAGTACTCTTCATATGCTGCCCTTAAAAAAGGGAGAGACTATGAGTAATGTGTTCTGCAAAGACTCCAAAGTCTGCAGCCACAGCTGAGGGTCCCCTGGGCAGGACAGTGTATATGTTAAAGAAAAAGACATTCTACTTTAAAAGAAAAAGCTTTCCAAAATCGAGAAGATTAAATATGAGTGAGATGTGGTGTGCATTTGCTCCCTTCTGATTATTACCCTTGTACTGTCCCTGTGTATTTTTACCTGGCAAAGATAGGGGATGTTTTAATAAACATTTGACATACACTGTGATAACTAGTGTGTAGTAATCACCTTGCTTCAGTTGTTCAGTTATGCAGCATTTTGTGAAAGAGCAAACAACTGAGTCTTTTTTTTCCTTTTTCAAAGGAAAAGAGGAGAGAAATTTTTTTTTTTTTTGAATCTCAGAACTATAAAATTGTACATAGCTTCTCAGAGGACATCCATGCCCTGAACATAGGCTTTTGCTGTAAACTAGTTTATTTTGGTTCGAAACGTTTACACCTTAGGAAAAAGGAAATGTAGTAGAGTTGTTGTGGGTTCCTGTGCCAGAAATGTGGTGCCTGAAAGAAAATTGTGTTCTTCTATTCATAACCATTTTAATCTTTCTGCAGACCTACAACAGCTGTGCCAGACTGTGCTTAAACCAGGAAACAGTATGTCTAGGAAGCACTGCTATGAAGACTGAAAATTGTGTGGCCAAAGTAAGTAAGAGAATGGCTTTGGTTTTGAGGGTTTTTTAGCAGATTGTTCATTGTTAATCAAAGAAAAGTTTTTGTTAAAAATTACAATTAGGAAAAAATATTTAAACAAAAAGCAAGTATTTTGGGTAGGCTTTCTGTCCTTCAGTGTAGAGATTTCAGTCTTGCTGTTTTTCTCTGCTGGAAATGATTACTCAAGTCCTGAGCTATCTAGGATTGAAGGGTTCATTCTGCTATACAAGTAATAGGCTTTTCCAGTGGGATGACCTATGCCTGCCATGTAATTAGCTGTGGCAACTTCAAATGATAAATGTCCAGATACATGCTAAAAATATTGCATGAGAGCTCTTTGTATCATGGTTCCCTTTCTTAGCTACCAGAGGGGAGGTGCAAAAAAGAAAGACTTTTCAATTAAAATACAGTGAATGCTGTATTTAAGGGAAGGGGAGGAGGGAGATATGGCAGTCTGAATGGTAAGAAAATGGATATATTAGCCCATCAGAGAAAAGTCATTCCTTGAGAATTGTAGTAGATGTGATTGGAAAAGATGGGGTGCCATTAGCCACCCTCTTTTCTTAAAATTCAGCATAACTAGAGTAAAACAACATACATGTAGGGCTGTTTGTGAATGGAAAACCTTTGAACTGTGATGCAATCTGTATAGAAATACCGTACCAAGGATGCATTTAGCCTTGCGTAAGCTTCGTATTTCCACTGAAAGGAAGTTTAGAATGGGCATGCAGGACAGCTCAGTGCATGCAGCCATCTGTTACCGAAACCAGCTGGCATTTTGTTGCTCCTCTGTCACCACAAACCTGACCACTCGAAAGCCTGTTTTCTCTTCTGGTTATTTATTCTTTGATCTTCTCGAAGTCCTTTTTTTTCATACTTTGAATGGTTGTTAAAGGTGCCTTGTCCCTTCAGGGACCACTTTTTTATTGACCTTTAAGATAATTTCCCAGCTAAATCTTTGCTGGGATTTTGCTGGTGAAATTTGGATGTCCCATTACTTTTGATTCCTGACAGGGAATTGGCTATCATAAAAGTTTGTCATGGTGCTTGCAGGTGGCTTAGCACTCATAAACTGTGCTCGACATGCCAGGTTACCTTCCACTGAAGAAGCACTTCTGAGAGAAGCTACCAATCTTGGTACATATTGGTAATATTTAATGCCAACACCTCCACTCTTAACTTAAGATGACTGGTATTGCACACTGCTTCCTAAGGTGCTTTATGATACAAAGTAGGTGAAACTTTAAGTAAGGTGCCAGAGTGGCTCTGACTGAATTATATCCTTGTACAACATTATTCTGATGCCATGAACCAGCTCACAGCAAGCTAACTAGAGTAAACCCATTCATCCCCATCTGCTTTATAGCATCTTGTTTGACCTGATCATCTTACTAAGGAGCAAGGATGTATAGGAACTACAGCTAATTTAAGTGATGCCTCTTTTAAATGAAATGACATACCTTTAACATCTAATGCCCTAGATAATAAACTCTTAAAATTACGTTTTCAGTGGGATCATGGTAAGAGGTGTGTATAGGACTCAAGGTGGGAACAGCAAGACTTGTTTCATGTTATTGAGGATGAATGTGAACCATCACCCTGGAGAGGAAAAAGCTTATGTTTTAAGTATTGTGTCTCTATATTCTGTAGGACAATCTGTCGTCACATATGTATGAAAAACATATATATGTGTATACATGCATATATACACACACACATACATATATATGTATTTTTATATATGTATGAAAAAACATAAGGACTTTTCTGGGGATATATTTCCTGTAGTACTAGCTTGCGTGGCTATTGTACTCCTTTCCTTTGCCTTCTCAGCTACAAACCAAAATGAAATAGGTTCTAAGAAAGTTTGTCTCTCAAATTCCAGAAGCGTTGAAGCATTTATAAATCCAGGTAGCTAAATGCAGATGGCTCAGTGGTGATGGCATAGGCAGATGGTACAACTGTTAAATGTACCATAGGTGAAGGACATAAGAAGGACAGGAACCTGATGGAGTGAGTCCAGAGGAGGACCATGAAGATTTTCAGAGGGTTGGAGCACCTCCCCTATGAGGCCAGGCTGAGACAGTTGGGATTGTTCAGACTGGAGAAGAGAAGGCTCCAGGGAGACCTTATAGTGGCCTTCCAGTACTTAAAGGGGGCTACAGGAAAGATGGGGAGGGACTCTTTGTTGTGGAATGTAGTGTAGGACAAGGGGTAATGGCTTTAAACTGAAAGAGGGTAGATTTAGATTAGGTGTCAGGAAGAAGTTCTTCACTATGAAGGTGGTGAGGCACTGGAACAGGTTGCCCAGAGAAGTTGTGGCTGCCCCCTCCCTGGCAGTGTTCAAGGCCTGGTTGGACGGGGCTTTGAGCAACCTGATCTAGTGGAAGGTGTCCCTGCCCAGGGCAGGGGGGTTGGAATGAGGTGATCTTTAAGGTCCCTTCCAACCCAAACCATTCTATGATTCTATGAGTTCAGAGGCCTTCTCCTGGCCTTATGCACCTGGCAAGTTTTATCCTCCATGTCCTATAGCCTTGGACTTTAAAATGTTTTGTCAAGTGGGTGAGTCCTGGAAAGTATAACTGCAGGTTTCTTTATCTGCAGCACTTTTCCAAAGGTATTGTAGGGTTTTAAATTTATTTTTTTTAAACTGGCAGTGAAAGACAAAAAGGATAGCTTTGGAAATGATGATTTACCTTTTCTGATTCTCCAGTGCAGTATCAGCCCTGACTGGGAGCCACATTCAGCATTATCACATGCTTGTCAGATGTGTCAGTCAATCCGCAAGAGACAATGGTTTTTCTGAAAACAGAGTTTCTGATTCTGCATCTACTTGCGAAAAAGAAAATTGTGGTCTGTTAAGACTGTATTAATGCCATTTACTGATCGTGTGCTTGATGTTTCTGAAGTTTGTTCAAGGAATGAAATGCAGTTTCCCTTAAGGCCACACACATCAATACTAAGGTATCTTTTTTCACACTGAAGCACTGTCCATCCATCAAGCTCTCTTGTGAACGAGTGCTTCTGTACAGGACATCCAGATATAAATTATCAACCTAACAATTGGCATTCTTTCTAAAATGGAGGGAAAAGAAGTTTATAATAAATAGATATGCATTTTCAAGTACAGAAGTTAGCATAGGGCCACTGTCTTTTTGACCACTCAAGGAAGTCTGTGTTTGTTAGGAAACCTTGTCTGCCCGGTTGGGATGTCATGCTGCCTGTGCATGCAAAAGCTCAGTGGCTTTTGCAAACCTATGGATTATATAGTTTTATTCAAACATTTAAAAATAAAACTAGAATATCATGTTGTGATGAATCTTTGTACATTGTTCTTAGCCCTGCTTTTCTGGTATTTGTCCTCTGAAACTCCATTGATGAGACTTGGGCATATTTGGGTGGAAGCAAAAAAGGAGCAGTAGAAATTGTTTCAAGTGTGTGCATGTTTTGACTGAAGAGGTGGGATCTTAAATTAAAAATTATATATTGTGGTGCACAGATGTCACCTGTGTGATCTGTAACATCAGTTCTTTTCCATCCTCAGGAGTTTTTCTGTTAATCTTTTGGCATCTTTTTGCCCATTGCCTTTGAGTGATCAGCAGGTCTGATGTGTATTTAACCTAATGTCTTTAAAAAGGAAATGCTGTCTCTAATTGTGTTTTTATATATGTGTACACACACACATATGTATAAACTCCTCCTGTTTATCTCTTTAGAAACCAAAAAATGTCTGCAAGAGGATTTCTTCTTATGGTACTACTGGTGTGCAACTGCAAGTGGACAGCTTTCTCAGGAATTGGTGCTAGGTGCTTAAATAAGGTAGAAATGTAGCATGAACCTGAGCTCCAAGGACAGGGTGTTTGATTTTAATGAGGCTTATTGAAAACTGGCCAAATGAGCATCTGTTCCTATTGTTTGTTCCATATTTTGTAAGCCAGTATCTTCAGGCCAGATAATGGTGTTGGTGTGTGCTTCATCCTCAATTAGAGAGGGGGACAGTTAAAAATCCCTTGGCATCTGGTATGTCACTAGGATTCTTGTGATGCTCCTGGGTGTGCAAACAAGTTTCTCTTCTGTTCTGAACCCGGGACCACTTATTTTCTGTGGTGACCTTCACACTTTCTATTTGCTGTATGGTGAGGGATGCTCTGGTGTGTCTGCAGACTCCTTGGCCAAGTCTTTGCTTGGATGGGTTATATATATTAATGTTTTCAGAGGTCTTACCTTTTCACCCTTTCATAATGTGGGCTGTATTAGGTTGGAGTTTTGCTGTTTGCTTGAAGTCTGTTAGATTTTGCATTTCCCTGGCTCATGGAAATATCCTTTTGATTCAACGTGCTCTTTTCTTTCCCAGCAAGAGACTGGTGTACAGCTGATCTCACAGTTCTACAGTCAATACGCATTTCCTGCATTCATTAGATAGGTCTTTACTGTTTATTAACTCCTGCAGTCAGTTCCAGTTCGTCTGTATCCACTATATAAAGAAGTGTTCTTGGATTCATTTTGCACATTGAATTCTTTCCCACATGTGGCAGAGATAGGCACCCTATGGCACACCTGCCAGAGACAGCACAAAGACACCTTCTAAATGGCATACAGCATCCCCAGGTTTCTACTTAGTTCTGAGCTCAGTAGCAGCTGGGAGAGGTTCTCTGCCTCTATCTAAGTGAAATTGGAAGAAGAAAACTATGGTCATGCACACTGCCCTTGAAAAATTAGTCTGCTGTTTCAGGCCACTCCTTGCTACCCACATGTGATAACTGGCTCCTGCTTTTTAAGGTCCTGGCCAACCAAGGGACTTCTCAGGGTCTTTTAAGCATGTTGTGTCTTCTAGGGAATCTTTGATTGCTGTTCATCATACTTTTAAATGTGCACGCTGCAGGGGTTACAGTATTAAACTAGGAATCTAGAATGGGTTTATTCCCTTTATTTTTAGCACTGTGATTTTTATTCTCTGTGGCCATGATGGCTTTTCTTGCTCCTCATCAAAAAGGGAATTGAATAATACTCTCCTTGCAGAAATGTTATGAAATTTAGCTGTATGATACTTTTTTGACCCTTGGATGAAAAGACCTGCTTAAGCATGTAATGATGTTCTGCCTACTTGGCAAGCTGTTTGTAGTGTACAGGGGGATAGAGCTATGTTCCACTTAATTCTGGAGACACAGAACAGGGCTTGACACTTCAAGTATGCTATGTAAAATTTTCTTTCAAAGCTGCATAGTATTGTTTAGCTATAGCTACACATTCTACATTCAAGAGTGATTCAGCTAAAGCAAGGAGTGATGGAAGTAGCTGGTAATTGAAATCTACCTTCCTTTGTCAGTTCTTTCTGCATCACTACTTCCAAATTTTTAGAATAAAAATAGTCAGCACAATAATAACATTGAGCTCAAAAATTTTATATGAATTCAAAGGAAAAACCATGAGTACTCTTTAATAAACAAACATTTAGGGTTCCAGGCTGGATGCTCCAGTTGGCAGTAGGACAAATTGATCTGAAGAGTGTCCCTCTTGTACTCTAAAGTCCCTTTATGTCACAGATTGATGGCTCCTCTTTCCTGAGAGTGTCCCTACATTTACTTTGCATGAACAGCACAACCAGCTCAGCGTTCTGCTGTGATATACCACTGAGTTGGTATATCTTCAGATAATGCATAGTTTTCCAGTTTTGAACCCTTTCCAGTCGTTGAGATTGAAATTAGAGCAATTTAATCATGAACAAATATTATTTGACTAGCTACATTCATTTTCCTGATACTCCTTCTACTGTTTTAATGAGAAAGTATGTTCCTCCATACCTTAATTTTTAGTATTAAGCTTCTGTGTAATGATGCAGAGGGGCTGTCAGTGGACATGCTTCCAGCTCCAAATCCCTCAGTACCAGTGTCCCCTTTTGTGGCTTGGATATCCCTTTCTCTGGGATGACAGTTTTTGAGGCCGTTGCAAACAGGATAAATGCTGCCTCAGCCACTGACTAATACAGATTTAAGCATGTCATTTTACTCTTCTGTTGTAGGTATACTCTCTGTAAAAAGAGGCTTGTGTAAATGGTGGGTATTGCTGGGATTATTTAATGTTCAAAGGTGCTTTGAAACTGTGAATTCTCAGTATTTAGACAGCACAAGTACAAAACAGCATCAGAGGTTTATCTAAAAGCTTTTACCTAATGCTGAGTATCCTTAGTAATATGTCTACTTTTATCTTAATTGCGAGTTTCTCATTTTTTTTAGTGTTTTTTTTTTAGGTCAAGACAATCTTTATGCTTTAGCTTCCCCTTGGTCTAATAACCTCTTTGCAAATGACTGAGAAAGAAATGTGATATTCCTTCTCCCCCCACCCCACCCCACCATACACATTCTCCAGATTTTGATAGACTTGTTTTATTTATTTCCAAAATTATATCCGCAGGAAACAAGCTGTTTAAATTCAGATTATGCTGAAGCAAAATGGTCCTGGTATGAGAAGCAACGTGCTGTTTTATGAGCGCAGAGTCCCTTTTCTCATAACTGATTGATAGTAAATATTTTCCTGAAGAATTATTGCCAACCATGAACAGTGCAACTGTTTCACTTTTTTTTTCCGTGCTACTTGCTGTACCAGCCATTGTCTGTAATTAAGATCTACAATTCACAATGCAGACGTTTGCACTTCCTCTGGGTCTGAGCTATTTATAAGGCATTTCAGCTGTTCAGAGTTTCTTTTGAGTGTTAAACTACATGTAAACAGGCTTCTTTAGTCTTCAGTTACACAAACACCATGGAGTGGTTGTCATTTCTGCTTCTCTTACCACCCAAAATGACTTTGCATGTCAATGAAGCCACCAATTAAAAAAGAATTACACTTGGGTTTTTTTAAATGCAAAAGAGACTTTGAAGAAATAGTAATATAATAGTTAACTCATAATTGCTTTACAGCTGAGTGTATTCTGGAGATCAGTTCTCAAAGCTCTGCAGTAAGGAAGGTCAGTTAGGCGATATGCAAAATCTTAATATGAAGAATCACTTCCAAAATTTGGTCAACTCGATGGAGATGTTTCTACTGTTTGGAGCTCTGGGTTTGGTATCTCAAGAAAGTAAATTGTATTACCTGTGATGTTGAGTTCAGTAAATACTGGAAGGGCTCCCACACAGGTCTTAAAAACT
Organism: Strix uralensis; assembly: GCF_047716275.1. Classification (NCBI taxonomy): domain Eukaryota; kingdom Metazoa; phylum Chordata; class Aves; order Strigiformes; family Strigidae; genus Strix; species Strix uralensis. The sequence continues at coordinate 27,599,313 of NC_133978.1, read as the reverse complement.
CCTTCTCAGGTTTGATTGGTTGTACGGAAAAACTTTTTTGTGGTGATGACAATCAACTGGAACAGGTTGTTTGTGGAGGCTCTGCAGCCTCCATCCATGGAGGTTTTTAAGACCAGACTAGATGAAGCCCTGAGCTACTTGGTCTGACCTCATAACACACCCTGCTTTGAGCAGGAGACTGGGCTGGAGAACTCCTGAGGTCTGTTCTAAACGGAATCATCCTGGGATCTTCTCAGTATACAGGCAGTGAAAGTGTAATAGAAATCTTAAAATTTAGAAACCTGACCTGGCATCCTTGGTCAAAATTCCCCTGCACCTGTATTCTGTGTAGTGTCACATGCTGTAGTTCTACTCCAAGTGTTTGCTGGTTTGGTGATTAATTCTCTGCATAAAGAATTACAGCATTGAGGTCTTCATTCAAATCCTATCATGTTAAGCTTGTAAGGAGTGTTCACCAGGATAAGAGTTGTGAAACAAACTGGACTTGCACTTACAAAGTACTTTGGGATCTTTTGTGCTGAAAATGTGAAACAGTTTGGAGTCCAAATCATTGGTGGCTTTAGTGGTAAATCGTGGCAGACATGAAGAAAAGCATCACTTCTTAAGTAGTCACCTGCAGTGGCAGCACCCTCAGATGGTAGAGAATACAAATACCATTAACATGACATTAACTAGATATGTTTTCAGTATTTTTCAAATGCAAGAATTGAAAAAGTTGCTTGAAAAATATGTCCAATTCTTGTGCTCAAGCTTGTGGTGTGAAATGCTGGAATAATCATTTCGTAGTGTAGCCTGCTGCAGGGGAGCCATTGGTGTGGCCAAGTGTCACATTGCAGAAGGCAGAGTGAGTTCTGAGTTCAGCCTAGCAAGAGAGCTGCTAAAAATGAGCCCGTTTTTGTAGACTGATGGGGGTTAATGTGGGGTAGGCTCCAGCATCTTTGCTGTTAGGAGCAGACAGGGGAGGGGAAATAGTGTGGAGCGAGTTCATCGTCAGGCGTGTACTGCAGCATTGCCCACTGATGCATGCCGGATCACCCGCACGCAGAGATCACATGGCTCCTCCAAAAGTCAAACGATCAATTCGCCTCGTTTTGGCTCTGTACTTAATGCACAAACAGTGCGATCTGCAGGGCTGTAATTGCATTGTTAGGGCCAAGGAACAAGCCTGTGCCTTTTCAGCAGACAGCTGGCAGGGAAAGAGGCATGTTGTTAGGAAAGAGAGAGGCAAGGCAAATAAAATTACTGCTAACGCTCAGAGATCGGCAGGAGTCCTACTTGCCTAATCTTACCGGTGGGAGCAAGCGGCTGTTGTAATCCAATTATAGCAGCATAAGCAATTTGTTAGACACTCCGCATAATGTAACAATTTCCCAATAAACTCTGACTTGTAATAACGTCGGCAAGAGCCCACATAAATCTGCCCGAATGGTGGGGGCTGGAGTGTTCGGCTGGGGGCTTGTAATTTGTGCCATCAGCGCGTTTTGTGGAGTGTGGTGTGGTGCAGTCTTTCAGTGCAGGAATTTTAAGGAGAAAAGCATGGCACGCCCCTCCAAGAGAAAACCATTAGCAAGGGTCAAAAGAGATACCAAACAAAGCTGGGAGGTGGCTTTTCTAGGAGGGAGGAAAAATCAACCCCCAAACACAGGGCTCTAGCTGATGTGGATTTAAAAATATTAAAAAGCAGTAATGAAAATTGTAGCATTTTAAATTACAGCAGTGGGAGGAGGGGGAACTAGAATTACATCTGTTTTGAAGGGGGAGGGAGGAGAATACCCTTCCTTATATTTAAGCCGTTTAAATATTAAAAAAGAAGCTCAAGTATTGGAAGGGATGCTCTGTGCTTACAAGACAGAGAAGCCACGGGTCCTGTCCCAAGCAATTCATAATCTACAAAGGGAAAAATTAAACCTTTTCTGGTATCCAGTTACTCTCCCGTTGTCTTTCTTGCAGCTCCTAGCTGGCTTCATGCATATTGGCACAGCATCTTGATGATGTGTCTGAGAGATAAAACGTAGGTCTAGAACCATTCACTTTGAGAGTACCCCAGTGAATTTAACTTTTTTGGCACAGTGATGAATGTCCCCTCTGGTTCATGCAGATCTACACAAAGAACTAATCTAATTTAGATATTATTTAAAAGTAAAATCAGTCTGCTGCGCTCTGCCTGTCACTCTTGGAGCACATTGCGAGTTACAGCATCGCAGACACCAGTTTAAGGTTTATGTTTAGCAAGATTTAAGATATCATATTTCTGTTAATCCCTCTATTTAGCATTTCCCTTTGCTAAGATGCAGCTAGGCAGCAGGCAAAATAATGTAGGTCCCTTTATATACAGCACAGAGACTGTCAGAGGTCCAGGATTTTGAATGTAGTTCTTAGCACTGCTGTGGTGTAAAAATGCCTGACTTCATACTGGTAACAATACTTTATTCATTTCTTAGCTATGGGATCCTGTGAGGCTTCAGTGTGGAGTTACATTTCTGCTCTGACTCATTCCCAAGTTGTGGCAGCACAATACCTTTTCGTAGGGGTAAAAATACTTCCCAGCTGTACCAAACAGTTTCACTTATCATTTGGAGCTCTTCCTCTCAGTCCTGTGTTTTGATTCTGGGCTACGCAAAAAAACCCAAGCCCCAAACTAAATTGTTGACCTTGTACATACAGCTCACACAATTATGCCCATACGGCGTTTGCCTTTACGGTAGTACCATATTTCATGTGATTTTGGGGTGTATTTAGATATTCACCTGTCGTGTTAGTACTGAGATGATTTTTATTTAAACTGTAAAATAGTATCTGAGATGTGCCGGCAGGCTGCTGTGCAGATAATGCTGCATATTTTGCCCTTCTTTATGTGGAAGTCAAGCCTCCATTGTTCTTAATCTTCGTTGTCTGCCAGCGTATCAAGATAACAGGCTGAGACAGCGAGCATTTCCAAAAGTATCCTAATAAATATTTTCTTTCAACATAAATACGCCTTAAAAAGTGTGTTTAAAGAGAGCAGGTATTATCTTAGTTTACTGAAGCTGCATCAATAAACTGCAGTGTTTCTAATAAAGCCACTCAGTGTCTGGGTTTAACTAATGGCTGATTTTCATGGCTTTGACAGTGAGCTGTGTGCGTTATTTTCTCCTGATATTGTAAAAATAATGAGAGCAAATTAGAACAATCAGTTTACCCAGATAGCTGCTGATTGGAGGTGATGGGCAATATGGCAGCGGGTAATCCATCTTCGGGCTCCTGTCACATTAACTTCAGCAGTGTGGAAAAGATCAGGCGGAGCGAGCGGGAATCCTGCCCAATCAGAAAGCCGAAATTAATGAGAAGAGCATTGTTCTGTGATCAACCTTTTAATTAGCAAGAGTGGAGATGGAGGGAGTGATGAAGCTGGCAGCACAGCTGCACAATGCTGGGCATGTTTTCGGTGAGGGGGAGGAAAAACATGGGTTTTAAATTACCCCTTCTGTGCTCCCTGTACACCGGCAGTGTGTCTTCATTCTAAACCCCTTAAAAGATCTTAATAAACAGCCGCATCCAGGTTAATATTGCAAACGTGGCTGTTACTAATGAGTAGTTTCGAAGCAGGTCCTTTCGGGGGTCATTTAAGAAAATGTTGATCACTGTTTACAGAAAAAGAGAGGGACAGGGTTTGGTGTTGGATTTAAAGTTTCACTGCATCAAGGAAAGAAGAGGAGGGAGACGGATAAAATTAGAGTAAGGGACTGCCTGTTTTATTACTCCCCTCCTTATTTAGTATATGTTTGAAATAAGATTCCTTGGCATATATTTGCAATGAGACTCCTCAGTTAAAAATACTATGCATGCCATGTGGCTTTCAGCAGCAAAAAAAGAGGAGAGATCAAATACTGCATTGATTTCATAATGCTCCTTTTTGTTGGGTTTTTTTTTGTTGATGGGTTTTTTTGCACCAATATTTTTCAGTTTATTCACTTACCAACAACTAATTATAATTTGAAAGCTTTGGCTGCTGTAATTGCTAAGAAGATTGACTTGATCTTTTTTTTTTTCCTAGTGGTTTGATAAAATCACAATTTTCTCAAGTACATTCTAAAAATAGACACTGGAATTAATGACTGTCAGATCTGAATATCAGTCTTAGGAAAACTGGTATTTTTGTAAAGGGGAAAAAATAATGTGGAGAAAAGAGTGATATTAGGGGATGATTTCTGGGAAGGAAAAGAAGAAATATCACGAAATAGTATTAATGTTTGCAGTGAAGGAGAATCCAGCTACTTCTGATTAACGGTGTTCCTGTTCTGCCTTCGTTGCTCTCTGCATTGTGTTTTTCAGGCATTTCTTTTCTCCTTCCCCATAATTCCCAAAGAAGTTGTAACAGTTGAAGAGTGAGGCTCCGTCATTCTGCGCACAGTGTTCATGCTGCTTTTCTTTCATTTTTCTAATTGGGACGCAGGCTCTCTTCACTTCTAGGTATTTCACTTTCTGATACTGAAAAGCAGGTGAAATCTTACCAGTTTGCAAGAGAAGCCAAAAATGAGTGCACTGCACCCAGCGAACTGTACAGGCTGTTTGTGTGGCTCCGCTGGAAGCTCACACCCAGCCCTCAGCCTTGCATTGCTTTTAGGTAGGTAGCAGTAAACAGATGTGCGAGAAAGGAAAGCTTGTGTGGGTGAGGTTGGTTCCTTTGATTTTTAGTTCTAGGCAGATCTTACCATCTTTGCTTACTGTAGTATTTTGAACTTTCTTACTTTGTAACAGCGATGTAACCTCTTCCCTCCTGCTCTGTTAAAAAAGAGAGGGCTTTGTATGAGTTTGGTGATATCGACATAGTTTTTATAGCTTGAAAGACATCGCATCTCTGCAAAGAAGTTAACCTGGTAAATCACAGACCTTTTGTACTATCTAAACCAGTTGTATTTCTAATATAATAATGAGTGGGGCTTGCAGTTCTGCCTGTAAAGGTTGTCTGATATTTTCCTTTATAAGCTACTATTTAACCCTTTGATGTAAAATTTTATTTTGGCCTCAGTCTGATTCCCTTCCACTCCCGGCAGCCTGAGGCAGAAATAAAGTTGTGTGGGATGAAGAGTATTCACTTAACAAACAGCTGTTCAATATTTTATTTTATTTGTGTGGTTTGTTCTGTGCCCCGGGCTGTATTTATTGCATGCCTTTCAAGCCTGGGTCAGAATATGGAAATACAAACTTCCTCCTGGGGTTTTCCCCTGTAGTTTGAGTGCTTCACAAACCTTAATTAATCCAGCGTTTCTTGAGGCGAAGGCTGGACTCAGTGTCCTTTTTTTGCGGAGAAGTTCAAAAGTTACTTTTACAACTGAAATCTAGGGAGGAAGTAGTTTATTTATCCTAAGCAATGAGTCCTCACAGGAGGAATATTAGATTAGGAATTATGGCTCCAGTTTTTGAGATGTCTTTTGTCTTTGTCATATTCTGCTTTTCCATCTCAGTTCTTCCATCTGTAGAAAGGGATAATGCTGCTTAATATTTCCTTATTAGACATTTGGGGATCTGGAAACATGGTATCAGTTGAAGCAGGTTTTGTACTTAAGCATTATTTTTGTTTATATACATGTAATGTTGTTTTGGGCTCCGTTCCTCTGGCACTTTCTCTCTCCCCAGGTCTGTCTGCATTTTTAGAAGGCTGTGTTAGACATGTATCTTGGGAAAGATGACTTTGACAATGGTTGCAGTCAAATTTCCAATCAAATATGATCCTTATGGGAGACAAGGGGAAAGTCTAAGAAAAAGTGGACACTTTCTAAGCCAAACGTTCTTGTTGCATAGAACACCAAAAGCTCTCAAAGCCTTTTGTTCTCCTTTAATAAAACACAAAACCCGGTAAATTATTCCACAGCTGCTTGAATCAGTTTGTCAGTTCCCAAAGAAATTCCCTTGTGGGATGAAACCAAATGGTGAATTCTTACCCAAAAGTAATCTTAACTGCAGGAGAATAACAGGAAAGAGGCAATGTGTTGCAGAATTCACCTTAAGTATGGAGCCACTACCGTGACTCTGTAATGGGATGTCCCAGCATGGGGTATAATATCATAAATAGTGTAAATATGCCACATGTGAATTAATAGGCAGCCTAAGAATTGTTAATGTTAACATACATGTTAAAATGAACATATACAGCTAATATTAATTCTTTTTTAACTTAATAAAATATTTTTTTTCTAGCTCCTGGTTGGGTTTTGTAACTGGATGATTTTATCAGTGCTCGAAGTTCTTGGTTGTTTTTTGGATCCTATTTTCTGTTAAATATGTGAAACATTTTAAATTAAATTTTCACATTTAATTGTCTGTATTTTGCATTTCCTCTGTGCGGTTTTCCCACCTCTCTTCCCACCCCCATGTGCAGCATTCCCTGTTCTGGCCCCATCAGTTTGAGAGCTGCTTTGAGACTGGGGACATTTGCTCCCCAGCAAGCTGGGGGAAAAGTCATTCTCTGGGGTGTTTTTCTTCACCTTTTTTTCCTGATCTCTCTGAAGTTTTTCGCTACTATCTTTCAGGATCAGAGCTGCGTGTAGAGTGTTACTACTTAGTGTCTTCTCCCTGAGGCTTAGTGAACTTAGGGAACATTAATGTAACTCTGCAACACCCTGCGAAATAGCTGCATAGTATCTCAGGAGAAGAGTCATGTCTTAGCCAAGCTTAGATGGAAACCTGCGGAGAGCCAGGAGTGAAAGTTGTCCTTTAGCTCTACTGACAGTCTAGTCCTCTGCTTTAACTGCAAGTTCATCTTTCCTTTCAGAGGTATGTCCTCACTTTCTGGACTCTCACCAGTTTTGATCACAAGTTCAGTAATCATCACCTCTTCATTAAACTTGCTCTAAAATACTCCTCATATGAATGTAACTTTTAGAACATCAGGACTGATATAAAAGGGAACCCCATAGAGCAATATACCCACTACTGTAAAACTAGTGATGGCCTGAGGCTACCACAAAGGCTTTGATGTACAGCCAGGTTCTCAGACAATGTTGTATGTGCTCTGAGGAGGTTACAGCCATATCGGCTTCTGCAATCTAAAGAGATCCTCACCCAGCCAGGACCCCTTTGTAGAGAGGCAGCTTTCATCTTTGAGTAAGCTACCCAGAATCCCTGTATAAACTGCTGCAGGGCATACTGCTGCAGGGCAAGTCATAATGGACAAGCCAGCCTAGTTTGGATCTAATAAAGAAAATCATTAAGTAACTAGAGCCTATACAGGAAGAAATTTTCCCAGAACCCTTCCCTCTCTCTCACCCTGCCCTGTAGCTTTCAAAGAGCTCCCACAACCTCAATAAACAGATTGCTAGAAACAAACACTCAGGCAACCAAGCACACACCAGACCATGTTTAAATGACAAAAGTTCCCAAAGCGTTTCCCTGGTAATGGCCCCAAGCAGAATGCTAGACTCCATGAATCTTATACCTGTGCACTTCCTAGAGTACATACGCTCTGCCCAGCACACCAGTAGCCTTCCTGAATACTGTTGGTAAAACCAAAACCAAGCCTGTTTGTACTATGTGTTAGAATTTTCCTATCTCTAGGTAAAGTCTCTATATTTTACTTATTCCAATTATCCATTTGTTTCTTTGATCTGTGAGGGCTAGCAAACTGTCTGCTAGCTGTTGACAGAACACCAGCAACATTATCTTTAAATTTTTTTATTTTTTTATTTTTTTTTTAAAAAAACCCTGGGCTAAATTGGGTCATAATTTTCAGACTCAATTTAACTTAGAAGATTTTTGTGTATTTGAAAAAGTAATAGCAAGTCTCATCTATCTAAAGGTTTTTGTATGATTTTTCCAGCTGTGTAATCAATATTACTATTCCCCAGAAATCCTTCCTTGCTTAAAAATTACAGTAGTACCTTTTTATCGGTGAAATGCTTTAAAATTTGGAAGATTCAAAGTTTTCACTTGATTTTAACTGTCCCCTTTTCATATACACAGTATGAGTCAACATGTGATTCATGGTAACTTTGTTTTTCAAGTAATGAAACGTCGTATCTGATCTATAAAATCTTAAGTACATTAAACTTTTTGTGAGTAATATAAAAACACAAGGAGAACATTTATTTAAAGACAAATAATTTTGTAAGTTTACCTGTTAAGGTTTTAATAGCTAAACAGTTATTTATGAACTATTACAGAATGTAATTTGTCTTTAAAGAGATTATAAATCCTTAGCTGTACTCATGAAATCAATACATATATTAAAGTACTAGTTCCTAAAATATATCTTGTAGTTCCCATGAAGGTGGGGTCAGAGAAACGTGAATTTATAGGTTGCATAGATAAGTTATGAGTTGGGAAACAGGAGCAGCACTCTTGAGTCTGCAGTCTCATCTCGTACAATAATGTTTAATAGAATAGAACAGTTCTCATTGGAGAACTTGATGTCTTACCCTTGGTTTACTTCCAAATATGTAGTTGTCTTTACTTTCATTTCTGACCATTTGTCACTGTAGTAACTTCTTTGGATCAAGTGCTGACACTTAGAATCCCTTCTAATATGAAAGACCAGATCAACAGGCTTCAAATGTGGAGACACATTTACCTTCAGATTTTCCTGACACTGAACTAAAGAACTCTTCATCTTATGTGGGACCTCAAACAACACAACATAAATAGTCTGTCTGGAAGTCAGACACTTGTCTCCATCATTCTGTCTCTTGAAGTAGATCACCATCGACTGGCAGGACATGTTTTGATCCTGCTGGTCATAAGAATTGATCTGGAGTCATGCTGGGCTCCGGCTGGTACCTGTCCTGAGTTTTTGCGCTTTGTGGTCCCAAGAATGGCAGATACCCATCGCAACCTATACCCAGATAACTGGTCAGTTAGGGGTAGAAGCTAGCAGAAGACAGCAACAATGTTGAAATCAGCCATGTATCTCTTCTAATTATGGTGACAATAGACAATTGTCCCTGGAAACAATAGAGTTACAACAGCTGACTGCCCAGCAGGTCACAGCATAATCTTCTCAGTCAGTGGTAAGTGACTTGAAGGTAACTCCTCCAGCAAAAGCATAGGGTCTCTAAGGTCACTTGCATTACTAACATCCAGATCTGATCTTCATCTAACATCCAAACATCACATGAACAAACAGCTTAAAGGTTTGCCCCATCACTTATGAGAATTTACCTCGAGGCAATGAAGGTATGAAAAGAGATATTCTCTATTCCCATGTAATACATTTGTTATAAATGCATCAGAGACCATGAGGGGTATCCCTTTGAATCAACTATAGATACAGTGAATATAGCTTCAGGGCAGTCTGAAGTTACCTATGGGTTTCCTGGAGCTGAGACAGATGGATAAAACCTTACCAGAATAAATAGTGTTCCTGTGTGTCATGTGCAACTCAGCAGTTCAGCACCTAGTGGAAAGCTGTAGGTTGTACATTTCATAAATCTCAGGTATGCTCAAGCTCACTGGGCAGATACAGACTGAAAATTGACAGCTCATTTCCTGGGTGAAGCAGTCAGTCACCTGTCATCCATGATAGAGGAATGAAGTCCTACCTTTGTATATTTAACAGAGTGCAGGCCACAGTCCCGCCAGTGTTCTCTACTCATTGAAAGTCAGTTTGCTCAGTTACCAGTCAAGTTTGCATCTGTGCCCTCTCAGGTATACTCTGAGCTATAAGGTGGTGAATGTCCTCTTGCAGAACAGGATATCGCCTGGTTTGTGTCATTCTGCCTCTGGGACCTCGCAGGTCACTGGTTCCAGCCTTTTGTCTTGCAGATACTACTTTTGTCCCTTTAGTGAACTTACTTTCATCTTACAACCAGTTGAAGGTTGGCCTGAGGTCTTTTTTCCATTCTGAGGTCTTTTTTTCATCCATCAGAAGATGATTCCAGAATCCGATTGTTCTAATGACTGGAAATCCTCTGCTCCTTGCCAAGCTAGCTTATTCATGGAGAGATTGTGCCACTGGTTCTTCAGCTTGTTTCTTCCTTTTGTTTTAATAGTTCCTCTTCCCTTTTTGGAGTTTATCCCCATATATTTTTAGAGAGCAGTCATATTCTCTTTGTTTTACTAAGATAAATTGAATGGTCCTTGGGGAGTGGATTGATTTAAGAAATGAGGGAAGAGAAACATGGAAGATGTTCAACCATTTGTGGCTGAGGAGTTTGTTTTCTAGGAGGGATTTATTTATGTTTACTTTTCTGATTGCTCTCTTACACAGAAATTATCAAATTATTGCCCTAAACTGTACTGCAGCTATTAACAGTCTTATCTACATGTAAAGATCTAATTCTTCTGGCTGATGTGAACTGTCACATTAAGGCAGAGACACAACCTGCATTTCTTCTGAAAGGAAAAGGAAGCTTGGGCAAATGACTGCATGCTCCTCCTTGTTACTGTCAGGTATCCTTGTCTTTTTGTTCTCTTGGAACGTTACTCTGCCCTTTGCAGTACTCAGCGAGTACCACTGCTCGACTGGATTAGGTCTCACCAGCAGTCGCTGCCCCTAATTGCTAGGTTTTAAAATTTAGAGTTTTCTCAGAGGAAACCTAGAATGGGGAATAACTCATGTTGTGCAGTAAAAGAAACTGTTCCATATTTTTCTTCACGTATATTTAACACAATCTGTAATTTACCAAGCCAGATTTGAATTAGTTTGCTGGTGAAAGCTTGTACCTAAGATAACTTCAACAAGGCAGACAGTCCCTCGTTGCATGTGACTGATGGCTTAGTTGCGGCTGCAGCTTGGAGACAGACAGCAGTACTCACTATATATGTTGCTGAACCTCATTGTTGAGGAAAATTAAAAATGAGCAACCAAGCAGTTGCTCTCACAGACCTGAAAATAGTATTCAAAGTAGCTGCAATTACTTATTTTAACGTAATAGTGAATCTTGACAGTCAAGTAATACTTACCTGCTCAGCTCATGAAGTAGTTTGAAATTAAGGAATGAAAAGAGTTCTGTATGTAGCCAGGCAGTTTGGGTCCTGTGCCCAACAGGTGAACTTGCCGTCATAATGCCCTAAATTTGTGAAGGTCTGTCCTAATTGTGTGCACAGGTCCAGGTTTAAGTGTCTTCTCTTATGCATAAAGTCTGAGATTCTCCTGTTCCTTCTCAACACAAAATGAAACCCTTGTAACAGTGACCACAAAATGAGAATTTAGTTAAAATACATGATGATTAAAGTATTTCAGTTTTGTTTTTTCTGACCCCACTTCTGTCAATTTAAACAGTAGCTTTTGTGCTTAGACTAACATTCATTTAGAAGAAAATAAAAGTGAAAAATACTTCAGTTAACAGCTATACTACAAAAAAAATTAGATTGTTAATTAAGTAAGACTTGTAATTTCTTAGTAAAGAAAGCCCTCTTTCTTCCATATAAGTCTTTGATTGTAGGTAATAAAAATGTTGCTTAATTAATGCATGTGTTGTTTTCTTTCAAGTCTCTGGATTTTACAAAATTGTGTGAACTACAGAGTTGAATCAGGTTTTTCTCCTGCCATGTTAATTTAGATCTGTAAGCCCTGTTCTGGATCATAATTTGTAATCCCAGACAGTTCTGAGGTGGGTTGTAATGGGAATATTTTGAGATTTGATTTAGAAGATTGCAGATGATTAGGCATCGCAGTCAATTAATTTGTTGTTTGAGACCTGAGTTTTGAAATTGATTCAGGTTGTAAGTGAAGGTAAGTTTGGAATTTAATAATTTGTGGAGAGAATCAGCTGCAGGTCTTAGAGAACACATACATCAAAACAAAAACAACAGTTTTTGAAAAATTTTGAATAGATGGAGGGATGGAATTGAAAGTCAAGACTAGATTATCCAAACAAGTCTCTTGAACACTGCATGCTCTCAACTTGCGAAGCCAGAGAGCAGGGATATCTGCAGTACTCTTTAAGAACCTGGTGTTTGGTTGCTACAGAGAATGAATGATACAATAGCAAAGGTTTGTGAAGCCCAGAGTTGGAAAGCCTTCAAAAAAGTAATTCTCTATACAGCATCTTCTAAAAAAAAATTTCAGATTTTGCTTACGATAAATGAAATACATCGACATCAGACAACTACAACTTGGCTTCAGTCAAAACCTAAATTGGTTTTCTGTCCAAAAGCCTGGGAAGTGTAGATGAGCTTTGACTATGAGGTTAGAAACACAGCAAGTCACTTAGGTTGCAAGGGACCTCCAGAGGTTCAACTTTCTACTCAGAGCAGGGTCAATATTGAATTCATCAGTCTCAGTTAACCTCCACTGCTAGGTACCTGCTTCTCCCAAGTTCTACATACACAGAACATCTACCTCACAGTTCTGGGTTCAGTCTCCCACTGCACCAAGAAATGAAGCCAACACTTGGAGTACATAATGTGTTTAAGTGAGAAGGGCTACATTTGGCACTAGCTGCTGCCTCCCTTTATCTCCTAAGATAGCACCAAGGACCTCATTAAGTTACACCGTCTCGAAGTAACAGGCACAAAAACCATGGCTGCAAACGGTTTCCTAAATGAAGATGGGAGATATATTGCTTCTAATATACAGAAGTGGTCAGAGATCTCGAAAGCTTTGGTACTTGGGCATGCATGTGTGGGGAAGTGCTGTTGATGCTATGTCTTACTGCACAACCTCTGGTTGTCTCTGGTTTGGATCCAAGCCACAGCTACGTGGAGATGCAGGGGAGAACAGGTGGACTGCAGTGTCAGCCCAAAGAGGCACACAGCTGAGGGTTGTCAGCATCACTAGCAGATCTGCAACTGCAGAGGTCTTGCTTTCACTTCAGATGTCCTTTCACTCCTGCTGGACAGGTCAGATATCAGCCTGTAATCCTCTCCTGCCACATGTGAGAGGTGTGGGGAGAGAGAAGTTGTTGCCAGCGCTTTTCTCCAAGTCCTCTTAAGGGGATAAAAGGAACGGCCTTGGATGCCATCTGTACCGCGGGAGGGAAGGTCTGTGTGTCAGGATTTGGGTGCAGCAGCAAGACTGTGTACAGAGTTCGGGCCCAGAATGGCAAGGACAGCTGTTGGCTGGGACTGAGGGACACCAACGGGCGATGCTGGGAAGTTTTTGTCAGGTGCTTCTGTCATGTACTCGGGTCTAGTTACTTCTAGTCTTTCTTACTGGACTTGTCAGAGACGTAAAAACGTAGCTGTGGATAGCCTAACACATCCTATTGTATTTCCTCATCTCTGTCACTAGTATTAAAATTGCAAACTTCTAAACCCAAGCAATGTACAGAAGTCCCCTGGTGGTTACATATTGAAATTGCTGTGATGAGTAAAGGAACTTAACTAAAGCGCACCCTCCCTATGGTGCTTACCTTTAGGGGTGTGTGAGTTGTTTCCACGTTCATATTGATTTTAGGAGTGGTATCTGGTTGCAGTGTCTCAGTTTGAGAAAACTCGAGGTGAAATTTTTTCTTAACACACTCGACTTTTGATTCTGCTTTGGAAGGCTGCTGAAACAATTAGTACAGCTGTATTTTTTTCTAATTGGTGAAGTCAAGGCCATGCCTTTTCTAACAAGTCTCTTTAGGTTTTAAGTGACAAATTTGTTTGGTGGCACTTGAGGTGAAGTTTTCACTTGTGTAGTGTGGTGTGGTGTCACCTGATGACATTGCTGTCCCTGAGCACCTTTTGTGTAGAGGCCTCCAAAGAGGTTCCCAGCATTAAGCTGTGCCTTGTCTCTATGTGAAGTGTGTTAGGATACATCTATTTAACTGTTAGACTTGTGGAATGGAGTGACTTGCCTATGGCAGCACACAAAGGTAGTGGGAGAGTTAGGAGTAAAACTTGAAAGGCTTGGCTTCTATTTTCCTTTCTCATTTTTACGTTGTACTGACAGCTTTCAGTTTATCAAGAATTAATAAGTAATAACCTATGATTGAAAAGGGCTGGCACTCTTTCTGTCATGAGATGTTTTTCTGTCTTCAGCACTGTGCAGAACTCAGCAGAGTTACACCTTTTGAGGTTTACTTAAGTGGCATTACTAAGTATTTAATGTTGAAATAGAAACATGTAATTCACAACTGCAGGTGACCTGTCAGCAGCTGCATTGGGATGTTTGTCAGCTGCAAGGGAGGGTGAGGTAGCAAGACTTTTTTATGCTGTGAAGATTGAAAATTTTCAATAACTTTTTCATTTAATTTCTTGCTACGTTTCACATTGTACACACAGCTGACATGATAATCCTTCAGCTGGTCCTAAATTACATTTTAAAATAGAGATCAGTTAATTATAGCAATCTGAGTATTTTTAATCGGTTATAGAGGGAATTTCTCCTGACACTTGTTTCTCCTGAATTTCAGATAAACTAGTGGATGTATTCTTAATTATTCATGTGACAGCAAAAAGTAAATCAAATAAAAATTATGGACAACCCTACCCAAGACTGCTTTGGATGAGACAACTTAGCAGCTATGGCTCTTCTGTTTCAAGAGTGCTAGAGGGAGCTCTAACCCCTCAATCAAAGGAACAGGCTATAAATGATGCATCTGATAGTTTGGTCTGTGGTAGGAAATGTTAAATTCTCTTGATGTTTAATTTTAGTTTGTGTCAGAAGGTTGCATATGTTTTTTCCAGGCATGATCCCAAATTGCTCTTCCTAGATGAGAATATGCAAATAGTGTGTTTTCAATTATACTAAATACAGGTTATTGTGATCTGATTGAAAATACAGGAAACAAGTGAAGAGGTATCACAGAGGTGTTTAATGAATAGCATGCAGTGGTAAAGCCTAACATTCCCTTCCTTTCACAAAGGAGGACAATTCTCACAATAGAAGACCTAATGATATTTAAAATAGAATCTATTTAAAACTGTTGGAAGGAAAAGCTACTTTACTCAGCATATAATTGGTTCTTAGATGTTTAGCCAATTATTATAGTAGAAGTTAAAGAAAGGATTGTTGATTGTTAGATAAATTTACAATGGGATGCATAAGTGCATGAGGATGGAGAAATTTTTCATGTGATATGCTCCATACTGATTACATTCTTGATATGACAGGAAAGTAACTTTCAGAAGTGAGATAGAAAGAGGAAAAGGAAACTTAGCCTGTTTTTGCAGAAAGGAAAATGCAGGTAGATCAATACTATTTTCACTGTTTATTAATCTCATTAAAAGGAATAGTTGAATCATGCCTTTGAGTGAAAGAACATTATGTGGACAGTACAGTATGTTGAAGGACCAAGTGAGGCTAGCAATCCTATTCTGCCACAATTTACTGGGTTTTTTGTATTGCTTACATGTTATATTCAAACAATTCCACTTTGTGTCTACCATAGGGAGTGAAATACTGGAAGGCTCCCTCCCTCCTTTAGTTTGAGGGGCTTTTCTGAAAGATTGTTGGCAGCTAAGCACGGAGCCAAGGTGGAATCCATAGTGTGGTAGTCTGTGACTTGAGCTTCTGAGTTGTGCAATTTGAGTATCAGCTGATAGGGACAAAGTCTGCTCAGCTGAGAAACTGAATATGCCTTCCTGAAGCGCTGTTATGGTCAGAGCTGGGCACTTGTTGTTGCAGAGGTTACTATTTCTTGCCTTTCTTCTGTCGTGTACTTTCACATATCAACAGTGTTCGGCCTAACCCAATCTAATGCAATTTCTGAAGATTCAGAATTCGTTAGAGAATGTCCTTAGATTGTGTTTTTGGAGTCTTTTCTTCAGGTCATGAGTCTCTTGCCAGGTACAGATGAAAGAATGGACCAACACAATCTTAAGATATAAAGTCAAAGAAAACTTTAAGTTAGGATGGACCTCTGGAGGTCTCCAGTCCAGCTGCCTATTCAGAAGAAGATTACCTTCACAATCAGCTCATTTTGCTTGGGAACTTGACCACTCTTATTCTGAAATGTCTTAGTGTCCAGAGTTTTGCTTGCTACAGCTTGTGCCTGTGGCTCCTCTTCCTATCATTATGCACTTCTGAAAAACCTCTGTCTCACTTTCCTCTGTAACCTCCCTTTAGGTAGTGAAAGGCTAGTAGATAGCCCCCAGTCTTCTCCAGACCAAACGCATCCAGCTCCTTTGGCAATCTTAGTGGTCCTCTGGGGGAGTTGCTGCAGTTTGCCAGCAAGGTAACATTTGACTGCAAGGTTAGCAGAACAGCTCATCTCAAGAAGACAATGCTCATTAGTGAGTGAGAGTTATGGGATGATCTTGTAGGGGTTATAGGAGGCTACAAGGCAAAATCTGTCAAGATTTGGGCAGCAGCCTACTGACCATCTTTGACCTGACACTGTGCAGAAGTATTTCATGGACTTTTCCTCATACAGCTGCCTCTGTGGTGGCTGCTAACAGCAGTAGTATTGGTATCAGCCAGCATGAGCTGACGAGATGTGCTCTTCTAGATCTAGCTGTACTGGTGGAAAAGAATACCACTCAGCCTTTGTCTGGCTGCTGCAGGTTGCTGCCCTCCAGGATCTGTCAGCAAAACTGCAAACCTGCTTTCAGTTAAGATGAGGTGTTTTAGCTTAGACAGTTTAAATAGCAGGTCTTTGCTAACAAGCTTATTTTGACTGAAATAGGTTAGGGAGTGCTCATGTAGCCAACTCTGCCAGCAGATCTAAGGAGTACGTTTGCAGTGGGAGCAAAGCACGTATGTGAATCTTGCAGTTCTTCAGAGCATTGCTGCATTTTTGTTTATTGCATCTCTCCAGTGCACTTGGTAATACGTAGTATTCCTGTAGCTGGGAAATTTTATATGATATCGAGCATGAATATTAATGACTTCCAGTTCTGAATCACTTGCTTTTCCTTGGCCAGGTAGTTTGGTGTGTCTGTGCCCTCTTCATTGTTGGTAGCAAAATACATCTCCAAGGAGCAAACTCATGGAAAATAATACTGGGTAAACTGTCTTGGCGGGCCTGTGTTTCTTGATGATAAAAGCTTTACATAGACAGAACCACAGTGTTACGAAAATCTCAATAATGTTATTGAGAGCAAGTAACAGGCCTTTTGGGTCATTCTTCCCCTCTACTTGTGTGTTGTTCTGGTGGTCTAGTCTTCACTGTTCGGCCATGTTTTGAATCACTCGAGTCCACCTACCTGTTCCTGGCTGCTTTTCTCTTTGAGTTAAGGGAATACTTGGAACAAAAAGAAAATCAACAATAACACCCTTAAAGAGTAACTTCACTCAGGCAGTAGATCATGCTTGGGTGTTTTAAAAACAGAAGCAACTGTTCCAGAAAACTATGAAACTGCTGCTTAGAGCATAGCTTATGCTTTTCCCTGCCATAAATGAGCCCTTTGCTGCTATTGGCCATTACCCGATGACTTTAGTAGACTGGTTCTCCAAGTGATAATGTGCATATTCCTTTTCTCCATTAACAGTAATAACACGTAATGGTCCCAGCAGTTCAACTCTGGTTCTGGTAGCCATGCTGAGGAAGAAAGAATTGCCTTTGGTGACTTTCATGGGAAGTGTTTTGTTGTTACTGGAGGATCTACTTGGCAATTTTTGTATGATCACTTTACAACTAATAAAAGATGTGCTCTGAAATCTAGCTCTTTAAGAGTGATGGTGTCTGCCCTCCCCCCCATATGTCTAGATATGCATTTGGTCAGGGATCATAGTTTGGGAAGGCAACATATGCCAGTGCTGTGCTGATGCAAGCATATTTCTCATCAGTGCTTGTTATTTGCAAAGACAACTTGGAGATAAGGGAGGAGGAGGAGAGGGACTCCCAATTCACATCCATTGCTGGCATCAGAGAAATTTTATTTTGGAGGTGTTTGCCAACACTTAAAATCTAGATGGGAGACTGATATCAAAGGAAAGTTTACAGTAAGAGCTACGAGATTCCAGACAATTAAACTTTATTAGTCTGTCTGAAACATTAAGTATTAGCTTAAAAGAATAGTTTTTTAATCTCATCTCCCTGTTGCTGTTTACTGTGTAGCAGTGTGGGAGGGGAGCAGCTTCTCTAGCAAGGTATTATTGCTGCTCTTTGTATAGCTGGTGTGCAAGTGCCTACGGCTCAGTCCTGCCTCCCCAGTCCCTGGAGAGGCTCAGCATGTTGCTTCTCTGGTGTCCGCAGCTTTCTGTGGCCCTAAACCAAACCAGCCTTCTCCCTTTCTTCTGTGTCTGAGGTATAATATCCTTAGCTAGGTGCACTCGAGGCTGACCACCATATCATAGGTACTTAGATGGTACCTCTGAAAACTATTGCCCCCCCAGGATTTCAGAAAGTGCAGCAGGTTGGACTGCTGTGTCCAGCATAATTCCAGTGATCTTTCATCTAGATGTATCCTTTCTTATCAAAGTTTTTCTGCAGTGTGATTAGAAACCAGAGGTGGACAAGCAACTAAAAGCCCCAGACAGGCAAAATTGCTAGTTCCTTGGTTATCCAGGGGACTGTTAATTTCAGTGTGAGGACCTATTTTGAATTTTCTCTTGAAAATAAATAGTAAAGATGCTATGGTTTCTTTCATGGTGCTTTCTTTTTGACTCTCAGATGTGATTGATGATCATCTACTTTGGGTTATGTTCGTTTTTCAGAATGTTTCAGTGAGCTTTGCAGCGTGGAAACTAATTCAGTACTGAGCGAGTAAGTCCATATATGTGCTAAACCCATGGTTAACCTCACAGAGACTGTTATGTGAGATGGAGGCGGACAGAAATGGCTAGATTCTAAACTGAGCTTTTAAAATAAAAGTAAATGGAGTGAGTTGTTTAATGACCTAGCGTTGTAGCCTTGCTGTCAAGTCAAACACTGGAAAAGCAGGTTCATCCTGCAAAGGAGAAAAATGAGGAGCTGGCTACCCTACTCAAGTCTTTCAGGTGCTATGACTCACGAGATCCTGCTCTTTATGGTGAGACACCCCCTCGCCACCCCCTAATTCTCAAAGAAAAGGAGCTCTTTTAATAGGAAGCTGCCAATAAGGAGCTGCAAGGGACTTCTTCCTTCTTTGCCTTAGCAGTCTGGGAGTCATTTCTGCAGCATTTGGTAATTACAAGCCTAAAAAAGAAGAAGCCAGGCATAGAAATTGAACCTGTATCCTCTTAATTATGCTGTTACTGCCTTTAGGCCATGCAAACAACACCCTTTCAACAGGATTCTCAAATAACCCCTTTTTAGCATGGAGGCCGGGCATATGTTCTCAGCTTCCTTTCACCATTTTTGTTACATTGCTACAGTGAAGTGGTTTTGAGTGGTGCTTCATCATGGGCAGTAGGAAGCAGTCTCATGGCCACACAAGTAGCTTTGGAGAAACCAACTGCTGAGGTTCTCTGGCTAAGAGCAGCTTTACAGGCAATCAACCGAATCATCTTGCTGCCACACTGGTACTTTTTAATCCCTCTGCTTTTCCCACAGTTTCTAACATGCTCCAAAATTCCTGAGTTTTGTGCCTCTGCCGAATCATGTCTGGATTCACTGTTGTGGGTATTTTTAATGTGGTTAATCTTGAAGAATATTCAGGATGTAGAGATGAGTGTGGCTTTGCTTTCATTCCTATCTTCCCCTCTGCATTCTGGACGTACACCTCCATGGTTGCTTTCTTTGTCATCCCATTGCTTCTTTTTTTTTCCCCAGTGTTTTTTATCTTGTGAGTAAAGTTTGAACAGTACGCAGAAAGTTAACTGCCTGGAGTCTTTTAAATATAAGTAACACGCACCCAGTAATAAGCTGTCGGTTGTTTTTTTGCTGCCTGCAAAGAAACATAAACACAGCGCTCATTTCTGGCAGGTTTTTACTGTCAGAGTTTCTCCTATTATATTTATCTTACAATTTGCCAGGGGGTGAAGTTATTAAGTTTTAGCAGCAGCCATCGATCAAGTTCACAAGTTAACACGATAAAGGCTCTGTGCCGCTCCGATCCGGGAAAATGATGATCCTCACTCGGTAATTAACTAAATGAGAAAGTTAAATCTTACTTGAGAGCTGGGAGAGATGAAAGAGAGGTGTTTGTCAGTTTCTCAGTGGAAATTAGAAGCAGTTTTCTGCAATTCCCTAAGCTGCTGCTCTGTCATATTTTACATAAGCACTGGGAAAACGTCTTGTAATTAGTGCTGTCATGGAGGATTTTTTTTGCTGAAGGATGTTGGAATAATTCATTAGATTATCAAGAAAGGCTTGTGTCCTGAAATGATTAGCACAGTGAAATTTAAACCATTAACGATAACAAGTTTAGAGCTTGCTGCAGTGCAGAGGCACCCGGGGTATGTCTGTGCCTATTTCAATCATTTCTTATAATTAAACATTATGTCCTCTTTTTTCCTCCCCTTCACTAAGACCCATCCAAAATTCCTGTTAAGGTGGCTCTGTCTAGATCAGTGACTGGCGATGCAAGCAGTTGGAGGTGAAATGCTGCAGTAGCAGATACGCAGTAGAAGACATCTCTCTTCTGTCAGAGCCTGTAGTCCCAGGGAGTTAGGGAAGGAGGGGAGAAGCCCAACTATGACCTGTTGGTACTGGCACGTCAAAGGGAAGTCCCTGCCTTTTGTCTGGAGAGAAACTCTGAGAAATTTGCAGTGGTGGTCTAAGGTCTCCGTCTTTTCAGAGCTCCCAACATGAAGATGTCTTGCAGGTTCAGAAGGTCCCCTTGCTGGGATCATTTGAACCATTTTCAATATTCTAGGAAGCAGCTTCTCTTTTTCTTTGACTTTAAGATATCTCTTACCTTAAGTAAGATACAATCTCAATTCATCCACCCTGTAGAAAGTGTCTTAACAAAGTCTTCTGCAATGATTAGAGGTCATGGTATTTTTTTAAAAAAAAATATAAAAGTTGTGACCATTCATATGAGTGGGGAAACACTATACCTATGCTAGAATCAGAACTGTACTTGTGTTTGTTTTTTCTGTGCTTTAGGAGGCTCCTTGGTCCCCTGTACTGAACAAAACCAAAAGTAACCTTGGTTGTCATATATGGGTTACAACTGTGATATACCATGGCTGTGTTGTTTTATATGCAGAACAGTAGATTTATCCAGGCTTTATTTATCTGTGTTGAAATATTGCACTTTCCTATAGTTGCAAGCCATTATTTAGATTAAAGTCCTTTCATATATTAGTCGTCTTCTACTTCACTGGGCATACAAATGTGCTTTGTGTTAAATGTAGCCATTTGGAGAAATGGTCTTGTAATTATGGGCTGCAATGGAGCATAGTACGTAGATCCCTGAGCTAGTACCAACCTGAGGCACTCAATCCCCTGGGTTTCCTGGCACAGCTTACTAGCTCAGGCACACTGTTGTAGGAGGACACCTTTACTGTTCCTACAGATGAGTAGTTGTGCTTAGAGCCAGCTGGGGCACCTCTCAGCCCTCACTTACAGGGGTTTGTGAAAAGGGAGTCAGAAAAGCTTTATCTGTTCTGAGTTAGTAGTTTGCTCAGTTAAGCTTCCTCCCAGGTAATGGACTAGCAGGGCTTATTCTTCTTTGCCACTTTTGGAAGTGAAGCTTATAAAAAGCATGATATATACAGTTCATTTGGATGGATATTTACCCTAGCGGTATGGATGGCATGTGGGACAGTTCTGTCTTTTTCAGGTGAGGTCTGGTTATTGTACGAGGAGAGGAAAAAGGCTGTAGACAATTGTGTGCTCCAGGAAATAGTTGCTGATACTGTTCTGAGGTGGTTTGTCATGAACTTGAGGCAGGTGATCAGAATGGTTGAGTCATCAGGGTTTCTCAGGAAGCTAAATTGATTCTCTCACTGATAGTAACCGCCCTCTCCCCCCAATGCTTTAATAATGCTTGATGTTGTTTTGTTGTTGCTTTTTTAATAACAGGCCTTTTTCACTGAACACCCAGTGGATTCTTAGGAATCTTGAAATTGAAATTCTGAGATTTTGTTCCGAACTGTGACTACAGGCAGTCTGGGGGAGGCATGTGAGCATGTATTGTGACTGAGTGATTTGGGAGCCCTGTGAGTTCATCTGTGTCTACTCTGCAGAACTGGTGTGTTCATGGCTTGCCCTGTCCTCCTGGTCCCCTGCTTGCATAAACCACAGGACCTGCTGGGCACACCATGGTTATCTCTAGGCTTGTCCTCACTCCTTTTGATGGGAAACAGAGTGGTCAGGGGTGCAAACCAAGTCTCAAGTTGGCATTGTCAGAATGTGGCTAAATATGTGGATTAACCTGAAAAATATCGTGTTCCCCTGTCCACTAATTTGGACATAAACACTGTAACATCTACAGTGCTTTTCTTAGCAGACCCACTGTATAAATCTGGAGTTTGACTTCCAGAGCTGTTACAAGTGTTGGTCAATGGACTCTTTAATTTACTCATTATTCCCACCCAAGAGGCCTGTATTCACTTGGGATCCAGGCAGAATCCAGTTTTGTCCCATCTAAGCCATCTGTTTGTACACGCATAAGCCATTACTTGTTTTTGCAGATGTTGCAACTTCTGTTTGATACCCCAAACCGATGTTTTAGAGGTAATTGGGGAGCTGAAGTCTGCTGGGAGAAGGGTGCTCAGGAGGCAAGGAAAGGCCAGAACGTGATGCCACCCCGTGAAAGGAGTTGCCCCTTTTGTGGTCTTTGCACATCAGTTGTCTATTCCTCTCCAGCTCAGCATATTAGTCAGACTTCAGAGTCTCTCAAATTACAAGGCAGAGGTATACGTTTTTAAAAAATGCTTTGTAGAGACAGCCTGTTGTCAGATGCACAGCAAACAAAATGAGAAATGAAATGAGATCAAGCTTGTAGAATACAACATCTCTCAGCTCTCTTAATCCAGCATTTTTACAGGGGTGTCTGTTTTGCAGGCAGCTTAACTGCAGCAAAAATGACCAGAATCCCTTAAGACCGATGTTCAGTGGTAATAATTTTTTTTGCCAGGCTGTTGCCTACTCTGGACTTCTCTAGGAAAAGTCCAGCCTTTCACACCTAGAACTTCATGCCCCTAGTCCCTTTAGAGATTTCTCTATATAAAAAGTTGGCCCAAGAGAGTATTTCTTTCCTGCCGCCCAGTACTGGCTCTATGACTTGCTTGCAGTCAGTGCTGTCCGTGTGCTGACTAAATGGAAGTGTAACTCGCTCATAGCCCTTGTCTTGCATGATCTTACTGAACACACAGAGAAATTTGCAGGGAGGAGTGGGGATGGAAGTAAAGTTGAAAACACTGAGCTCCAGAATTGAGCACTGATCACTGGTGTGATCTCCATGTCAAACCATAATTCAGAAATAGAAGAAACTACTAGTTAGAAATGACAGCTAATTACTGTCTTTTTCTACCAGAGGAAAAGTCTGTCCAGCTCTGCTGAAAGGAGTATTTAGGTGGATTTTCTCTAGAAAATAAAATGTACATGGTGATTAGTTGAGTAGATTTTCAAATTATGAGGTTTTTGTGTTCCAAAGTCAGGATTTCTGTCAGGGTTGGGGGGATGTTGAAGTACAGGAATTATTTACTCCTGAGAAATGAGAAGTTCTTGCACTCCAAACACAGGTTTGGTAACTAGATTTTGTGGTCTCTAAATAGCCCACTGTTTTGGCACATGTTGAAAAAAGGCTTTTTTGTTGTTTTGTGTTTTTTTGGGTTTTTTCCTGTAAAATCAGTTAATCCATGCATTTCTTTTAGATCATTAGATATCTTTGCAGAGAGATTTAGATACTTGTTTTTTCCCTTAAAGTTAATAAAGTCTCCTGGTGAGGTTGATGCCTGGAATTATCATCATAGATAATGCCATAGAAATATGGCATCCCTATATCAATGTTTTATATATTCTGATATCTGTAATTTGTTTTTAATTATTTGATAATTAATAGAGGACCTCTAAAAACAATGTAATAATATTGACTGTTATTATAATGCTGTCTGGCTGTGCAATGAAAGAGAGAAAATCACATGTTTTCAGCATTTAATGCAAACTATTTAACCAGTATGGGAAAAAAATAGTTCCCCAGCAAACAGTTAATCTTACTTGGACAAAGGATATTCTTGCAATGCAAAATGTGTACTTTTCTTCCAGTTAAATTGTTTAGAAAGCAGAAATTATATCTTGCTATCAAGTAGTAAATTGAAATGTCAGTGTTTTGTTTTGTCCCTGAAACTCTTCTTTGAGCTGAGTCCTCCTGACAAGATATTAACAGTGCTCAGGAAGTTGAAAATCTTTTATTCTATGAAAGAAGTATGTACCAAATATCAGGGTGTGTTTTAGCTGGCTTTGCTCTCAAGGTATAATTTTATACTCAAAAGAAGTATTATCAGGTTTTTTCTCATCCATTTCCTGCATTCCCTATGAATTTTAGCAGCAGTCCATTCTTTAGGAAAAAAAAAACAGAACACAAATGCAGTTTTCTGTTGGTGCATTGGAGTAACTGGTAACTGTAGATTAGGAATCCAAATGCATTTTACTGTCTGCACGGTGTAAGTAAAATAGTGTTTATGTTAAATTGCCACTCAGGGTTTCCCATCTTGTGTGCAGCTCTGGCATGAGCCAGTGCATTGTCCTGCAGGGGTTACAGTTTGTGGTGGCTGCGCTCCGACTGACAGCACCAAGTGGGATACATGGTCTCAGCCAACTTCATGTATCAGAGCACTTTTTTTCCTTCTATTTTCTTCCCCCTAAAAAAAATTATAAAACCACTTGAGCTTCTTTTCATATGTGTGATTTAGGTTGTTTCTCTCCTTCCTGTTTACAGACAAAACTTGCCAATGGCACTTCCAGTATGATTGTGCCCAAGCAGAGAAAACTGTCTGCAAGCTATGAGAAGGAGAAGGAACTCTGCGTCAAGTATTTTGAACAGTGGTCCGAGTCTGACCAGGTGGAGTTTGTGGAGCACCTCATCTCCCAGATGTGTCACTACCAGCATGGACATATAAACTCATACCTCAAACCCATGTTACAGCGGGACTTCATCACTGCACTGCCAGGTATTTCTGCAGGCAGAGGGAACTTGCTTTGCATCTTTGTCTTTCAGAAAACTAATCCGCTCTGGCCTACCCTGATGGAGAGGTCTCTTCTAGGGTCAGTTTGCAAAATAGATGATACCTTTTCAACAAAAAGCTCTATACCAGTATGAAATGTAGTAATATTTTATTTTGTATTCCTACCATCTCTCAAGGCATGATCTAATACCACCACGGTTTGGCTTAGGAGTAAATGATAGATCATATATGTATTGTAAGGACAGCCATTGCAAGCCACAGGGCAGGTAGTTGTACTCTTAATGCCCACAATGATGCATGAATAACGAAAATGTTTAAAATTAAAACTACTACTCTTTTTGGTTGCTCAAGCTGAGGTTTTCCCTTTTCTTAGTTAGGTTTTTTTGTCTCTCTTTCCTAGTAAAATACCTTCCTGAAGCCATCACTATGATTATGTATTTATTGCTAATGGGGAATGGAGTACATAAGATCGAAGGATGGAAATGTTCTATTTTTCACACCTCTGTAGTGCTTTCCATTGAGAATATTATCCCAGCTGTTCTCAGATGTGACATTGTGTGTATCTCACAGAATGCACGCATAAAGTAGGGTGTGTGAAGTTTTGTATTGGCCCTGTCTTATAGATAGGAAAACTGAGGCAGCGGGAGATAAAATATGTACAGCAATAGAGTTTCAGAACCAGACAGAAATTCCTGGCTCTTTGGTCTTTTTTTCAGATCATTAGATCATACCGCTGTAGATAGATAGGTAGACAGTTTATAGATTAGTATTCCCATGGCATAGGTCCTTGGTTTGAGATGGACCTGAGCAAGAAGTGCTACAGGTTTTATCTCTAAATAGCTAGTTGAAGAGAGGAGTTTCTTGCCAAGAGCTTGTTCTGTGAATACCTTTGGAGAATTGCTGGACTCCAACTATTTGTTCAATCCAGTCCTTTGATCATTCTTCAGATGGGATTTCTCAATGTGAAATTTAAGTTCTAGGGTTAAAAGACAGAAAAAAACATGTTTAACACTGAATTGTACAAAGCATAAAGGCACTGCAGGAGTTTTGTTATGAAGTTAAATACATAGACTCACTGGATTTTTAAGCTCATTGTGCCCAGTAATCAAATGGCTTGTTGTAGCATTAAAAAAAAAAAAAAATCTTAGTTATGCTAAGTACCTGCTTATGTTAGTTTTTAGTACTCCATGGCAATAATCTTGTGTACTTAGAGCAGCATTATAACTTGTGGAGCTGTTCTCTTTCAGAAAAATAGAAAGTATTTTGAAAGTGCATTGGCTTCCTCACGTTTAAAGTGGAAGTATACATGTAGTTACATACACAGTTTTTCCAGGTCTTTCTCCACAAAACTCTATCAAAGCAAGCCAACTCATCTCATTTGCACTTGCTTAATTTCATCCTACAGGCCTTTTTCTGAAAATTTTGGGCAAATGTTAGAAATATTTTCAGAGGCATTCAAAATTTCCTAACCATACCCTGTTTGTTAGTGGTCTTTTCACAGTTACCCAGGAAGCAGTTAATTTTACTATCTTAGACTGCAGAACAGATAGGAATCAGGCAGCTAGTATGTGAGTATTTGAATAGTTATAGGAACTGTGTGCTTAAATAATGTATGTGCATCAGTTTGCATATTTGCAAAGTGCTAATGTCCTAGGGAATATAGCTCTAAGGGAGAAAACTAATGACAAGGAGATACACTGACACAGACTCCGCAGGCTGTGCAGGATGTCCTGAGTATAGGCAAGTTTCTAATGAGGGGAATGGGAAAGTGGAAGGTAAGAAACTGCCTAGGAAAGGGTGATGAACCTAAAATTTTAAATTAAGTCACATAATAAAAAACCTAAACTCTTTAAGTATTTTTTAGCTTTCTGAAATTCTCAAGTGTTCAGTATTCTGTTTTCATTTTTACTCTTTCATTCTCTCTCCTGCTCTCCCCCTCGAGTAAATAAAACAAAGTTACTTCAAAATCATGAGGCATCTTATCTCTGTTCTCCTAGCACTGTCCCAAAGAATGACCAGAATTAAAGGTAGCTTTAGATCATGAGCACATTTTACTAATATAGAGTAAAATTGGCTCAGATTATTTTCCAGTACTTTGAGCAGAATTAAGGTTGTTTGAAAAATACAGCTTAACTGTGCACTTAAACTTTGTTCTGTTTCTGGAAAATAAGGTCTCTGCTTAGCATTTCCAAGCTGTTTAACATTTTTTATGAGGAAAGTCATTTTTATAAGGGTTTCATGTGTGAAATAACTGAAACATTCTTGTTGGTATGGAGAGCTGAAGGGCTAATTGTGTTTCACATCGATTTAGTAGAAACTTTTGTGAGCAGAGATTTCTCTTTTTTAAGGAAGCAATGCTTTGTTGATATATGTCTCAGTGAGTTTTGCTGTTCCTAAGAAACAAAATAATAAAATGGAGTCTGCAGCCGGGCCAAAATAGCTCTGCCCATTCACTTATCATAAATGTGAGGAGGAGAGGCCAAAACATTAGTATTCCTTCTCTGCAAAGGGTCTAGGATCAATGGCAAAGGATGACTTACAGCCATGGAAGCAGTTACACCACCTCATTGCAGCAAGATCTAAAGTGTAACTACTGATGATCCAGAAGGGGCCAGAGGGTCAGAGGCAGATTACTGTGCTCAGTTTATGCAGTGTAGCCCTGCTTCCTAAAGCCACTGGTTGTTCCCTGTATAAAATAATTTCTTGCTGTGATGCTGCTGACGTAAAGCCACCCGTATGGATGGTACACGGACAGGTATTTGTAAATGTCCAGGTAGGTCTGTAAATGTCTGTGGGCTCATTGGAAGCAACATAGACTGGGGAAGAAAATACGCCATTTCCACCCAGTGGAGAGAGTTCAGGGCTGCAGGTGTCAGGGTAGGGAAGCAGGGGGACACGATGTGTATATCTGCCCTACCAAATTGTGGAATTCCTGCAAATTCTGGTTCACGTTCACTAAAACATTGTCTCTCTCTTTTCTCAAATGGCTGTAGAGTCAATCTAAATTTACAAACACTCTTTTTTTTTTCTTTTTTTAAAAGAATTTTATAGAGTGGCTGTATATATCTTTTCAGATTAAATACATAATAAAGGCTGCTGATGCTTTTATTTTGCAGGTTGACATCTAATTTTGCATCTATAAAGATAAGAAATGTCAGACCTCTTTCTGCACTCTGGTTGTGCATGGTATCATTCACGTGCTTTTTCTATGTGTGAATGGAAGCATAAAACACTGGGCAGAATGTCTCACCCAAAGTGTATTATAAATTTAGGATGTTTGAAAGGAGTGAGAGGAGGCATGCTGAATTTTCTCGCTTTCATGGATTGGGAGATAATTTTGAGATCTTTTGTTAATGAAAACTAAGGTTGGGCCTTTTGTGTCTTATGAACTCTAATCAGAATCAGCTGATTACACCCAATCTGGGTTTGCAGAAGTACAGACATGTGACTGTAAAAATGCACTTGCTGCTTTTTTTTTCTCTGTCACAAGCACTACTTGGTCTTTGAGACTGTTGTTTTAAAAGCAAGAGAAGACATATTTAACTCTGTCCCAAATGTGAACCAGAGGGAAGATGCACGTAATACCAATCTGCCATGCTTCCTTTTTGGTTGGTCTGAACATTATGCCTGAGGCATGATGTGGTCTCTGAAATTTGACCTGTGAAGTGAGATAATCTCTTGATGGCATGTCTCACTTGTGAATTAAACAGCTTCCAAGAGAAGTTGTATTTATGCAGCATGTCATTTAAAAGGCATCTTATTTTCCTGAAGTCCTGCTGGTGATTAAATTTGAGTGGGTAAGGGCACATTTTACTGAATACATCCATCCAGTTAAGAAACATAGCATAACTTTCCCTGGCCCCCAGTTACGCAGACGTTACATTGGGCTGCTTGGTGCTAACCAGGCAATTGCTTTACATTTCACTCCAGCCATGTTGAAACAAAGCCAGTCCTGGTATTCACGCTGGAAAATATTTGCAAATTATACCATTTTGGTGTGCATATTTTTCCTCCACCCACTAAAATAAAATGGAATTAGCAAACCTGCTTCACTTTCTTCTTACACAGCCTCTCCTTCCCTCTCGACTTCCCTGTACATCTGCATATCTTTCCCTCCCCCATGTCTAAAGGTACCACTACCCTTCAGGGCACACATTGGGAATATATATTTTTTTCTTCATTACGTTTAAAAGCTACTGCTTTAGCAAAAACAGCTTTTGAGCCGTTGGAACATGAGAACAGCTGTAGCAGTGAGATGAGAAATGGTCCTAATATAGAGAGATTTTGGGGGCTGCGTCGCTGAGTTGGAAATGCCATCCATAGAATATCCCCCTAGTGCTAAAACCCATCGAAATAGATTGGAATGACTTCTTGGATTCTTTATTATTTTTAATGACTTCTTGTGTTATATCCAAAGGAAGTTGGAGAACGCTGTTCACTCCTGAACTTAACCGCAAATGCTCTTCTGTGCATTTGGTCCAGCTCTGCATGCAGAAGAGGAGATGGAAAGAGAGGGTATCTTTGTGCTAGCAAGAGGAGTTGTTTTAAACTCCATGTCTCCCCAGCAAATAATCTTTTTTTTTTTTTTTTTCCCTCCCCCAGCTCGGGGATTGGATCACATTGCTGAGAACATTCTGTCATACCTGGATGCCAAATCATTGTGTGCTGCTGAGCTGGTGTGCAAGGAGTGGTACCGGGTGACATCGGATGGCATGCTGTGGAAGAAGCTCATCGAGAGAATGGTCAGGACAGACTCCCTGTGGAGGGGGTTGTCAGAGAGGAGAGGATGGTGAGGAAACTGCATCTTCAGCTCTTTTTACCCCGTTTAGGACTGTAGGTGCTGTGTGTTTCAAACCACGTTTGAAGAGGGTTATTTAGCACCTTAAAACATCATGTCAGTTCCAAACCTGACAGTTGCTTAAATCAAAATTTGGGGGTTGAGGAGTTAGGACGTTATTTGGCTATGCAGGCAATGTGGGGGCTTTTTCCTCACCTTCCTCATCCGATCATGCTCTTATCCCACTGTGACAAGTGAGATATACAGACTGAGATTTTTATGCCCAGCTGTCATTTGGTTCAAATTAAGAAGCTGTGTATGCCCCAGGGGAACACTAAACTAGTCAGCAGTTCAGAGCAGAAGAGCTTTTTTAGGGGTGGCAGTGGGGCAGCATGTGCTATGAATTAGTTGTTTCCTGATAGGTCTGTTTGTTTTCCTCAGCAGATTTTCACTATTAGATATCTGTTTAATTTTCAAACTGGAAGCTGAGGGTAGGTACCACGGAGAATAGGGGACTTTAGAAATGCAGATAGATTAGTTAATAATCATCTGGAATAGCCTTACTACAATGTGGGTCTCACTCAAGTTTGAAGCTGCTCTGTTAACATTTCATTAGAACTTTCCCTCTCAGGGGTATGTCCTTTAATACATAATTTTCTTTTCCAAGGGTGTCCCTAGGATGTTGGCAGAAAGGAAGCTGGGTATGAATATTTCATAAACAAGATAAAAGTGACAGCTCAGGCATTTTGGTTGCTATTAAAAAGAAAAAGATACAGAGTTGCAAACAAAGACTCCTGTTTTATGGTTAATTTTGTTATACAGTTTGTCTCAGGAAGTAAAGGCGAGTAAATCAGGATTATGAAACATCCTTTAAAAATAAATACTATTTTGATCTGCCTCCAATAGTGTAATGTTTATAAAGAGTGTAAAATAAACACAAGCATGGCAGTGGTAACTTTTGCATTCCTTTTAGTGCCTTGTTCTCTCCAGGCTATTTTTGTTCTGTATTGTTGAGGTCAGAGTAAGTCCGAAGAGGACTTCAAGAGGTTATTTAGTCCCTCCTTTTCCCTAGAGGCAGAGCCAGGTTTCTCTTTAGTCATCCCAGATGTTTGTCTAATTTGTTCTTAAAAAACCTTCACTGGTGGAGATTCCCTAGGCCTTGCCTGGGCAAGGAATTCCCTGTTTCACTAACTTTAGTGTTAGAAAGATTTTCCTAAAATCTAGGCTGTCTTCCTAGCTACGGTTTGGTATGTTATATTTATCCTACACAGATACAGAGGACAGTTTCTCATTCTCCTTTTTGCAGTAATCTTTTCTATGTTGGAAGATGATCATGTTTCCTACATTTTGGATGCACTAACCTGCCATAATTCTGTGTTGTCTTGTCCTCTTGTCATTCTTGGTTTTTTCCCCAATTACTCTACTCCATTCTTGGAGGATG
This sequence comes from Strix uralensis, assembly GCF_047716275.1. NCBI lineage: Eukaryota > Metazoa > Chordata > Aves > Strigiformes > Strigidae > Strix > Strix uralensis. Next base: position 27,568,311 of record NC_133978.1, on the reverse strand, counting down.
GTGTAATCAGCTGGGTGTCTTACTTCTGCCATCACCAGAGTTTGGTGGTGTGTGAAGCATTGCTTTGCGTGTTGTATGGAGGACGCTTCGTTTTATGCTTTCCAGTAGAACATGTGCTTTTTTTTTTTTTTAACAGTGGTATAAGAATGTTATAAAATTAATTACCCTTTTTGTGGAAGTTCTACTTAGCCATTATTCCTCATCTTGCATGTTTATGTGAACTTGGCACTTGCCCTTATTGAATTAGATTCTATTTATTGCTTGATATTTCTCCATTTTGTCATGAGCATTATGAGTTTAATCTTGTCCTCCAAAGTGCTTGTAGCTTCTCCCAGCTTTAGTATCATTGGCCAGGTAATAAATGCGCTCCCTGTTCCATTCTTTGTCATTAATGAAGATGCTCAGTAATGACACATCTAGGACAAGATCCCAGTTGCCATCCTGTTTGACAGTGCACCATTGGTAAACTCTGCTTTCCAGCCATTTGTGTGTCTACCCTTGAGCTCTTCCAAGATCATACTTCTCCTGCTAAGTCATGAGAAGAAATAAGGTCAGTTTGACATGGCGTATTCTGGGTTGATCAGTGTTGCCTGTTGTTTGTCACCTTGTCATCTTCTAGGCGCTCATCTGATTTTGTGCTCTAGAACTGCTAAGCTGTCAAAAGTTGAGCTGGTCAGTCCACCATTCCCTTGGTGGACCTTCTTCCCTTTTTTTTTAAAATGCAAGAGCTCTATTTGTCTTTTCCTGTTCTGTGGAACTTTACCTATTCTCTACATCTTGTCAGAGATCATAGCTTATAGTTCTCAAGTTACTCCCTCCAGATTTTAGAAATAACGTTAGCACCAATTACTAGTCATACAGACATGTGACAATTCTAAAAAACAGTTGCAAAATCCTGCTTCTCGTCTCAAAGGACAGTCACACCCTTGTTACTGCACCTCTTCTTCAGGTTTACACTGTCTCCTGGAGGTTGCTTTGATACAACAGGAGCAGGTTGTGCCCTGTCTTTCAGATTGCCCTCTGATGAGCTCTAGAAGACAAAACTGCAGGCATGGTGGGGTGGTTAAGAGAGGCAGACAAGAAATATCCAGTGTAATTGCATCTCTGACATACAGAGCTTTATAGCTTGTAATCAATGCTAACGCTGTGCATGGCACAAGGAGGTGACTAACTGGACAGTTCAGAATGATAGATGACTGGTGTTATTTGCTTACAGCTCCTCACTTTGCACATGGGCTGCCTGATTTCAGCATTTGCAGCTCATAGTTTACAACAGAAACACCCAGTTCTGCAGCACGGTGGCCTTCACTGACAGCTTGTCTGTGAGCGGTTAGGGTTACACAGATTTAGAGAAATATAAAACAGAAGCCCAAAGTCTGGGCACGATTGTGTCTATCTGAATACTTGATGCAATTGGCTGGTCATCAAAACCTGCAAACAATAATTCCTTTTATCCCAGAGCCACAGCACAACGGCCACTGGGATGCTGTAGGAATTCCAAGCAATGCTTTAGCTGAACTGTAAACAACTGACTTTACATGCAGCAAGGCAAGTGTTATAGGTAGCAACAAGACCTTGTATCAGATCAGCTAGTAAAGCTGGAAAGAATAGGCAGGTTTTCAGGCTTGTATACAGACTGACGTAGACCTACCCCAAGCCTTGCAGGATGTGTCCTAGGTATTCTGTGTATCTCCAAGTGTTTTTTGTCTCCCTGGCCCAATAATTTTAATTTTCTTGTATGCACTTCTAGACTGGATCACAGTAAATAGGCAACCATCTAGTTAGAGGTTTGCCTGCATTCATGTGTCCCTTCTTCACGTGTGTTTGTCCCCATATGAGTGGCTGCTGGTCACTGTATTTGAAGACTCAGATGATTGCTCTGTCCAAGCACCTTTTTCTCAAGTTGTACTTAAAATACTTTATTTAAAGAATTATCAAAAGGCCTTTTCTTGAGCATTTGTTATTTTGTTTGTTCAGTCCTGTAGTTCACTACCGCTGTATAACCTGAAAATTTCAGTTCATTGTTGTGATTTCCCTAGTTCACGTACATCAGGGCAGCTGATGTACGGTCTCAAATGAGTTTCAAGGTGTATATAGATACTGTATGGAAAGGACAAGAAAGAAATGTGCAAGGAAGTATTGAACAATTAATTATGCCATAATGGAGTAAAGGAGGGAGAAGTGGAGAGCTGGCCCAGTGTAAACTCTGTGCCTCTGATGCCAGGATTACACTCGGAGGCATTTGTGCCTCTCTCCATTTTGTGAGGCATGTTGCCAGGCAGAACAGCAGTTAGTACGCCCATGGTGGGGTTTACTAGCTTCCACACCGTGTTTGGTGGCTTCTTAACTTCAGGATGAGGAATTAAAGTTTTTTACACAGCAGGTAGTGATTGCCGTTTACGGATTTTTTTTGTAGCAAAAATCTAGCTTGGGATATGAGTATTCCAAATCAGTGTTGAAATGAGGGAGGCACTACAGATGAAGTGTTGCTTACCAAAATATAGTAGTAGCAGTAAAATGTCCATGTACCAAAACTGATACTGTTCCTGCTAATGCAGATAAAAGCTAGCCTTGAATGCATAGTGAGTTTGAGGGTTCCTTATCTTCTTTTATTTTCTTTATACACTTTATTTTAAAGGTGACCTCTGATACGGGTATGTGTATTGCAGGCATGAGCCATTCTCACCTCCTATTGAGTTGAGTGGGTTCGCATCCATAATAGATAATATATTTCCCTCCCCTGAGTGACTAGGCACATATTTTTCGTGTGTATTTCAGTGTCAAAATGCAATCAAACAAACAAGGAACCACCTCATCTTACTGAGTAAATTAAGTCTGAATATGAATCTGTCTGTGCTTTTCAACAGTGGTTCCCCATTTGTAAAATGCCAGGAGGTTCTTTCTCCAAAATGCTGAAACATGATTTGCGTTCAGTGTGAGTGTTTTTTGTCTTCCAGGGGACAATATCTATTTAAAAATAAACCTCCTGATGGGACTGCACCACCCAACTCCTTCTACAGAGCACTTTACCCCAAAATTATACAGGACATAGAGGTAGGAAACAGCTTCCAGATGTGGTGATGTTTGGTTGCAGTTTTTTTAAATCTCCCTGATTTATCTGTGATGTTGAAATTCTGACAGTATTTTGTTCTAATTAAATATTTCATTAGATCTGATGTGTCTGTATTTGTCTGGAGTTTGTAGTTCTGGGATAGTTATGTAAGGTCCAAAGCTTCACTGCTCCTTTAGGCAGAAGATGAGTTGGATTGTTCAGTGAGCTGTTTGCAGATGGGAGTCTTTCTACACCTTGCACGTCAGATGTCACAGCAGCACTGTTTGCTCCACCCAGTGCAGATGAGACCTAATAAGATGTTATGGGGAGACAGGAACTGAGCCAGGAAGAAAAGTGCATTGCTAAAGATATCCTAAGACCCAGGGATCTAGTGTGAACAAAATGCCATGTTCTGGTAGTTTCCTAATGGGAAAAGCAGTGCTCAGACACTGTTGTGACAAGTTTGTACAAGCACTTAGCTAGAGCTCAGCTGAGACTTTCTCTTCAGTTTAGTCGTTGAGTCACAAGGGGTTAAAAGTTCGCAATAGAAAAAAGCTTTTAGGTCACTTCTCCTTCACCATTCTGGATAACACAGAGGAGTTTAGCCACGATATGTTTTCCAAGCTTTTGTCTGTTTAATTGGTTTTATTATGTCTGTTACTTCTTCTAGAAGGCAGTTATATCATTATATGGGCCTGACGCAGGACAAAGTGTGAAGAAAAGTATCTGCTGTCTTAGACAAACAAAAAAAGGGGAGATATTTCTGTTCTTTATTTTTACTTCTCTTTTGTCTCCTGTTTCTCCTCAAGACAATAGAGTCAAACTGGCGGTGTGGAAGGCACAGTTTACAGAGGATCCACTGCCGAAGCGAGACAAGCAAAGGGGTTTATTGTTTACAGTATGATGATCAGAAGATAGTAAGTGGCCTACGAGACAATACTATTAAGGTGAGAATGCTCCAAAATGGCATACTAATGGCATGCAGTGTCTGTGCCATAAATAAGTGTCCTAATTTCAGTGACACCTACTCAATCTCTTGTTAGTAACCTAGCCTTCTCCTTCCCTCACCTCACACCTGCACAGCGTGTATGCCTCTTTTGTCTGGCAAGAAAGACCCTGTTTCGTTACAAACAGTTCGCTAGCAGAGTTTTTGTCCATTAGTAATTAAAGACTACGTAATTACTGTACCCTGATGAGAAGGGTAAAACCAATGTTCATAGTAAAGCCAGTAATATCAAAGATGTTAATGTATTGCACCAAAGAGCCTGCAGAAGACTGTACAGATGCCACTAAAGATGTTCTAACTGCACTCTGGATCATGTGTTGTAGTAAAAAACAGACCAGTCAAACCAGTAAGTACTGAAAGATGAAAACCTTACTGAGCTGTCTGGTTTTGAATGTTTTCTCTTAGATCTGGGATAAGAATACATTGGAATGCAAGCGCATTCTCACCGGACACACGGGTTCTGTCCTGTGCCTCCAGTACGATGAACGGGTGATCATTACTGGATCTTCGGACTCAACAGTCAGGTGTGTGCTCATGATTTGGAGCTTTCTGTTTGCCTCTAAGATTTTAGCCTTGCGAGCTGCTGAAATGGCAATTTCTGAAATATGTGCTGTTCTGTTGGTTCCGTGAAGTAGTTCAGCATATTTGTTCAGGAGTGTACTCTCCTTGTTTATCAGATGTCCATGCAAATGGCTGTCAGGGAGAAATGAGAACCTAAGCAAAGGCCAGTCAAGGTCAAGATGACTTAGGAAGGCCATCTGGCATTTCACTAAGGTTTTGCATGTTTTGACAGACCCTGAGAATGTTTTAAATTCTCCCTGAGAATAACTTTTTAAAAGTTGGTTGAAGTTTTCAAAGCAAGTTTGAAGGTTTAGTCATCTATTGTCACTTAATTTTAACAAAAAATGTATGACTAGATCTCCTGTGACTTTTAATTACATTTCAGCATGGTGTTTCTTTTCATGCAGTCTTTCTAACCTTGCTTTCCTTCCAGTCCCCAGCAAAAGGCTGGACACCTCAAGTCAGCACTTGTGGTGCATGTTGTGCGAATGTGAAGTCCACTAGACATATTACAGGATCCCAGAGAGTCTAAGACCTGCAGTATAAATACATGCACATATGAGTTAGCGAATTGCAATATGAACTTGGGTGTGAAGAAGCAAGTCTGTCTTCTCCATGTTGTTATATATTCTCTTCTTGCCAGAGTACAAACAATGGCCATGCAGTGAAGTTACAGACAATAAAAAGCTGAGTCAGTGGCCTTTTCTGCTACTAGCATGTATTCCTATGGCTGCAAGCTCCTCATGGTTATCACTGTGCTTGCATGTAAACTACCACTGATGGTGGCTAATAACCATTAAATTTAGTTCTGGACATGTGATGCATGCGGTCTTGTGGTGCTGCTAGATTTTGGGGTCCTGTTATTAGTAGGAATCTGGAATTCCAGCAACACCGCCTGCCCGGAGATGTGTGGGAACTGCACTGTGCTAAACAGATCGCAAAAGGAGAGGCTGATTTCTGTAAAAAGCACTATCATCTTCCATATCAGGCCAGGCAGGCTAAATTGCAGACTGGCTACTTGCCCAGAAATACTTTGTTTCCCACTGTATCTATAAATGTTTGTGCAAACCCCAGAGGCACATAGGATGCATCACTTTTATCCTTGGGTCTCCTCAGGAAGAGGGGCTTCATCCAATAGACAGTACAGATGGGCTCTTAATGCTTCTGAGATCTCAGGGATGCGCTTGTCCAAAGAAGTCAGTAGGTCTCCAGCTCCTGTTCAGTTTGGCAACCCTGTCTGCAAACTGTTCATATGTTAATGGCTCAGGTCTTTAGTCTGTGGGTTTTTCTCCTTTGCATTTTGTATTTGGAATGTAGTTTTCTTTCTCATTTATAGTCCATAAGTTGATGAACTTCAGCCTCCATAAGTTAGGAAATAAGACATTAGAAGTCTTTCTGACATCTTGCCTTTTCTTACTGGTCACCTTGTTGGCAGAGGAAAGTTTTAACTTTTGCAATGTCTGATGTGCCTGATGATACAGCTATTTTCTGCTCTCACATAGTGTATCTGGGGTACAGGTGTGGTAGTGCCAAAAGAAATCTCTTTTTGGAGGGTAAAAGAAGTTTGCTAATGGAGTAGCCCAAAAGAAAGATTTTTAAGGCTTAAAATCTTCATTTCGAGTCCTAGAAGTTCTGTACGAAGCCTTTGTCTAACTTTCTTCTTTAATTATCTTTCAGCTGAAACAGTTGGTTCCAATAACATTAAATTGACATAAATGTTCTGTCTTAATTTGGGTATTCAGCACATTCCTGGAATGTAGCTGTGTACCAGATGCACTGCAGGGTAAATGCAATCCGTGGTGCAACTTGTGGGAATTACTTACCTTTGTTTGAAAAGCATTATCTTGTCTTCTGCTTCTGTATAAATTATCCTTTGAATTGATAGTCCTGTGAGAGAGGTCAAAAATTAAACAAGTTACTGAACTTGCTTCTCCACAGGTCGTGATTAAGTACTCATTGACTGGAAGTGGAGTGTGTGGTAGACTGACAGAACCAGAAAACATCAGTCTTTAAGGCCATCAATCTCACACCTTTCCTCAGCACTAAATTCCCTTAATTAAAGGATGCTTTTTTCCTGGCTGGGTTATTTTTATGGTGTTAACTGCATTGCAGAGTTTTTGACTGCTGGACTGTCTCAACGTATGCATAATCAACAGGTTGATATAATACATCTTTTAATGAACTATTTAGTAGATGTAGATATAACTTGTGGTATTTCCTTCTCTAATATTGCTAGAGTGTCAATTACCTCTTCCTGTCCCCCTCTTGCCCTGCAGAAAATCCACTGTACTGTTTTTTAACTCTCTTCTCTCCGGTTTGAAATTTGAAACTGCAGGGTGTGGGATGTGAATGCAGGTGAGATGCTGAATACACTGATTCACCACTGCGAAGCAGTACTGCACCTCCGCTTCAATAACGGCATGATGGTGACGTGTTCCAAAGACCGTTCCATTGCTGTGTGGGACATGGCTTCACCAACAGACATCACACTGAGGAGGGTGCTAGTAGGGCACCGAGCTGCCGTCAATGTAGTGGACTTCGATGACAAGTACATTGTATCAGCATCAGGTGACAGAACTATAAAGGTGAGGTGTTTCAGAGGCTTTTTATTTGCAGCACTGGGGTATTTAATAACCAAGAACAGTGACCAGACAGGGAAGATTATCCTTGGCAGTTATTACACAGATCTTCCTTTAGAAGATCTTCCTGCTGCTCATTTCCACTCGTCCCTTCTCTGTTGAGCTTGCACAACTTTACAGAGCTGTATGGAAAATCAGATCCAGGTACAGATGCAGTTGAAAAAGGAATTTTTTCTTCTGTGTTCTTTTTCAACTTGACCACTTCCATAATCTGTTTCAGCATCAGTCATTTGAACAGTTGTCAGAGGGCAGAATAGGGGCAAAAGTGAAGGTGAGTGGATAGGAGTCACCGAAGTGTTACTGCTATGATCCCAGTCTGCAGCATTAAAACTGAGGAAAATCAAGATCCTGTGTAGACTAAATCATAGCCTGAGAGTGCTAAAGCCTCATTCTGGAAACTGATTCTCTTATGGTGTGGCAAAAATCTTGTGTGTACAGTGACCCAAGCTGCTAACAGTTGCAGACTATAGTCACAAGTCACTGGAGGGGTAATTTTCCCAGTCTTAATGATAGCATCTTCAATTAAGAACATTCTGGATGCACCTATATATCATACAGATACCAGCTTTTGTTAGTCTCATCTTAATAATTTTGTCTCTGTGTGGTTCCCTCCCTGCTTCCTGTCACAGGTATGGAACACTAGTACCTGCGAATTTGTGCGCACCTTAAATGGCCACAAACGAGGCATTGCATGTCTGCAGTACAGAGACAGGCTAGTAGTGAGCGGCTCTTCAGATAATACTATCAGGTGAGAGACACACTCCCCGTTGCAGAGTTCTGTGCAAGCACATTGTCTCTAATTCCCTGGGATGTTCAGAGGTTAGGCAGCCGAAGTGCTCTGTACCCTTGTCATCTTTGAAAGATGCTTTCTTTGGTAAAGAACATTGGGAACTACTGCAAAGAGATATTAGAAGTCTGTTTTACTGTGTTGTCTTTCATCCTCTGTATCTCAAGAGTCCCATACTAATCAACAAGTTGCATTGCTCTGACAATTCTGGTGTATGAAGGAGCTGGCAAGTACTGCTTTTCTGTGATGTCCTCTTGTGATATTTTAATTGGGCTATGTGTCTAGTTAAAGGGGTCAGATTTGCAGTAAGAGGCATTTAATCCTCTGCAGAAATCCTCCTGGGCTCTCGCCAAACACTTCTTGTGGTACTTGGCACCTGGTTAAGTTTGGAACAGCTGGTTTAGAGCATGAAGTTCAGTTTGCTGCCTCTTGCACTTCTCCAGCTGCCCTGCTTGCAATCTGAGATTTAACTCCTTCTGGTACTGTGAGTCAGGATTTCTCCCTGCATCCTGTAGCTGCTGGTAGAGGGATGTCCTACTAATCTCAGGGTGTATGGAGCAAACTTGAGTAGTAGTGTATGTGACGTAGGGAAATGGCTCTGTGGTGCAAGCAGGAGTAAGAGCAACCTCCCTTTTGCCTTTGTTTTAAATATTTGTCTGCCTTCTGATAAAACTTGAAAGCTGGACAGTGCAAGCAGAAACCCTTCACTTTGCATGTCAGTAATAATTTCTCCTCAGTGAGAATGATTCACGCTACTGTTTGCCTGTGGACTTTGCTTGCAACGTGCTGCCTCCCTGCTTTGCGTTCTGTAGGAAAATGGTGGTCCTTTCGTTGACATCACCAGGTCATTGTGCCAGATTTTAGTGTAGGACTGTCTGAGACATGACCAAGAGAGCTGGAACTTCTGCCTCTTAATCATGGGAAAATGTATTACAGGCATTGTAGCACCACTTGCACGTGGGGAGAACTCCTGCACTTCAAATAGAAAAAAATAACCCTCTGCAACTGTACTATGAAACTTGGTCTCAGAATTAGAGTAGGGAAATAGTTAAATATTACAGCAGTTAGGGAAGGATCTAAAATATGACTTGCTAATAACAATAAATGTCAAGATAGTGATAATGCTAAAGAGGAATACAGTTACTTTTATGCTTACATTGGACAAAATCCCTAGTTGACAGATAAATTGTGCTAGAATTTCAGGAATGTTGGCAGTGAATCTTAACAGAAGTCAAGTTTGTCAGCTGTGTGAGCAGAAGGCACAAGGCTTACCTGGTCACATTGTTTTCTCCCAGCCATTAGCAGAGGGCACAAGTCAGTGGAAGGGTGATTAAGAAAGGGCAGATTACTAAGTCATCTTTGTGGGTGGTTTAGTGCTTTACATGTTTGATTTTAATCCACTGTAAAATGCCAGATGTTGTGTGTTGGCCTTTAGTGGAGGCTGCCTCATGATACAGAATTTGAAGTTCGTCATTCCTCAGTTGCAGGAAAACTTTTTTCCAAAAGATAACTCTCATTTCTAGTTTTGCAACTGCAAACATAAGGACATGTGCTGAGAAATCAATATCTTCCTTCTGTAGAGAGACCCCATGTATAAAAATTATTTAGGTTTTGGTTTAGGTGAGAACTTTCACCAGTGTAAGAGAACACAGCTACACAGGCATCACTATAATTGTGCTGATTTCCATCTGGTAGAAACTGATCCATCAAGTTTAATCCAATCACTTCAGTATCTTAGCCTCTAGGGCCAAAGTTCTTAATTGCTGCAAACAAGCATGGTAGAGAAAAAAATTTAAAAAGGGAGAATTTGGAGCAAGAAAATAGAAACAGACTACATCATCTTGGGTTAATTTTTAAAGAGTGGTTGATTTATATGTGTATATTCAACCTCCAGTGTGTGCACACGTGGGGATCTGGTACTGGACTGTTTAGACAAACAGCATTCTCTCTAGAAGATGGGGATTCAGGCTCACCTGCCTTCTGTATGTCTTCCAGCTCTGCTGGGACTTCAAATGAATTAAAGGCTGAGATATTTGCAGACCTCCCTCTACCTTCAGAAGTTCTGCCAGAGCTGTAGGAGGGAAGACTGGTAGTGGTTTTGATTGCGTATGCTTTGTAGTGAATTTTTAGTTCTCAAGCCTTAAGAGTAGTTCTCTTACTATTTAGTCTTTTGATCATTTAAAGTAGAAATTTGAGAAGGTTATCAAATCTGGAAGGTACCCTTGGCACCAATTCTGCTAGGAGGTTCTGCTCTTACATAGCAGTTATTCCTTTTCTACATGAAGGCCCATATCCCACGCGGCTAGGAACATGATATTCTCTTCTAATCTCATTCAGATTCAAACTGATCTCATTCCCTCAAACTGGGACCTGAAAATACAGGTCTGAATTAGTGTGAAGCGGCCTCCTAGGGCTGCTGGCAATCTCAGGATTGATGGCAAGGAATGGAAACACATGGCACAAAAGTTCCTGGCACAAGATTGCTCTTCAAACCTTTCTGCACCAGTTCATTTCTGGCATTGTCCATCCTGTTTACAGTCCCCGAGAGACTTAATGCTCTCTGACCAGCCAGAGTGCCTTTGGCTGACCTTTGCCATGGAGTTGCTTGCTCTGACCTTGACTGGTGTGCTGGTACTTATGTGAAAACTATTGGGATCTTCACAGATCCCTGAAAGATCAACTTCATGGATCAAAGAATAGCCTTGTGCTCCTCGTTGGCCTCAAACGTGTGCATAGAGAAATCCTTTCCCAGTGACGAAAGAGTTCCGTTCATTCCTCTGTTGTCCAAAGTGAGAGCAGGTTGTCGTGGCAGGACAGCTGCAACCATTATCCACCAACCTTGGGCAGAGATCCACTGGATCTGGATTATTCCCCAGGGGACCTCAGGAGTAAAATATGTGGGGACAGTTTCTCTCTTTGTCTGTCTCTCAAAGAAAAGTGACCTGACCCTTCAGCAGCTGTGTTGCTTCAAGATGTGTCATCCTGAGAAATTCCACAAACCACCCATATTTCTCACTACTGTGAAGTTCATGTTGGTCTGAACATTAATTGATGACCATTTAAGGACATTTGTGACTGCTACTTTCAGCTGTGTGTCATGGAGCCGCAGCAGGTACTGCTATTAAAAGATTCCTCTATGAGCAGAGTCCATCTCAGCCAGAGGTGTAACACCTCTAGATCATACATGTCAAAGAATTTCAGTTCTTGTAGGCAAATAATCTTTTTTTATCCATGGTAATTGGGAGTCATGTCAAAGAGCTGACAGAAGTATGGAAAGCAAATAGACTTGCTTCGTAACTGTTTCAAGCATTTCTTAAATATTTTTCAAGGTAGTGTGCAAGTGTAAATGTATTTTAATTTATTCTCCATGCTAAGAATCCTTCACAAACCCCAAAACTCTGGGATATTTACAGTTGAGAGAATAACACATTGCTGGGTCTCTTACTGGGATAGAGTGTACTGGTTTTGGTGCCAGAACTTTTTTTAAATATTGGATTATTAGAAACAGCAGAGAGCCACAGGAGTTATTTGAGAGCAAGAAGAAAGTGCATTACAATAAACACAGAGTGCCCATTTTACCTTATGCATAAGGTGCCTAGATTACAGAGTAAACATATCTTCAGTGGGCGAAATGACAAATAAAAAGGGTTTGTTAATTCTTGTACCTTTCACCACTGTATTGATGTCTTAATTTGTCTGATGGTAATCTCCAAATCAGAAATAGGCGTGTAGGGGTACGGAAAGGGGCGCCTGCCCTGTGAAGGTGATCATACCAATTGGAACAAACTGCCAGGGGGATTGGTAAGTCTCCCTCTCTTAATGTCTCAAAATCAAGGCAGGATACTTCTATGAAAAACCAATTTCAGTAAAATAAAATTATGAGGCTCACTGTGAAGATGAGGGGATATCTCTGGGAGATGTCCTGTGTTACTAGAGCAGTAGATACTAGACACAACTGGTCTTAAAATTTTTGGATCTCTGACTCATTTCCCATGTGATACTGTAACATAACAGGGTCATGTTGAAAAGCATGCATCCGCTTAACAGCAGAAAAAGGAGTGATGAATGTAGTTTGTTTCTTCTTTGTTGTTCCATCATAATCTTTATTTCCAAGTTTCCATTAGCTACAAGCAAAGACTAAATGTTTAGTTGCAATGATCAGATATTAAAAAATTCTTAGTGCTTCTTTGTACTCTCTTCCAGACTCTGGGATATCGAGTGTGGGGCATGTTTACGAGTACTAGAAGGCCATGAAGAGTTGGTGAGATGCATACGCTTTGATAACAAGAGGATAGTCAGTGGGGCATATGATGGGTGAGCCTGTCAGTGCAGTCAATACCTTGCATCTTCCTGTCTGTATCAGTGTCTCACATCCCACTTTGCTGTATCCTCCTTATAAATATTACTCTCCTTGTCTGTCATACCAAGAGGACATTTTCAAGGCCAGTAAATCAGGACCATGCTACAAAGTATGCCTGTTTTTCTTCTTTTGAAATAAGTCAGTGTGATTTGATGTGTGTTGTCCAGTCCTTTAGCTTGTAGGAATATCTAACCGACTCAACCTGAAACCTCTTCTAGCTGAACCACTGGTAAGAACAATCTTTCCCGTCTGTGGTTATGTCTTCTGGTCTATTTGCCATTACAGACTAGGTGTCTGCACTCCCACGTGTTTCTGTTAGTTGTTACCACCTGTTTTTTATGTGTTTTTCTTTGTTGACAGCCTATTTTTTTCTCCCATTAAGATCTATAAACTTTACAAAGGGGAAGGTTCAGAAGGATTGCTGTAATTTTCCTTGAACTGGTGTATTAGCTAAGCTGTACTAACAGTTAATTTTCTTCTGTGAGCACTTGCTCTTTTCTCTTTAACAGAGCCATGGTGTTTATCTATTTTTTTGCGACTAGGAAAATTAAAGTATGGGATCTTGTGGCTGCTTTGGACCCCCGTGCTCCAGCAGGGACCCTCTGCTTGCGAACCCTTGTGGTAAGAGCTTCTGGTAGGGATGTTTGCAGGGGGCAGAAAAGTGTTCTTGATCAGGGCTATCTTGAGCCATAAAAACTGAAGTCAGCTTAGTCCCAGTCTACAGGATCTAGAAATAATTTCTAGGGGTCTGTCTTTTTTGAGTGTCCAACTTTTTTTTTTAATGTTGCAAGTTATAAAGCACTGAAAGTTAGAACCTGTGGAGTTTTCACTCACTTTTTAACAGTTTTGTTCTGTGTTTTGAGATTAATAGCTAAATCCATTTTTGAGACTTCTTGTTCTTGGAATCCATGTGCCAATGTGTACCTGATGATGTAGTACTAAGTTGTCTGAATTGTTGACATGAAATTTCTTAAAGAAAAGTAGTGCATTCCAAATTTGAGGAACAAGAACAAAAACACCCTTGGGATTGCTTTTAACTGGCTTTTGGATGTTTAAGAAAAAAGCAGGTAAGGACTGGAACAGACAGTGAAATTGCCTTGTCCTTAAACAGCAGCGACTACTTTCATGCCATCCATTGGTATTTAGTGCAGGTCTGATGATGGTTAAAATGTCATTGTGTGAGTGTTAACAACATTCACAGTCATGCTTAACAGTGGCTCTGCACTGGTCTTATAATAATGTGAGAAAGTTGTGAGAAAAATGCCAGTACAGCCAAGGCCATGGGATGGTTCCTATAAGCATTCCTCCATCACATTCACCCCAAAAAACTTGCACTGTTGCTGGAGATAAAGGAAGATTTCAATGTAGTATCAAATTCTCACTGAAAAAGAAGTACTAAACGTGTTTATTTTTTAGCTAAGAAGTGTTTGGGTTGGTATACGTTAGACCATTTCCTGCTGTGGCATGTGACTGTAGTCTGTGCTCTAAACCAAGATCATACCGAGGCTGTCTGATTCTCTAAAAGTGCGGTTACCTCTCACCAGCTGAGTTGTGCTAGCTGACCTTCTGCACACTCATTGGCCACCTGAATTGCTATTGTTGCTGTAGATTTCGCTAAAGTATTTTGCTTCACATTTGGTGCAGGCTGTGAGGGTTACTGTGACTCAGCTGACAGACAGTAGATCATTAAGCCATGCTAACTCTTTTCCAATCATGTATTTGGACCATAAGCTGTGGAGTAAGAGTCTGTGAGAGCCTTGGATGCCTGCAGGTACTATGTTGAAAAACCCTCTTGTTAGCCAAATAGAACTGCAAATACTTTCATGGCTGAAATCCAGAAAAACCCTTTGTCATCAGCCACCCAGTTCCAAACTAAGGAACAACTCTGAGCCCATGAGCACAAACCCTGAGAGTCTAAGACTTCAGCTTGGTATTAGTAGTGTTCCTGCTCCAGCCTGAGACAAATGTGTGCCTAGTAACCTGTAGACTTAATTTAACTGGTGTGATTTCCTCTGCATTTTCCAGCAGTGGACAGCCAAAGTGCCCCAGCTAATTATATTATAAATCAGAAGCGGTGGGATGGAAACACTGTAGGAATCTCAACACATGGATACTCATAAATCCCTGTTTGATAGCGATGGAGGGGGCCAAAAGAGGGGAGGCAGAGGAAACTGTTGTGGTGCTTTTAGGACTTTTCATGTTTATGACAACAGGGCGTCCTTATACCCGCTTACCCGTGGTTTGTTTTTTTTTTTTTTCTCTTCCCTCGGCCTCCAAAATTAAACCTGGCTGCACAATGAACATCGTGAGTCTCCTGCTGCTCGTGTTCAATTTTCAAACAGTAGGAGGAAAGTGCACAGATAACAAATGCTCGCTGCATGCCAGGTCCCTTCCAGTTTTGTCTTCCGTTAGCTGGAACGGCGGCCACATGAATTTGACAGAAGCTTTCCAGGCACAGAATAAGCACACAGTTCAGCTTCCCTTACGAGCAAGAGTCCGGGTCCTTGTGGCCTCAGCTTAGGGTGTGCGTTCTGCTTATTACCAACGCAACAGCAAATGCAAGTGCTATGTGGAACTTCTAGGGCAACCTTACTTAGCCCACAATGACTGGGAGAAAAAAGGGAGTTTTGGAAGTACCTCTCTCTCAGTGTCTCTGTGAGCTATCCCTCAGTGGATCTGACAGTTGTAGTGATATTTTTTAGCAAGAACTTCTTCACTTCAATGCTACAACACAGACTCTGGAAAAACATTTCTTTTTGGAATAGGTGGGAAGACAGAAACCTGTAAGAAGTTTTTAAGACAAATTCAAGTTATAGTTAGAAGATCATAAAGGTTCCAATAATTAGACCTTTTTTAAAATTTATCTTAAAAATAGAATCCGACTTTTGTGTGTGCATGTTGTCAGTTAATGTTAAAGATTCAGAGGTTCACTTGAAAGCAGCTGTTGTGCTTTGCAAACCAAGCTGTATTTTTTTAGTCCTCTGCCATAAGACAGAGTCTTCCCATTTAGTAGCTAACAATTCTCTTTCGTCTAAATGTTTTTTAAGACGTGTTTTTTTCATGACCCTAAGCTTCTTACGACATGTGACCACTAAAGAGAAATATGTATTCATGGAAGAGATAGGGCTCATCCTAGTTGCATGGTTTCTGTTCCCTTCTGGCCGAGGAAGAGGCTACTGCTCACTCTTGCGGCAATGTAAGCACCAAGAAAAAACAGGCAACACAAAAGGGAAAGCATAGTGGATTTGCTATGTGATATCCAGGATCTTGCCGTTACCTCCTGTTAATTACAGTCTGAACTCTTGCCAAATTGTCATGCGATTTTCACTCAGCCTCAGAGCAGAATGCAAACTGCCTATAAAGAATGCCCTTTCTAGTTCATATTTTTAGAACTGCTTAAGAGGAGTTATTACTGTGTCACTGGACTTTACAACAGGCTCCTTAGTGTCCTCCAGTATTAAGCTTTTTCCTCTTCAGCAGTGTCAGTGGTGCCAAGTCTTGAATGCAGAGTTCTCATCTCTCCCCCTGTAACCTAACTGCATCTGGGAATGCTGTGATTTCAGGGAAATCTTTTGCCATGGAACAAGGAAGACAGTGCTTCTACCAGCCTTGCCAGACTGAATTGTGTGGTTGAGGGAGCTTGGTTTGTTCTACACAGTGTGTGTCCATTATTGGGATTTAAGGAGTAACAGGATAACTGTAATGTAAACTTCCTGAGAGCCAAGTACTCAGATATGACAAACCCTTTTCACTGAAAGAGGGCTTAATTTACACTATGTAATGGTGATGCACAGTGTGTCATGTGGGGATTACTGAGAAATTAATTTAACACTAGAATCCAAGCCCAAGCTCATCTTCCCTGCTCCATCCCAGGCACCAGCAAGTTTGTGAAGTAACATGCTGTGTCTCCCACTTGAATTTAGGAGCATTCTGGAAGAGTCTTTCGACTTCAGTTTGACGAGTTCCAGATCGTCAGTAGCTCACATGATGACACCATCCTCATCTGGGATTTTCTGAACGACCCAGCTGCCCAAGCAGAATCCACTCGTTCCCCGTCCAGAACATACACCTACATCTCAAGATAAATAACACTACACTGTACCTCACACTCGCACAGGTAAAAAAAAAATAATCAAATGAGGCTCAAACATGACACTGGATGTAGTGCAAGCATGCTGCTTGAATAACTAGTGAGTCTGTCAGTGTTTCGCACCTTGGTTGGACAGTAATTACGGTGTCTTGTAAAAGGACAGGAATGGTTTTAATACCTTAGAACAGGGACTTATTTTAGGATTTGTGGCATGTGGCACCTTGTGAGTTCCTGTGAAGAGCTCCTCCTCTGTCCATCATCATCAATAGTTAAATCAGCTATCACTGCTGTCCAAAAGGAAGAAGGGTTTCTGCAGAGCGAGTAGAGCAGCTGCTGCCTAACAAGGGGATGCAGATGGCCTGACCCTGGGCAGTTGTCATCAGGCAGGAGGGTTTTGCCAAGAAGCATCAGCTTTATTCCCTCCCTCGGAAGTGGTGACCATTCTTCTCACTCTGCAGCAAGCTGATTCAAGAGAACAGTTTGGCTGGGGGAGGAGACACTGAGGCACAAGCCCAGGCAAATTTAATCGAGATGCATCAATGTGCAAAATCATTTACTGATAGGGCCTAGCCCTCATTCTCTCTAGCATAGCACGGTGTTAAATTGTTCATATCAGAGCCAGGCTGGTTTGCTCATCACCTTACCCTGTTGTCTTGGCCAGCACAGGGTGGGGAGGACATAATGTTTCATATGTTTGGGTCAGTTGTAGGGTGGATTTGATGTGTATGAATGGAGCGGGATAACAGTGATTGCCCACTTTGGCGGGTACGTGCACAATTACTGTTAATAGCTTGAGAAAAATGGCAGAAGAGCTGACAGGCTTCTGCAAAGGGGTGTCCACAGTGACGTTTTCCCATGAAAATGCTCTGTCATGGGGCACATCCTGTATCCTGTCTGTTTGGTAAATGTGTAGTGATGCTCCAGAGCTGTCAGATCAGTCGTCTTGATTTTCTCAAACACTCTGGTCAATCAGATGTTCTTTTAAATCATTAAAAGGTTTAGTACGAATGGGGTTTGTTTGGTTTGTTCTGTTTTTTGTTCCCAGGACTCATTTCAGCTGCAGTATTTAAATTATCTGCCAATGCCAGGACAAAAGAACTATCCACGTAACCAATACTTGCTGAAGAGAGAGGCTCTCAGACTTGTTTCTGGAACAAAGTTGGCATGCGGTTGATCTCAGACAGGGTCTACTCAGCGCGGCTGACTGCTAAAGTGCTGCTATATCAGAAGATGACTTTTATCTTTCATGAACACTTAACATTTTTAAACCTTCCCATCCCTTTCCTCCCTCGTCCCCCTCTTCCTGTTCATTCCTCTTCCCTTTACCCTGTTTGATTCCCCTCCAAACCCAGTCACAGATGTCCTATGAATATATTTAAGATGTTGCCAGAATGTGTTGCTTTGCTGTTAAGCAGAAGACTTATAGCCACAGTGCATCCTGCTGAGAGAGTCACTTTGGGGTGGGTGGGAGGGTGGGTGGGGAGGAGGCTGCTACTCTCAGACTGAAATCAATATCCATTGCTAGGCCTTTGAAAAAGCATTCAGCTCTGAAGAGCAACAGAAACAGTTATAACAGCCAGACCAGCCCCCCCCCCCCAACTTCCCTGCGGCTTTTGGCTGTTCTGACTGCAGACCTATTTTTTGTGGAGAGAGGACCCTTGAAATTTGACTATTATGAGCCAAATCCATCTCTTTCCTCTCCTGCCTGCTATGCTAACCCTTTGGAAGCTGGATGTGTATTATAGTCTCCCTTAACATCTGCTTGGCTGGGGAATGCTAGTCAATGAAAAGTTAAACTCTCTTCTGCCAAAGTCCCAAGCATGATGGACTGGGGCTGACATCCTGTACCCCCTGCCCCAGATGAAATGTTGGCCCAGGGCAGTATTTCACTAGCAAAGGGATTGTCTGACCATCTTCCTTCTGCGGTTCTCCCTGAAGACAATGTTTTGCTGATGGCTTACGAATCATTTAGTAAATTGGAGGAAGTTTGAGGCTGGGGTGGGGAGGAAAGCTGGACATTGCTGCTTTCTTTCCATTCCTACTCCCTTCAGAGAGGCTGTAGCTGGGTGCTGGAAGAGGGGGCTGCTAAAAACCTCGTGGAGCTCTCAAGATCGAGCCACCCTAGAGCAGAGACGCTACACGAATGCTCTGGCCGTGACAGTAAGACTTTGCTCACGTGAATGAGCAAATGCACAGTCCCATGGTGATGGCAGATGGGTAAAATGAGTATGGCCATGTAACAGTCCTTACAGTTAGCAGGGGCTCCAGGCCAGTTCTGCAGTATTTCTGGGTCTGGCCTTGCTAGAAAACCTTCAGAGGGAGAGCTTTTGGTGTGCTTCTCTAACCTATGTTCATTGCTGCATTGCGGTTTAGGGACACAGGCTGATTAGTCCCTTTGCTGATAGCTGAGCTGGATCTTTGCTTTCTAGCTGAGGCTTTTGCAAATTGCCATTGTTCAGAAGATAAAAATAGCCCTAAAGAGGAGGGACATGAGAAATAATTCTGCATGTCACTGAACTAGACAGAGGGGTCTGGGGGAAAACAGCTCTTTTTACACAGCTGGAAGGAATTGCAGCAGGCCTGCATTTAGATCAGGAAAGACTCTGTAAATCAGTTCCTGGCCATTCCAGGTTTGGGCCCAGATCTTCCACTGTAGATCTTGAATAACCCCCACTGCCTTAGTGGGCAGTTGCTCCAATCCCACAGTAGGAAATCGGGGCCCTTCGTCTCTGGGCTGGAGGGGTTTTAAACAGGCTTTGTTAACACCCACTAAACTTGGAACTTGGCAGATGGGAAATTTTTTAAAGCTATTCTCATCAACTTCACTTTGCTGGGGAAACAGTTGCATTGTTTCTAATTGCTTGGGATGCGCTTTTTCCACCAATTAAATTTTGCAAGGAGCTGGGCTAAGAGTCCCCAAAGAGCAGTCCAGAGGATTTAAATCATTTTGGTGACAGTTAAGACAGACAAGAAGGCGATGGAGTTACGGAGGAAAGGAAAGCTGGTGCTTGGGGAGTACCTAGTGCAGTTCCTGAAGCACATGGGCAGCAGTTTGAGCACTCAGCTCCCTGTATTTTCATTGAGCCTAAAGACTAAATCGGTTCTAAAGAGCGTCTCAAAGCATGTGGCGACACTCCTGTTTTCTGTTTGAACTATTACTGTAAGAGAGTCAAGCAGGTTAACAACTCAACTCTGCTCAGGTAACACTGACAGTGTGACTTACCTTTGCAGAGTCATAAAAGTTCTGAGTCAGAACAATAAGTTCATCCACAACCAATTTTGGCACTACTTTTAAGTCTAGGAACACTGTTTGGGATTTCAGGCAGCTCTACTATCAGGCATACTGCAGTCCCAAAGCCAAGGTGGCAAGGGAGCAGAGAGGATCAAAGTTTACATCCCAAACTTTGCTGAGTTGAAGTTCTGAGTCTTATTCTTAATTTTATTTGAACACTTCCTTTAAGATCAGTTGTTACAAGGTTTGCAGCATGGTTGCATATCAACAGGGGTTTATATGACCTTGGCTGCAGATTTAATAGTTATTTTCCTCGGTTTGGTCATCCTCTGTCTTTTACATTTAGGTTATTGTAGAAAACAATCACCTGTTACTCCAGCCTCTGAAGGCTGCAGAATTTCCTAATATTTTAATTGCATCTTTGTGGCCAACACCTACAAGGATGCATTTTATTTTGCTAGTTGAGAGAATTTGGGAGAACCGGAAGACTGGCTGGCCAAACACAGAGACAACACTATTGCAGACTGTCCTTGGTTGTCACAGCCCTGCTGCTCCATGCTGCTATTCTGTAACTTCTAAGCACTGTTGGGTCTTCAAGTGGTACCATAGTTTGAACTCTGCTGTATAGGGCTGTTTAAGGTACAGTTAGTGAGCAACAGCTGAAATCCATTTTCGGCGCATGGTAAGAATGGTGTCTTACCCTCAAGAAGGGACTGTGTCTGGGTACTTCATACAGAACTGCAGAAAGGCGAGGATTCCTACCCCACTCCCTGAGTTGTACAAATTTTCTGATAGCTAAGAAGGAGACTGAAGTTAACTGATCTAACTTGAACTTGAAACTGCCACAGCCTGACATTTGGTGGTGTTTATTTGTGCACCCAGGGAGGAGCAATCTGGTAAGTAGATCTCCCAGTGTCAGAAGAAAGTGGCTTTTTCAAACTCCCCCCCCCCCCGCCCCCCCGGATATGTGTGCGTGTGTGTGTGAGTGTGCAAGAGTGCATGTGAGAGAGAGGTTTCAGCATGAACTGGATGGATAATCCCTCAGCCAGGTTGGAGTAATTGCAGAGTTTATAATGAAAAGAACTAGAACGTGCCTGCTGAAAGGAGATAAAAAAGGGCTGGAAGTGTCTGTAGGCTTTAAGTGTTGCACATCGCTTTGAAATGAAATGAAATACCTCTGCTGCGTAGAGATCGGCACTTCTCCCTCAAGTAGGAAGCTCACACTAGCCTTCCCCCTTGGACTATGGGATGGAAAGTACTGGAGGTGTGGGACATTCAGAGCAGGACAATCTGTTATGGCCACACCATCTCCTGCTTGGACTCCTTTGCAATAGGGCACAGTTTTGCTGCAAATATTTCTCATCCTCAGAGGAATACAGCTTGCTTTAAAATATGCAGGTAGAAAATTACATGAAGGAATTTGCAGCAAGAAAACTTCTGCAGCTGTCTCCTCTGGAGCAGCTCCCTCTGCTCCCCGTTAACGTTCAGGGACAGACACATCTGCTGTTGGAACAGAAGGATTCAGGTGACAAGTTGAGAAGTCTGTGATCATGGGAAACATTGAAATGCTTTACACTTGTTTCTAAACTGGAAGCTGACTTGGACCACCATGCTCTACCTACCCGCCACCTGCTCCTGCTCCAAAGGATCCTTTTTTCTTTTTCTTAATTTTTTTTGAACACTGAAAAAGCTGGAGAGTATCATGTGCATTTCTCCACTCCCAGGTATGTGTTTCCTGCCACATGTTCCTTTCTCAGTCTGAGCAGAGCTCCAGGCTTGGTTCTGAGGTTTTTGGCATCCCAGCTCCAACGGGAAGCACATTTCCAGGTTGGGCTCTTTGCCTAACTTTGTTAGCTTCCTTTAACACCATTTTAGAGCTGCCTTTTGTGGCTGATGATTCCTAAATTTGCTGAGAGGGGTGGGGAATATTTGTGTTTGATAAATCACAAATACTAGGAGATCTTCCTAGCTAGAGAAGCGGGCAAGAAGGAGCAGCCAGTCTTCCTACTGCAGGCTTGCTCTTAATTGTGGGAGGAAAAGGAGGAGACCACGCAAGTGATTTTGAAAGCTAGGAGAGGGTGTGGGGGTGGAAATGGACCTCTACAGAAGTGGGGACGACGCTGAAAATAAATCTCTTGGCTTGTGTAGTTGACTCAGAAGAATAGAGGTTTTCTATGAGAACGTCAAAAGTCATCAGGAGGTAATCAAGTAAGGCCTCCAACTGTTGAACGTGTTGATGCCCCTTTTAGGTTGCACTGGGAGCATGAGGAGAAAGGAATGGTCTAAACTGCACTTGCCAAGAGAAGAATGAACTTTGCCAGGGTCTCCAAGTGGCATGCATGATGCATCTGACATGCTGAGCCTTGCCCTACTGTTGTTCCCCCTGAAGCAATAAGCAGCAGCTTCCCAGAAGGAGGGGGAAACAGCAAGTGACCCAGCTGTCCCCAGAGGAGGTCTCCATATGAAATCCCTTCATCCTCCTGCTGGCAAGTCCCTACCGGATTGATTGGCAATGAGGGGGCCGCAGTCTTTCTGTCCTCACTTTTAATTCAGACTCACAGAAGCAGCAGGTCCCCTGGGCATGTTCCTTCTCCACAATCCCAGCAGCGGGTTGACAGGAACAGCTGCCTGCTGAGGCTCTGCATTTGGCTTCCTCTCCTTTCCCTCTCACCCCATTTTTTTTTTTTTAAATAAGGTGTAGCCAAACAACTGGCAAATTCCCAAAGCGTCTCTCCCAAGGTGAGCCATGACACACTGCCAGAATAAATTGTCCTTTGTCTTGTCAGAAGACTCTTCCCATGACTTTGTGCTTGCTCCCAAAGACTGGTGGACTTCCACATTTGTTGTCCAGCAGATATCCCATGGGAGTTGGCAAGACTGGTTAATCATTAATAATGCTAAGCTGATATTCTCAAAATCAGAAGAATGCTGATGTACATGGATATACAACCTTTATATATTGTAGCCAACTCCTGAATAGGTCCTATTTTTTTTATAGCCTACCACCCTAAAAGATACCCTGATTTCTGCTCAAGCAGGAACCAGGTGCAGCTGTGGCCAGAAAATCAGCATGAAATACCAGTCTTCATCACAGAGCAGCTCTGCTCATACCTGTATGATGAATAACAATTCGTTGCCTTTTACAGGCAAAGTGTTTTAATCTGCTGGTACTCAAGCACTGGTTTACGTCTGAGCAAAGCTCCCGTGCAGGAGGAAGGCAGGCCAGCCAGGCCCAGGCTCTTTGCAGTGGCTTTTACAAGGAGCTAGCTGTGAGAATTTGGGGAATTCAGTGTGAAAATCTGGAGCTGCTTTTGAGCGTAAAACTTTGCTTTCAGCTACTTTGTCTTTATCATGTGAGGCATTGTAGAGCTCAGCCTAGCCACAGTTTTAGCATGGCAGAAAAATAATGTGGACCTCAGCAAAATGTAACAGATCCTGTTTCTCCCAGTCATTTTACATCACTACGTTTAGGAGAGCTGCATGCCTGCCAGGCCAGCCTATGCTGCATCACTCCTGCCTGCTCAGGCTGAGGTGGGTGTGGAAGTGGGAGAGGTGAGAAAGAACATGGTTTCTCCAGAGTTTTCTGTTTGTTACTCTGCTATATTTGTTATCTGGATTCTTAAGTAATGAGTGCTTTGAATTTTGTGATTATGTTACGGTGATGTGTAGTTAATGTACTAATGTTCACTTGAGCTAGGATCATGGTAACAGTGTGGTTTTTCTTTTTTTAACTGTTCAGAAAATAACTTAAATACAAATACAAAGATTAAGCTGTGAATCTCCTGTTTTCCTTTTGGGGTGAAGGACACTGTCAAAATATCAAGCCTGTATCTTCCTTGAGCCCCACATATGCGAGTCACACTTCTCCTACACGTGCACTGTACACGACTTTTGCAGCGTGAACACCTGGAAGTGCTGTGGCCGTAAAGTGGAGAGCTTTGCCCCAAGGGCTGGGTAGATGCAGCTTCAGAGGACACATGGAGTCCCACCTCAGAGCTGCCGCGCATTGATGAATGCAGCATAAAAGACTGCTCTGGCAGTTGGAAAAAGCACTTATTCCTAAAACCACAGCATACTTTTTAATTAACAAACTCTCCATTCATAGCTGGTGGCCTCTGGCTGGGGCAAATGAGTCCGCCCTATAAGCCAGAGAATGGATGTGACTGACACAGAAGAGCTGGAGACATCCTGCCCATTAAAAAAGTGGGGGGGAGAAGCTATAAAGACTTTGTGTTTTTCTGGGTACTGTTGCAAGATCCTGGTAGGAGAAGCACAAATTTGTTTTATAAGCTAATCAGAATCCTGCTGTTCAATAATGAGTGAGTAATTGACATATCGCAGCACCACCACGCAGCTCCATGGCTGGGGATGCTGTCATGCTTACGGCTCGCCCGAATTTTAACGCAAGCACCCTTGCCCTCAGAATACCTTTCTCTTAAAAACGCTCCTCGGATAGCAGCCTTGGATCTTTCCATTTTACTTAACAGCCCCTTTTAAAACAAAGGCCACCGCAGTTTTAAGATCCTGACTCCTGGGGTGGTCAGAAAACAAACAAACTCTGCGCTCCCGCCGTCTCTCTCCCTGCTGGCTCCATTCTTGGGAGCCAGCGGGGGACTGGAGATTGCGAAGGCTCCCGCTTTTCTGAAGCGCTGGGAGCAGGATTCCAGTCACTTCCAATCCCCATCTCTCCTTGTGACAAGGTTCCCAGCAGCCTCGTGCTTTGTTTGGCAAGGGTTTGGGTTTTTTATGTATATATATGTATTTACACCACTTTAACCTTTTCTGTTGCCTCCCTGCTCTTTCCTCCCATCGGATAACAGATTTGGAAGAGGAATCGCAGTGACAGGCTTCATCCATCGTTTCGGATCAGTCTGTAGCACAGGATGCAGCTTGACTTAAACAACCTCTGACTGCTAGCACACACAAATGAGACCCCTTACCCTTTGTACTCACAGTCCCAGGCCTCCATGTGTACCCAAACAACACACGTACTATCCTGTCCTACATGAAACAGATTCTACTTGTGGGTTATTTCTAGCTGTTCCTTAGCTAGTCCTTCCCCTTCTTCTTCTTGATGTTTAAAGATGAGGATCAGAGTATTTGAGATTTCTAGGACTGGGACAGCTCTGTGCTGCAGGGTGTGGTCTGGAAAACTTCTCTCAGGAATTCTGCCATCACATCCGAAAACTCAAGTACTAAAGAGAGTCTTTGAGAAAGAAAAGCAATCTCAATTGTAAATTTCCACTGGAAAAGAATGAACACCAGACAGCTTATCTTAAATAGATTCAGTGGTTAATTACCCTTTCTGTTTAAAAATGTGTGCCTTATTTCCACTTCAAATGAAGGAGGAAAGTAATGTTTACCATAGCTTCAAATTAACAGCATTTGATCAACCTACGGCTTTAAAATGAAATCTTCTGTTGTGGCTTTTTTTATCGTATTATATACATGCTTACAAGAGTATAGCAAGCTAGGTTTTGGAAAGGGGAAATTGGTCAGTTTAGACCTGCTGGGCTAGAATTAATGTAATTCTTACAAAAAGCGTTTAGGATGAATTCAGAGGTTGGGTGGTGCTGTGTTGGTTTGAAGAGGGTTAGGATGGTGAGCTCTCGGCAGAGGAGGCAGCGTGGTGGTGGAACCTGAGCAGATAGACACGCTCTAGTGCTGCCATTGATTTCTTTGGGTGAGCTGTCCCGCTGTCCTGGCAGCCACCTGGGTGTGGGCTGTGCCTGGCTCCGGCAGCCTTCTGCCTCCGTTTGTTGTCCTGGCCTTGTTTGTTCAAAGGCCGTGTAGAGCGGAGCTCCCCCTGTCCAATGGCAGACCTATCAGTGGCTGGGAGGGTGTGGAAATGATTCAATGTTTTGTGGAAATAAGATGCCGCTCCTGGGCTTGAGAGCCTGGTACTCTGTCTGTATAGCTGCGCCTGCAGAAGATTTCTCTTTTCCAAGTGCTCAAGTTGGTTCACAGCCAAAGCACACACTGCCCAGGACACGGTCCCAGGAGGAAAGCACCTGCGCTGCTGGAGGAGAAGACTAGCAGAGTAAAATAAGATCCTGCTTGTGCTAACTATCCCGTGCAAATCTAACGTAACGTGCTGAAACCATCTGAGGTCTCAGCCTGTGCCCTTTGCTGGCTGATCCTTGGCGAGAACAGCTGAGGACGTCTGATGGACAGGGATGTGATAACCCTTCTGGCACTGCGTATGTGTGAGTACCAGCCACTTTGCTTTGCCATAAGAGAGCTTGAACACGCATTCATTATGTCCCGAAGGCATACTCTTTGTTTCTCACCAGTGTTATCTTCCCATTCTGAACTTTGTTTCTTAAGTGCTTTGCTGACGTGCACCTGGCTGGTGGGAGCAGCTAGAAATCTCCAAACCAGCACCAAGGTTGCTGAGTGGTGAGGCTGATCTGCTGGGGAACCACTGAAGTTGAATAAAGAATATGATCAGGAAAACCTGGGCTTGAAAAGGCCTTACCTGTACAGGTAAATAGCCTTCCCGCATCTGGAGAATGGAGTCGGATGGGCTTCCCAGTGCAACAAGGCAAAGACAGCAGCCTGAGCAGTGCTTTCACTAGGAACACCGCTGAGTTTCTTCTGGAGGCTACTGCAGTTTGCAGAAAACTCAAGCCCCTGGCTAACATCACACAGCTGATGTGTCCAAAACTCCCTGTCTGGTGCCTAAAGCACCCTGCTGGCATTTACAAAGGTAGATCAAGGAAGGCCTCTCCTCTGAGGGGACAGTGAGACAAGGAGGATGCCAGACCGTCTCCATTTCTGCAGTGTTAACTCCGAAAAGGCAGCATCAGCAAACTGCTCTGACCTTTCAAGGTGTGGAGATGTCTGCGAGCGGCTCTGCCTGGAGTTCCTTCACCAGCGCAGGGAAAGGGATCGGTGGCTGCTAAGCAATGCATCTTTTTGCCTATGTTTGTTTGAGCCACATACTGTTTCCTTGTGGACTTTGTTCTAGTTTAGACTAGATGGTGCTGGGCAAACACCAAGAGGCAGCACTGAAGACCATGTTCTCTCAGATGGATTTCCATCTCATCTTGGGAAAGGAGATGTACTCTCCCCGTGGGTCTTCTCCACTGTTGCATTCCCCAGTCCTGCAGGAATCCTCATACCATTTTTTGGCGAGTGTTTTACGTCTCTGGTGTGGGGTCCTGCGTGGCTGGCTCGTGGCTGCCAGTGCCTGGACCTGGGGAGCAGGACAGGGAGGCAGAAAGCACCGGGTGCTCGGCCACTGAGCAGGGCTGGCTCTGTCCTTCCCCTCCACACAAGCTCCTTGCTCACACTGTGGTCAGCTGGGCTCTGCTGGGACCCTGCACAGCACCGCGCTGTCAGCTCAGGGAAAGGCCTCAGGAGAGCATGGGGCTCCCAACAGCATCTCCGTCATTCTGGCCTTGGCAAATGCCATTTCTCTGTGCAGGATATGTGCTGGGACTGGCTTTTCTTGCTGCTCTGCCTCTCCTGGTCCTCCTGGGTTTCTTCTCGTGCCCCAGGCACCGTGTGTTCGATGCCTTCAGGAGAGGAGGTGTGTGAGCATCCCACGGCATGGAGCACTGAGACAGGGAGAGCCCCGGTGCTGCCTCTGGGGACCAGGGCAGCAGCAAGGCAAGAGTGGGACAGGACCTCCTGGGAGTGACAGTGGGAGGGGACGAGGGTGGTTTGTGGGCTCACAGCCACTTTCCCAGTCAAGGGAGGAGTCTTAGTCAGGGAGTCCTTGTACCGTGGCAGGGGAGGAACGGGAACGCCTGCAAATTGCAGAGACGAGCTCCCTCACAGCGCAGAGCAGCGGGCGTTCCTTGCTGGTACTCGTCTCCATGTTACCATGTGCCGCCATCACCAGGTCAGGTCACAGGAGTGTCTCCAATTAACCCAGCTCCCTGGTGACCCTTAATTGGCACCCCAGGCTTTCCTGCTCCTCCTTCTCTCTCCTCCTCCCCCACATGTGTTTCTCACCTGTACATCTGCTGCTAAGCCTCTGCTCCCGGCATCCCAGCCGCTGCTGGGAACCAGTGGCAGTAACCCAGATTTACCCCCTAAATCAACGCAGCAGCCAACTCTGTGGCTTGGAGCAGCATCCTGAGGGTGTCCTTGCTTGGTCCCAGACACCAGGCAGTGTGGTGGGAGGAGGCCTATGGCTGCAGGGCCAAGCACTGGTCTTGGGTAAGGGCTTCAGTGCAGAGGGGCTAGGAAGCTTCAGGA
Source organism: Strix uralensis (assembly GCF_047716275.1). Taxonomy (NCBI): domain Eukaryota; kingdom Metazoa; phylum Chordata; class Aves; order Strigiformes; family Strigidae; genus Strix; species Strix uralensis. Next base: position 27,540,376 of record NC_133978.1, on the reverse strand, counting down.
GTGTTTTTAGGTGGGTACGTGCTGGGATGGCCCAGGATGGGGGATAGATGGCTGCTGCTGTTTCCTCCTCTCCCTGTGGCAGAGACCACTGGACTGGACACATTTAACCCTCCAGGCACTGGTTGCAGAGATGAGCCATGTACCTGGATGACCAGAGTGGGAGCATAGCTGTGGGACACAGCGTGACCTGGCTTATCATCCTGTCCTGGGTTTGCTGCTTTGCCCTGTCTTAGCACAGGGCTTGGGGTGAGTCCTGGAGGTGTTTAGGGCTGCCCCGCAGCACTGCAAGTGCTTTGGGCATGGCTGATACCCCCAGGCTGCATGTCCTCCTCCTGCGGGGTCATCTCACCCATGGGCACATCCAATAAATGGATCTCATCCTACTGCTCTGGGAACAAAACAGGACCATCCTCTGAAGGACTGTGGCTCCCTGCAGGTCACCCCCCACTGTGGTCCTGTCACCGAGGCCTCTGCAGCTGCCCAGCACACCTGCACGAAGGTAAAGGCACTGCCCTGATAGAGACAGGGAGAAACTGAGTCTGAGCAAGGCGTAGGAGGTCTTGAGCAGGTGCCTGCCCTGGGAAAAGCGGAACGCTGGCAGGCTGGGAAGGGCTTGTGGCTGGGGGAGAGGGCACGGTGCTTTCAGGGAGAGCTGGAGGCTCATGTGGAGGGAAGAGCCAGGAGCCGGAGCACCCCTGTGTGGGAGGACGCAGCGCCTGGGCTCTCCCTCACCCGACACAGCCCGACTGGGGTTGGGCACGGCAGGCCCAGAGGTGCCTGTGCCCGGGGGGCTCTCCCAGCCCTGCTGCTCTGCCCCTGTCCCCGTGGGACCCCTCCCGAGGTGGGGCCAGCCAGTTGGGCCCTGTCCCTTTTAAGCCCTTGGAGCTGTTGCCAGCCGTGGCTTAGTGGGGTCCCCATCCTTTCAACTGGCTGTTCGGCAAATTAAGAGCTTGCTATTAGGCTGCTAATTAAAGGCACTTCATTAGCAGCAGGGGAGGCAGCTCCTGGCCGCAGCAAAATTGGATTCCTCTGAGCTGCCATGAGCCGAGTCTCTGCTCTCTGGGGCGGGGAGCTGTGCCCCTCCGTGTCCGGGGAAGGCAGCTGCCCTGAGCTGTGGCCCTGTGGGTTACCAGCCCCCCAACCCGAGTCGCAGAGGATGGGGCACATCTGCCCCCCACGTCTGACAGGGTGGGAGAGGTGCCAAGGCATGATGGGGGTGTTGGGTGATGTGGGGCTGCCCCTTTGCCCCCAGCCTTGGGGGTGATGCAGGGGTGCCGCCCTGCTTATGGTCCCCAGGGCCACCCCCATTTGGAGAGGACACGCGGGGGCTCTCAACGGTGGCAGAGCATCACATCGGTGGTCCCGCTGTCCCCAGGCCTGGCCATGGCCCCTCAGCGGGCTGGGCAGCCCGGAGGTGCCGGCTTGCCTCTGCTCCTACCCTCTGCGAGGGGGGGAGGCCCCCGGACTCCTCCTCCTCCGGCTGCTCAGGCGCCTCCAATGAGCCCCGGGGGCACCCAGGCTGCCTGCCCTCCTTCCTTTCCCTCTCCTCCTCCTTCTTCCATCTAAAAATGGGAGAGACGAGTCAGGCCGCCGGACCTGGGCTGCCTTTCTCCCGGCCTCCTCCTCCCTCCCCCCGCTCCAGCTGCAGCCTCGCCCCGACCGTCGGGAAAGGGACCCCGCAGCCCGGCGGGGACATCACTGGGGTGAGCTCCCGGTGGGCTGGTGGGGGGTGTGGGGTGGGGTGTGGTGTGCCCCATCCCCGCTCCCCGTCTGCCCCACGGTGTCGTGCCCCCCCAGCCCCCAGCCCCTGGCCTGACATCACCCCCCCAACCTTTTCCCGGTCGGGATTCCTGATGGGATTAGTGGGATTTGCTGTGCGTGAGCCGGGAGCTGCTGGGAGTTACGGGTCCGGCTACCGTGCTGGGGGGGTGCGGGGAGGGCCGGACTCCGGGTGCTGGGACCCGGGGCTGCTCCCGGGGGACACAGGCTCGCCCCGCACCCCGCCACAGCCCTGTCGCTGTGGGGCCATGGGATGCTTCTTGCTCCAGGGGAGACAGTCGGGTGCAGCACCCCGGGGTGCCCTGCGGCTGGGGGGTGCCCTGAATGCCTCTTGGGTCCTGCTGGGCACTCCAGTCCCGAGGTGGGCTGGTCTCAACTCCCTCCCTGGGTGGGTCGGGGCTGCAGGGTGTCCCTCTGCAGCCACCAGCTCCCTGCAGCAAGGCCCCCCACGCAGCCGGAGCAGGTGACAGAGGTGCTGGTGGGGGTTTAAGAGGTGGGTGCATGTGGTATTTGGGGGGCCTGGGAGCTGCTGCGGGGAACTGCACCTTTCAGTGGCGCCGGGCCTCCCAGACTGGGAGGTATGCGCGGGGCAGCTCGCAGAAGTGCCATCCAGGTGCCCCCATCTACGGGAGCAGATGGGTGTCTCTCTCTCCTTCCCCTGCCCCTTTCTGCCTGCTGCTCTCTCCCAGCCCCGGGACAGGGGTGCCTGGGACAGGCAGCCAGGACTAGCAGCCTGAGCTGGGCCACTGCCAGGTAAAGCCTCATGCCACAGCCACGAGACCAGCCACGGGGAAGCTGGATCGGCGGGTCTGTGTGCTGGGTGGTGGCATGAAGCAGTGCTCAGCACAGGGCTCCATCATGCTGGGGTCTTTGCTCTGGACCAGGGACATCCCTACCAGAAAAGGGGCAGTGACCCAATGCAGCTCATGCCACATGTGACCTTGGCTCCTGGCTCGGCTGGGGCTGTGCTGATCTCTCCTCCTCTCTCCCAGCACCTCACCTTCCCCCTGCTGTCGGTCACCCTCCTGGTGTCCTTTGGCTCCTCCATGCTCTATGGCTACAACCTGGCCGTGGTGAACTCGCCGGCTGTGGTAAGGGACAGGCAGCCTCTCCAGGAGCAGGGGAAGGGCTCTGCATCCCTCCCTGGGAGGGTGGAGGTACCGCTACCCAGCGGCCCCACATCAAAATGCTGGCATTTTCCTTGGGCAGTCACCCATGGAGAGCAGTCGGGGGAGAGGGACGGAATAGGAGGGACATGGGAGCCTCTGTTTATGTACTTGCCCCAGACTGATCCCCCCTGGAAGGCAGGGGCTGGGGAAAGCTGCCCACAACCAACCTCCTTGCTCCAGCTCCGGCTCTGCCTGTGGCATCTCTATGTTGTCCTTAAACCCTTCTGGTGCTGAGGCTGGCTGATCAGCCAGACCAGCACATCCCAATCATCCCCAGTCACGTCCTGCCCTGCATCCCCTGCAACTCTGTTAAGCCCATGACATTTTACCTACGGGGCCTGTCTTCCCTCGTCTTCCCTTTTCTCCCAACACATTTGGTGCCCTTGTGTGTCTCTCTGCCCCACAGCACATAAAGGCTTTCTACAACACCACGTGGTCCCAGCGGTACGGGTATGGGCTGGACCCCAGCCCTCTGACCCTCCTCTACTCCCTGACTGTCTCCATCTTTGCCCTGGGTGGGCTGGTGGGCTCCTTGCTGGTGGGGGTGCTGGTGGAGCGGTACGGCAGGTAAGGGGCTGGCATGGGATAGGGTGGTCAAGGGATGGGATGGGTCTGGAGGGCCTGCCCTGCTGCTTGTGCCCTACTAGGAATGGTGCGCTGAGCCGCAGTGCTCTCCTCGTCCTCCTGGCCAGCGGTTTCATGGGCTTCAGCCAGGAGCTGAGGTCCCCTGAGATGGTGATCATTGGCCGCTCCATCACAGGGCTCCACTCAGGTAGGTGCTGCCTGGACTGCGGGGCTGTGCGTGGCCCCTTCCTCATGGCTCTGTGCCCTACAGCCCATTGTCAGGGGGCTGGAGAAGACTTTATATTCCCCATGGCCACCGATTCTGTGGTGGGGGTCTCCATAGGGCAGACAGGGCCACTTCCTTGGCCGGTCCCCACTGTGGGTGGTGCTGGGTATGGGAGGAGATGCACTGAGGATCTGGCTGGGTACCCTTCTCACTGCCTCTCCTATCCCGGTCCCTCCTGTCCCCCCAGGCATCTGTCTTAGCGTGGTGCCCCTCTACCTGGGAGAAATTGCCCCCAAGAACCTGCGGGGTTTCCTGGGCCTCATGCCCAGCATCTTCATCTGCCTGGGGGTTTTCTTCGCGCAGGTCCTGGGTCTCCCAGAGCTGCTGGGCAAGGTGAGCACAATACCCCAGCCCACACCCGCTGGACCCTACTCTGCCCTCCCCGTGACACATCCTATTTTGACTCCTCTCAGGACAGGCTCTGGCCCCTTTTCCTGTCGGTGGTGGCCGTTCCTGCCTCCCTCCAGCTCCTGCTGCTGCGCTGCTTCCCTGAGAGCCCACGGTACCTGCTGATAGAGAGGAACGATGTCTGCGGGGCCACCAAGGGTGAGGGAGTGTCCTGGGGGAGACTGGCTTCAGGAGGTACTGGGCATTGGTCCAAGGTGCATCCTCATAGCATCCTTCTACACTCAAACCTGACACCTTATGATTCAGCCCTTCTGTCCCACTCAGTTGCACCATAACATTTCCACAGTGCCCATCACCATGGTTTGAGGCATCTTATTTCCTATGGATGCTCAGCCTCATGGGTCAGGGAGGTCCTCTGGGGAGGCTGAGGCAGGGCAGAGCCAAGCCCCTGCCCCTGCCCAGTGACATACCTATGAGCATCCACCCTGTGATGGGGAGACACATGCCTGTGACCCCGCTGTCCCCACAGCTCTGTGCCGGTTCCTGGGGACACCTGACGTGCAGGGTGTGATCGAGGAGATGAAGGAGGAGCAACGGTTGCTCTCCTCTGTGGAGATGATCTCTGTCTGGCAGCTGCTGCGGGACCGCTCCGTCCGCTGGCAAACCCTCTCGGTGGTGGTGGTGAATGCTGGCATGCAGCTCTCGGGGATCGATGCCGTAAGCCCTGCAGGGTCTTCACCCTGGGACCTGGCTCTGGAGAGGCTGAGCTGAGACCTGTCAACTCATTTCATCAAGTGCCCCGTGACTTCGTCCCCCCAGCTCATGCTAAGTCCCCTCCTCGGCAGATCTGGTTTTACACCAACACCATCTTCCAGAATGCTGGGATCCCTGTGTCCCAGATCCCCTACACCACCGTGGGCACTGGCGCCATTGAAGTTGTTGCTGGTCTGATCGGGGTGAGTGATGGACAGACAGATGGACACAAGCCCCTCAGTGCCAGAGCCTTGTTGCCACTGCCCAGCACCATCAAATGGGGGGGGGAGGGCTGAATGGACCCCAAATGCCATCCATGCCACAGCACAGCCTCTTTGCTGGCGTACAGAGCGTTTGACAGGGAAATGGAGTGGGGAGATAAGAGGGGTTCAATTTGTGGGGTCACATCTAGGAGGAGTGGGAGAATTTTAGGGTAAGTGGCTGGCAGGGGGGTTTGGGGGAGATGCCAGATAAGGAGCAGGTTAGAGGTGATGGAGGGGGCTATGTGGTTCCTTCTGGCTCCTGATTTCATTGTCACTCTGTTAGCAGAGCCACATGTCCCCATCTGCCCCTCCCAGCTAAGCACCGGCCTGGCCCGGGGCTAGCGGCCCTGGCCCCCCCCCGCCCCAGCCAGGCCTCATTTAGCTGGAGAGTTAGCACTGGGCCAGGCAGATTTATGGCCCTCGTCCCATCTATGAGTGTCACCCGGGGCCAGCCCAAGCCACCCGGCACTAAATCCGCTCCCTGACAATTAGAGAGATGAATGGAGTTGGCTGCTCCCAGAAAACTGGGGCTGAGTGGGGGGATGCTCCCCTCTCCCCATAGCTCAACCCATGGCAGAGTGGAGCTCCCTGATCAAACCCCTGGCCCTCTAAAGGGTGCCCCCTTCTCCCCTGCCCTGGCTGTGGGGCTGCCCCAGCCCCCCAGCAGCTGCCCAGCATGCAGCCGGACTGCTCGGGAGCAGCCCCGCAAATGGCCCCCGATGGACATGCCGAGATTGGTTATAAAATTACAGGCATTTGTTCTCCTGTCAATACCCTGCCTTCTCCAGCCACTGCCGTGCCGCCTGCCCGCACCTTGCCTCCTCTACCCGCTGCTCTGCAAACACCCCATGCCCAGCCCAACACCTCCGGTCAGTGCCAGTGGGAATGTGGCCATGGGGCCACCCCAGCCAGACCCAACCCTGCACCCTAATGGGGCTCTGCAGGACCCTGCTGCTGCCTGGTGCATGCTCCCCGCCAGGACCACAGAGTCCTGAGTCTTCCCATGCCCTGGCCCCAACCCTGGAGCTCTGAGCTGGGGCTGCCTCCAACCCCCAGATGCCACAAGGAGCATCCTCCCACCTTCAGCTGGATCTGGGTTTCAGGGGCTGCTCCCGTCCTGGTGGGGAGATCTCCACCACCCCATCAGTCTCTGTTCTCCCTTGGCAGTGCTTCACCATTGAGAAGCTGGGCCGGCGGCCCCTCATCATCACTGGCTTCTGCGCCATGGGCATCTGCTTGGCTGGCATCACTGTCTCTTTGCTGCTGCAGGTAGGGTCACCCCAGCCACCTCTCTGGGCCACTGACATGGCCAGGGCTGGAGCCCTGGGTACCTTAATGAGGGCTGAGTGATGAAGGGATCGTTATCACCCCAGGGGTACATTGAAATGAGAGCTGAGTTAGATCTTCCAAGGAAGGTTTTCCCTTCAAAGTTAAAGGGAAGCAAAATTCAGAGCAAAGACCAACAAAAGAGAAAACCCAAATCCACGTGAGAAAAATCCTGCCGCTTCTGGTAGCTTTTCTGCAGAAATAGTTGTCCCCAGGGAGGGGGCTGTGAAATGCCAGGGGAGATGGAGAAGTCTGCAGTGTCCTTCCTCTGCTGCCTGCAGCTCTGGGGACATCTCAGCATCATGAGCTACTGAGCTTTGCTAGGCTGACCCTCACCAGCTTTGCCCCAAACCACCCATTGCTTGTCTGCATCTCTCCCATGTGTCCTGCATGGGCACCATCCCCACCGCCGAGCCAAGTGGCAGGGTGAAGCCACATCCCAGGGACACTGGGTGCGAAGCTCAGGGCCACCGCCCCAGCAGCATCCTCCATCCCCGTGTCCTCTCACAGACCACCCTGCCCTGGATGCGCTACGTCAGCGTCGTCTGCGTGATCGGCATCATCGCCGGCTTCTGCATGGGACCAGGTGGGTCTGGGGCTGGAAGGAGTGAAGGGGGGGCTGGGGCAGGAATGGGGTTTCTGGGGGAGCAGGGAGCAATGGGGTCTGCAAGCAGGTGGCAGGACTGGTGCCTTGGCCCCTTCCCCGTGGCCAGGCCCTGGTTTATCATGCTGCACCCCACAAGTGAGACCCAGCCCCAAGCCCCTCCAGCCCCATACATCACCCCAGGCATGCTCCACCTCCTCCTCATCCCTGCTCCCAGGCCAAGCGGGGAGAAAGCCCTTGCAGCTTTCTCCAGACCTCTCTGGAGTTGTCACCCACTCCCATCACAGTACAGCTGGTGAGCATTATCCTGCCCCTAACCAAGCACGGGCATGAGAGTGGGCTCAAACAGCGAGGAGTGAAACCTGGACTGGTTTACCCAGTTGATGTATTAGCAGAACTGTTAACAGATCTATAACTCATCCTTATCCCAGACTTTATTCACTGTAATTACATCTTTAATTAGGATTTTAATGGCTCATTGTTCACAAACAATGATGAATAGGGGTTTTAAAACAAAAAAATATATATCTCTATTCTGGGCGAGCTGTGAGTAAGAGTCCATCAGGGGCTCCACTCCTCCCTCACTTCTCAGCACTTTTTTTTGGTTTATAGTTTCCCTTGGAGCATCTTTTATAATGAAGTCCCAGTCAGCCCTGTCCCAGGCAGTGGGACCCTGGGCATGTCACCATGTCACATACAGTCCCCTGCCAGATCCCCGTGTGCCCTGGGATGTGCGCTGGACCTTGGATCCTGCCCTCCAGCACAGGGACAGTCCTGGGACCCAGGGCTGCTGGCTCAGTGACACGTGACAAAGAGGGGCCGAGTCCTTCTAGGAGAAGTATCCACAACCTGTGTCCAGTTTTTAGTGGCCAAGTTGGCTTGGGCAATCATTTCCAGTCATTCTGGTTTTTTAAACTGTACATGGGAAAAGCTGGTTGAAAAACGGCGTTTCTGTGTCCTGCAGGAAGCCCTGATGCTTGGAAATGTGGTTGCTTCTTTCCTGCCTAAATCAGCCACAATGTCGATAGAAGCTAATCGATAGAAGGAAATTGTCTAAAATGTTTTGATCAAGGGAGGCTGGAAAGGGTGTTATGGAGGGCACCAAGAACACATTTCTCTAGTCTGTGATCTATGAGATTTAATATATCAACATTTAGGCAAATTATTGCAAAATGAGGATCCACATTAAATGTTCCACCTTGATTTTGACTTGGTCTGAAACTTTCCAGTCAAGTAACTTGTGAAATCAGCCTCAGCACCCAGCAAGATGCAACTATGGTATGTCGGGGCGGAAATCACCCACCCACCAAGATGGATCCCAAATGGAGACCAAGGGCAGGACACTGGTCCACCCGTCCCCACACTCCTCATCTCTTCCAGCCCTCCCAGCACCACCCCTTTGACCCATGGGTCTTGCTGGGCTCCAGCCCTTTGCCCACAGGACTGAGATGGGCAGGACCTGACGACCCCAGGGGTGCCTGAGGCAGCTTGTCCCCTGTACCCTAGACCTGTCCCCTCCCTCCACAGCTGGCATCCCCTTCCTGATGACAGCTGAGCTCTTCACGCAGTCACACCGCCCGGCCGCCTACATCATGGGGGGGTCCCTCAACTGGCTCTGCAACTTCACCATTGGCTTCATCTTCCCCTTCTTGCAGGTACTGGTCCACAGGGGCCGTGGGAAGAGAAGGGATTGGACATGACCCTGTTGCTCCCCCAGGACAGGGTGCCAAGCCAGACTTAACCCAAGGGATGTCCACGCTCCTGGCTCAGCTCAGTGCTGGCCAGAGCCAGCCCAGGGAGGGGTAATGAGAGGGGACACTGCCTCATGCCATGCTCAGCTTGAGGATGTCTGGCTCTCTGCCCCATCCCTGCTCTCTTGTTGTCCCCAGATGTCAGCTGGTGCCTTTTGCTACTTGGTTTTCTGCAGCATCTGCCTGCTGGTGGCCCTGTACGTCTACCTCGTCATCCCTGAGACCAAGAACAAAACCTTCATGGAGATCAGCCACATCTTTGCCTCTCACCGCTCCTTCCTCTCCATCCCAGGCCACTTCATTGGGATGGTGAAGCTTGATGACTATGGGGCCTTGGAGAGCAGCGCCCTGGAGGGCTCAGTCTCCAGCCTGCCCTGATCTGGGTGGGCTGGGGGCAGGTGGGGGGGTGGGGAGGCAAGCAAGGCCAAATTTGCTCAGACTCGATCAGCTCTGGATCTCCCAGGACATCTCACCAGGCTGCAACCTGCAGCCAGGATGAGCCCCAATGATGTGCCAGGGTTGCACCGACTGCTGGGCATCACCCCATGCTGGAAGAGATGCCCTCCCAGAGACGAGGGGACCTCCTGGGGGCAGGGGGCTCACGTCACTCCTGGCTATGTAGACTTGCCAAGAGCTGCCCTGCATGAGGTGTTTAATAAAGAGCGTTGCCTCCAGAGCCATCATTTGGCAAAGACAGCCTGCAACGGCAGCAAGCTGGAGTGTGCTGGCATGGGTGGGTGCTCCTCCAGTGCCGGGGGGCTTGTTCTTCCCCACACTGTGCCTGGCTGGAAAGGTCAAAGTCACCCCACATTTCCTAGGAAGGGTGGTCAGGGTGGCTCCCGGGCTCTTGCATCTCACCCATGTTGATCATGCAAACCCAGAGACTGTCACAGAAGAGATTATGGAGCAGATCAGAGCTGCGGTGACTACCCAGCCACCATGTCCCTCCACAGCCTGCTGAAAGCCCCTCGCTGCCTGACCTCATGTGCTGGCCCTGCAGAGAGTGCTCCCATGGGACCTCTGCACCCTTCCAAAGTCTGCTGAGGGCAAAGGGGTCCTGGGTGCACCCACATCCCTTTGATGCACCCTGAGGTGCTTTCCAAGCACAACCTCTCTCATATCTTTTCCCTGAATCCTGGGGGCTGCACTGGGGGCTGCCCTGTTTCCTGGGACTGCTGTGGGCATGGCAGTTGCATCACCCAGGACCCTCACAGCAGCTCCTACAAACACCATGGGGTTGGGGGCTCCCAGGCTGGCAGACCCTTAGGGAGCTATGGTTTGCAGGGAAACTACAGTATTTTGCTCTGGTAAGAGGTAAAAGCCAGGCAGTGGGGAGGGCTGCATGGCCAAAACCCTCTAGTGCCAATTCAAGCATGATTTATTTTGTTGCAGATAATTTAGCCCTCTTTTTTCTAGTTGCCAACTCTGTGATGGGCCCACAGCTTGTGTGTTTGGTGCTTGTGGTCACTTGGTGAGGACATCAGCCTTTCTGAATCACTTGGCAAAGCCTTGGGATGCCTCTGGGATGGGTGGGCACTGGGCCTGTGGGGACAGGGACTGGGCTGTACTGGGTCCCCAGTACTTGGTCCCAGCCCCACCATCCTCAGCCGCTGGCTTGGGGCAATCCTGCATCTCGAGCCATTTAAAGGCCATCAGTCAAAGCAGGGGTCACGGCTCCACAGCATCAGCCACTTCCCACTCTGTCTCCCTCCCGACTTGGCTGCTCTCGGCAGCAGAACAGAGCGGTAAATATGTGCAGCATTACATATGTATAATGGAGTGTAAATAACCCCAAAAAGTGCATTGTAAATAGACTCCAAGTTTATCCTTTATTAATGAGGCACTGAGTGCCCTGCTGTTTTAGAGCAGCGAGACTTTCATAATATCAAAACCTAAATTACACTTGTGTCTCTCATTCCCAGCAAACGACAGCATCATTTCAGGCCTCTTTGCCACTTGTATTTATTTATTCTGGTATTTATTTATCTCTCCCACCCAGCATGTGGGGTGGCTTGGAAGATGCCCCCTGCCCTCCATGTGGGAGGCAATGCCCCCCCCCCGGGAGCAGCCCCCCATTCTGAGGTCCTGGCACAGCTAAGGAGCCAGGGTGTTGCCTTATGGCCAAGGACTGCTCTGTGCTGGCTGGTGAGATGGGGCAGACCTGGGAAACATGGGTCAGGACCCATTTCTGGCAGGGATTCAGACACCACCAGAGCCAGAAGTCCCCTCTTTCCACAGACTGGCAAAATCCTACCATGCCTTTTGGGTGTATTTTCTCCCGGGGACCCTTTTGAGGGTTCCATGCCAATGTCCATCCTCATTCAATCAGGACCTGGAAGGGTGGGAACGAGAAAACCCCATGCTCATGGGACACTAACTTCTCATCAGCTTTTTTTTAGGATATTGGGGCAAGATCTCTGTTTGGGGCTGTCAGTCTAAGCTGCAAGTTACTCTTGTAAAAGCAGGATTTGGGCTTCCCCTCTGCTTGCCCTGTTCAGGGAGACATTCCCAGCCACTCCACTGCAGGCTTCTTGTGAAGAATATGGCTGGATGAGCTCTGAGCTGCTTCGCCATGTCCAAAGCAGTATTCTGGATTCAGGCCTCCAAAAGCACTGGTTCTGCTTGGGGAGGGTAAGGTTGTAACCTCTAGCAGTGTCCAAACAGACCTTGAAAGATTGGAGAAGGTGCAAAGAAGAGTCCGAGAAATCACTCTCATGCTTGGAAATGCTTCTGATCCTCTTAAGGTTTGCAGAAATGAAGATGAAGGTGACTTTCTCCAAATGCGCAATTGTCTTCTCATGGTGTCACCACTGTTAAAGGGTGGGTGAGTTTAAGCATTGAGGTATACACATGGAGGGCTGGAGCTCACTCCAGCCAAACTGGAATGGGAAAGAAGGCCCCAGTTTGAACTCTCCAGATACTTTGAAATGGACTCCTCAGGGAAATAGTCATGGCCCACCACTGGATATCTCCAGTTCTTGCAGGGAAACTCTCCTAGAGGGTGCCTGGCTCAAGGTACATGGTCACATCCTGCCTGGAAGTTGATGAAGTCTTGCTGGACACACCCTGGTGTCCCTGCACCAGCACTGGTGGCTGGTGAGCCAGCAAGTGTCCCCAGGCTGTGGCCAGACAAGCCAAGGAGCATTCACACCCTGCCAGTGCTCACAGTCCCTGTGGCTCCAGCAGGGATGGGCTCCTGGGGGATGGATGCTGCTAATGATGGGGACCCACTAAGCCCATAAGGCTGAAACCTTCTTGCAGTAGTTTCACGAGGTGTCCTAACAGCAAACTGTCCCTGTCACCTCAGCAAGGCTCCTGCCTCCTTCTGTATGGAGAAAGAGGAGCTGGAGCAGCATCCCGCTGCCCCATGGAGGTGGGTGCAGGATTGGTCCCTGCCTCTTGTCTTATCAACAGAGGAGAAGCTCTGGAGCTGAGCAGTCCCACAAGGCAGCTTGTCACTGTAGGGTACCCAAAACTGCACCACAGCATCATGCCCCAGCCCTGGGGTCCCCAAAGCAACTTACCGTGCCACAGTGGAGGGCTGAGCCCCCAGCACAACTCCTCCTGGGCTGGCACAATTGTCCCCTTCAGCCCAGGTGGGTTCATGCAGGCTTTCCTTGTCCATGTCTCCAGTGCAGCAGCCACAGGAGTAGGATGCTGGACACAGGGGGGGCATTCCCCAAGGGGAGGTCAGTTTGTAAACAGCCCCTGTGGCTGCAGCCTGGGCCCAGGACACATTTGAGCTGTTTGGGGGTGATTTACCCCCCTGCAGGCCCCAGCTGGTCAAGGCTGTTCAAAGCTGACAGAGGAGCCAGTGTGGCGTGGGGGTCCATCATCAGCCCTCTCTGGTTTCTCCTCAGGAGCAAGGAGACCTGGCTGCGGGGCTGCACAGCAGCGAGGATGTGGTGCATCTGGCACGGCACATCATGGGGAGCAGCCCAGGCTGACGGGCAGCCGAGCCCCGGCCAAAGCTCGACATCAGTGCTCATGGGGGGTCTGAGACTGCAGGATAGGCCTCCCCACATCTCCCAGTGCCCACACTGGGGCACTCCACATCCTCCCAGTCACAGCCTGGTGTGCAAACATGCCTTCAGCAAGAGCGTGGAGGAGGCAAAAGCGGGGGAAACCTCTTCCTTTTGGTTACAGGATTTGTCCTGCACCAGACCCTCTGCCCTCCCCAGTGCCACAGGGCAGAGGTTAAAGAGGCCCTGGCTGCACTTTGGGGTTGGCAAAGCTTCAGGTGATGGGCTGGAGCTGTCCCAGGCACCCTGGGGGCAGATCAGGAGGTGACCATAGAAGGGGAGAGGAAAAGGCAGAAAAGGAGTAAGACACAGCAAATGATGGAGCAAGGAGCCAGGACCAGCCCCTCTCCACTGCCAGCCCAGCCAGCCCCGGACCCATGGGCACCGCTCACAGTAATAACTGCCAGGACACAAGTGACCCAGAGAGCAAAGGTTGCACCCCCAAAATTAAGAAACCCCCCCCCAGATGGTGAAACACCTTCTCCAGTTTTGGCATAGAGTGGGAGTCTCTTGGCACAGTCTCAGGGCATCTTCTGCCTGGGAAGGGTGATTTCAGCCAGGAATGGGCCCTCTTGGTGCCTTTGGTTTCTGCTTTGCACAGTGGTGGCAGGAGTTCCTCAGGGAAGGGGACAAGGATGTGGTGGTGGAGGTGGCTGTGTGCCCCTTCCAGATGTCACAGCCCCATGCACACCCTCCCACTATGGTAAACCTGGCTCACTCCTGGCTGAGTTGTCCTGCAGCAGGATGTCCCCAGGCGGAGCCCAGAGCTCTCATCTCCTTAAAGTGCAGAGCCAGCTCCTGTGGTTAACACGGGTGCTGGTCAAGAGTCTTTTTACAGGGAAAAACCTAAAATGGGTGACTTTTTACTGTGTTCTGTACGGGCACTCAGCTGAAACCCAGCACTTCAGAGGGGTGCAGAACAGTGATTTTTTTCTTTTAAAAGCCGAAAATATTTCCTCAGCATCTACCAGACCCCCTCAACCTCTTAAAAAAAAAAAAAAAGATGATGAAAAATTTAAGGGTGTATTTAGGACAAAAAAAAAAAAAGTGTTTTTTACCCTATAGAAAAATAATAATTCTGTATTAATGCTGGCAGGTCCGTGACCAGTGCTCTACAGGAGCAGGTCTCTGCAGCGGGTGCGAGGTGCTGGGGCTGGTCTGGGTGTGGGTGCCCGGCATCGGGGTGGCCGAGGCAAGGGTGCCCGGCGGAGGGTGCGCACCAGCAGATGGCACTCCCAGAATTTATTGTTACAGCAAGCTGCCTCTCGGAGAGCAGTCATGTAGGAGATGTCCTATTATATGGGCAGTTGACTTTAATAGTCATTGTGTGCTTAAAGCACAGCAAAACAACAGTGGGAAAAAAAAAAAATCCCCACTCCACTTGGATGGCCCTTTTCCCCCCAGCCCTGCTAGTCTATTTGTACAGTAAATTAAAAATATGAATCACTTCTCTCTACTGCCTCCCCAAACACTCATCCTGTCAGGCTCTGTGTTGTCTTCATTTGTATTACCTTAATTTAATGTTAATTATGTTCTTCATTTACAAAGAACAAGCATTTACACTCCCTGTCTGGGGATTTTCCACGCTCTCGGTCTCCACAGACTGGGAGGCGAAGGGGAGCGGTGAAGGCAGCGGCGCTGGGGAGGGGGCTGTTAGCACGGCCGTGGGAATGGGGGGAGCAGGCATGCCACCCCCCGAATGAACCGGTAATGATGAGCACTATTGCCTTTCGATTTATGAAACCGTATCGCTGCCTGTGCTTAAATCCCCCCTAATAAATCCTTTTTAAAAGGTCCTCGGCCAATGGAGGGCAGTGATTTATGGTGGGGAGCTGGGGCGAAGGGAGGGTTTGGTGGCAGGGTTTGCTGCCGCGGGGTGCTGGCGACCTGGCCGGGGATGTCATGGGGCTGGGAGCCCAGCCACCTCCAGGCAGGCCTGAGAAAATTTCCCAGACACCTTTTCCCTGACATCTGCAGACTTGTCGGATGCTGTTGGTGATGAGATGACCCGTAACCACAATGTGGGTGAGGACTGCATGTCCCTACTCCATGTCTCAGTTTCCCCAACAGCACCTGGAGATAATTACCCCCCTCCCAGCTCTCCCCATCCCAGAAACCCCCAAGCTGGGTGACAGCCCCAGGCGCTGGCCGGGGAGCCAAACTTTTGGGTGCGCTAATAGAAATGACTCGGGGTGGGGATGGGAGAGGGTGGGGGGGTGCATGAGTGTGTGTCTGTGTGCACACACATAAAGGCTTCAGGTCTCTAAAAAAGCCATGTACCTCCCCCCCAGACCTGACTCTCCCGTGCACAGAGCCTGTGTCTAAAACAAGGAAGGACAGAAAAAAAGAAGGAAAAAAAAAGGAGAGCAATGAATGAAAGTGCCGGGAGACTTCCATGGGACACATGTGGCCCTCTTCACAGCCTGCCCCTGCCCGTCCCCTGGGATGGGGGACGTGGGGGTGAAGGCTCTGTGCACAGCCACATTTTGAAACCTTGTGCTCCTCTTCTGCGGTAGGCAGGGTTTAAACACTGCCCACAGCTGCCTGAGCACTGCCCATGGCTGACTGCTCCCTACCAGTGCCCGGTCTTCTGGCACCATGTCCAGCCACAGGTTGGGAACATCAGGGACTTCTCCCAGGGGACCTGCGGATTGGATTTGGGCAGAGGAAGCATTTTGGTCCCCGTTTCTGGATCATCCTGGGCTTCATCAGAGCTCCTGGAGTCACATTTTGCTGTGCAAATCAGGGTTGTACCAGGACATTGTGGAAGCTGGGAGGGCAGTGGGTAGAGCTGGATGAGACAACCACCCCAAAACCCTCCCAAACACCCCAAAAACTAATTAAAAAAAAAAAAAAAAAAAGGTCACCCATACCTTCTTGTTCTGTATGATCACAGGAAACTCAGAAAAGCACAGAAAACAGACTCCCCCACCACGAAAACCCAGGGTACCACACACCCTCTGCTTCCCACACTCCTCCTCATCACCACCACCTGTTTCCATGGCAACAGCCAAATATTATGGGGTGAGAACCTGAGCCCCCTTGCTGTGTTGGCCTCAGTGTCTGGGGCAGGTCTCCTTGCTGGCTTCTTCTGTAGGGGGGGGCTTGTCACAGATTTGGCCCTCCAGACTTCTCCTGCCCACGTGCCCAGCTTGCAGCTGCAGAGCGTGTCCCAAAGTCCTGTCTGTGTGGTGCTCAGCCCCCTCTGCCTTGACCCCAACCCACCTCACGCCCCACTCCTGTCCTTGCTCAGCTGTGGAGCAACCCCACTGTAGGGTCACCTTTCCCCCCCAACCCTGTTGCCACATAGGGCTGAGGCCGCTCGCTTCATGACATGAGCGTACCCTGTGGGACACCCCCCATGGGGGGTTGACTGTCTTCACCATCCTCCGCCGTCAGTGCCTGCGCCCTCCCTGCGCGCTCCCGCGTGCTCTCCCTTATTAACAATGACCTTTCCACCGCGCTCGCCGCCGATTCCCCAGTCCCAAATATCTTTTAAATGGGTTTCAGGAGCTGATGCGCGCTCCGTTAAAAGGCCACCGCATCGCACCCGCACCGCCCCGCATCCCACTGCGCTGCAGCCCCCCCCCAATCCCCACGCAGTACCACCCGCGCACACGCTCGCACTAACATTTTAATTAATGACAACGGCTTTTTTTTTTTTTTTTTCTCCCCTCATAAGCACTTTAATGTGTGTTTGCAGCCCGGCTGATCCCCACAGCCATGGAAATATTAGGTTGACGGATGTGGTCTGTCGCCAGTGCTCCCTCAACGGGTCTGCCTGTCAGCTCGCCGATGATGACATTAACACGGGAAGAAAGTGATGACAAATGCCCGTTATCAGGGAACGAGGCCTGTGACAAATCGCACGGCGCCTCGCGAGCAGCCCCATTACGCTGTAATAAAAAAAGATGGATGGCTCAGCGCACCGGGGCCCCGCGCTAATGCGATTTCGCCTGGTCTCTCTGGGTTCTAATTAAGGCAGAAAACGGAGAACGAACAGGACTCCCTAGCGCCCGGCCCCCCCAAACACCCCACAGTGATGGGCGCTTGCCCTCGGGGACAATGCCCCCCAGTTGCGCCAGTGCCCCAGCCCCTAGGGAGAGGGGTTTTGGTGGGGATGCAGACAGACAAGAGGTGCAGATGTCTGGGGGGCTTGTGGCAGACATGGGGGCTTGGGGGGGACACCCCAGCCTGTGCCTGACCATCCTGCCTCTGCCAGGTGGGCTCAAGGCTCCTCCATCCAGGGTGTAGGGAGGAGGGGGCAACACGGCCACCGTCAGGCGCGTCATTCTCAGACAAATGTCACCTCCACCATCTGCTGCAGTATGTGACGTGCGGGGGGAGCTCTGCGTGGTGGAGAGGGGCTGGGACAGTGTCACTGGGGTGGAGGCTCAGCCGCTGCAGAGTGGGGACACCAACACTGGCCAACACAGAGATGGGGTGGCCATCGGGGTGGGGCTGAACAAGCACTTGAGGGGTCCCTGGGGTGCTCGTGGGAAGCAGTGACTTGCTTTGGGATGAGGTTGGGGGAAGGCAGCTGGGAGGGATCAGACCCCCCCTCGGGGGACACAGACATCCCTACTCACTGAGCACACTGATGGCTGTGCCCTTGGTGGCAAAGAGACAGCCACAGCTGTCAGTGAGGGTGGGAGAGGGCTGCATCCAGCACCTCTTGGGGAAGAGGGGCTGTGAGCCACCCACTGTGGGGTGCACAGTGAGGATGAGCACCCCACAGCCCCAGGATGGGGTGCCTGGATCTCCCCACTGCCACCCACCTGAGGCAGCTGGGTGTCCCCACACCCATCCAGCTGCCTGCACACCCCTCGCCTCTTCCCAGCATGGAGGTAAGTCTGGTCTACCCTCCACCTCTGCCCACCCCACTTTCTCAGCCCCCTTTTGTGTTTTCACCAGGGTACAGGAAAAGGAGATGTGCAGGCAACAACTCATTTCCTGTCCTCTGCCCAGAGACCTGAAGAGCACCCACAGATGTGGTCAGACTTGTGGGGTGTCTCAGTGGGCTATAGATAACCCCACTAGTGCCTTCAGTCCAGGTCCCAAGAGAGGAGCGCTTGCACCGCATGGCTGGATCCAGCCCTGCTGGTGCCCTACAGACATGCTGAGAGGCCTCATTGGGGGGGGTCTTCCATCTTCTCTGTGTGTGGGGAAGGTCTGAGCAGCCCCCAGCCCTCGCCAGCCCCCGTGGGTGATGCCAAGGGGATGCAGCCCCCGCACATCCTCTGCACCCCACAGCACAGCATGGAGCAGCCATCCCCTGCTGCAGGTTACAGCTGGATCCAGTGTGTGTTATTTACCTTATGCCAGTCCGTAGAGGCTCCATCTCTTCTACTTTGTGATGTGCATCCCCACAACTCCAGGTAGGACACAGCAAGGCACAGGGAGCGGGTGGCACAGGGACCTGCCAGGGGATGTCACTGTCCTTGGGCGATGGAGAAGGAGGCTCAGATGCAGGCTGCTCCCTGCCCAGGCACTGCATTATGCTGCTCTGACTGTGCTTTTGAAAGTAGCTTTTCTTTTCAGTGAAGAGCTGGGTTTCTTCAGGAAGGATCCATGAGTGATTCCTGTCATGTCCTGGGGGATTTACTGGTCATTTCAGGGAGTTTTTTAAAGCTCCCACTTATTTACAGCTCCCCATGCCCCTTCTACATCCCCAGGCTTTCAAAGGGGGTTTGACAAACTTGAAATATTGCTGGAGCAAAACTGATCCCAAATGGCACTCATTTTCAGTGGGAGCATCTCAGCTCTGTAGTAAAAGCTGCTAATCTGGAGTCGGACTCACCTATCTGTACTCACCAACTTTTACATCCCAGATCTAATTTTAGGCCTGTTCAGAGTGAAAACAGAAATATCCTCTAACAGCTTCTTCAGAATGAAGAAGCTCAGCCTCTGGTACTGTCTAGCAGCATAGATTTAACCTGCTTTCCCAAAGCCAGTGGCCAAACTAAGTGCAGAGGCCGTGGAAATGATTTCAAACAAATCACCTTTGCTGAGAACTGGTTGGGAATACACCGATCTCCCACTTCTGCAGCAGGTTCAGACTAGAGGACATGCTTCCCCAGCTGGGCTGATCTTTGGATGCCACATCCAGATTTGTCAGTGGTCAATGCTCAAAGGTGATGCAAGCCACAAGCTGCTGTTGCCTGAACCTGGCTTAGACCTAAGAAGGACCCTAAAAAAAAAAAAAAAAATCACCCCCATAATGTTGCAAACTGACCTGCAATGGGGTCATGGGAAGGACTTGATAAACTTGTTGGAGGGGGTTGCTTGCAAGGATGCCAGCTTTCACTGCAGCCTTGCAAAGTTAATATTCATTGGTTGAGAAATGGGGAGCAGGAATGTGTGTTACCAGTTGGAAAGCACAGCAAGTGTCAGTCTGGACATCGGCAGATGCCACAGTTTGCAAACAGCAGCAGAAAGCCTGGTGGGACCATGACAGACCCATTGAATCTGTGGGATGGCCAGGCAGTGCCAGCAGAAGCTCGCAGAGCCCTGTGTGTCTGGCCGAGGCAGGGGCAAGCAGCACGCCCAGCCCTTGGCGATACAGCCCACCCAAAAAGAGCCCTTCCTACCACAGACAGACAGATATTGCTGATCTCTGGGAAAGTTCAAATGTCTCACATGGATATGGTTTGCTACCTTCTTATCCTTCCCCAGCAGAGAGCAAAGGCAGGGTTTCAGCAAGGCTGCATCACATATGCAGCATCAACTTGAAATCTGGGCAAGACCAGTGTTTAACTCCAGTCAACAGCAGTACAAACATTTGCCAAAAGCCTGGCCCCGGCCCTGTCTCAGAGGTGATCTTGAGGGAGAGGTTTGTGCAGACACCTCATGGGGGTGCAGGTTTCACCCCAGGGACTGTCTGTTAACCTCAGAACCCTGTTCTGCCCCTGGGATCACATGTGCCACCCTGTGGGTGAGTCCCCAGCCAAACGAGCACCCGCTGCATGGAAAATGCATTGTAGAGAGAGCTCCTCTTGGCAAAATCAAGCCAAATCGGGACAGTCAGGATCCTGGGGAAGCAGGGAACTCCTGCAGTGCAGCCAAGGGGTGGGAGCCCTTCAAAGCAATGGGACTGTGGTCAGGTTTGTTTTGGTTTCCCCTCCACTGCCAGGGCAAAGCTGGGCTCCTGCTGGGGCAGGGAAACCCCAGCCCAGGGCATGCTGATGGCACCATGGCAGTGCAACCCCCGGGGGGACACTTGGGTCCCAAGCACAGAACAGTGAGGAAATCACTGTGTTGTGCAAATGCTCTCGAAGAGCTTCAGGAGTTGGAAACATTCTTCCTGTGCTCTTGTCACTTCTTAAAATGTTCTCCCTTATCGCCCAACAGTGGGAAGCTCTCGGTGTGCTACCAGGAGCAGGGCAGGTGTTTTTTATAGCATCCTGAAGGGCTCCCCTCAACCCACTCAGACCACCTAGACAGCCAGGTCAGACTGACATCATCCCAGGATGGGGAACAGCTTCTTGCTGGGTACACGAATATCAAGGTTTACAGCCATGCTGAGTTTCCACCTCAGCAGTTGCTGCAGGCAGGGATTGGGGTGGCAGCTGATATAGCTGTCCTCAAAGCTCAGCTCCCATAGCCTGGCTGTGTTTCTGGGCTGGTTATCCACCTGTTTTCCAGTGCAGCTGGGAAAACAAACAGGGCTTGTTGCCAAAACACATGGAGAGTATGCTGTGATGGGGCTGAGTGACACAGGGCCCATGTGTACTGCCATGGAGGGACACATGTCCCACAGGGAGGACTGTAAATGCCCACAGGAGATTTCTGCACGCCAGGGCTCATGGATCAAGTGGGAGGTGGGAGCAACAGACCAAGCAGGATGCTTCAGGCTACCAACTGTGGCATCACATTCTGCTGTACTTGTGTCAGGTCCTGCTGGTCCCTCATCCCAGTGAGTCCCGCGCAGGGGCTGGGCTTAGATACTTGGTGCCCTCCCTGGCTCTGCTGGTAAATTCATGAAGCCACGAGTGCCTCAGTTTCCCCCAACAAAGAGCCACCCCTCTGCTTGATGCTGCTGATCCAGGAGCTCCTGTGGTTAAAACAGGAGGAGAGCATGGTCAGGAGGAGCCCTCAGGAGTGGGGGACAGGGTGGAGTGGGACAGGCTGGGAGCTCCGTCTGCTCCAGCACTGCTGTCCCTGGCTCTGGGTAGCTGTGCCATTGAAACCGGGAGCCTCGGCAGCCCTCCCCCCTGCCCTGCATCACCCCTCCCCAGCCCCCTACCAGCCACTTCACTTTCGCTGTAGCTCTGCTGACCTGCCATTAGTTATAGTGCCTGAGCCAAAGTAGGAGGTCAGTGCAGGCTGGCCCAGACATAAATCAGTTCCCTATGGGCAAGAGACTGGGGGATGGCAGTGACAGGCGCCCACCACGTGCTGCAAGTCTCCCCCTTGGCCCTGGGATGCTGCCCAGGGATGGAGGCCTTACCCCTCCCCATCACATCCAGCCAGGCTCCCCAGAGACCTTGCTGTCCCCCCCCAGCAGGTCCTCAGGGTGATAGGAAACACTGGGCCACCATTCCCGGCTGGTTACGGAGGGGACAAGGGACATGGTGGGGTCCAGCCAGAGAGAAGATGCATGGCTGCATGGCTGCCCAGAATGAAGCAGGAGGGCTGACCCCCTCAAAGCCCAGAGAGGGGATGGAGGACCAGCTCTGGAGGCGTCCGCAGCGCCCCAACACAGGCCCGGGCTGCCTGCAGCCTGCCCGTAGCTGCCGATACCCAGTCCTCCAGCTCCCTCTGCTGCCTGCGAGGATGGCGGCTGCCAGAGCCCACCGCACTGGGGCTGCACGGCCGGGAGCACCTTCTCAGCCACCCAGGGTCCCCAGGAAGGTCCTCACCCGCGGGAGACAGGGCGGCTGCACCAGCATCCATCCCCACCACCACCACACCGGTCCTCTGCCCTGGAGAAGAGGTGCGGGCAGGGGATGGTGCCGGCGCACTGCGGGGAGCATGGGGCACCCTGCTCAGAGCAGGTGGGTGGCTGCAGACCTCAGGGAGGGACAGACCACGGCGAGAGCTCAGCCTCAGTACTAGACACCAGAGACTCCACGCAGGGACTGCAGCTGTGAAGTCCAGGCATTTGTAAACCGCTCCTTTCAGCTTAGGTAATTTTTTTCCTCTGGATAGACACGTGTGTCCATGCACGCTGCAAGTGTCAGGAGCTGCAGAGCAGCCAGTCTATTTCTTTTTAAAACTTGACATAAGCAGGTAAATTATCCCCAAGTAATGCATTTACCATGAGAGAGGAAACGTCGGCACTGCTGCCACTGGAGCGGGAGCCCCTGCTTCCCATTCCCTGCGGTGACGGGGAGCCTGAGTTATGGCCCTGTTGGAGAGACAGCGGGTTTGTAAATGCCTCTGTGCTGTTTTCCAGCCCGACCAGAGTCCATTGATCACCGGGGCAAGAGTAAAGCCAGTGAAGAGAAGCGGGAGAAGGAAAGGTGGAGGCACGTGGCCAGAGCCGTGCCAGGAGCTGGGCACATACAGGGATGCTCAGATCTGGCCTTCCCTGAGACCTCTGTGTCCTTTCCCCTCTGCGAGATCCCTGGTCCAAGGACACAGACTGCATCTTTCACCCCTCAAACATGCTGGTTTTCTTGGACCCAGGCGGCAATTGCAGAAGGATTTAAGTCAGGACTCAATGGCACAACAGGGGAAGGTCCCTGTTCCCTCCATCCAGGCCAGGGTGACACAAGCAGGGAGCCTTATGGCACACATATTTGGTGTGAAACAAGGCTGGCTTGGGATGAGGGCTGAGCCTTTATTTGACTACGTCTCACAGCCACTAGATGCTACTAAGGCTCCTCAGGAACTGGGATACTGTTTGCACCCAGCCCAAAAAAGCAAACAGCTTCAGGAAATGCAAGAAGGAGGGAAACTGAGGTAGGGAGTGGCCGTGTAGCAAGCGGAGATATTCTGGGTTTGAGCCAGGGCCTCAGTACTGGACCCTTTTACAACCTCAAGCACTTGCTGTAGCACAGCCAGTGTTGAGAGACTTATCTGAGCAATGTATAAACTGCTTTGAGTGAATCTGCCCCCGGAGACAGGTGAAGGAAGATCTGTTTGCCCAGTGTCTGACATGAACCTGAGCAGCCTGGGGACTCGCATCCCCCACGCTGCAGCAGCTCTGCAGCAGCAGCCCAGCTGCTCGCACACGCAGTGAGCACGGAGGAGGCATCTCAGCACTGTGGAACAGGGCAGACTTGGGGTCATGTTGGACACCACCCCCAAAAGCCATTACCTGGGAGAGGGAGACACACATGACACGGCTACTCCAGGCACAGGATCTCCCCCATAAGAGCTGGTGTGCTTAAAGCAGGTGGTCACCGCCCCCACTATGAAGCTGCTCACCCTCTCCCTGAGCCCTGTGCAGAGCTGGGTTGCTTCACGAGAAGGTTAGGGATGGCCAAGGGCCTGTGTTGAATTGGGGCACTCCACTCATGAGATCTTACCTACAAGTCACAGGCAGGTTGTTTCCCATCGTGCAAGTAGGGAAACTGAGGCAGGAAGGGCTGCTGGGGCTTGGGGAGCCGGGCAAGGTGGCAGTAGGCCTGTCCTGGCTGCACCATCACTGCTAAGCTATACAGAAAGTCACTTGCCTACCAGGCATGACCACCCCCATGGATCAGGGTCAGCATCCCCCCACCTGGCTGGGGGGATGATCCTGGGGTGCCTGAGAGGGCACCAGCTCCAGGCTTTGCTCCTTGTGAGCATCCGCTCAGGCTCTCGCTGACCACCAGCCCTTGCTGTGGCCTCCACCATGGGACATGGCACAGCATCCTGCCACACAGCCATGCCACATTCCCATCAGGGCAGCCCTGCCATCACCTGGGTGGATCTTCCTTCAGCCAGAGACCATCAGTGCTGGAAACAGAGTCTGCAATACCAAGGACTGACGCCGGGACCTGGTGCATCTCCTGCTGCATCCCTCGCTCCTGCTGCCCACCAGCTGCCCAGGCAGGACTCTCGCTCTGCATCCACTGGCCCTGAGGAGGCCCTGCAGGGTGCTCTGCCTTCAACCAGGTCCCCCTCAGCTGCACCCCAGCAGCTCTTCCCTTGCGCTCCATGCCATGCCGATGTCGCCCTGGCCATCAATAGCACTTGGTTAATTAATTTGATGGGAACAGCAGGGACCGCACTTTGCATTTAGTGAACTTCTTAGAACTTCCAACCTCATCTTCATAATTGGCCTCATAAATTTAAGGAAAGAGAGAAATCAGCAAAGCCAGAGGAGCACGGGAGGCAGGAGAGGCCCCACACACGGGAGGGCAGGCAGGCGCGTGAGAAGTGACTCTATTTGGTGTCCTTATTTAATTTTATTGCACAGATCCATCTTCACCCACCCCCTCCCTGCCTAGCCCTCTCTCTCCTGCTCTCCCTGCTGGGTTCACCTAATCATGATAAATTCATATTCATTTCCCTGCCTGCTCCGGCGGGGGGAGCAGCTCCCTTACATTCGCCCAGCTCTGCTGCCATGAGCAAATATTTACTCATGAATACAAAATGCCAGGGTTAGGAGCTAAACCACCCCCTCTGCACCCCTTTTCCCCCAACCCAGCACAAGGACAAACATGATGGCTAAGGATGGGTGTCCTCCCTGCAGGGTAGTAATAGCTGCCTAACACTCAGACCTGCAGTGACTTGGCAGAGGCTTTTTCTTCCTCCCACCCCGGGGGGACAGAGAGACACTTGATGGGGAGACAAGAATTGCCTGAGCCCCAAGTCTGGACCCACCTTGGGGGTGCAGGGATGGTGGGGTGGGAGCGAGGGGCTCTGCGGCAGGAGCTGAGTACCTGTCCCAGCTCCTTGACTTTCCGCTCAGTCTCTAAGTGCCGCTGTGTTTGAGTTTATTTTTAATTTTCAGGATGATCAAACTCTCAGTCAGGGAGGGTGGGAAGGGGATGCGCTGGTGAGGGGGAATAGCCAAAGCCCCTTCCTGGGAAGCAGGAACCAGGTGACACCTCATTAGAGATGACTAAAACCATCTTTGCTCACCTGGGGGCTCAGCACCCACCTCCTCCCAGGCACCCCAGAAGCCCCATCTCTTGTACCTTCTTTGCAAGTGTGGCTTCCCAGGGTTTAGAGGAAGCAGAAGGTCTGCTGGGGTAAGGGGGTGGCCAGGTCCCACCCTGCTGCAAGGGCAGAAGAGGGGTCTCAGAGGAGCACATGGCATCAGGGCATGCCAGGCTGGAGTTAGCCCCTGGCTTGGGGTCTGCAAGTGACTGGGAGGATGGAGAGCAGGATTAGGGGTACAAAGAGGAGACTGCGTGAGGCAGCTCTGTTCCCTCCATCCAGGGCAAGAGGGACTGCCCAGCTCAGGGCTGAATCACAGTGGGCAGCACAGCCCAGCCCCTCGTGTTTCTCCCCTTGCACCAGGATGAAGGAGAAGCAGGAGCCTTCAGCATCCAGAAATGTCACACACACACCCCCAGCTGCTCTGGATGAGCTTCTTGTGCTCCTCCACCTCCTGTCCCTTTGCATCTGCTGTGGCTGCACCCAGGGTAGATAGCCCCCATCCATCCCTGGCCCACCTGGCTGCAGTTGGCCACAGGAGGGCCCTCTGCCCCCTCCAAAGCTCCTGGGCAGGAATTTGTGGAGTGTGAAGGGACAGACATCAGGCCCCTTCCGTCTGAGAGCAGGACATTTCCCCCAGCAGCTTCTGCAGGACATGGATGCTATAGGGCCACCCTCCCTGCCATTTCCCAGGGGGCTGGATAAGTAGTCCAGCTCCTGAGCAGCCCTGGCCCCACACATCCCCGTGTCTGGCCTCCCCCCGAGTAAAAGCAGCAGAAACAGCAGGGCCAGGGCTTTGATATGCTGCTGCAGCTCCAGGGTGTGAATTGTGGCCCTGGAGAAGGGAGGTGACAAAGTGGAAGGAGCTAGGGGCCAGCAGTGCCACATCTCCCCCAGCTCCAGTGATGTCCCCAGCACATGGCCTTGGTGAGGACAGCCCCAGCCCTCCAGGAGCAGCTCGCCCCAGCACCCAGAGCTGGAGGCAAACTTCCATTCACCAAGGAGCCAGGGTGAGCAGCCCCATACCCCGCTCCCCGCCCCAGTCCAGGCAGAAATAGGTCCATTCCCAGGGCTGCCAGCCATAAAGCTCTACAAAAAATCCTCCAGGAACATCCCTGCAGTGCTGGAGGGAGGGGGAGCCCCCATCCAACCTCCCTTTGGGGCAAGACTATCCCCAGCTGTGGCCCTGCCCGACCAAGCCTAGATGACCCCAAGGATGAGGACTCCACCCTCTCTGGGGTTGGTCCCTGGGCTGCAGAGCCCTCCTGGGGAAAGAGTGCTCCCCCTGCACCCCCCAGGCCCTGCTCTGGGGCTGACTCCCCTTTGCCCCTGGAGAAAGCAGCCCAGTCCTTGCTGGCTCTGCCCCAGTCTCTACCCACCTCAGCAGCTCCTGGCCCTCTTCAGCTTCTCCATCTCCCTTTTGAGCCAGTGTTTCTTGCTGCTCATCTCCACGTGCTCCCTTGGCTTCCAGACTGTTCGGATTCCCCTTAGACAACTAAAGCGTTTCCATGCTCAGGAGACTGAGCTGTGTTCCAGGCACAGAACAGGAGACAGAGCAGCAGCCAGCTCCCATACACCCTCCTGCATGATAAATACGGAAAAGCTGACAGCAATCCCTTCCTGACTCCACACCTGAAGTGAGAGCTCAGCCCAAGGCTCAGAGCTCAGAATTGCTCCTTTCTCTGGGCATGGCCAGCCCCAGCTCAGCCACGTGGCCAGCTGGACAGAGCCAGGTCCCACTCTGCCATGGGAGGATGGTGGTCAGCAACTCCCTGCCCCGAGAGCCAGAAGTGGCGATCCAACAGCGTGAAGGTCTCCACTGCCTTCTCCCTGCTTGTACTGGAAACAGGGAAATGAGCCAGCACAGGAGGGGCTCCTGGTCAGCCAGAGGGAAGAGTCCCAACAGTTGCAGGCCAGAGAGCAAAAAGACAGAGATGCCAAGAAAAAAAAAAAAAAAGAAGAGGAGGATTTATTATACTTCAAATTTCAAAGCACCAAGACATGGCAGAAGACATTCATTTCCATCGAGCGTTCAGTAGAAAGGCTGGGCTGACAAATGACACTGCTGGGGTCAAGGCCTCCCCAGCCCCACTGCTGGTGCCCAGCAGCCACAGCTGACAGCGCAGCAAGAAACTGTGCAAACCCACCAGGTTTAATGCCTGCCCTAGCAGCAAACACACAGCTTGTCACGTGTGACAAAGACACGGCAGAGTGCAGAGAGGGGGTGGCCGGGTCCCCCACAAGAGAAGGGAGCAGGAGGCCAGGCCAGGCTCAGAGAGCAGCCAGAGGCAGCCCTGGGGTCCTGGCACAGAAACCCCCACCATGGCATTGCTGGCAGCAGATGCCGCAGAGCGGCACCTCTGCCAGGAGGAACCACTGCAATACCCATAACAGAGACAGAGCACTGATAGTCTCTGGGAAATTCATCTCTAGAATATAAAATAGTTGAGGTTTCCTGAGAAATAAAATTCACTCCCATGGAACTGGCAGGGCCAGCCACATGTACACACATACACAAACACTTTCTCTGATCAAGGACCAGGTGACTCCATTGGCTTCCACAAGGACAAAATGGGAAAGCTTTGCTTCTCCCAGATTAGAACTATCTCCTCATGTTTCTCTCTGCCTCCGTGCCTCCTATGCATAAGCACACAGCCCTGCTGGGTTACATTCAGTGCCGTTACATTCAAACCCTTCATGAGCACAGCTCCCCGAGCCATGAGGTCCACTCCTCTCCTGCACTGAGGAAAGGAGCCCTTGGGGCCAGGCCAGGGCCATCACAGCTCTCTGCACCAGAGGATCCTTGGCACACAACAGGCTGAGAGCAAGCTGGCACAGCACATCAGGTCCCTGCGCCTCCTCCAAGGCTTCCCTGGCACCAGGGGAAGCTGGCGGCTGTCGCAGCAGCTCGGCCCTGTGCAGTGAGACCCACCAGAGGACACAAGTCAGCTCAGATGGAGGAAGGACACAGCAGCAGCACAGCGGGATCCTTCATGATTCCCACAGTAGCAGCTGCCAGCAGTAGTGAAAAGGGGGAAGGCCTGTTCCAGGGCCAAGCCAGACTCCTGTTGCCTTCATGCATAGCTCAGGACAGAGATTTTGGGGTGTCTGTGCTCAGACACAGAGGAAGATGCATCCCACTTCCCCTGTTTCCAAGCACTGGGAGGGGCTGGATCTCAAAGCTCCACAGCCCAGCCTTCTGAAGCTTCCCCGGGGAGAGCAGGGCTGGGGTAGCTGATGGGCAGCGAGCCCTTTTGGTAGCCAGAGGCTGCCTGTGCCATCAGACAGTGCTTCCAGCGTGGTTTCAGCCCACAGCCTCTGCTGAGTAAAGCCACACAGTTCTACCAGCAGCAGGGCCTTGTACTTGCAAGGAGCCCCAGTTTTCTGGGATGTTTCTCAGTCTGCAGTCACCACAGAGCAGCACAGGGGAAACCAGCACCCTTCAAAACAGCAGCACAGCAGTGGGCCCAGGGTGCTGGGTGACAACCAGGCATCACCAGTCCCGTTCCGAGGGCTCCCGGTAAGGCAGCCCCAGCTGAATGAAGACATCTCTCTCAGTGGGAGTGGGCAGAGTATGACCAGATGCCACCTTGACGCCTCCAGGGCCTCGCACCACAGCCGAGCTGAGGGCATGCTCCGATAGGCTCATGCCCTTGGTCTTGGCCAGGGCCCGCATGGAACGGTTGAAGTGAGCTGAGCCGGTGAAGTAGAGCAGGGCGCAGGCAAACTCACTGTAAGGCACCACGATGATGTCAAGCCGGCGATGACGCTGGGCTGGCCCGGGGAGGCGGCACACCCCCAGGTACTTCTTCTGATCACCGTTGTCCTCCTGACTCACCAGGTCATCTGTAAGGAAACCTGGGGAAAGAGACGAGGCAGAGAGGAGCTGAATGGTAGAGACTGACACCCCCACCCCAAACTCCCCACTGTCCAGACAGCAGCTGAAGTGTCTCATAATGTGCTGTGGGACCCCAAAGACAACCCAGGCTCATGCAGACAGCAGAAGCCATGCTGAGCTGCATCAATACTCCTTAGCACTAGCTGCGGAGCTGCCACTGGAGCAGGGCCGGGATCGAGGGCAGTACTCTTAAGGGCTTACAAGATGTCCTGTCCTTGGGAAAAGTGATCACCTGCCCTTCAACGAATGTCATTCACCTCACTGACCCCTCAGCTTGGCCATCCTAAGAACAGCTTTGAGCACCATGTGCCAGCCCCCAGCCCTCTTACCACTCCTGTGGAGGCTGTCAAGCAGCTTGCTGAACACCCCGCGGTGAGACTGCCCGTCTGGGTGAGTGACCAGTACATCCACGTCTCCACAGGTGGGTTTCCCCCGACGGTAGGAGCCACATGCCACACACACAAGGCCAGGCTTCAGGGCCAGGGCAGCTTGTCTGACCTCCAAGAAGAGAAAGAGGGATGAGGAGTCAGAGACCAGTCTCTTCATGCCCCTTCCATCAAGGCAGCAAAGGATCCTGTGCCTGCCCTGTGGCCTGTCCTGCATCTCCAGGGTCTCCATATAGAGCAGACACTTGGCAGGCATGGCAATCTGCCCCACCAAGGAGGCTGGCCTGCTGTCAGTAGCCATGTCAGTCAGGGCGGCCTCCACCCAGCCTTGCAGGTGCGCAGCACACTGCCACACAATAGTGATCTATCACGGCACTACCATCAGTCATCAGCTCTTGGGGGGCACTGGGCTGGGTTGGGACAAGCAGGAAGCTGCAGCAATGCTCAGGAGTCAAAGTATGGCATAACCTGTCACAGCCTTTGGTTTCTAAGACAGCAGGAGAGAAGAGGATTTTCAGCTCTCCCGTAGGCCAGGAGGGCAAAGCTCGCCAGCCCTGCCCACAAAGAGAATCAGTTCAACACGAGATGGTCACAGGTCCTGTTTCAGAAGCAGAGATGGGCCCATGGGGAGTCTCTCCAACAAGACCCAAGACAGCAGAAAATCTGCAAGTGTCCCTTGGAGTCCACTCCTGCCAGCTCTGCCTTTGCAGAAGAGCCAGGCTTCCTGACCCGGGAAAACCACAAATGCCCCAGCATTTAGACCGAATGGATGCCAACATGCTGCTGCCAGCAATCAGACACATACAATCAGAACATCCCCTAAAGCAGCCACCTCCAGGCTGGACCCCAGCTCCTGTTTTGTGCAGACAGTGCTAATTCTGATGGCTTCATTCATTAAATGCTTAAGAAAGGCTCCCAAGTCCTTGGACAGGAGTATTCTGGGTCTGATTGTGCCAATCACCCTGCTGGCAGCAAATAATTAGGGGCTCAGCAATTCCCAGTGACGAGGCCATCACAGAGGCTGGGGTTCAGGAAGGCAGTGTCCATGCCCACAGCCCCTTGTCACTCTTGGGGATCATCCTTCATTAGCAAGAGATAAACCCATTAACCTTTGCCCCAGAGGTGCTCCAAGAAGCCACAAGCCTTTCTCATGCGGAGCAAGCCCTCCTCTGGTGTCCTTGCCCCCCTTCTGGCTTTAAATGAAGATTTCTAGAAAACTCCCAGCCCCACCCGAGAGCCTAAAAGCTCCTCAGATCTCACTGTGACAGGCAGCACAGACAGTGACTAATCCCTCATTCTCTCTCCTGGGCCTGGATCAGAGGTGTGTGCGTGTGTATGGAGGGGAGCACAGTAATCCCATCAAGATAACAATAGACCCACCCCCAAGAGCCAGCTCCTCAACCCAGCCTGCCTGGGAAAGGGACCACTCACCACCGAAATGGCTAATCCGGCACACGGGACTGACACCCCAGCAGGAGCCTGGCAGGAGTGTATTCTTCGTGGCCAGGCCCTGTGGCCGAGTGACAGGGTCACGCTGGCTGCTGCTTCCATGGTGATCAGAGAGCACAGGGGTAGCAATGACAGTGTGTCCCCCAAGCTCTCTGCTCACATTAGGGTACACTGCCTTAGCACCCCATAATCCTGGAGTGCCATGGCGTACCAGAGCAAGCAGCACCCATGTGCAGCCTGGACCCCCTTTACTTTCAGCAAGGATATCCATGCTCTGTCCTCCCCCCGACAACCAGCCCACAGGGTGCTCACAGCTTCCTTTGGAGAAGCAGCACCAGGGAGACAGCTCAGGGGCCTCGGCTGAAAGCAGACATCTCAGGGAAGATGAGAGGCAGGAACCTACTCGTCCCACCATGCCACACGCAGCCTTTTTCAAAGCAGTGCGTAGAACTGATACCTGTGAAGTATCCTCCTCCTCCTCGCCAGTCACTCAAACTGAAACTCCCTACGGGGCAAAGTGGGTGCCTTGTGTGCCCATGCCCAAAAAGGGTTCCCCGAGCACTGACCCTGCTCAGAGGAGAGGCTGAAGAGCTCAGCTATAACAGCGAGGGACATTTCCAGAGCATGCACCCTCCCGTCAGGTCCCAGCAGGTACTCCACTCTGAGGGCCTGAGGCTGAGCTACTCACGGTCTGTTCTATTTCCGCGGCTTCCTCCCGAGGCATGCGCTCCAGGAAATCCGTGTAGTGCTTCAGCCCCACAGCTTGCTGGCTGGTGAGAGTCGCCTTGGTGCGGATATCATCCAATGTCCGGAAACCCTAGTGCAGACCATGTGATGATATGCAAACATCTACTGAGACTTTCCTCTTCAAATACCAAGATTTGGGGAGATTGTATTTAACCTGTCTCAAGTCCAGGCCAGTCACAGCTTCTGAGATCACATATAGAGCTCACTTAAGGCCTGGTTCCTAAAAGAAGGGATTTAGGCAATCCCACTACCCACACACACCTCTAATCTCCACCCCACAATGACTGTGAATCTTAACTAAACCTGACAGAAGGCTACTGTTCTTAAGGCACTGTGTTCCTACAACTGAAGGAAAACAAGTAATGCAAGTAAAGGAACACCTAGAATATCCCAGTGAGGTAAAGCCTACAGCATGAACACAACCATATTTTTAAGACAGCAAAGAATACAGTCACAAACCAAACACTATAGGAAAACAGGCTTCATTCACTCTGTGCTCAGGAGACAAACTGTTTTTAAAGAAGGAACCCACCCAGTGGGCTGGGTTGCTCCAGTTGGCACAGTTACTTCAATCTCATTTTTACAACTTCCAGACAAGGTGGACGGCTGCTCTGACAGCTATCGGAGCCAGCCGGGCCAACAGGCCAGCAACTGCATCAGGAGCTTTCATGTCCAGGATGTCCTGGTTCAAGCCTGGCTCTTAGCAGTGTTGTTGCTATGAGCAGTCTGAGATGAGCTCCAAGCAACAATGCCAACAGAAGAGGCAGCATGTCCCCCACTCCCCATCTTTGCCCTCTGCCCCCACCCAAATGCAAGTCTCAGCCAGGTGCACTCCATTCTTCCCAAACACACCCACAACGGGACCCAGTCTTGTAGCTCCTCCTATAAAACCAGATTCAAATCCCATCCGTGGATATTGGCAACTGGAAGCTATTTGTGAAATTAATTCTCCTACACTCAGCAGCAGTCTTCAAACTGTAGTCTGAGAACCTCTTGTGTAAGGCACTAAACTCACCTGCCGGTACCACATCTGAGCTGTCTTGACCCCTGCTCCCCAGATGTTGGAAAACAACTCCAGCACAGGCACACTCTCACTGATATGATCCAGCTTGCGCAGGTGCCCACTCTCCAAGATCTCCAGAATCTTCTCTGCCATCCGCTTCCCAATCCCAGGGATTTTACAGGCTTCCTAGCAAGAAACCAGAGCCACTACTGGAAAAGTGAAGATCACGGACAAGCTGGGGAGCTGCTACTCACTCAGAGCCTGGTCAGTCATTTGATCAGTAAGTGGCAGGACTAGTTCTGCCTGATGGTCTCCTCTCTAGCCCAGGCTTACATAGGCTACATCGATTCAGCGCCAAGTGGAAAAGGCCAAGCATGCAGAACAGGACTGAAACACTAACACACTGAATGGCTGGACTGTCACAGTCAAGTTAATTTTATCTATCCAGTTAGTTTTATATATTATCCGGGATGGTGGCCAGTGCTGATGCTTAAGAGGAAGGTGAAAATGTCCCTGCATGGTGCCTGGGGAAGGCATTTATCTCATGAGTGCTCAGACCTGGCCTTCAAAGGCTCGGACTCCACTTTTCTGCTGTTCTGAAAACACTGCAGGTGGTCAGTGAATCCCAACTGGCACTTGCTACACAACTTCCATCAGGGAAGTCACCACACAGGAAGGAATTCCCAAGGCCTGAAGATAAGCATGTACAGAAAGAAGACGGGATCTGGCTCATAACAGAGCTAGGATGCTGCATCTATCTCCCTGCTCTACCACCCTGGGCATGTGTTTTACCTGGTAGGAGGTGACTGGTTTGTGGTAGCTCTTGAGTGCATTGATGGCTTTGGAGTAACCCAGAGCTCTCCACTTGTCCCCCTGGACAGAATAGGCCTTTGCGAGCACTTCCAGCTTCTCTGTGATGCACTGGTTGTGATTCTCCTTCTTGCTGTTGGAGGACTGGGCACAAACCCACTTGCTGGCAGGCTGGGCCACTGTGGAAGAGCTGTCACTGGTCTCCTCTGATGATTTCACAGGGTAGCGGCCTGAAATCAATGCTTCCAGATCTCCCTGGGTGACACTAGCATCTTCTCCTTCGCTGTCTTCATCATCACAGTATTTCTCAGAGTCTTTCTTTAGGGAGAGGTAGAAAAGCAGCCATGTGAGAATAAGTGCATGCCTCACATATGTCCCCTTGGCACAGGCTGCTCCTGAGAGTAGGAATTCAGAGCACTAACCAAACTCCAGGGCATGCAGTGCTCAAACTGCCATCTCTAGAAGCAGTTAGTTATATGCACACCATAGCTCTTCACATCTCAAGCTACACACGCACCCCTTGAAGCTACGTGCACATCTCACAAAGCACAGGAGACTAGAGACTGCTGTCCACCTGTATCCATCCTAGCACACACCAAGTCCCCAAGACCTAACTGAGGTAAGACACTGAGCAACTGCTGCCAGCAGCATGGTATGACAATGCTGAAATCCCTGGCTGGGGGAGATCCTGACTCCCTCCTCCCACTGGGAAACCTTTCCCTGGTCTGGTGACTGCATAGCCAGAGCTCTCACATTCAGACTCTGCACCTTCCACCCCATGATACAGATGACAGGAGATAGGCACTGAACAAAATCTTAACAGGGTAGTAAATTACAACCCCCCATTTTCCCCATGGCTATCTGCAAGAGAAAAGGGGGAGGAAGGAATGACACAAAGGACTCCACATTCCTCAGTGACAGAAGAAAGAACCAATGTATACATTTGCTGATACCCTCAGCATTAGGATGCCTCTGTGTAGACTTAAGAAACAATGAGCCTTGGCTTCAGGTAACGAACAAAAGGGGATAGAAGTGGGAAGTTGCACAGAGGCTTTGTAGATTGCTTTGCTCACTGGGGTCCCCCTCTCTCCTGATGTATAAACACAGGAGTCCGCAAAGATCCAAGAGCTTCTCTGCTTTGGAAGTAACCCTGAATGGCACAGGGCTGTTTGGGATCAGTCCAGCAGTTACATGCAGGACACAAGTCCTGTTACGAGTTTCTCCAGAGTGTCAGCCTAAGTCAAAACCATATCTTACAACCTCTGGTTCTGCTGGCTAAGGAGGTCTGGACACACAATTCCTGCATGAAGCTGAAGTACTTAGGCAGAAGAGGCAGGATGTTTCCCTTTTGTAATCTTGTTTTATAACTCTGAAAACTGGGTCAGACTGAGGATTTGATAGACTAAAGCAGTTTTATTCGCCTTGAAACGCAGCTCCCTTAAGACACTGATCCCTCTAAGGGCAGAAAAGCCTCAGAGCGTTCAGAGCAGTTAGTAAGTCCCTAAAAAGCGTTTAAGGACCACGTTGCCCAACCACAATGCAAAGAACTCTGCAGCTGGGGCATGCAATTCCCACCCTCTTGGCCAGCAGTGTCACACAGGTGAAACAGCACATAAACCCCTGGCGCTCTACTCTTTGCCAACAAAGCTGATGGACTCTTTACAACCATATGTGTAAAACCAACTAGTCCCATTAGCTTCTAAGATACTCCAGGATCCTAGAGCAGCTGATTTGCTAGAGCTGGGTGAGACTGGGACAGGCATGGTTTGTCTAGAGCACAGCACAGGAGCCAGGATAGCAGCTGAAGCCCAGTAGCTGAGGCAATACACCACTTGAGAGGGACACAGGCAGCCTGGGGTAACAGCCCCAGGGTTCAGCCAGTGAGTTACTGGCACCACTTGCAAAGGCTGCCTTGCAGAAAACTACTGCATCCAGATGCCAGTCACAAAGTCATTGCTAGTCTGACTGGTAACAGGGTTTCCTCAAAGGAGTTTACATCCAAACACAGAACTCCCAGAGCAGCCCCTGTTCAGTATGAAACACTGGCACGCACACTCATCATCTCCTAGAGAAAAAACATCCACGCAAGCTAGAAAAGATTCTGTGCTTAAACAGAGGCTACTTCTAAGCTGAGATTTCAGCTTCAGCTTTGCTGTTGTAGCTGGGTCTTAAAAGTGGTTGGTACTGTCTTTAAAGTATATCTCCTGTGTTCTCTTCTCCTCCCCAAACTCACATAGTCCAAAGCTTGGAACAAGGGATTTTACTGAAGCATTTACAAATATTGCTTTTGTGCACAGACTAACAGGAAATATCATTGCTTGAGGGGATTTAAAAGAGAAAAAGGCAATAAGGCTTCAGACTCTAGCAGCTGTCTGACCACCCAGAGTAAAGGTGAGCAGGAAGCAGGGCAGATACCACAGGATCTGTAACAGTACAAAAGATCCTTTCACCTGTTAAGTGTGAGATTTGTTAATTACAATTACCACTAAATCAGAGTTACATGAAACAGCAAAAATTGGGTAACTGCAAAGGTGATGCAGTTAAGGAGGAGTCAACTCTGCCTACAGCACACTGGATAGTAAGTCTGGGGAGAAAAGATCTCCCTCTACACACATTCAAGAGAAAGCCTAAAACAAAAGAGTCCTCAATGGCTGCCAGTTAGGGAGTAACCACAGGGTTTTGTGAAACAAAATTTGGAACTCTGTTAGAAAACAGATGCCAGCATTACAAGGCAGCTGCTGCTCTAAGAGGTCAGGGGTAACTTTGCTACAGATAGATTTGAATGATGCAACTGCCCCAAAAGAATTCAGCAAACTTGAGCAAAAATACAGAGAAAAGAAAGCAAGCTAACAGCAGGTCAGAGAAGCTGACTCACAGCAGAGGCACTAATAACCCAATGCAGATATTTTAAGCACATCACCACAATCGTTCAAGTGGCAATCTGATCCATTGCACATGTGTCTGAACAGGGTGCTTGCCAAGGAGTGGAGAATGGGTCACTATGGCTCAGGGAAGAACACGGGATGAAATACGAGAGACAGCCTTCCTGAAAGGGGGATACTCTCAGCCAGGGAATATTCCTCAAAAGGATGCAGGGGAAACATGATCACCAGAGTGAGCCTCGGCCTGATCGGAGCACCAGGACTGCTTCAGCTGGAAATATTCTGATGGGGACGAGAATTTAAGGGGCGTTGTTTCTACTTTTATCACCTAAAGGGGACAAAGAGCAGCAGTAACCACGTCCACAGCCTGAGCCTGCCAGCACCAACCCACTGAAACATCCAAACACCTTCCCTTTGTGAGAAAATCTGGCATTGTATCCCTGCAGGGATGCTCTTAGCCAGGAAAACCAGCATGCAGGATCTGTTCACAAGGATAAGGGCCTGTGTGGGAAGCCTCACCTCAGGCAGCTGCTGCTGTCCAAGGGTGCCCAGGCCTCGCTTCGAGGAATCCCCCACCTGTGCTTCAGTATTTGGTCTCACTGTTCCCTCCTCTGCTGGAGGCTGGATCTCTTCACTGCCCAGAATCTGCTGCTGCTGCTCTTTCTGCAGTTCTCCCTCCTCCAGGTACCTGCCATGGATCAGATGCCTTAGTATAAGAGAAGGAAGACTTCTCAGCCCCCAGAAGTTTGACTGAGAAATTCTTCTGCATGTTTTGGGATGGAGCAAACAACCCATATGAATTGTACTCTCTCAGATCACAGATTAATTACTCTGGTTTTGGCTCAGTTCCCCAATTTTCAACCACCCCGCTGACCTACAACTTCCACTCCTACCTACCTCACTCTTAGACTCTTTCTCTAAAACTTTGCCAAAACATTTTGATCCTAAACTGTGGCTGCCTGCTGCTCCATTCCTTATTTCCTCTTACGCCTGTCAATTCTCTCTCTACTTTTCATCTGCAAGTAAGAAACAGCATTTAATCCTCAGCATTTTTAAAAGAAATCTTGTTATCACTGATGGATTAGGAAGAGGTGCCTTTAGCATCTGTAGCAAGTGACAGGACTCCTGTTAGCACTTCTGGGCCCTATTACACGTTTTGCTACCCCACAGAATGACAACTGGTCACAAAGTCACTAAATTTTACAGTCTGTATGTGGAAAAGTGACTTTGAGTCATGCCCACAGGAGCTGCAAGGAGTTGCAGTTTGAGATTTTGAGCTGAGGCCAGATTTTAGTGCTGTTCAGTTTAGGATAGAAGCACTGTAGGGAAGAATGACAGCATAGCATTTGCATACCTGTGAGGCATAAAGACACCATAGCCAGCAGTACTCAGCAGCTTTTGGTCTCTAATGCAAGCACTTAGCCAGGATGCCTTCACTAGCTGCAATCCTGATGGTAGCTTGGTTAATTTAAGGAGCCGCAAGGCCCGATCACAGTTCATGTCTTCGGCCACAATGATGTGTGTCACTTCCGAGGAGAGCTGCTTGTGTACAACACCCCCATTGTGGATAATCTGCTTGTGGAAGATCTCCGCCCTGGCTTGGCCAATGCCAGCTTGCAACACGTAGGCAGTGACTGGTTTCAGCCACTCTGCTGAGGAAAAGAGAGGCAGGAGCTCAGTGGCAAGAGCAACAGTGTCCCAAACCAACTGGGCTACGTAGCTCACGTAGGACTTGATGGCACCCGCAGTGGCAGGCAGTCTTTAGGGGCACCATCTGGACACATCAAAGCAACCTGGACACAGCCTCTACAGAAAACACACTTGGGGGCCAGACTTTCCAGCCTTTGGGGGAATGGGAACCTGCAGTTAACAAGCTGGGGTAGAAGTATTACATTCCACGTCACGGGCATGCAGGACTTACCCTCAGGTATTTCTGTTCCTTCCTCTTTTGAAATCTTCGGAGGGATGCTTTTCTGCGAGTCATCCCTCACCTTCTTCCTCTTGGGAAAGGCTTTGACAATCCCTTGTGGCTCCATAGGCCTGGTGGGAAGTTTAGCTGCAACTGCTAAATAACAGTAAGAAAGAGGGAGGTTGTTTAGAACAGTGTTACACAATCACAACAACTTTAGATTCACTCATTTGTTTCACTGACTTTGTTGGTTTGGGTTTTTTTGTTGTTGCCTTCCAAAAATGCTTGCCCTGAGGAAGGCACCTGGAGACAAGAACTTCAGTACACAACCTCAGAAAAATTAAAAGTTAGAAATCATCAAAAAGCGACTTAAGAAGACACTGGCTGAATATCTCAGAAACCAGTAACCCTGGGTTCTTACAATAGAAAGTCTTCAACTACTTTAAAATTTTGGAGCTCCTTCCTGCCCAGCCAACAGAAGCAACTTTATTTCCCAGACATTTCTTAAGCACATTCCCATGAAGAGGGAGAGGGAATGCCTCTCCTGACAGGGCTGAAACCCAGTCACCAACAAGAAGAGATAAAGCAGCTGATCAATACCAAGCGTTTCATACAGTCACAGGAGGAAAAGCCCCAACCCAGCTTCAGCTGGAAATAGCAAATTAGTAAATATTAACTAGTCAGGTCCACTACAGTTACAACTGTAGCTTTACCATCACTAACCTTGCAAAGACAAACTTTGGAGCTTTAACTACTAGCCCAGGCTACCAGGAAGTTTGTTTTTCCATAGCCCAACCAAAACCCTGAATCACCGTATATCCCAATAGCTCCTTCCACCCACCTGCAGTGTTAAGCCAATGCCAATTTGAAGGTTTCCTCTTTGTGCGACACTTTTTATTTTGCTTAGAGATTTCTCACACACATGCCAGCAAAAACCTATTGCATTAAGCTTGGAAGAGCAAAATGGTCCAACCTGGCCATGTCTTCTCCCTGTGGTCACCTTCTCATCCAAGTGCTAAACACAATCCTCTGGAAGACCAACCTAGAGCTAGACTCAAGTCCTTGCTTCTTTCTACAAGGAAGAGTTCAGCTTCAGGGGAGAAGAAACCCTGCTACATTTCTAAAGCTCAGCTTCACAGAAATGTTTCTGATTTCAGGACATTCTGACCAAAAAAACAAACCCTCTGAAAACAGTAACACTTTCTATTATACAAAGAAAAAAAAGCACACCAAAAAACCCCCAAGCTCCTAAGAGCCTAAACCCTCTTCGGGACTTGGAAGAGTGTTTTTCTAGGTAGTATTTTTAAGTAATCTAAACACGCACGCCAGGTACCAAGCTTGCCTTGCCAGCATCCTCAGGCCACGAAGGCTTCAGCGCCACCAACCCGGCTCGCCCCGAGCCCAGCGGCACCCAAAACCCCGGGGGCAGGAAACAATTCCCCCCAAACCCTCGGGGCTGGGCCGGAGACCAGCCTGGGAGAGAACGGGAGCCCCCCCTACGCCCCGGCCTGAGGAGGAGCACCGAGAGGGCCGAGACCCTCCGCGCCAGCGGGGCAGCGGCCGGGGCGCCCCGCAACCCCCGCCTCGAGGAGGGGAAGGGCCCCCCAAACCGGACAGAGCACAGAGGCTTCCCCGCAGCCGGGGGAGCGAGGCGGGAGGACGAGCCCCGCGGCCGCCCTCACCTCCGGGCCGGGAAGTGCTTCCGGGCGGCGGCCGGAAGTGTCCGCGTTGCCCTGGCGACGGGGCCCGGCCGCCATGGCGGTGCCGAGCTGGCTGGAGAGGCTGCGGGCTGCCAGCAAGACAGCGCTGGTGCAGGACGGTAACGGCGGCGGCGAGACGGGATAGCCCCCTCCTTCCCCCCCACACCGCCCCGCGACGTGTTTTGGGGTCACCCTGCAGCGAGTGGGCGGGGGGACGGAGCGGTGTCGGGGACGGCCCTGCACCCGGGGCAGGGCCCCAGCAAAGGACACAAGGCCACCAGCGCGGGGACGCGGCCCCGGGCAGCGGGACAGAGCCCTGCACCTAGGTATAGGTGTCTTCCCCTTTCCCCTCACCCCTTGCCTTGCCTCTAGGGAAGCGGAAGGTCCACTACCTGTTCGAGGATGGGAAGGAGATGGCCGAAGAATACGACGTGAAGAGTGGTCAGTTAGTGAGTAAGTGAAGTTCTCAGCTGGCCCCTGGCAGACGTGGGTCAGGGCACAACTGGGGCGCGCATGGTGGGTCTGCACTTGCAGGGCCGGGGTGTTGAGAGGGAGCTCCTGGTGAGGAACAAATCGCCCCTAAATATTCTGGGAGATAAGCATGCCTGTAGCTGAATTTTGTATGGTTCGGCTTGGGCCCAGGGCGCTCTGACTTCTGTGGCATAGCAGACCTTGCTTTAGCCCAGGATCTCTCCCCAACAGCTCATCTGTCACAACAGGCTTGGACAGACTAAATGGAATTGACATCTTGCATAGCCAGGAACTGAATCTGTAGTATGTGCTGGGGTAAAATATGCTTTTTGGTGGTTTCTGCAACCACAAATAAGCAAGGTGTTGGTTATGGCTCTCGTCCAAAACCACATCACTGGCGGCATGGCACCTGTTGCAACCCCACCATGGCTTCAGCACAAAGTAGTAAAAAAGAGGCATTCAGTGCAGAATTTCTGAGTTCAGAAACAGGCCAGCTAACAGATCCACTCACACCAAAGTGGAAATGACTGGAATTAAGATACATATCTTCATATCATCTCAGTGTGCTGGGCAGCTTTGGCAGTCGTTTGCTGGAGTTCTTCTAATAGACCAGAATAATGAAAACCCTTCTTCTCCCTTCCACAGGTAGAAAATGGCGAGAGAAGAACACCCTTGGGGGCTCCGGGAAGTGGCAGGTTGAAGTGGGAGAGCCAACCTCGCCACTGCTGGGAGCACTGGAATCAGAGCTCATAAAGGAAAGCAGCTCCAATGTATGTAAGGGTCTGCAGGCATGACTGCACCTAAAACTACCTAGTTTTGTGCTTACAGCAGTAGTTGGTAGACAGCAGATCACTCACAGCCCCAAAAGACAGCCTTAACCTGCCCACCACTCTACCATAAATCATCCCAGAGGTGCAGGGCTGGCTAGAAAGATGGAACAGTTTGGGTTCTTTTGGGGTCTTCAAGAGATTTGTAGTTTCCTTTAAGTAGAGAAACTTCTGCTGTGTTGGCCAACTACTATTCTGGCTTCCAAAAGAGTAGGCTGAAAGGAAGGCCAGTGCCATGACAAGTCAGTGGATGGAAAGCAGAGGTGATGACAATGGAAGACCGACACAGGCAGTGCATAGCAGGCTGCTCATTAACCTAGCACAGCCTGTTTCATCTTCACATCCCTCTAGCTTAGGAGGCAGGGGTTTTAGTCTCTCACCATCTTTTCTACAGACCTGAAACACAGCACAGCCCTGCACAGCAAACTGGGGCAGAGCCAGGACTGAGTCCAGCAGGTCCCTAGGGTAGGCAGAGCTCAGTATTCAGTGGCCTGTGAAGAAGAGGCCCCG
Organism: Strix uralensis; assembly: GCF_047716275.1. Classification (NCBI taxonomy): domain Eukaryota; kingdom Metazoa; phylum Chordata; class Aves; order Strigiformes; family Strigidae; genus Strix; species Strix uralensis. Next base: position 27,498,883 of record NC_133978.1, on the reverse strand, counting down.
TTTCCTTGTAACCCTGTGCTGCAAGATTCCCTCGCTGAACACTTTCAGCCTCCTACAAGCAGGGCAGGCAGTGCCCTGGGTAAAGGCAGAGCAGTACTAGCTCTAGGAAAGTGCTGCTCAGCCAGTTTGAGTTGCTCCCTAATGGTCCAGTGAGAAAGAAGAGCTACTCCCACGTGGAGCCTCTCAAGATAGTACAAGAAGGGGACAGGGAGGGGAGGAGACAGCTGGAGGGGTCTTGCTAAAGGTGCTTGTTTGCTGTAGCCTGTCTTCATGAGGAAGGATACCCTGAGCAACTTCCAGTGGCGGATCCGTAACCTGCCCTACCCCAAGGAGGTCTACAGCGTCTCTGTGGAGAAGGAGCAGCGCTGCTGTGTCATCCGGACCACCAACAAGAAGTCAGTAAGGACAGCACTGCCAGTGCTGACAGTCCCTCGGGGTGGGCTGGCACAGAGGGCAGGCTAGTGATTGCACAAGGCGGGTTGCCCTCTCTTGCCTTCTGTCCCTGGTGTGCAAGGGTTGAGGGGCCCCACCTCGCAGCTGCGTGTCTCCTGCTGTCCAATTTCCACTCCCAACTGCCGCAGACACGTTTACAGTAGAACCCTCAAGCTCGAGCTGGCCTTTGAAAAGTTACCTCACAGTTCCAGTAGCATGGTGTTTGCTCTCTTCCCCTGTGAAATGTTGCTCCCTTAGAAAAATAAAGAGCCTTGCAGACCTTTTGAAGCTAGAGCATCCCATCTTCTCCCTCTGACACGATACTTTGATCTAGTCATTGTATCAGCATGCATGGAGGTGCAGGATGCAACAGGTACAGCAAAATCGTGGGCACCCAGGCAGTCAGATCTCCCTGCGTAAACCTGTCTGTAGACACAACGCCAGTGACATGATCTGGAGGTAGCAAGAAAAAAAGGCAGACTGAATCTGGAAAGGAAGCACCGCAATATTCTGCCAAAAGAAATTTGAGATGGGAGGAAAAAACCATCATCTTATACTGTGTCAGTATGTGGCATCTCTCACTGAGTGAGACACACACTGTGCCCCAAAGCATTTACAGCTTTGTGAGATAAGCCAGGATGAACAGTAGTATTGGGAAGAAATAGCAAGTATTAGGAGAACAAGGGAGGATATTGGAAGATAAGTGAAAGCTATTTACAAACTGGGATAATACACCAGTATGGAAAGCTGGGCAGGCTGCTGTCTGCTTGCCTCCCCTCGCCAACATTGCTACAGAACACAGAAAGATCAGATTCATGGGTAAAATCAAGCCCAGTGCTTCCCAATCTGCCCCCTGCCCTCTTTAAACTGCTCTTTGTAGCTGGCTGTAGGTGGTGCTGTTGGCAAAGAACTGCTCCTCTGGCTGCTCAACACCTTTCAGATCGCAGAATCCGCAAATCTTCAGGCAGGGGTTTACTACACCAGAGGCCGTGGCGAGGGGATTTGAGCTCTGCACATGAGCACACCTGGACTCTCAGGAGGAGGCTAGACAGGAGGAAGTCGGAGTCTACCCCATGAAAACAGCAATTACAGCTCTAATACAGAAAAATGCTGGCCTAAATGCATGCAGAGGGATTCACAGAAGAGTGGCGCTTTAGTAGGGAGCCCTGTGTAGCAAAGATGAATGAGATTCCCATCAGCCACACGTGGATACACATGGAGCTAGGACAGGAAGGGAGTATGTGAGCCTAAGTCCAACCACATACTATCACAGACAGGCTTATCTACTCCCAGTCCTACTAATAGTGTGTATGTGGGAACTTTCTTGCCTGTGTAGGTGCTGTAAGGTTATAACGTACCATTGAGGCTTCACCCATGCCCTGCCTGACTTCGAGGTTTTTTATACCACTCTCAGGAAAACGGTAGAGTCCCCACAAGCCGTTGGCACCTACACACTCGTAGGCTAGTGTCAGAGAGAGTTAAAGGACCTGACAGCAGCTCATGGCCTGCACATGAAAGTTAAGGACTTTTGGAATTAAAGTGAAAGTCGTCTCATTGGGGACAAGAACGACTTTGCTGTCAGTAGGGAACAGGGACAGACACCAGCACCAGAACACTTAGTACAGGCTCCAGGATATCTTACATCATTTCTTCTGGGTCTCGGCCAGGGCAAGGCACCACTCAGCAACTAATTCCAAGATAGCTACAAACGCATGGAGTCCACAGAGAGCGTGCACATCACTACGGGAGGGAAAGGAAGCCTCGGAGCCTCTCCAGCCCTTGGAAGTCAGCCACGCTGCTTCTGAGCAACAGAGCTGTGCTGACCGCCAGCCAGAGGCACAAGCAACGGAATGGGTTGCCAAGTCACTACTGAGTAGCTCAGCTCTAAATTCTCAGCATACCAGTAGCAGTTTTCCCTACAGGCTGACAAAAAGTGGGTTTCCAGTAGGAAAATAATAAGAGGTGACCACATACGCACTGTGGATCTCAGGCCAGGACCCAGGCTCAGAGTGCAATACTGCCCTTGGCCATGGGGTGAGAGGCGAGGGCAGAGAATCTGGCTGCCTCAGCAGGGGTGACCGCCCATCAGCTACCTCCCAGCCCAGACAGGAGCTCTTCACTTCCACCAGTTACTCCCGTTCCCTCTGGCCACAGCAAGGGCTGCTCAAGTGGGATTTGCTTAAAAACTCTTGCTGTAAAATAAACCCATTAAACTAAACTCTAAAAACAAACCCAGAAAGTCACCTCCCCAAACGCCAAACCTGATTCAATTATTGTAGCGAGAGGCAGCGGTAATGTTAGGAGGAGGAGGGGGTGGCCAGGCAGATCTGGTTTCCTTTGATCTTGTCACAGATTTTAGTTTGAGGCCAGCCAAAGCCATTCTTCTCCCCTTCTCCTTAGTCCTGGGGCAGCAGAATGCTGCTGTTTCATTGATGACTCCCAAGGCCCTTTGAAACAGTGGGTTTTTTCTGTGTACTGCTTTTTTTTTTTTTTTTGTCTAATCGGTAAGAAGTTAACACTTCCTTAACATGTCTTTGTGTTCATCTAATCTCTGCTGTTTAACCTTTGACATCTCCCTTATTATCCATGTCTGCCACCTTTTCCAAATACCGACAGCAGTGACAACACAGAACGGTTTGAGCCCTGCGGTAACAAGCTGCGTACATTCCTCCCACTGCACCAGGAGAGCCATTTGCCCTTTGTAGCTGTTTTCACCGTGACTTGGAAAATAAACTGCAATTTGGGCAGAGGTAGCTAGAGAGGCCAAGTCTCACACGCAGCCAGATGAATGGAGAAGAACCTCTCATGGCATGACAGCAGCCACTGCCTATTCCTGCTCTGGGCACCTCAGTACCAGCTACAGGCCAATTCCTTGGAGAGGGTTGCCCACGAGAGTGCTGGAAGAGATTAAGAACCCAACCATGCCTCAGCCATGCCTGTACATGGGCGCGGGACCACCAACTAGTCTATTTGGTGCAGCCCCAGAGAGAAGCAGCAGATGCAGGGCAAGCCATGCCAAGCAAGAAAGGTCTCAGGCAAACACAGACACAGACCTACAAGGTTCTGGTCCCAACGTCTTAGGAAATCTCTTAGCTGCCTAGACAGCTTATAACCCCTCCAGTTCTGAGACATATGCCCTTTTCTTCCTACTGAGCAGAGCCCAAGGTTTGGTCGGTGGAGAGACACAGGCTGGATAGGGAGCTGGCAAAAACCTCTCTGTCCTCTGCTTGGGTGTGAGAAGTGATCAGGAGACTGGGATAGAGACCAGGGAAAGAACTAGGGGAGCTGGGAGTGCAGAGGAGAACCACAGCCACCCTGGGGCTGCGTGGAGACACTGCAGAGCAGAGGCTCAGGTGACGGTGGGCACCTACACCCGGAGCTCTGTGCCCAGGGGTATGCCTGAGCACCCCTGTGCCACCAAAGCAGGAAGTTATCTAGGAAGCACAGCAAGAGGCCAGAAAGATGGGTTTAGGAAGGATTGCAACACAAAATGGTGCATCACTCAGGAAAGTTAAGTAACAGGGCACCAGGGCTTTGACAGCTGTTTTGCCAAGAGCTAATGGGAGCTGCTGGTACTTAGTGGGAAGGAGAGGCCATGAGTAGGGACAAAGACAAGGCACACCTCTTGTTAGGACTGAGTAGTCTGTCCCTAACCATGTCTGGCACTACTCAAGGGCAAGCTGGAGGGACCAAGACTGCTCTCACACATCAAAGCCCTTCAGGACTTTGTTTCTAGTGCTCCTGTCAGCCTGGATGCACCAGCATGCACACAGCATGTTACAGGGCCCTCCTGCCAACCTTGAGAGGTCTACTGTCTGCATCTACACCTTGTAGAACAGCACTCCATAGCTCAGCACTGCTAGCAGGGGAATAGGAACCCCACCTTCCTCATTTTTGTCTCCTCTCTCATTTGTAGGTACTACAAGAAGTTCTCTATTCCTGACCTGGACCGATACCAGCTCCCCTTGGATGCAGCTGCCCTGAGCTTCACCCATGCCAACAACACCCTGATAATCACAGTGAGGTTTTAGCCACGCAGAACAGCACTTTGCCCTTCTCTTTATGTCCACAGAGAAGTTAAAATTCTTACACGTGGGGAAATGAGGCAAAGCAGGGAGATCTGCTGAGGGTCACTGATGAGCCCCCTTCTCTGTCACACAGTCAGTGGGAGTTTCAGATTACACTGGGCATGCTGACACTAGCCAGGACAGCCCAGGCCGCAGGAGGGGCCCTGCTTGCTGCTCAAGGTGACTTGCAGGTGGAAGAGTGTCTGTCATGCCCTGTTTTCCATGTATCCCCTCCCCCAGGCCTGAGTAAGCCTCCACTCTCATGACAGCAAGTTTCTCTTGTGTTGAGTCCAAGGACCTGCTGCACTTAGAGGTCTCACAGTCTTTAACAAAAAAAATTTTAAAGAAGTCACCTGCTGCTTTGTGTTGGAGAGGACACACTTCCAAGCACATGGTGGAAGTGAGAGACTAGCAGAATGGGCACTTCCTTGTTGTTGCAAGGAGCAGACAGAGGCAGACAGATGCTTTAGAGCAGCAGGTGCTCCTCTTCTTAAAAGTGGAAGTCAGCTACCCAGAGAGCATCCCCTCCAAGGGAAACCTCGCAGCAGAGCTGGGGCTGCACGTGCAGAGGAAATAGGCCAAGAGGAGCACCTTGAGTCCTGAGCTTCTGTTTGGTGAAGGTCAAACCCCTGCCAAAACACACCTGCATCCACCACTAAACTGCAGCTGGGCAAGGGGGCTCTGAGGGGAAGATGGAGGAACTGCAACTCTTACTTCTTTGCCTTATAAAAAATGCGTGTTATATTTATATATAACATGTGTGAGCATACAACCAGTGAGCACGCCAGGGATCTGCATGACACAGCTTGCCAGGATATTCCAGAGGGGTTGGTGGGGGCCAGGACTCCATATCCAACTGGAAAGTTTTACTTGCACTGTAAAAGACACTCTAGATCTTGGCAAATGTCCCTAGCGCCATGGCACCACCTCTCTAAAGGGGCTTCTGAGGGGGCCAGTAACAGAAAGGCCTCCCTTGGCAGGAGGGCCCCAGCTGTGCCAGGAGCACCTGGCCCCACTGGGTCAGCTCAGAGCAGAGGCTGAACAGGAGGGCTAAGGGCATCTCTCTCTGTCCTACAGTACCAGAAGCCGAAGGAGATCCTGGCTGCAGAAGAGCAGCTGCAGAAGGAGCTGAAGAAGATAAAGGCAGCTAACAATGAGGAGGGCGACTGTAAGACCCAGTAGGCAGAGGCTGCTCAGAGGCTGAGGTGGGGGGCAGCTCTCTGGCATGGCTTCATGGTATTTATTTTGCCTTTTCTAATAAAAGTTAGTCCTGTTGTTAATAGAGCCGTTTGGAGGAATCTTTGCAGGCCCAGGGAGACAGAGGGGCGGTCGATCTCTTTACTGCCCAGTCTGCTGATTTACACAGACATTTATGATCCTTCTATGAGTTGTGGGAAGCTGCAGCACTTAAAGGAAGCGCGCTGCATCCACAGCCAGCCGCCCTCTCCCCATCCTCCATGAGCCGAAACAACATGAAAGCTGGGTAGTTGAATTCCCTCTGTCTGCCACCATTGCTGAAGGCAGTAACGTGGAAAACAAGAACCCCCTCCTCACACCCCTTACCTGCCTGGGAGGTGCTTGGAAGCAACTCCCTCCTGTGCTGTTGTGCAAGGTCCTCCATGCAGTTAGGATGCTCTGGTGACGCCGGTATCTCTGCAAACAGCATCAGTGCTTAGATGTGCATGGGCACAGCCTATGAAACAGGGTGAAGAGGAGGACACCCAACTGCTTCCTTACCGCCAGCCGTGCGCAATGTGACGTGCAGGAACCGAAATGCAGCTGCCTTCATTTGCATGGCACGGAGGGGAAAGACAGCTCAGGAGGAGCAGCAGCACACCCCTTCCGCGAGGGCACAGAGGTGGCCTGTCACAAACCTCGCTGCGCAGACAGCACCCGCACACAGGGACAACCCTAGCAGCACTGATTTAGCAACTTGCCCTCCAACCAGTTATTGTCTCTACCCTGCAGCAGCTATCTCTGTGCTTGGATTTCTGCACTTACTTCCATTCCAGTTCATATTTGAACAGCTCCTACTCAAACCAACCCTACTTTTAAGTGAGCCGGCCGCAGCACAGCTCCCCTGACGAGGGCTGCTTTCAAACCACGAAACTCCTTAGAGCCTGGGCAGCATTCCCCAGTTAGAGCCTCGCTGCTGGGCAGCCCCAGGACCCACCTGCACAGTCCTACCAAAACAACGGGGGCACCATCGACTGGCAGAGCTCACCAGAGCCCGTGCACCCGCCCCACTTGCAGCTTTCCCGTTCCCTGATGTCCCCCGAGATGAGAGTGCACCCTTCTACCCACCATGGGGCTGCAGCTCTGCTCCAGGCTTCAGCCAGGAAGAACCGAAAAGCTGCTACAAGTGTGCGGGACCTGCCAACACATGCTGCAGAAAAGAAATGGCAGGACTGGCAGCAGCGTTGCAGGCAGGCCTGTCATGGGAGGAGTCTCCTACACCAGTGATACTTCTTTGCCTGTTCAGCTCACATGCTCTTTCCTACTCTGGGCCTTACCCAAGTCCCAGTGTAATAAAGAACCTCCTCCCATCCCACAGCTACTCTGGTTCCTTCCCAGCCTCTCCCTGGGGAGACTGCCAGACATTTAATATTTCCCTCCCTCCCCGTTTCATTAAAGGACCTGTAACACACAGGACCTGAGAAAAAATAGACCGCCCCCACTCCCAAGGTCTGCCAGCTAGCTCTCTCTGCTCTTCTATCTTGTACCTAAAGCTCTCCTCACACGCAGAGCCCAAAGTGCCCCATGCAATACAGCAGCAGGATTTAGCAACTCCCGATGCAAAGCATGACTTCAGCAACAGCTCAGTGTTATCAATAACCCAAAGGTCCCCCCAGAATCATTATCCTGAGCAGTCTTTGGGATCTACAGCTTTGAGCTGATGGAAGATCATTCCAGCATGGCATCTTTTTACAGCAGTAGATCATTGCTTGGGGCTCTCAGACATCAACTCTGCCACTTACACAAGCACAATATGTAGCACAATGGTAGCCACAAGGGAGCTGGCAGCAAGCAGGCATGAGTGGCAGCAGAGGAACAGGCAGGGAGCTGTCCTGGAAAGATCGCTGTGAGAATGTGATCCTGCAGCAAAGCCATGCCTTTTAAATTACTTCGCACCCTGAGCTGCTGTGTCTCAGCCACTGGGAAGGGAGAGCTCCCTTCAAGGTGAGGAGCTGGTTGGTTTCACACCCTTCAGGCAGGGGCTCCAGCAAAGATCCTCTTCCAGTTTTTGTGCATCACAAGGGAAGAGCAGCCTCTTGACAGTGGGAATTACCTATGAAGTTCTAACAAAGCACTATGCTGGGTGCTTCGCCCTAGAAGCATTCCCAGTTTGTGATACAAAACCTCTCCTTGGCTGTGAGTTTGGGTCACGCACCTCCTCCCCCATGGAGAGCCAGACCCCACTGCAGTCACCCACTGCACATTCATCCACATCCATCCAGACAGCACAGAGCACGCTAAAAGCTAGGGTTGTTCTGAGCGCCAGCTGGGGTTCCAAACGCTGACACAAAAAGGAGCAGAGCCACCTTAGATGTGCCTACAGGACCCCAGCAAATCACACCAAGGACTTAGTGTTTGCTCTGGCCCAGTATGCTGCTTCATTACACAGGCAGCAAGTGAGCTGCAGAACCTACTTTTTGAATTCTTGTTTGAACAAGTGACATGAGATCCAAGATCCCAGGAACTGCCTTCAACGCAGCAGTGTCACAGGGTCTAGCCAGGGAGAGAGATCTATTAGACACGTAGACAGCATCTGAAGATAGGCCCAACCTCCTCTGCCCAGCCAGGCCTCTGTGATCAGCGGGTAACATCGCAGCCCCTTTGGAACTTGAAACAAAACATAGAGTCTCTTTTGTTTCCCTTCAGAGTTTTATTTAGCAAAATGCAACTGTTTCAGCCCTGCCAAGTGCACAGCCTGACCTGACGGCCAGCTTGGGGAGGCATACACTGAAAGCAGGGCTGGCTCTGCCTTTTAGCTCAATTCTTGCTCTTGGCTGCGAAGGACAACACGAGCAGCTGTCAGGAGAGCAAGCGCAGATGAAAGCTGGGCCCTGCTCCCGGCACCTTTCCCTTCCACCAAATCAGTCCACCCCACACACAGCCTAGACTTGCTTCCCATGGCTCAAGCTTGGCTGATCTCAACCTGATCAGCACACATGGCTGATAGGGCATCCTGGCTCAAGTTGCCCCTCAAATGCTGCATCCACAGGAAAAAAAAAAAAAAAAAAAAAAAGAAAAAAGAACACAGTTAATAAAACAAACCCTGACTTGCACAAAATAAAAAGGGTAAAGGACAATCAGCCTTTATTTCCACTAACAGGTAGGTGAGATTGAGAGAGTCTGGCCCTTTGTGCACTCTTCATTGTAGCTATCTGTCAGGCAAAAAAATCCATTCAGAAGCCTTGAGGGCCATTCTCACCTCTCCTGCCCTGCGATTCCCTGAGCCAAGTGTCAACTCTGCTGAGCTGGGGTGACCCGAAGCAGCTGTGGTGCCCTTCATGGGGCCGTGAAGTCTAGGACGTGCAGGGCTGATGCCAGGGCAGCGTACAGATGGGTGGTACTGAAACGGAGGCAGTACACTGGGCTGCTGGTGGGTGAAGACAGGTGAAAGCTCTGCAAGAAAACAAGAGAATCAACCTTTCGAAGAAGAGGCCAGTTCAAAGAACCCAGCCGGTGTTACAGACCCAAAGGCCGAGATGGCTGACCAAAGCAGGCTTTTCCATGTTTTTAGGTTAGGTTCCCCATGGTGGGCTCACCCCAAAGACAGCCCAGCAGCCCCTCTCTCTTCCAAAGAGACACGGGCACCGGGCTGACAGAGAACAACTCAGAAACTCTGCTGCTGCCCAGCCTCCAGCCAGCCCTCACCTGCAGGCACCGAGTCTGCCGCTTATCCCAGAGACGCACCACGCCGTAGTAAGAAGAGCCGCTGGCAATCATGTGGTTCTTATCACTCCTGATGCAGTACAGGGCACTGTCATGGGGCTCTTCCCACTCCTGGACGCATTTCCTGCAAGGGCAACATGAAAGGGAGCGGGGCTGAGCCTCCACTCCTCCACCACTGGAACTGAGGCACAATTTGCCTGAAGGAGCTAATTCAGCTGCAGGCAAGTCCCCTGACGCTGCACAAGGAGAGCCCAGGAGCCTCACACAGGCCCCAGATGCCAGCAGGGTAGGCTCACCTCGTGCTGGTCCGTATGTCCCAGTAGCGGATGTAGGTGTCATACCCACAAGAAAGGAGAAGGGAGGGCGTTTCGTAGAAGACATCAAGGACTCCGGCTCCACGGTGGAAGTCAGTCCCTAAACAGGTCAACAGCTGACCGCTGCAATGAAACACAGTAGGAGAAGAGTCAGAGCAAAGCACCCTTCCGACTCAGCTCGCCAAAGCAGAGATGGTGTCACAGATGTCTCCTAGATCTCATTTCTGTGATTTAACAGAATGCAAAAGGCTGAACAGTTTTCTTCTCCATCCCCCAGCTTCTGCTACTGGTTGGGCCACTAACTGTCACAGAGGGTGACCAGCAGGAGTCACAGCTGTTAAGAGCCAAAGAACAGGCACAGCTTGACCCTCAGTAGAACGGGATATTCTGCTTGGGAGAAGCAACCAGTACTCTGAATGATGGGGCTCCATTTCCATGGGAGACAATTCTCAACTTAGTCAAACCCCAGATAATCTGCAACAGCCACTTTCTTGGTCGATCTCATCCCATCCCAGACTCCATCCTCCAAAATACTACCCACTGGGGTGTTTCCCCTTACCTTTGACACACAGCTCAGATCCACAGGGAGATCAGACTCTCCTGACCCAGTCTGCTCTCCCCAACCCCCTCCAGTTACCCTGTATACTGCAAACACCATATCTGTGACTGAACATGACAGGTCAAGAGCAACCATCCCAGGGCGGCTCTAGAGATGACTTTCCAAGGCTACGTGGTTTTTTCGGACCTCCTCCTCCTTATTCATTCCTTGCTTGCTGTGAAAGAGCAAAAAGCAAGATCTCCATGCAGCTCTAAGTCAGATGCTTTGTGGCCGTATCACTCTACTGCCTGTTCATGTGCAGAACCAACAGCTCACCAGGTGGATGGTGCCTGGTGAGGGCCCATCCTGCCAGACCGCAAGAAGGAGCTTGAGCCCCTTCCCTGGGCCATATGAAACTACATCAGGCACATGGCACAGCCCAACCTCAGTCTCACTCCACCTGCCCCAGCAGCCAGCAACACCCAGCTGTGGCAGCCTCTTGGGAATGGAGGGGACAATCTGCCCAGCTGCTTGAAATGGCCACCTATTGCAAACCCTCCTGTTCTTCCTCCTCCTCCTCGCACCCTCTAAATCAAAAATGCTGGACACAATAAACGTTGAAGCACCTGCTTTTCAAACCCTGCCGCACGGCCACCCCTCTCCAACAGGCTCTTGGTTCTCAGGACAATGAAGCGGTCCTGAAAGCCGACAGCACGGATCCCGCAGTGGGGTCACTCCCAGCATCTCCCCCCATTATTTTGTTACTTTCTGCTCCTTGATCCAGCATCACACAGTTCTGAGGCACATCGCCAAATGCCTTAATTCTGTCTGTAATCTGGGCTAAAGCCCTCGTCGGGGGATAAAGACCACACAAAAGGAGAAATAGAGTCCCAGGAGATGTTAAAACAAGTAAACACCTTTGTGTCAGGAGAGAGAAATCGCTGATAAAGCAGATTAGCGCCTCGAGCCCTGGTGTCCCCAGATCAGAAGGCGAGCCCTGGCTGATCTTTGCAGCCAGCACGCTTCTATGATCACAGAGCTGGCGGCATGCTGGGGCCAGCCTGTTTCCCCACAGTCACTCTCCAAAGAGCAGATTATGTAGAATAACAATTTCTTTGTGGCTGTGTAATTCCCTCCGTGACCGTGGCTGTGGGCAGCTACATTGGCCCTTGATGCCAGGGCCCTAGCAACCATTTAGAGAGGCCAACCAGCCCTAGCAATGGCCCCCCCGTGCAAACCTCTCGGACAAGCTTTAACATCAAGTGCATGAATTAATCCCCCCCAACACGAATCCAGGGGTGCTGGCTTATTGGACTTTGTGTTTCTTCAGGCAAGGGATCGAGGGGATTCCAGGCTTCAGCCCTTTGCAACCTTCTCACAATACTTTAACCCTTGGAAGGTTACTTGCAAACCAACTCAGCAGCATCTCTGCACCTGTGTGCAAGTCGAGAGGTTGAAGCATTCGCAGTCTGAGTGCTGGGAGCAAGAGCCTGTGGGGTTTGGCTGGGGCAGATGGTTCCACAGCTCCACCACGGAGTGAGACATGAATGGGCATCTCTGAGCTCTGGCACTCCCCTGCTCCTCCAAGCACACAGATAACCTCCATCTGCCATTCTACAAAGCCAGCAGGATTGACAGACATGCACACAAGCCTTCTCAAGGCTTCCACAACCTTCTTCATCCTACGAGTTGTATGCATGGCCCAGAGTTGTAACACATACAACAGAGGTACGAGGAGTTATCAGCTGCTCTCCCAAACAAGAACCCTTGGACTACCTGTGAGATGCATAAGGGGCCAGACTACTCAACCTGCAGAGTCCTCTGCCAGTTGCTCAGGCAGGAACAGGGAGTTACTCACAGGAGATGAGCTATCTTAGCAAGCCCTAGACAGCATAAGCAGCTTGGACCCCTCTGTCCCCACTTCTTCATGCTACTGCTTTTTTTTTTTGGTTCCGCAGGGTAGCCCCTGGACCAGTGCGCTGAGCACATGGCACTTCAGGAGAGGAAATCAGGATGGGCAGCTATACATGGGCCCCACAGCCCAGCAACACATCTGGTGAATATCTCCTGCTAGCTAGCTGAAGCCTGTTTGTGTTATTTCCCCTCCACCATTTTCCCTGCTAATACACCTTTAATATGTAAAGGGCTAAGTTTGCTCAGGGAGAGAGGAGCACTGTGCTGAGGAAAGGTAGCAGGATGTAGAAGCACATCCAGGGATATTTTACTCACTGGATCCAGCCCTCTTCCTCCTCTGAGGTGCTTGAAACGGGTCACAGCGGATCTCCTCACAACATCCCACCTCTAAACAAGCACCTGTCACACCCAGAGTGAGCGTGGCCCCACTAAAGCTTATCTTCATCTCCCAGACCAGACCTCAGTCTGCAGTGCTGCAAGATGGCAGCAATGTTTAATGGCAGCCTGGTGATGTCTCCAAGTGAAAAATTTCAGCATCAAAGGGACAGGAGAAACCAGAGAGTCTGGATTCCTGCTTTCAGAGCTTCCTATGCAGCACTGAACACCACCCAGGTGCCTTGCTCCCAGTGTTTCTCCATGCCTTCACACCTCACTGCAGTGGTACCCAAGCATCCCAGCAGTCACACCTGATTTCCTTCTTCCACTTCCCTTTCCAGCCTAGGCAACAAAAAAAGAAAGAAAAAAAAAGGGGGGGAGGGGGGCGGAATTATTAGCTTTTCTCTGTAGGCAGGAAAGGAGCACAGATACTTGCAAATTACTGCAGCAAAGCAGATACTTGCTCTTCTGGTTTGTTAATCAGTTCAGTTCTCCTGCCCCAAGAACAGGTCAGCCAAAGCAGCTTTCAGCTGGGACATCCAGCCCCTGCATACAGCAGCAGTCCTTTAGCAGTCTACAGAAACAACGCATTGGTTGCTACAGTGAAGCACTTATAATCTGATACCGGGAGGGGGGGGGGGGGCGGGGGCGCGGAATCACTGTGCTGTACACTGGGCACACAAACCCAGAGACCTAAGTGTTCTGGCATGGGCATACTTAAAATGATAAAGATGCAGAACACAATATTATTTCCCCCATTTTTCAGCAGACTAAGATGTCTCTGGACCTGTGACCACCATGCCAGGCTAATTCCATGCATACACAGCCATGCTAAGCCCATGCTGGAAAGGGAACTCACTGTTACCCCAACTCTCCCAGCCTTGGGTTCAGGAGTTACTGCCCACAAATTGTCCAGTCTTCATTATCCCAAATACTCCCTGCCCTCAAACCCCAGTCCCCCACAGCTTCCACTTCCTAGGGAACAAAACCCACAGCTAATCCTTAATAACCCATAAAGGATCAAGATAACCCATCAAGGGGCAACAGAAAAGCAGATACACTAGCACATCACCGATCGTTTTCTAACAACCTACATGGGCAGAAGATATCTACTCAATGAGGGATGGAAAGAGATGTGATAGCTATCTTGAACCTTGTTTCCTACCAGCTTGCAGAGATCACCAGCACCAGCTAAATGCAGCAGGCAACAGCTTTCTTTCCTTTGTGGGTCTTTCTTCACTCTCTGCACCCAAACACCTTACAAAAACCAGGTAGCTGGTACCAGCTGGTAGCTGATCCTCAGCACTTCAGAGGCCAGCATGCCCTGTCCTTGTTATAAGCCATGAAGGTTAGTCAGCAAGTGACTGAAGCCCAAGCAAGACCAAGCATAGAAGGTCCACACCATCTCTCCAGCATGCCCTGGCTCTCCCGCAGTAGCAAGTAGAAGCTGTTTCACTCCCAGGCCTTTTTTGGGCAAGCCAGGTACTTAGCTGTGCAGATGGTGGGAGTTTTGCTATGTTTTCTGTACCAAACAGCCTGGGCCAGATAGTGCCAGGGTTCAGTCCCAGTGCTGGGTGTCACTGACAAACAACTCTGCACCAGTGGAGCTTTGTGGAGCAGAATCAGGAACGTGACAGTCCAGGTTTCCTGGAAAGACCAGTCTAGAAGCCAGAGCTCTCTGCTTCAGCACCTTAACTACAAACCACCTGGGCCAACATAGCACCTACAGACACACAGGTAGGCCTCCAGTGCTGAGCAGGAAACTCACAGATATTTCTAGTTTCTCCTACCTTCTCTTAAGCATCTAGAGAGACTGAAATCATAGTGGCAGTAATCTCGTACCAGCCCACAAGGAACAGAGCCAGAGCAAATCCAGCGGCCCGTTTCGTCCCTAGCACAGGAAAGCTGAGTTTGCACCAGGCTCTGGACTCCTTGCTGATAGAACAAGATGTTTAAGCAAAGTCCCTGTGCCTGGGAAATGTATCAAACTGTCAAGTCCAAAAATGGAAGGCATTTCGTTCAGGCACTATAAAGAATCCTTTGATTCACCTCCATCAATTCCCATGTTCTTCAGAAAACAAGACTTAAAAGTAATTTTTAAAAATTAAGCTATTTGGGATTTCCACATTTCACTCTTGTTTCCATGCTGGAAATCTAGCCATGAGCATTGCTATTGTGATACCTCCAGAAGACAGGAGCCTTCTAGCCTGGAAGCAAAGTGAACTATGAAGGAATGGCAGAAACAAGCTGGTTTAAGTTGTTTTCTTCTTTTTAAAAACAGCTTAAGGCTCTATTCCTTCTCACCCCAGCAATATGAAGATAAGATCAGTCATGGCAGAGCCCAGATGGTTAGCTTCCAGATAATCCATGGGATGCTGCTGTCACCAAGTTAAAGCCATATACATCCTCCTAAGCCACAGCGATTATTTGTGTGACCTTAAAAGCTCAGGATTTCCTTGAGACCTTGCTGATAGCTGGAGTCCAAAAGAAGCCTGCATCTCCCTTCCTGTACCCTGCCCATTTGCTGCAAGTCTTGGCCAGCTGTCTCCAACACACATGAACTAACCTCCAAAAGCCGGGATGAATCAATAAACACTTTTCTCCCCACCCTCAATTTTTGGTGACCCTGATTCACTAGAATTGATATCACATAAATATGTAATTTCTAGGAAACTGCTGAATTCAGAACATCTGCTGAAAACTGAGATGTGCAAAATTAAGGGCATACTCATTTGCTCTGGAAACCTCATCTGTGAACTGTGATCATCCATCAAAGAGGAGAAGCCATTGCACATAAGCAGGTGACTATTCAGAAACTGAGCAGAGCTCTAAACCAATATTTTAGCCCCAATAACTACTTGCAATGAGACAAGTGGAAAGCATATACTTCTTTTATAAAAGAGAGGAAAGAGCACCATTCAATTCAAAACACTGGGATATTTGAGCTGAGTATCAAACAGAGAAAGGAAACAAAATCAATTTAGAAACAATTATCCATAGTGCAGCATTTGCACAACTTCTGTGATCCCATTTGGAGAGCGCACCAAAACCAAAGGGAAGAGCTGAGCTGTCATCTCTTCCAGGTGCTTTCCAAGAGCAGCTGAGGCACCCAGGGGACGCAGCAGCTTACGCTAAGAAGGGAAAGGCTTGGTCAAACATCACCTATAATGTACATATGGAGAAGCACAGACCCCTGGCTAAGTTATTCTTCATACAGTTATCCTCCCCCAAGGTTACCCCTGTGTTTAGCCAAGGCTACTAATTCCTGCAGGGAGATGTACGATTGGCTTGGGGAACTTTGAGGGAACAACTCCATATGAAATGTCTCAGAGATGCTGTTATAAGTGATTTTCAGGAGAAATGCCTCTCTCTGCTTCCTCAGCACTGAAGGGACTCAAGGCAGTAGGGGGGAATGACACCAACGATGGTTTGAGATTGTGTCGGGGGGAGAGACAGAAGAGGGAGTTTTGCCTTCTTTTCTTCTGCTTTCTCTGAATTGGCCCACACACGCTTTAAATGGTCCAATAAAAAGATACAATTTCTTTACCTTTCCAGCTCTGGGACCCTGTGAGTTTTTGTTGTTCGGGTTCCTGTAAGGTTAAGTTCAGAGGATAAACTGACATGCTGGGCTATGGGAAAAAGCCAGTTTCTTCAAATAAAGCCACAACGGTGCAAAAGAGACCCTGCTGGGGCTTTTATTTGGGAAAACAAACAGAAATGGCACCAAGCCCTTCTGCTTTATGAACCAATTTAACTATAAAACCAATGTTCTCCCTCTCGGGGGTGAGGAGGGGAGAGAGACAGGACATGACAATAGTCCAAAACCTTGGGGGGAAAGAAAAAAAAAAGAAGATAGGACAAAAAAGGTTGTCTGTCCCCTTTTCTTTCTTGTCCATGGCTCCTTTTCTTAGCACACGTGTGTTCTTGTAAAAACGATTAGATTGCAATTTGTATAACATGGTGACCCCCAAATTCAGACATTTAACCCCTTTTCTCTGCAAAGAATGTCAAGAATGTCTTCTCTGTCTTTCTTTCCAACAGGAGGAGTAGGGGGGAATTCTCTCAAACTGTGATTTCTTGGGGAAAGAGAAAAAGAGGGAGGCAAGGAAAAGAAGCAGGGAATTCTCAAAGCCTCTCGCCTTTCGCCCCACTTGTGTGGGAACAGACGGCTGTATTGCTCCCTTTCTGGACAGAGCTCTGCAGGTCTCCTTTAGTGAGGAGACAAAAAATGGAGAGTCCAAATCAAAACAAAGCCATCTGTTTAAATGAGCTACCGCTAGCCAGTGGCAGAGGGGGTTCCTCATTCACTCCTTCCCATTCTTCTCTCTTGCCTCTGTTGATTCTCTCTCAACCCAGGGAAAAATAAAGATTGCTTTTGCTTTGGCTCAGAGGGATGAAACTGATTGATGCGCTTGGAGTGTCCAGCCCCCACCCACACTCTCTGATTGTTCAGGGCCTTGTAAAGTTGTCATAAATACGCCTGAACAGGAGTGCAAAGGCCACAGCATGCCCTGGACATGCACACATCCAAAGGGCAGGAGCCGGCCTCATGTTCATCTGTAGTGAGACAGGGCCAGGACTGCCGTGGGGAGGAAAGGATTTAGGATAAAAACCTGCATGTTCTTCCTCTTACAACGGTTTCACAATTAGGTTAAGATGCACCAGAGCCCTCTGAACAAAAGGAAGGCAGAAGATGCCCAGCTTAAGTGAGAGGGTTCAGAGAGACAATGTCAGAAAACCACCCACAAATCAGTAAAGAACCACAAGGTCCCAGATAGTTTTGAGCACATGTGCATACCATAGGAAATACATTGCTCAGACAAGACTGAAACTATCCTTTATAGCTAAGAGACAGAGCTCTGAACACAACAAAGTCTGCTAAAAGGAACAGTCATCCAAGAGACCACCACTTAACAGGCTCCCTACAGCAGCAAGCTTTCTTCAGCACTGGCTCAAGTAGTTGGCCATAGGCCTGGTGCCCTGTCTTCAACAATGCTCAAGATATCAGAGCAAGGGAATCCAATCCTACAGTTCAGAGCTGCAGAACTGGGGTAAGAATTTTTTTCTGGCATTCTCAAGTGATTAATTCATGCCTGAAGACAGGAGACCTGTTTATATCTAGTCTTGCTGCTCAAGTCACAAGTGAGATTGCCAGCCCCATGAAGAAGGATCTGCTTTTTCCTTTGCCTAGATCTACATCCAAACTCTCCATCCTACCTACCTTACTGCAGAAGGAATGGTTCCCAAGGACCAAATTAGAAATTCAAAGATAGCTGTTGTGCCAAACTGATTTAATATGAACAGGCCAAGAAAGGGTTTGCCTGAAGACACAAACTCCCCTATGACAGACCCAGTCTGTCACTTCACCAACCCTTTTTCCTTTGAATTTCAGGAAGAAGGTATGGCATTTATGTTCCTGACTAACCAAAGGACATATAAATGGGAATACCCAGAACTGATATTATAAAAAGAGTAACTGAAGCCATCTGTGGATGGGATGGGGAAACAGCACAGCAAAAAACAAGCAGGACAGCCTCAGGAAAAGAGAATGAGCAGCCATCTGAGGAAGGGCATCATCCCACTGTAGTGAGTGGAGGCAGTAAAAGGCACACATTTGCATTCACTTGTCTGATGTAAGCACAGCCCAGAAAGCTGTTTAGCTCACTGCTGGACAAGTTTTGGATTGGTTATTGTGATTTAAAACTGTGTTCAGCCAAGACAGAGATGCTGAGAAAGAAACCCAAGCCTGAAAGGAGTAGGGAGTCTCTTTCCCTCAAGGCTTGGCAAGAGTTTCCTTGGCAAAAAAAGATACTTGGCATGATGAATCTACAGAAAAGCAGGGCAGAAAAGGGAATTCTGCATCTACAGCATGGTATTATGACTCTTCTGCCCCCCAAATCCTGTGAAACTGTTATCAGTGCCAGGATAACATTTGCTATCACTTGCTTCTCCTGTTACCAGAGATATTCACCAACTTCTCTGTGACTGGATAAATCCAGTTTAAATGCCTCAGTGTAACAGACTCCCCACACTTCTTGGAGTCAGTTACCTTTCCTTTCGATTTAGCAACTCCAGTTCTGAATCCATTTGCTCCCTTCACACAACAAACTCCTTTTGTTATTAAATTAGAGGGTCTCAAACTTGTTTGAACCTTGGAGTTCAAAGCTGTAGAGAGAATGATCTTCTACAGAACTTGTTTTAGAACACAATGTTAGGAAGTCTGCTTGTACATCTTGGGCCAAGCTTCTACATTAAAAGCTTTTGTTGAAAACATTTAGCAGGCTTTATAACCAAGAACTAGACCTGGAGATTCTAATTTCATTTATCTACTTCCACACATAAAAAGATCTGAGCGCGACATGACGCAAAGCCAAGAAGGACAAGATTTAAACAAGAAAGCATCAGTAGTGACCAGCTAACCTGGGTGTTCAGTGCTTTATATGGCAACTGTCAAATTACACTTGCTGTTTAAGAACAGCACAGGGAGCTCAAATTTTAAAGCTCTCCCTCCTTGTTGACAGTTGCTCACGTCCACTCACTCAATGGCTCTAAAGAGCCACCAAAGTGGGTGCAGATCAACACACACCAAAATTTGAAAGATAGCAACTAATTCTTGCCCACACCACTGCACAAACAGATGTAACCTAGCAAGGGTCCCATGGAAGCACATACCAGAGATCAAGCAGCAGCAAGTTAGCAAACTTCAGCCAGCTGCTTATGATTGTAACACTCATGCTGTCTCTCATAGAGAAAGAGCACAATGCAATAGCACTAGAGGCAAATACAGATTACTAACCTGCTCAGCAGCTGCTTGGCTACCCTGAAAGACTCCTCCCCACCCCTCTGCTGAAGGCACCAGCCACACACCTGAATCTCCCTTCTCCTCCACTCCCAAGCCACTCATGAATCCTCTACCTCCCACCTTCCCAAAACCTGCAGACATCAAAGGCACCTGCCTTGAACACCTGAAGAGCAGGGGGGCCTGACGGTCAAGAAATGCAACTCTGTATCTTCCCCTTCCATGCACTCTCTATTTTTTTTTCCCCCATCTCTTTGAAAAAGGTGGCAGAGATAAATGGAGAACAAAGAAACAAGAAAAAGCCACAGCTTTGGCCCACACCCTGCCTATTACTTAAGGGGGAAGGAACTCTTCCGAAAGAGGAGGAAAAAAAATGTGCTCAGACACAATGGCTCAAAAGGCCAGGCAGCAAACCGGGCCACTTTGTACTGCTAACAAGGGAAACCTAATTACAGGAAGAGGGCAAAGAGGGACAGATAAAAGGGATACAAAATTTCAACATCTGTTGCCATAAAGGGAGAAGAAGTGGGGAAACGCAAAGTGTCAGTTTGGTGTCAGTGACGGCGTAAAGCCACTTTCAAAGGGCTCAGGAGCAGGAGAAAAACCGAACAAGAAATTAGAGGGTTCTTAAAAAAACAAAAAACCACTCTGCCAAAAATGCTTTCAAAAGAGGGGAGGAGATGGACAAAGACTGGATATTTAAAAGGTAGAGGATCTGGGGTGGCTTGCAGGGCACAGCTAACTTTGGCCCATTTTTCACAACAGCTCTTGTGCCCCTCGTCTGTCATGCTGTGTCACAGGAAAGGACAATGTAGGACTTATGCATTCAAAGTGTTTACAGCATTTTGACTACCACACCAGACCAATCACTGGTCCATTTCAAACACTGGGCTTGGCAGAGTAACTCCAAGAGTTGCTGCAAAGTGACCTCTGGAGTATCCTACCTTATGGAGAAGCACCCTTGAAGCCAGGGCATTTGTCACCTAAAGACATGCAGACCACCACGACAGGCTGGGGAGCAACAGTTCTTCACAGACAAACAACAAATGCTGGCCTTGGACCTGTTCCCAGTGGTGTGTCACCCTCATCTCCGAAGGAGTTTAAATTCCCAAAGGAGATAGGAGGTGGGAAGAGAAAGAAAGAAAGAAAGAAAGAAAGAAAGAGGAACAGGATCTGAAGAAAGTTTCCTTTTCTCTTGCTTGCCATTAACTGGCTGTTCTGCTGAGCCACACACTAGCACTGATCGATGAGACAGGAAGGTCTGAGCAGAGACAGGCAAAAGGGAGCAGAGGTACCTGACCTGCAAGAGGGGCAGCTGCCATCATATCCTTCACTGGCACAGAGGGGCAAGGGGACTTGCAAGAGGCCAAGGAGCCAGCAAGGCCTGATACTTTATGTGAGGACACAAGTTAGCATCCAGTGGCGCATACTGCTGATCATTCTCCTTTCCTGTGCAGACCTCTAATCACCTGTTATTCACAGCCCCACTCCACACACACCTTGAATCTGAGTGGCAGTAAGTGCCCAGCAACTTCCCAACACCTAAAAAGCAATCAGATGGCACAATGTAGCATCTGTTGGGATGAGATACATCCTCCAGAAATGCAGCTAGCCAGCTTCAAAAGCATAAGAAAAAAAAAAATCCTCCTTCATTACAGAAGAAAGAGCCAGGTGTAACAGCAGCTGGAATTTCAGCCATCAGAGACAGTGTCTTGGCATTACGCGGTCATTCCCCTGCTTTAGACTCCCCTTGACAATTGCTTGTTGCTGCCTGTTGAGGCTTTGATCCAACGCCATCATCTCAGCAGAGTCAGAAATGAAGGACGGTTGTGGGTGTGGGATGCAGCAAGAGGTGTTTCCTTTCCCCACTAAAAATTTCCCTGCCACCAAACACCAAGCCCTTTTCAAAGCCCAGAACATATTTCCAGGTGAAGACATTATCCCCTTCCTCTCAGAGGGATGAGAATGGCTGCCCCAGGGTCAGGGAACAGCGAAGGTCATAAATATGAAAACACACCATGACCAACAGCTACAAGCACCAGCCAAGGACTTATCTGGCCTGGAACTAAGAAGATCAGTACACAAAAGGTTATTTAAGCTTTAAATCCTTTTGTAGCATGTTCCAGCTCTCAGCTGTTGGAGAAAAAGACCACCTACCCCAAGGGAAGAGAATGCCACAAACTGCTGCAATGTTACTTACACACCCCCACACACAGAAGAAACCCTGCTAACTGAACTAACTGGTCTTGGACAGCACTAAACATTTAAGTGGTGCTAAGGATCCTGTAGTTTTAAAGAACAGGTCTTAAGCATCGCTCTACCCAGCCTCATTTTTTTGACAGAGAAGTTGCCTGGATTCTGCTCTTAAAAATAATGTCCTTGTTACATTCAACCTCTGCAGGTCAGACTGGCCCTTTGTGGCCACAAGGAAGGGGTAAGTGGCAAACCTGGGGGGGACTGGCTCTGTCTGCCAGATGTTATCAGGACACATTGGGCACAGGAGCTTTTCAGTCCCAGGTAGCTCTAGGATTCTGAGTTTCCATGTCACGCTCCCACTTCTGGAGTCTGACCAAGGAGGCAACATGCTCAAGCCTCAAAGGAAGAAATAGCATTTCCCTACAAGATCACTTCTGACAACCACTGGAGCCTTTGAAAATGAATCCAAATCTCTGCTGAGAAAAAGAACAGTTTACGGAGAAGTCAAGACCTCGAAGGACAGCTCTGTACTCCCTCACTATGAATGACCACATCAAGCTTCACATTCTAGTTTCCCGGCCGTGCTCCCTACTCAGTCTCCTGCTCTGCACGTGCTGACAAGACTCCCAGCTCACACACAGGTCCCGGGAGAGGAAAAGACCCAGTGGCATGGTGCATTCCAGCTGTGACAGGTGAAGAGGGAAGAATAACTTTGACACTCCAGCCATTGCAACAGAGACCCAGTGGCCTAGGTTGCCTTGGCTTTTTTATTTGCCTGTCACTCAGGCTTTGACGTTATTGAAAGATCAAACTCCGTTGTGCCTGTTCATTACCTTAATCCTATTTTCTACACAGCTTTATTATCTCTTCAGGCTTCCTTGGGAAAGGCTGTCAGAAGCTGGGGCAGGGGGGAGAGGGTTGCCTATCTCCTCACCCCTGTCAGATGCCTCTATTCAGGAACAGCCTTCTTGATGGGCAGGGGTATCACAGCACAGCCCACAACCTTCTGGGGTACTCCAAAGGCACCACTGGACTAGGTCACCAAGAAACATGCACCATAGCTGAATGCACTGGTGCTGTCTTTCCTGCTCTGGTTTGTCCTTTGTGGGATGCATCCCTTGTAAAGCCTTTCAAAAGACTTTACTTCAGAGAAAAACAAACTGGTTTATATTTGTATTCGATGCAGTTGACTCAATCTAAACTATAGATTAGAAGGCAATTGGCCTCAGCCCAGCCCTGCATCCACACCAATCCTCCTCTACCTCCTTTCCCCAAATGCAGCTCAGCATGCTGACACCCCTCAGGCCCCTTCTGCCATTGCTCCCCCTTTCTTCTCTCCCAGAGCCCAGTAGCTCACCTCAATCCTGACGGCACTCCCATGATAATCTGTGCTGTGCCACTCCCACCCAGAGCATACCAGTCCTGGAAAGCTGAGCTGCTGTTCAATAATCCTGCCAAATATTTGCTATCTGTCCATCACTACACAAAGACCCCCAGGCTGCGAGTTTCGAATTTGTCAGCAGTCGAGTCTCACGTCAGGATTTGAGCCCAACATTTCCCCAGTTGCTAAGGTCAGCACCTTCACTGAACAGGAACTACTCAATGGCCCCAAATCAGAGGCCACAGCAATTAACCTCCTCACTGGTTAATAAGACAGAGAGAAGACAACATGCCTAAGTCACTTCTGTAGATAACCTGTCACCACCCCTCACCAACCTGAGCTACCAGAAACACCAGCCAGGACAAGACAACTGTAGAGCCTGCAAATCACCTTCTTCACCCCTCTGGCTCAGGCTGAAGCATCAATTAAGACAGATGAAAAGGAAGGTGTAATGGGCATATCCTGTCTGTACATGGGTAATGGGAAGAAACCAAGATGGCTGGTCATCAACTAGAAAAGCTGGGAAGAAAGGTCAAGCTGTTCCCTACTGAACCAGAAACCACCCTCCACATTTCCACACGAGTTTGTTCCACCCCTCACACCATCCCACATCTCATGTTTAAACACCCCTTGCCTACATGGACTAAAGGAATGATTTTATGGCATCTCCAATATTGCATTTCTCACTGTTATCCACTTTCCTTGTCAAGTCCCTCCCTGCAACCTGGAAGCTCACTCACCTCTCAAGATCCCAGATTCTCAGAGGTGAGGTGTGTCCACAGCAGGCTGTCCCGGTCACAAATGAGCTGTTTAAAAAGAAACAAGCAAACAAAAAACCACTTACTAATCCTCATGTTCCAAAGAAATAGTGCATGAACAAGACAGAGAAAACAGGGTACAAGGCAGACTTTGATTTCTGGTTCAAGACTATTTCAGCATGTTCCACTGCATTTCACAAGGGGCAGGCAGCAGCAAAGGAAGAGGTGCTCCAGAGCTCTCAGTAGCTGAGCTTCCCAGATGCAGCAGGTCACAACTGCAAAGATTTGGCAGGACATAAAGATGTATTTGCATATACAAAGGAAAAACCTAAAACAGGAGCGACTGTAAATTGCAGTGACATTTTCAAAACAGTTAGTGCAGTACTCGGCACATTTCATACACAGTCAGCACTATGCTGCAGAAAGACCCCATGGAAAATTCCCTGTTACTTCCTACTTCATGTCTCGCTTCTGTTTGCTGGCAACTTCTAAGCACAATCATGAATTGGCTGCAGCATCACAGGCCTAACGAATCACAGAATAGAGGTCTCCAGTCCAGCCTGCTCAAAGCAGGGCCAATTTCAAAGCTGGATCAGGTTGCTCTCCCCCGTGTTCAAGCACTCTCTATTAGGAGGCAGCACAGCTCTCCTGCAGCAATATTTGGCTCAGTTCAGTCTCCAGCAGGGTCCACTCCAAAGTCCTCTTTGGCAATGCTATGTCCCTGCTGCAAATGCTGGCTCCAGAGGTCGCCTGACAGCCCCTGGCCTCAAACTAGTTGATAAGACAGGAACAAATCCTTAAAAATCAAGCAGCAGGAACACGGGTGCTGTGGCTCTCCACACCACACTGCTTGTTTTGTGCCAACTTCCTATCCTCAGTCCAAATAAGAGAAAGCAGCTCATACAAAGTAAGCTATAAATGACCTCTCACAAAGCCACATTTATTGCAGTTACCAAGAATAAAATGCCAAAACTATGTTTAAGTCATTGCAACAAGGATAGCATGAATGCAGGAAACGGAGCCTGCTTTAAATAAAAGCCGGTGCTATGCTTTGCCTAAACATCTTTTGCAGCATGACACAGGGCTGGCAGCTGAAAGAGGAAAGCAAAATAAGGAAACAATGTCACATCTGTAAAAATAGCAGTTTTCAAACATTTCTTTGGTCCTCTACAACATTCTGCCTTTGGAAGTCAGAAGGTGTCTCCAAGCCTCTACTCTACCAGGAAGGGATCCTTGCAGTGTCCTTGACTTCCGAGAGAAGCACTACTGCTGGTGTTACAAGGCACCCAGCAGCAAAGTGGTCAACATGCACTTAATTCAGTCAAAGCCAGTGAAGAGCCATGTGGAAGCAGGGCCAGAACTCAGGACTCCTATTCCAAGCTCCGTGGTTTAGCTGAGCAATTGGTTTCTCCAAATCATAAGGTCAAAGCAGCACTGCCAATACACTCTGTGAAAGAGGCAAGCAGATCTCAAAGAGCTACAGGAACCAAGAAAGAGCTACAGCTACCAAGGTTCTCTTTTTTTGCTGGCTTTATCCCTCCTATGCAAACTTACATATCTGGAGGTGTCCCCAAGTCCTGAGACCCTTAGCGCTAGACAAGGCCTGCAGCACCAGAGCTATTTCAAAGTCTCTCCAACCAGGCTGTCTTTACATGCAAAAACCCAGGTTCACTGGCAGTGCATGTGCAATTGGCCCAATGCACCTGTAGCACAGGGCTCTCTGCACAGGTACTGCAGGGTGCACATGTCATTCTTCTCCATGGAAGTCCCTGACCAAAGTCTGAGAGTTTAAGGAAAAGCCAATTCCTGTCGCTGTGCAGCAGCCATGAGGACCAATTAAGAAAGCATGCAGCATTTTATATTTGGAAACAGGGTTTCTGCTCAATACCTGTCTTCTCTCCACCATAGTGCAGGACAAGAGGTAACTTCTCCCTTTTGCCAATGTATCCCATCTCAGAGGAAAACAAGCAAAAGACACCCACTCTGACAGCTCACTGGTCAAACCCCATGTCTCGAAAGCAGCACTTCGGTCAGGGAGTCCCTCAGCTACAAACCTAGGTGTTGGGTTCTGTCCCTCCCTTCCCAAACATAATCCATTAATAACTACTAAAGCCAATTACCGTGGTTAGAAACATAATAGCAGTCAGGGAGTCAGTCAAGCAGGCAATTGGGCGCTTAAGATTTTTCTTTTGGGGGACAAACTGACTCTGTCCCAGCAGAGAACGCCCTCACGTGGGAGACAGGCCCCTTTGTGCAGAAGGTATGCACAAGGCTTTGATGGTTGCCACAGGTCTAAATTAGCATGGAGGCACACCAACAGGGAGAAAAAGGTGGGAGGAACAGCAAAGTCTAATCCCTGCTCATGCTGTCAGTTCTGGACTTCAGCTTTCCCTCCTCAGTTTTTACCCCCCACCCCTCAAAAAAAAAGAAAAAAGAAAAATAGCATTAGATGAAGAGATTTCTCTCCAGCATTGCAGAGGCCTCAGGGCCACAAACAAGTTTCTTCTGGGTAAAGCTGACTCCATTCAGTCAACAGGAATTTTGTCTCATCCTTCAGCAGGATCAGGTTTGCAGGCCTTATCTTTTAACAGGCTGGAGCCCATTAGCAAGCAAAGATAAGACTTCTCCCAGAAGAGTGAGGCACCTTCACTGCCAGGATTAGAAAGCAGCATTCACAAGACATGCACAAGAAGTGATGCCTATGAGAAATTGTCAAAGCCTGGGAGCAAACTGATCTGGAAGTCTGGATTCCCAGGGGATGACACAGGGCCCCTCACCTTGAGTTCAGTCTGCAGGCATACACCTTCAACCCTCAGGCTTCTCATAAACGGGAAACTCAGAGGTGGCAGTTTCACTCCAAGCAAAAGGGCAACACAAATCAGCTTTGGTAGGTCTAAAACAACATGCAAATTTGAGCTAAGCATGTAAAGTTTGGCTCCAAAACTTCTGAAACGTTGTTCAGCAGAACCGAAGCCTTCTACCAGGCTTCTTCCAGTTCACCTTCAACAAGGCTTTTTGTTTTGGGAAGCACAGAGCACGCACCAAAAACTTCTGACCTGGAGAAGTGCAACCTCTTCACTACTGTTCTTGCCAGCTGCCCAAGAGAAACAACTCAAGCTGAGTTACTAGCTTAGTGAGTGTAATTTATTTTGCCTACGATGCTTTCAGGAGTCAGAGACTGAGGAGAGACTAGACTGGGAAGAGGAGAGCGCAGGATACCCTGTATATATTACTGCAGGGATGACCCATCTCTATGAAGTGTATATGATACTAGTGACATACACAGACCCTGACCAGATGCATCTACTGCTATGTTCAAGTTTCAGACGGCCTCAGAGATGTAAACTCCCTTCCCCACTAAGCTTTCCTCTGCCCTGTGAAAGCTGCTGGGTACCATGACCCCAAAAGGCTCCTCTAATGGGAAAATGAACACCATTGCAGGGCTTCCGTAACAGGGCATGTTGCCTTCACAGGGATCCCCCAGGAGGTAAAAAACAAGCAAACCAACATAGCATTTCCACCTCTGCTGGACCAGGAAGGCAAGGATTTTGCAGAGTATTAAGACACATGCTTCATACACAGCATGTTTTTGTTGTCCAAAGCAGGGCATTTTGCAACTCATCTGATATTTTGATGTTCTGTTTCCCATTTGAAACACTCTACTGAGAAGGAGGAGAGAAAAGAAAATAAAAAGAAAAAAGAAAACTGCTTCTCCTGAAGCCAGACCTTCTCTATGCTACAGAAGAGACATTTCATTAGAGAGCATCCCCCCACAATAGAAGCTGGGCCAGGGGATAAGACAGAACACACATCCTGGCAGCAGTGGTTGAAAGAAACACAAGAACTTCTCTCCCTCTGACTTGTGGTTGTTGAAGATCCTATGGTATTTCTGGCAACAGCAGTAGTGTCTTGGCTACAGCCCCGCTGCAGTGATCCCATACCTGCCCCCAAGGTGCCAACTACACAGTCTCACTCCACCTGTAGCACCCCTTTTTACCCCATCCTGGACAGAACATTGCCAGATGTGGATGAACCAGGGGGAAAGGGGCAGCTGTCCACAGTCCTTATGGAAAGATGCTGTTTGTCATGAGGCTTGGAAACAGACTCAGCCCCAGAGATACAAATCCCACTGTACAATACATACCTTCCTCAATGCACACCTAGCCTTCAGAGCAGGCACTGCCTGAGCTGGGAATCCTGCAATGCAAAGTCACTGAAGGAACCTGAGTGAAACAGGCCCTTTTCAACCTCTTCTCTCTAAACTTCCCCCATGCCCCAGGCTTGTGCCCTTCCCCTGTACTGTAAACAGATTGCTTCTCAAGTACCGTTCTGCTCTTTGGGGGATTCCAAATCCAGAATCTGCTTGACACGTGCAAGAGCCTGTTCCTTCCTCCTCTCGCGCTCCCCCACCCCCTAGAATTGGATGTCGTTGTTCCATTTTGGAGACTATTACATACAGAGACTCATCGGTCTGGGAAACAAAGAAGTTATTACTTGACAGAGCCCTGCAGCTGGGAATGTGGAGGGCGGGGGGAGAGAAGGGGGAGCACTGAGGGAGACAGGACGGGGGGGGGGGGTGGGGGGGTGGGCCTGGTAGCAGCATTATGAAAGCGATCAACAGAAAGGACAGCTCAAAGATGGGAAACATCTTTTTTAAAAAGTCTCAAGTGGGATGAGAAAAGAAGGAGAAGAGAAAGCAAGTTCAAGACAGAGAGAGGAAAAGAGAGAAAGCAGTTGGTGCCGACGGTGCCGCGGGTTAAACACACGGGTCTGTGGGTTTGTGTAGCCTTTGATTCAGCACTGACACGCTTTGGCAAGGGAGGCCACCGGAGCTGTCAAATCCTTCACCAACGTGCCCATCAATTGTATTCAGCTCTCCCCGACCCGCACTGGCATTTTAATTACTGTTGGGTAAACTAATTTGTACAAATGAAGGCAACTCTGCCTAATAGAATATGCAAGCTCTCTGACCTCTGACAGGCAATGACACAAGATACAAAGGAGGCAGAGGAAGGCTTTTTATCAGAGCCTTATTACTCTCTATTACTCCAATTAGTTAAGCTCCAGTGCTCCTAATTGGGGGAAAAAATTGCAATTAAATCAATTTTTGATGGGCTGAAAGTGGGTTACCGAACCGCCCTGCCTGTGAAACACTGATATTATAGCAGCAAAGGTCAAAGTCTTTGTCGGCACCTGTGGGGCCCCCACCTCCCCTCTCTAAGCCCCTCTGTGCCCCCCCAACACACGCAGCTCGCTAAGGCGAATCATTAGAACATGTCATGTCTTATCGCGGCCGCCACCATCCTGCTAACCTCATCAGTTGACATCATTATGGAAGGTAACTCCTCCAGCATGAATACAGTGCTAAGGTCACACAAACTTGATGGAGCCCCTGCTGAAGAGCCCAGGAGGCTGGGGAGCGGATGCAACAGTAACAACATTGTGAAGGGGAGAGGAGGGGGTCAGAAACTCAGCACAGGGAGTTTCGGCACCTCCAGCATGAGGCTTCTCCAACAGACCAGATACACACAAAGGGAGGGAGACAGAGCAGGGAAGCAGGTGCTCCTTCCCCAGAGGCGTTTAATTTGCAGGAAGAAGAAAAAAAGCAGCACAGCATTGGTTTAGCATTTTCTTCTCCATGAGAAAGCAGGCACCACAAACATGCAAGAAGTCCCACCTGCCTTTGATTCAGGCAATGCTGGACAAAGCCAGGATTCAGCAGTCATGCAGGGCTGGTGTTGCAACCTTGCTGCCCCAGACCAATTGCTTTAGCCCTGCTTTGTGCCTCTTGCAGGATGACCAGAGAACTGAACCAACCACCTTCAGTATCTCAGAAGCAAGTCAGAACAGCTGGGTTATACGCTCACAACTCAGTAACTACAAACTGAACAAAAATCAGCAGGTAAAGCAGTTGCACCAAAAGTCCAGCCACTGTTAATGGGCCAAAATTACAGCTTTCCAGAACAAGGAATGTGGGAGTGGAAGGCTATCTAGAAGACGACAGGATTAGAAAAGCTGAAGAAGCCAGTAACACATGATATAACTGTCCAAAACCTGAAATAACAAGTGCAGGTTGTATCCAATTTAGTACAGCTCTGCAATATCCCTCTGGCTTTTGGCTCCAGACTAAGTCTTTCCATATTCCTCAGCCCTCAAGAGCCTTCCCATCCTTCCAGTCCCACGTAACATGCTCCTCCTCCATCCTTGCCCTGCAATGCTTCAGCTCCAAACCTTCAGTGCAAGGAAAAGACGACACAGTCCAAACTGACTTAAACGTTTTCATTCTGTGTTGCTGGCTGTTTTCTAAGCTCAAGAGTTCTAGGCTCCACACTGCACTTTGTTAAAGCCTGGTTTCAGGAGTGTGCTGGCAGTCTCCTCAGGTCCCTGTACTACTCCAGGCTAGCACAAAGGAGAGCTTCTAGGGTGCTCAGGAGCCAGGTTTATATTTGGGTCCAACTGCTTGCATGCATATAAAATAGTCTTGTATTTGCACTCAATAACAGGACTGACCTCACCTGAGCAAGCAGTGATCCACTGCAGCACAGCCTCATCTTTGTTCAGCAGTGAGTAACATTGCTGAAGAGAAGCAGCAGCTGGAGGCAAGTGACCAGGCTTGTTCCACAGACTGGAAAGCACTAGCACATTTGCTGCCGCTTCCTTGAGCCTCACAGGCACGCCGCAGCATCCCTCAAGGCATCAGTCAGCTCAGGGTTGAACTGTGGTCCTGATAGGCATCATATACTGCACACAGAGAAACTACAGAAGAGCTCTGCCACTCCCCACTAGGGACTCAGTGCAGAGAGAAAACAAAATGTGTAAAGACAACTCCATGAATGCTGCAACATTTACAACTACTGCTGCTCCAAGAGGAAATGCTATGCTCTGACAAGGAGCACCAGTGACACAGGCACAGACAGACAGACTAATAACTCATTCACATGCTTCCTTAAGCCTCAAGAGGATCACTAGAAAGTGGTTCCCAGAAAGAAGGCATTTGCATTTTGTACTGTATAGATGCTGGGTTGAAACAGTGAAGTCTCACATTTGACGGAGAACTCCAGTGCATTCGATAGAAGAAATGATCACATCATTGTCTCTCATGTCATTTACTGCATACCTCAGGGTAGAGGGAATGTTGGCTTCATCTCTCCAACCCTCTGCCTTGACCTCTAACTTTATGTCTTCCTCCAGAGACCCACAGGCTGGAGAACAGAATAAGCCTTTAGTATCTCTAAAGGCCCAAATTCCAGCATGGTACGTGGATCACCCCTACTCTAGCAAGTTGCTTAGCAGGTACCCAACCCAGACACGTCCATTTTGCCTTTGTTGCTTTGCAGTTTCACCCCATATTGTCTGCCCAAGTCATCCCACAGTCTTGTTCACTGCCCCTTCACCAGCCCTGCAGCAGTTAAGTTTTTTGAAAACAGACAGCCAGATATAGAACGTAATTGCCATTTCTGCAGAAAAACTGGCTCAATGACATCAAGACAGAGATTCCAGACAGGACACATGCACATAGACCTTTTCCACACTGCAGCACTGAACAGGAAAATACCATTTATTAGAAACTAGTGAGCCTATCCACAGAACAGTCCTGATGTTCCTAGAGCTGTCTGCATCTAAATATCACCCTCCTTTCCCCAATACTCCACATGACACATACTTTTAGGGAGAAGCAAACGTACAGGACAAGGACCACACTCAGATTAGCTCTATAAAAGTTGATATCGGGTTCTGGGTGTTCCCATACAAGCGGGATATTCAAACAGTGCTTTCAGAGTGCTGCTGTCATTTTTCAGAACCTCAAACAAAATTTCCTTTGTGGCTGCACAAATATTTCTACTGGATAGATATCAGCCCTACTCCTTTATTAAAAGGGAAAGGCTTGATAACGTGTTTAGCAGTGTAAAATACTTACTTGCACAGTATATCCAACACTCTTCATCATCATTCCTCACTCTGGGCTTGCCAGGCATGGAGTAGTTGTTCAGGAGAGAGATCTCTGTACAAGAATTCCTGCATCCCTAGCTCTTTCCAGACTCAATTTAATCCCTAACTGATGCTCAAGTTACTACAGGGAAAAAAAAAAAAAAAAAAAAGACTCCTTAATCATAGGAAAAAAACATAATCCAGTATATTAACTTGGGTACTGGTCTAAACAATGTGTACCAAACGTCAAGGGGGCAGAAAGCCTGTGCATGCTTACCAGGCCTTTCCATGCACAGAGCTCTCTTTACAGGCATCCACTGGTGTTACGTCTTGGAAGCCAAATCATGAAGAAAGATGACTCTGCTGAGAAACCACTTCTGAGTCTAAAAGCTGGACTGTACAAGAGATAGTTCTCTATTCCTGCCATAGAAAGTTTTCTGGAGAGAAAAAAAAAGGGGGAAAAAAAAAAGGAGGAAGTCTAGGGACTTCTAGGTCAGTCTAAGACTAGGTGGTTAAACACCCTACTACAGTAGGGTTATTTCAGCTTCAGCTTATCAGTAACCAGAACAAAACGTCACAGGACATTTTGAATTCTCAGAAGCTGTAACATTAGAAAGGCAAAGAAAGTCTCTACTAAGGTTACATTTGGTTGATTTGTTTTGATGTTTAGAATTTTTGTTTGTTTGTTCCATCTTCTTTTGCAAGTGCAGGTCAAACAACCACAGTTGGTATCTGGACTTCTTTAGTTACACTATGCATTCTCCCTTCCAACATGACCAGGGCAATCTCAGCCATGTGCAGCAACTTCTACTCCCCAGAGCAACTATTCAAATACAGACGGGCAAGACTCCTGCCAGGTACCCACCAGACAGCATGCTCTACCTCCAACTGCTGCACATGCCATCTGCAATACACAGCAAGGGAACTGCAGGGTGACTTCATAAAACCTCCACCTTGAGCAAATCCACTGGCTTTTCTGAACCAATTGAAAGGAAGAAGCAAATGAAGCTGCTGGATGAGCAGCAGAAAAACATGGCCCCTGGATGAGATACATGCGAAGGTATTAGGCACCAGACACCATCTGCTCCTGGGGTAAGGCAGGGCACCTGCAGACCATCACACATCTCAGGCAGATCTCTGAAGGCCTGGCACTCACTTCTCACCCACCTGCACACCCACTTTGAGCCTTCACACTCAGCACCTATCCCCTCCCTACTGGGCTCAACACCAATAGCCTTCCCCTTACCCTGATGAGGAAGACACACTGAGCCTGACCCTCACCCACTTCCCCAGATCCAGCAGCCCCCTCAAGCTCAGTGCCCTGGGCCCACACACAGCCTTACAAGAAGCTCTGAACTCCAGCCCTCAGTTTCTCAAAGCCTGCCCAGGTGTAAAGCTCCAGCGATTCCTTTTTCTTTGCTATTTTCCCTCCCTCCTCCCTCTCCCCCTAGCCCCACCAACACTTTCAGGCCACACAGTGAGCTGGGAGGTTGGAGTACACGAGGACCACTGCAGCAGTCGTGCTGTTTCAGGCCCCCCCAACTCAAGACAATTTCTAAGAACCATTTCTTATCCTCCCCTCCGTGAAATGATTTCTGTTAATTGCCTGGTGGGAATCACTTATAGGTGGGGGAGACTCTCCCCCCACACACACACCCTGGCCCCTAATTGGCTTATTGAAGTTTTAACAGGGCTTTCACCTGGAGAAGCTGGTAATTATTCCCTTCATTCCCCTCTTGCTTGTACCTGTAGCTTCACACTTGGGGCCTGCCTGGCTCCACAGGGGGTACTTTGTTCCCTCTAACTACAGGCCCCACAAAAATGGGCCCAGCAGCAGGAGAACGCAGCAAAGTGGTAATTTTCAGCCTGGCGTAATTAGCCAAGGTTCTTTCAGCCCAAACTACTGAATGGGAGGGGGGTTGCTAGGGAGGGTGCGCCATGTGGGAATGGCGGGACAGGAGCTGCTCTCAACAGGCAGACAAAGACCTCTCAGGGACTCCGATCTGGGGCGAGCAGGAGGAGGGGGTTGGAACAGGACAGCCTGCCTGGCAGAGTGGAGGCACGGTCAGCAGTGGGACACGAGGTCAGCTCATGACAAGCATCTTTTCCCCCAGCCTGTGGAACAGGACAGTGCAGGATGCCAAAAAATGGGTAAATGAGAAAAGAGATCCAGTGATGCACAATAGGAGCCTGTGAAGAGTTGCAATGCATGACAGATTCTTGAAGGCCTGGTGTAGCCTATGCTCTCAGGGCAGGATTTCTAGTCTAGTACCTTTACACTGAGATTAAGAAAGGCAACACACTTGGGGAGAGGAAACTGGACAGTGCAGGTCCCAGACAGGGTAGCAAGAACTGTGCCAAGGACAAAGTGAGAACTCTTATTGCCGAGAAAAATCAGGGAAGAATCATTCACCTCCTCCAGCATCTGCCCTAAAAGTCAGGCAACAAGCAGAACCAGGAGAACAGCAATGAAGGCTCCAGGTTTTCTTTTTGTTGAGCCATTTCCCATTTGCAAAGCAAAACTTCTTTTCATAGTGGGACCTCACTTATTCCATCTCCCTTTCTGGTACAAGCCTTTGGATCTGCAAAACCTACTAGGAAACCTGCTGCATGTGGGCTGACCAAACCTCTTGGTTCCTGTGTCGCACCAGACTGGCATCAGTTGTCCCAGAAGCCAGAAACTGGCATCCTGTAGCACAGTGCCTCCATTGGTTCTCAGGACTTGTTAGCATCTATGCTTTCTTTGGATTATCACCATTACCTTCAGGATAGAAATCCTTGTCCTGGCTGGTCAGCTTCAGGGCAGTAGACAAGCTAAACCTGCTCAGCTGACTTGATGATCAGAGCTCCAGTGCAATGAGATGGGTTTTTTTTTTTTAAATGTTAAATTATATTTTGAAAAAACTCGTCTTGTGTCCCTTATGATTGCAGTACCCTGTAGGAAAGCAAGAATTGTCACAATCTAAAAGCTTGGTCCTTATTCTGCAATGAAGACCAGATGGTAAGCAGGCAAGTGAAAAGATGCCCACTAAGTTACATAGGAGTGCTGAACAAGCCTAGGAGATGATGCAATCACAGCAATCCTGACAACAAGGAAAGGGGATCCCCAGAGACTCCATATGTAGCAAGGAGGCAGGCAGCACAACCCCCAGGGCACAGACTTGTAATTTCTGAGCCACTTAAAATACACAACTGTGACCCAACACTGCAGCAGGTTGCAAACTGAAGAAGTTGCCTGATCCCACCCCACAATACTCTGCTTTCTCTTCAGATCATATGTATCTTTCACATTTTACTTAACACTCCCACAGAAAGGCCCATTTTTCAATTTCAATCCAATTTTTTGAAGCCTCACCCAAGCTGCTCTAAGTACTTGCCATGGAGATGAGTTCAGCTAGATACTGTGTGCCTCCAGCTCATCAATGCTCAAGACTTTTTCCTTAAAGGCAACCTTCGACACTTCTGAACAAAACATGCTTGCCATGAAATCAGTGCCAGCATCTGAGAAGCAGACACCAAGAATAAATATAAGCAGACTCAAGTTGACCAGGCCAGTTTCAAGGCTACATAGAGAAATACAGTGAACATTCCCAGCACCAGTGGGAAGAGATATGTAATGCTGCCTATGCTCATACCTTACCACAAACCTTACAGTGTCCAGGGCTTTTTCTTCTCATAATCCCACACCCTACAAGGGGACATGTAGAATTCGTTTAAGTAAATATTGCAGCTGTCACTGCTTCGGACAAAAGTCTAAATACAGGCCTATGTATAGAAAAATGCTTAAAGAATCATGATGCAAAAGAAGAAAATCTTTCCGATTTTAAAAATATCTCCTTTCTATTTTTTAGGCTTCAGGACTGCCAAGGCCAATCCCAATATATTTTCAGACGTGACTGGCAGAGTTTTCAGTTAACAAGCATTCTTTTAAAAATGCACACATATAGTGACAGCTTATCTAAACTTTTCCATTAGAACATATGACAGAAAATGACTTTTCAATAAGCCAGCAGTCCGTGCATACCAGTGAGGTTAGGGGGAGGGGAGAATCCTTTCAGGTTTGCCAGAACAACTAAAACCCAAGAATGTTTCAGTTTAAAAGTAGGGGTGGGAAAGAATCTGTTTTCCCGGTGCCACAAGCCACAAATTATTTTTGTCTTATTCCTTTTGCCATATCACCCCCCCACCACCACCCCAATTCAAACTGCTCAATTTAGGAGAATTTTGAAAAAAGTGATCAGGGTGGTGAGGATGAAGAGGACTTCTCAAACATATACTTTCATCATCTTCCCACAAAGGGCAGCAGTTCTTTCTCCACATCATGCAGAAGCAGGAGCTGTACTTGTTCACGCTTATAAAGGAAAGAAGCCAAATCACTTAAAAACATAGTGCTTGATCTTCCTTCTCTGCTCTACGATATTCAGAGAATTTCCAAATGAAGTCTAAATGAGTTGTTCAGCCAGGGAGTAGTGAATAATGCTCAGAGGGTTTTAAGAAGCTGAAGACCAGGAAAGGTGAAAGGGGAGAAGCGTGTATATGTAGCACATGCTGCACACAGAGAGGTCCAGGACACTGAGGCATGGAGACACAGGTGCTCTGTGGAGGAGGCGAGCAAAGCCTCATCTGCGTTTAACTCAGCCATGAAATGACTCCTAGAGCTTTCCTGCTCTGATCATTCCAGCCCTGACACAGACATGCTTGCAACAACCTCAATTCACTTGCCCTTAAAGCTCTGGGCAGGTTTCCCCTCCTCAGCTCTCCACTCTATGCAATATGATTTGCTTCAGGGTTTTCATGCTAAGTGTCTGGAGCATGTCAACTGTTCGCCCCTAAGCGACCAAGATCCTGAATGAAGCCCCTGCTCCCCATCTGCAGGTTCAGAGCATGCTTGGTTGTGAGCAAGCACCAGAGTGAGAAAGAAAACCCGCCAGTCAGGCCAGAAAGCTCCAGTCCTGTATGCAGAGAAAGGCACACAAGATTTCATTAAACCACCAAACAGGCAACACATGTCTAAGGCATAAAGATGTTTAATGACCACCTCCCACACAGATCCTGAACTACCCCAAAACCCACTGAAAAGGTTTTGCAGTAGCTAGAGCTCAAACCATCCTGACATCAATATACAATAAAACACAAGTTCACAGCACAAGTTATCATCTTCAATATCTGTAATCAGGCTGGGCTGCCAGGCAGGACAAGAACTATTGAATTTCAGTAATAACTGAGATTAGCCAGATGAAGATAGGAAAGGGATCAGGCAAAACAGATGCTGCAGAGACAGGGAAAGGACAAGGCAAGAAGTCAAGGAATAATTTATTATAATGCTTAATATCAGTATATTGGAAAAAATATGACACAGAAAATGGAGTAGGAAGGAAAGGATTGCACTGGAAAGGACTGGGAAAAGCCCCTCTAGCCACACATTGCTTAAGTCTGCAATGGAAGACAGGTTTCCCTAAAACACCTCGTCCTTTGATACCAAGAAATAGGTGATAAATGAAGTACCACCCTTCCTCCTACCCCTCAGTAAGTTGCTGTCTAGGTGAAGCAGGACAACCTGCTGGCAGTCAGTCCTCCAACACTTCAAGGAACAGAAGTCTGGAAGCTTTAGAGGCACAGGCAGGTTTGTGGGCAGGAGTGTGAAACCACAGTTTCCTCCTTTCCATTCCATGGCCTGCTCTATTCCCATGCACTCTGTGAGTTTAGGAAGTCTCATCCAAAGCCACGGTTATTAAAAGAACCTTTTTTACTTGGCAAGTCAAACACCCACATGAAGAAATCCCAGAACCAAGCTCACGCTCACGTCCTCCACTGAAATGAGCACATTACTGAAGCGTCAGTATTTGATTCTGCAGCAAGTTAGGAATGTCCCAGTTGAAGTTGTCACAGATCTTTATCACGTGGATACACAAGAGCCAATTACATGACCATCAATTCAGGTTAGGCTGCATCTCTATGGACTCCACTCAAGAGGCTTCATTGCAA
The DNA here is from genome assembly GCF_047716275.1 of Strix uralensis. Taxonomy (NCBI): domain Eukaryota; kingdom Metazoa; phylum Chordata; class Aves; order Strigiformes; family Strigidae; genus Strix; species Strix uralensis. Next base: position 27,461,296 of record NC_133978.1, on the reverse strand, counting down.
AGCAGTTATGAGCTTACCACATCTCAGGGACGCCTACATGTGAAGTCCACTCTAAATAATAACTGGCCAGCAAGTACTCACAACAATCATGGTTTGCTATGGCTCCACACAAGGCCATCAATACTAGAGTTGGGGTGGCTTGGGAAAAATACTACAATCGTAAACAGAGCAGAGGGTGTCCAGACGGAGGAATCATTCACCGTATATCCCTGTAAGATGGTCAAGCAAAAGGTTTAAAAATAGAACAAAGTGTTTCTTCCTCAGGACATAGCACTGAATTGGAAAGGAGCCTATGAAGACCAGAACATTAACAGGTTCAGAAAGAAGGGATGAGCTGCTCACAGAGCGAGTCTCTGGTCCAGATGCAAATGCTAGCCAGGGAAACCCTGATCTCCTGATTACAGGAAGCTGGGAAGGAACATGCAGGAAAGGATCTTTTTGCACTTGTCTGGTTTCTTACCCTTCTCTCTAGATATCTACTACCAACCACTGCTGGACACCAAACACTGTGGTAGATGGATGCCGGACTGAGTCACCATGGCCAGAAGAACAGGAGAAATGCCCATATTGGTCAAGCCACTGCCCATCTAGCTCACCATTTTGTCTCCAGCAGTTGTACTAGCAGATGCTGTTTAGTAAGAACATGTAAGCTTGGCAACTTTCTGGTGGTCATCCTCTTTGTACTGCCCCAGCATCCACGATTGCCATATTAAGGATTTGAGAGAGCATATCCCCACCTAGTCCTCCGTTATGAACTTGCTATCCATGAATTTGCCAAATCCCTTTCAAAACTGATGGCATCATTCACCTCCATAACCTTCTGGAGCAGAAAGTTCACTACACACTGTGTGAAAAAAATACTATCTTTCACCCATTTTAAAGCAATCTCCTAGTAATTTCCAATGTCTCTGTTGTGGAATTTAGTGAATAACACTTCCACACTCATGCTTACCCACCACCATCTTACTCTCCATATTTCTTCACAGGGAGGTTTTACCAGAACTGCCTAATGGAGGCAACCAAATATCAGCACATCAATAACTTCTGCACCATATTCCACTGGGGACCAAATATGAGGACAAAAACAAGATAAAAACTAGTAATGCAGCTATTTCTTTGGTCCAGAGGAGTGTTTCTCTGCTGTATCTCCTCTTCAGATCCTGTTGGTTCATTGCCCCTTCTGAGGCAGGTTAGAGTTAATTGGTTGCTACAAGTTTTGAGGCTTCAATCAGTCTCAGTCACTCCTAGAGTAGCAGGGACCCGTATCACTGGCTTCACTGCGAGAGCTAGAGAGCCAGTATGGGTCTGAGGACCAGCAGGGTCTCACAACCCATAGTTTGGGAAGCAGAGGACAGAGCCACTGCACAGTGGGAACAGTACTGTTCACCTGCACTTGATACTACTAAAGTACCTGATATTTTCCACCACATACCAGGACCACGAAGTCCTTGCTCTGCCAGGCTACAAACTTATCTGAAGTGGTCTCCACATAATCTGTGTTCCTAGATTGCTCTCAGACCATCAGAAGACAGATGCTAGAGAAACATTATTGCTTTTCTAATTTCTGGAGCAGGCTCCCTTGCTGCTTCACTGTCAAAGAGGAAGAAATCCAGGGGGTACATATGAAAAAGGAAAACATGCTCTAGGACACATGCACTAATCACATGCAAGACAGAAAATAAGAAGAGAAAACCTGTTCCAGACAGTCCCGCTCCATCCCCGTTCCTCATTAAGTCAGCCTGGACAGGCGAAGCAGATCAGTGAACAAAGTGCAGGTGCAAAGCTCAAGATAGCTGCACCAGGAGGCAGAGACCAAGCACAGCAATAGTAGCAGTTGCTGCTTGGCCCAGCTTAGTCTATAATTGCTGCCACTGATCAATTCACTTCTTTAGGTTTGGGGTTTTTTTTTTTTTTTTGAGGGGGAAACAGGTACACACAGAGGTGACCACCAGATTTCTTCCACTGAAAAAACCAAGCTGTTGGGTTCCAGTGTGCAAGCCTCTATCCAGCCCCCACACTAATAAATCTCTGTGACTATCAATCACCTTGGTACAGGTCTCTCTTCTCAAAGGAAATGGTCTCTCTCTCTTCATTAGCTGCCTGTGTCTACCAACCATAGCAGGGCCTCATTTCAAGTCCTCTTTGATGGACAGCTAGACTTAGAGGAATATGTACCTCAATCTCAGAGGAGAGAGAACAAGGATTTACTAATTAGGGCAATGCACATTGAAAGCTGGCTTTAATACCTGGCCCCAAATTAGTCCTGCATCTGTAAAGTGTCAGGATGCCTACAAAGCAGTAAGAGTACATCCCCCACGCAGGCATGTGCAAAGACACTGAATGGAGCATCATGAACCCACAAGAAAGTGGGTCTTTAGAGCAAGAAAGTGGTTGCAGCGGTTGTGCTTTGTGCAGGTGGGAGGGAAGAGAGAGAAGACCTGACAAATCCTAGGTAAAAAAAACAGAGAACACACTATAGGCAAGACTACACAGAGAACAGACTTTCCAATCTGTCTTCCAGTCTGGAGCAGTCTCACACTGCTCTGAAAATAAACCAGAGGCAACAGAGCCAAGGAGAGTCATAGCCACACAATTCTGTCCACACATTTCCAGCATCTGATTCCACTCGCAACAGAGAAGCGGGATGCCAGCTACTCAGGGAAGCTGACGCTTAGCTACAGGCAAGAGGCACTCTGGCATGCTGTATTTTAAAGCATATCAGCATACAAGCCAGATGCACACACTGAGAAGAAATTCCCATTCTTCAGAGGAACCAGTTTCTCCGCAAGCCTATCTCCTCCTAATCATTTGCTCCTTTCCAAACTCCAGCCTCTATGGTCCTGCTCCCATCTCCTCTCTACCTCCTCCAGTGTTTCAAAAGTAGTTTGCTTTACTAATCTAGAGGCAGACTGATCCATTTTCTTATTTTAAACAGTTTTCCAAACATCTTTTGAGAGAACTGAAGTGACTGGAGAAGGCTGGGATGGGAGACATCATCCTGATATGCGTCAAACCTAATATGGAAGAAGCCCATCTCAGCCATGCTTTCATTTTTAACAGTATTTTTTTCTAGGCCTGAAGATATTCATGTGGGCAGTGCTACACTCTGTGTCAAAATGCTAGAATTCAGCAACAAGGGTTAAGTCAGAGATATGAATTTAAAGAATTCATAAATGTAGAGTCATCTGCAACCTCATTCTGGGAACATGGATGATGGACCCTGCCCAGGATGAAGGCACTGCTGCTGTAAACATCCTCCCACTCCGCTAGGAACCATATTCTGTGCAGACAGGACCCTTCCTTCAGTCGTTCCCTACAATCTACATTCCCGTGCTTATATATTCCCTCTCCTGAGCTGGAACAGGAAATTTTGTAACTGTAGATTGGCAGAGCAACATACATTGCCTACCACACACCTGAAGCAAATCTGCTTTTCTTTTTTTCTTCTTTCACTCCCCCCTTTCTTGAGAGTGCTAACTGATAAATAATCCAATCCCTGCTTGGAAAAAAGAAACCCCTACTCCTAATGCAGAGATGCAATGCAAAACCTTGTCCCTTGAATTCCCTCTAAGTTATTTTTAGCATCCATTTATACGTAAAAATGCACATATAAAGAACATCCATGCATGCCTATTTCTTAAGTTGGCACAAGCTATTTGGACCACAAAGCTATGCACAAGCCCCAGTGCAGCCACCAGACGTTCCGTGCTGGAAGTCAGCTATTGCCTTCCCAAGCAAATATCCAAGTTCCTGTTGGATACAACAACTCTAGTTAAAGGCAGAATCAGACAGACATGCCTTGAACAAGTGCTTTGCACAGCATGGACTTCATACGTAGTGTAAAGCAGGCATGAATTAAGTCCCCTGATCTTAGTCATAAAACATACATCCCTATGCTTCAAACAGATTACCACATGCTGGATACAGTCTACAAATTTGATTCAGCAAGTACTACCATCAGAAAGTTACCACCACCTGCAGTCTCCTATAAACCTTTTAGTTTCCTTCAGAAAAACTAGGACTAGCACCTGACTTCATGTGCACACAACCATCACTTTCTTCTCCTAAACAGGGAACCGGTGCTCTACTATCTATTCTTCTGCAGCAGTCTGAAACCTCCACTCTGATAAATTTAGTCCTTTCTCAGTTCTTTCCCAAATATATTTTTTACTTTTAGAAGAACTGAGGGCAGGGGGGAATCCCCCAAAGAGGCCCAGTGCTTCCCTCCTTGTAATGAAACCCTGTAATGGAATGCCCTGCACTCCAATTAGGAAGAAATGCTAATTTTCTCCAGTTGAGCACCCCCTCTAGATGTATCTAATTTGTTTCACTGCTTTCATCTCTCCCCTCCGTTGCATTTTCATTTAAAGGTTATGATCTGTTTGTGCCCTTCATGCCGCGCCCTGACAAGACACCCCTATGAGAGGTTGCAGGGGCCAAGTCGCCCTTCCTAACCCCCTTCCCAAACAAAAACCAAAGCTTTTTTCCCTCCACTGCCTCTTTAAGAAATGCAGAAAGATGAAGGGGAGGAGCAGGGAATTGGGAAAACAATAATTAAAAATAAAAAGTAAGCCGTCTTGCCAGTTGGGTTGTTGGTTGTTTCCAACAAAAGGTTAGAGACCTTTGCACCATGACCAACACCAGTATGACCAGTGCAGGCCAGCTGGGAGAAACAGCATTACAGAGCTTTGCTACTTCTGCAAATCCATTTCAGAAACCGATGCCCTGCAAGAATATTCCTTTGCAAAAGGTTTTGAGATGCTGAATTGTTTAGCTCCTTACAGGGCTGGGGAACGCATTCTCTCCCACCTGTTGCAGAAAGAGTCCAGTCTGAAAGGACAAGGAAAGTTGGCTTAGCTGAGGAAAAATATCAGTAAAGCTCTTCCCACTCTTCTATAAATGGGTTATGCCTTCTTCTGGGAGCCTGTGTTTCAGTAAGTTCTTTCAGGAGAGCAGAGGCTTGAGCTGGGTAGCATGGGCTTTGTAACAGCTCTTCATGGCACCCACAGATTTGTGCTGCCATGGTTCTGGCTGACTGCAGGCAGGCTTGTAAATCCTCAGGATGCCTACCCAGAAGAGCTTTCTACAAAGGCTGTATGTTCACATATGAGACAGGCATCCAGATCACCATGCTGGTACCATACCGCTTCCCACAGAAATTTCCAAGGGCATTTTCACCAAAGTAATGTAATTTAAGAAAAAAAATAAAAATCCAGCCACCAACCTACCTCTGTTTCCTTCAATGAAGCCCCTTTGCAGCCTGCCCCAGTATTCTCAAACAAAACAGTATCCCTAGAGCTGAACCCAGGGTCTTCCCTACATGCACAACCCGCTCCTAAGACAAGACATTCATTACTTGTGTTCAGCCTCTCCCCTACTTCAATTCTCTCCTTTAATTCTTGTCCATTAGAAAGCAAATCTCTTATCTACACTCTCTAGACACAAGTTTCACCACACATTTGTTGTCAACACCCTACAGGTTGAAAGCACCCAAAGAACCTCTTTGGAGGCAACGCAGCTAAGTAGTCCCCAAGTGAAATGGAGTGGGAACTGCTGGGTTCCACCTGTGGCACAGCCTGGAACAACTGCCCTCTCAGGAAAAGGGGAGCAACAGCTGGATATGTTACCCAGACTGGGCATTGAACAGCCTGTTCTTGGACAATAAGATGAAGCTGCAAAAGTACTGCAAGAGTGTTTTCTGTTATTAATAGGTGCTTTGCTAATACTGCCCGAGATAGCTAGCTCCCTCAGCCATTTCCTGCTGTAGCCCCTGAATCCCACCAGTCAGAGCACTATATGCTCCATTACAAGCTATTTCCTCTCCACTTTTGCAATGCCTCCAAAAGCTTTTGCAGAAAGTCCTCATGATCCCCCCTCCTGCCCCCCTCCACAGACACAACTCCCTCATAACTCAACTTTCTGGGACCACAAACGGGGAGTGGGTAAGAGGCACACAAAGATTTACTCTTCACAGATAGCACCCTTGCCCTTTCCTCCCCCCCAGGCCCCCTCTCTATCTGGTCCATGCAAACAAACCCCGAGTGAGAAAGAACGTTCGGAAGAGGCCTGTGTCTGGGCCAGCCGCCTTTCATCCAGAAGATGCCTCTTCCCGTTGGAAAATACAAGCATTGTGTGAAAACATTTTAATATATTCATGCACATTCCTATAGCTCACAGGAGCGAGTGGGTCCCAGCAGTCTCCCCTCCCTGCCTTCCAAATGATTTTCATAGGCAGCGATGCACTGGGAATGCCACCTGTTTTCTCGAATGCCCGCGAGTATGTAAATTGTGGGAATATGCAGGCTGAGCGCTGTGGTTTTATTGTGCTCCAGAAAAGATTTTACTAATTACTTGCCTAAACTCCAAAGCAGTACGCCTGCTTTTTTTACAAAGCGGGAGAGCGGGCAAGGTGGGGGTGGTGGGAAGAGGAGGAGGGAAAAAAAAAAAAAGGCGGGGGGTAAAGAGAGAGTAAAGGGAAAGAGGGAGAAGGACAGGGAGAGCAAGAGATGCATTTCAAAGTTTCTCCAGCAATTGGATGGGGGGTAGCTGGGCCCAATGTGAAATCATAGAGGTCAAAGGTGGATCTCCCTCCCTTGTGAGAAAGTGGTGAATCAGGACGGTTTATCAAACGATCATTTTCTTTTGAAACTGGGAGGCAGCGGCTGGGACAATTCTGCAGATGTGCTTGATGAGTTCGGGACAAAAATGGGCCGCCTCCTCCCCCCCTCCCCCCTTTAAGTTCTCCCATCAGGGGTTGCTTCTCCCTCCACTGCTTCCAGGACCCTCCCCTCCCTTCTTCAGTGGTCAGCTGAGACCCCCACCCACTGATCGCCTTTGTATTCCTGGCCTTTGGACACACTGACAGGGCCCTTTATGAGACCCCAATCAAGACCCCCATGTCACAGGTACCTAGTAGAGATACCAGACCCTTTTCAAATGAGGAACAACAAGGAAAATATGCTGGCCCATTGTCCCAGCACGGCACCAAGGGAGATGAAAGGGACAGGCTGCTCCCTCTCCACAGACCGCCTGCCAATCAACCCCAGTTATTAAGGTCACGATGTGGAAATTCTTTTGACCTACACCTAATCAAAGATGCACCAGGGCCTTTTGAGACAACATGGGGGAAGGTGGGAGGGCAGGCATTCCCCCACCCTCCCCACCCATAAATACAGTGGAGCTTCCAAAGAGAATTTAGTAGGAGTTACCCCAGTTAGTGCCGCAGCAGACCTGCCCTGAGTACTGCTGGGGCAGCCAAGCTGGGCTCCATGCTGGCATCCAGCCTCAGGAGAGCTTAAATTAAAAGCTTTCCTCATTAAAAAGTTAGAGACTAAGCAACACTGGAGGTGGCTCAGAAGTCACAATCGAGGACCCTGTGTGACAAGTACTAAGCATCCTCTTTTCCCTTCCCAACAGCTTTGGTTTGCGCACGCTGTGGGCTCCACGAAACATGCTCAGCACCATCCGACACTGCGCCCTGAAGGAGAAAAACTCAGTGGGCATGAACCTATGAACCTCCAAAAGCTGAAGCATCTGGAAGAGAGGATGGATGCCAGTAGCACACAGCAGACATTCTGAATCCCCCTTGCATTATACAGGATGAAGATACCAAGATGATGTTGATGGTGGTAGTTCTGCAGAGATCTCTCAGAGGAGTTAGGACCCATCTGCAGTGACAGAGCAATCAGATGAATGGTACAAAACAGTTAAAGCATGGGTCAGGGGGGATCAAAGAAGCACATCCCACCACACAGCTCCAGAGCACTTGGAATATGGACAAGATCACCTGCCCTGAAAAGTTGTTCCATATCACTCACTGTCTGAAAGTCAGCCACAGACTCAGTAACAGAACAGTTAAGACACAATTCTTCAACCTGATAAAAGTGACACAAGTAGTAACAGACTACAGTCTGTGGTAGTTCACACAAAAGCGCAAAAAATCCAAACCCCAGAACAGAAACATTTTTCTGCATATATAGGAGGCTTCTGCAAGTGCATGATTTTGAATTAGGTCCTCCAGAAGAGTCACATGGTATAAATCATGGCCACCACTGGCACATGTAAGACCAACCTTGAAGAAACAGAAGCTTCTGGCACCCCTCTTCATGCACCATATCTACTACCAAGCAGGGAATACCCTTCCCGATCCCACTGATAGATTACTGCTCTCATCCTGTTGGCATCCTTCAAAGCCCAACTGGATCAAGCTCTTCGTGAAAGGCAAGCAAATTTGGGGTGGTGGTAGAGTGAAGACATGAACAGTGCAACAGTCACAGCAACCAAGCTGCATGTTTCATTATGCACACTTTGCTTACGCGTTGGCTCATTTTCCTCTGCCTTTTTAGCTCATGAAAGACACCATGCTACCTCAGTTCAGTGCTACTCATCCCCAACTCCCATCAGAGAGCCTGCAGAAGATAATAGCCTACACCAGTGGTGACCAACTGGGTAGGAGATGAAAAGTGGAAGACTCCAAAAGAGCTTTGGGACAAAGACTCATATTACATAAATCCTACTATACTGCTTCTCCACTGCAAGTCGTTGACCTTCCTAAAACTGTCCGCTTGTTCCTTGGCTCTTACACAATTGTTGAAGCAGGTGGAAGACAGGTTTTTTTCTTCTTGATGTTAAACAAACTAGCTCCTATACCAGAAATTACTTAGCTACAGCAAGGCATGGCCTGATTTAGGCTATTGTAAGCCAAGATCCAAATGGACTCTTCAAAACAGCTATCTCCTCTACCATTACAATAAGGTACAGTGCTCAGAGCAGACATGACTTCAGCACTGCAGCACAGAAGGCTGAGGTGAGTTTCTTACTTCAGGGCAATATCCTCCACTATCACCTTCCTTTCAAATGCCAATGGCAGGCTGAGGACCAGCCTCCCGCTGTCCTCAGAGTGAATCAACACTCCTTTAGAAGGACTAGGCTGCTATCTTAGGACACTAGAGCTCCACTTCCCACATCAGGGCATGAGCTCGCACCCTCTGAGTGACACCTCCAGCCTCATCTGGGAGGAGTAACAGTGGAAGCTGAGCCTGGTTAGAGGCATCTGCACCTGGGGCTCTCACCTCTCACCGTACAAGAAAGGTCCATCCCTCTCTGTCCCTCCCCACCTCCAAAAGCAGCCCTTTGAAAGGCAGGGGAGTGAACAGACACCGCTCTAATTGTAGGAGTGAAACCTGGCATCCTCCTGCCCATCTACCTTTGCACTCCGTTTCTGATTCTCTTTGAACCTCTGGTACAGCTTGTCAGGTCGCTGCCCTCCCGAGAGATCAGAAAAAAAAAATATGGCAGTGATTACTATTGTACACTGATTTGCAAGCTAGCAAAAGAGAGAGAGAAAGAGAGAGAGAGAACAGCCTCCATGTGTCAGGCTATGAAAGGGCTGCGACTGAAGCCGCCTGAAAAACAAACCCTTAATTTAAATGTTAATGAAAGTGCTGAAGAGACATCAGAGGCTTTCGTTTCTCTACAAGGAACAGAATCATCAGGTCTAGAATTTATGGCCCCCTTCACCTCCCCTCTCCCCTTCTCTGCTCCATCAGCCAGAGAAGTTAGGAAAGGAAAAAAAACCCTAATTTTAACATTAACTCCACACTTCCACCCTGGGATGCAATTGCTAAATTATCTGTTGGCAGGACACTGATCAAAGGTGGAAAAACAAAGGCACACTGCACAGCCAAGCAAAGGTAAACAGCAGCCAAGGTCTGGTGAAGTTACCTTCTCCCCCTGCGAATTTAAAAAGCAAAGAGAAAGCAATCACAAACTGGAAATAGAAACCTCAAACCATAAGGCTGCCAACCCCCTCAACTAAATTTCTTCTGTCACATCGATTAAACAGACATGGATTCTCCTATGCAAACCAAGCAGCACAAGAAAGATGCTTCCTCCAAGCTTTCAGAGACAGACTTTCCCCTCAAGCAAGGGAAAAGATGAGAAAAAACTGCAGGGGGAGAAAAAAATTTCTATATGCAACACAACTCCACAGGATTAGAAACAGATGTCTGGGTTCTAACTCAGCTACTACCTCCTAAAAACTGCTCACCTGCCCACAACACCTAGTGAGCCAATTCACAGTCACAAAAAATATACACAGTAGAGTATTGGCCAAAAGTGACAAAAAGAGAGCAAGTCATCAGTCGTGTGAGCTTTAAAGGGCAAAGGAAAGAAACTGAAGAAAGGTAAGTTGCAGTTTCTCAACCTATAGAAGTGTTTGCATTTGTTTCTAGAGGAAAGGGAAAAGGGACATGTATGTTCATGTGTTCAGCCATGTGAAGACCACCGAACAGTCATTATTACACAATTAAAGAAGGCAAAACAAAGTCTTCTTCCTCCCAACATCAAGGGAACAGTCAGGGCACATGGATAAGACACAGGTGTCATTTTAGCTCCAGAGGGAAGAAACTGATACTCATTTCCTGCTCTTCAGCTTTGGGGTGAAAGAGCACCAAGTCAGTTATGACTATTGCATATATCTAGAAACCCGCATCCCGATCACTCTCCGAGGTCAGTAAGAGATGGTAGTTAACGCCACCACTAACCCTGCAACTCCACCCTGGGATCTCACAGTTGAGCAGGTTCTTCCTGTCCCTGCTTAAGAAACAGCTGCAGGTCAGAGTCCTCCCTCAATTATTCAAACCAACCAGGCTCTACAGAGATCCCCAAGGACAGCAGAGCTATTGCTGCCTGCTATTTTGCTGGCAATGAACAAACCAGAATAAAACCTAGTTACTTGTCCCAAGTCCTAGCAGACTCAGAGAGCTAGGTCAAAACGGAGCACTACTACAACAGCCAACAGCTCATCTTGATACACAGTAGGGGACATCTGCTGATAAAAACAGAGCAAGAAATGAGGGTGTGGGGAACATTATCAAGCATTTTAACTGCTGCATGTTAGGGCTTCAATTGTACAGTTAAAACCACTGTAACGTTGCTCTGACTCAAGTGGCTTGTTTTGCTCTAATGCAATTTGCAAGATCAGATTGTTTCACTTTCACAAAAGGTTTATAGATAACCATTAAAAAGAAACCCTCAAAATTAATCATTTTGATTGTTGCCAATGGAAGACACCCATTCAGTCACGGTGCCTGTCGGTAACCTTTCTCTTCCTTCCTTTCCCCAGCAAGTTTTAGGTATGTTTTACAATTTGCCTGAAGCTGTCCACAGTGGCAGAGGTCTCCCCATCTATTACTTCCCTATAATATTCCATGGGAGAGGCAATCAGGTTAACAGAGATTCAGATTAGCAGGTTAAAATAGAGGAGTCAGGTCTCAACTACAACACTGCATAAATCGAAGAGATAGAGCAAGCCTGGCTTTTTCAATTCAACAGCTCGCAGAACTACTCATTTTCCTTCAAATTAAACATTCAGTGCAGGTATCTAGTCTTTGGTACAATCTCTCCTCTTCTCTGGAGTAAACCCACACTTCACCAAGGCAACATTTGCAAGGAGAGGTCATGTACTGCAGTAGACCCATGACAGTTGGAAAAGGAGACACCATTTTTTGGTCTTACACACCCAAAACACATCTCTGCCACAACAGGACACATTACAGTTGCCTGATGTTACCTCAAACTGCACCAAAGGTTTCCTTGCTCTCTACCTATAGTTGCACATTGAAAAATATTTTTGTGCCTCCATCATCTGTTTTCTTGGTTTAAAATCTGACACACTGCAAGTACAACATGGGAAGACCAGCTCTCATGATAAATATTTTAAAATCTAAATAGCAAATACCAGTGGCCAGACCCAGCAGGAGAAGCCAACTTAGATTTGAATAATTTTTTTTAATTCAACACCAAAGAATTTCTGAATCTAAGGTTAATAATGAATTTAACATCAAGGTCCGCTTTTCTCTTTCCCCTCTAGTTTATACACTTCTGTATCATTAGGAAATAAAAAATTGCAACAAATCTTCCCATAAACAAAGGAACATTTCAGTAGTACAACGTATATCATAAGCCTTATGTTTCTGCAGTCAGAAATGCCAGGCAATTGGACCTCATTTTCTCTATAAACTTATCTCTCAAATTAAACAGCATACAGTGGTCACTTCTCTTCCCTGGCTACTGCCACCTCAGGGAATCACAAAGCATGAAGGTGCCACTACTCCACTAGAAACCCCTGGCTTTGCCTCACTTTGCACATTTGAATTGGTCCACTGCACTCAGGCTTGCCCTGGTCCCTGAGCACACATAAGTCACTGCAGTAAGCACCAGTGAATGAAAGTTTAACATCTGCATGACGCAGAGTTCAAAAGGCAAATGAACTTGGGGGGGAAGGGGATTACAAGCGGCTAAGAAACACGGTTTAGGGTACACAGCCTCTCTGTAAGTACAGCATTTTACTGATCCATGGAGAAGGACAGCTTTGGAGACCAATTAAACCAGTTGCTGGAGCAAGCTGAGGCACCCTTATTTTAAGTATCCTATTTTAAGGATACTCTCAGACTCTTCTCTAGTCCCTGCAGTCCCAAAGCACACCAACCAGCACAGCTATGCAGAGACTTGCTGAAAACCCAGAGGGTTTCCCCATTCCCACTACTCTACATGGCACTGTTAGGAATCCCCAAAGCAATGAAGCTCCAGTAACACACATGGTTGTGAAGACACTTCCAAGGCTGAAAAGCTTATACAATGGACTAAGCACAGTTCTCCCCTGCCCAGTAAGAAGATCCAGTATTCTTGGTACCCTTTTACCCTACTTAATCTCTGTTACGGGCACCATTCTGTTTGCAGACCCTCCAAGCATCCAGCCCAGCATCACTACATGAAGAGGAAGGAAGCCTCCTCCCTAGCTCAGCTCATCTGCAGGAGGATTTCTGTAGTGACACAGGGAAACTGTGGACAAATCAAAGCAGAATACCCAAGAAAGATGCCTGAAGCCAGAGGAGCTGCACTTTAAGAGTACAAGTCTCTGAAGTTTAGTTTGAGTGTACAGGCACCATCCATTAGAGCAGCAGTCCAGCAGAGCAGGACTACAGCAGAAAACCCAGCTGTGGGTCAGAAGCACATGGGATACTTTCTAAGGAAGCTTCACACAGAGGCAGATATCACTGAAAAGCGAGAAGAAAAGTTTCAGTCCTGCCCACTGACAGCTGAGGTTCAGTAAGAATACAAACCTGACTACTCTAGAGAGTCTTAGTCCTGGCAAACCTCCAGGTCAGGAAACTGCAGCCTCCCCAAAGCACTTTCGAATGGCTAAAGCTACAGGAGCTCTCCCTGCTCCTACCCCACCGCACACAACTGCTTTGAGCTGTTCCTGAGCTCTCTGTGTCCACTGTAGAGAGAGCTGGTGCATTCTCAGTGGTGATGAGCCAAAATATTTAGGTGGCTGGAGCCTGATTCTACATCATTTCTACACCAGCGGAACTATCTGTTCCTATGGAGGAGCTCTCAGTTTACAGCAGCACGAGTGAGAAAGGAGAATTGGGAGGGCATGTCAAATGTTTAGGAGGAAGTGGAGGTTATAAGGCCATGTTCAGCCTCACTGAGGAACAAATGCATCCAAGCTCTGGCAAGAAGGATGGGGACTGCAAGGGAGGAAAAGCTTCACACACAAGTGCATAGGGAATGCATATGGGTGAAATATGGGCTCTTGCAAATAAAACAGAAACCACAGAGCTCCCAAAGCAGACCTTCCCAGAAACCAGATATTATCTTTTTGATACTCACCCTCATTAGACAGCAAGCAATAAAACCTATTAGTGAAAAATTCATCTCCCCTGCCCCTTGCCCTGGCCCTCCCCCACCACATGCCCTCCTGCTCTGATCCGCTCTCTCTTCTAGGATGGCTGCGATTTGTTCTGAGAAGCGACAGGTTTATAGGTTAGCCGACACCTTCCCTCTGTGGAATTTTAATTAACTTCTCCCATCGTCAATATGTTAAGGAGCAGGGTTCCCATTATATGAGGTCAGCAGCGTGTTTCAGGCCCTGCTATATCAGCCGTCAAATTGAAGAATTAATGACGTGGCTAATTGGCTCTAATTCTCCACACCCCCCTCCCCAAAATATGGAGGGGTAAGGGGCGGGCAGTAGGGTGGGCTGGCAGGGGAGGCTGGTACAGTCCACAGTCTCATAAAAAAAATGAGAATTCACAATTTAAGCCTACTTGTTCAAGGGGTAGCAGTTCCACCACCTCCCATTTATCACCCTGCAGGGAGGAAAGGGGGGTTGGGGAGACTGTGGGTAAATATTGTGACAGAGAGCGTGCACAAGCGTGCACACCAGGGAGAGGAACACTGTCCTGACAAGAGGCCACCTCAGTAGGTCATCACTTAGGAGTAGGAAGCAGCATGCCACTGGGCTCTAACCAGCCATGGTGCTAGAGCCAGAGCCTGTCTGCTAGAAAAGGGGCTCTTGCAGCACAGAAGACAGCAAAGGGCTTCTATCTAACATCTTGCAGCAGCATTAACGCACATGGCACTTCTTCAAAAACACTATCCGTCTCAAACACGCGGAGCAATGGGATGAGGGAACGTCAAAATCATAGCAGGCCTTCAGGGTCATTTCCCTGATAACGCCATTAGCTCCACTAAGTTTCTGCTGCTTGCAAAACAACCTCGGAAATCTAATGAGGACAGTAGTTGTAGGATGTATTTTGGTTTTGCAGAAAAATTCACTAGTTGCAGACGTCACATGGGCAGCAACAACAGCTCTTCCCTCCTTCCTTGAGAAAGGTTGAGCAAGAATCTCTCCTGCATGCAGAAGACCAGCTTAACAGTGAGCTAAAGACACAGACCATTGCTGGCCACTCTAAGATTTTAACAGGAGAATTTAAGTTTCCCAGATTTTCACTTTCTCAATAACAGAAGCACTATGAAAAACACCCTGGAAGACACTGGCGTAGGTACTGTTCTTGCCTCCCATGGTGAAGCTGTAGTTCTAGCATTACGCCCGCACTAGAATCACAGGGCTACAGGCAATAGAGGCTGGAAAACCTCATCCTTGAACTCCACCACTACCTTACCCAGTTCAGAATGCTCAAAGAAAACTGAGCTCTAACTGAGCAGTGCACACAGGTCCCAAGCAGGGACCTTTTTGCTTAGCATCTCTTCTGCCAGAAAATGAGAATGTAAGTTGGCATCTTTTCAGTACAGAAAGCCTCAAGAGGATCTGGCTCATTGCTTCTAATTAGCAAGTCAAAGAGTTCACTGTGTAAGTAAGAGCAAACAGGTCCCACCTGAGACAGTAACAGGAACACAGGGGCCACTTTCAGAGCCCCTTTTGAGCAGATCACTCCACTGTTATGGGGAACAAAGACCACACACTCTTCCCTGAACTCCTGCTGCAGGGACAAGCACCTCATCAGCCTCCACCCAAATCAAGTCCCTGAAGTGCCACACCGGTGTCTCGGAGAGATTAGCAGACACACAGCCTATCCAACTCTTCTACTTCTCTCTGGTGGAAATTGGGAATAAAGAGATCTCAGTTACCTTAATAATGGGCTGATAGCAATGGACCACACTCGATCCTCTGTCTGCACTGTATGTAGACACTGCCCAACTCTGCCCGTGGACAGGGACCAAACCTGAAGAGAGAGATGCATGTTATGCCACAACACCCAGAAGGTAGGATGCACACTGCTAATGTTGTGCTGGAAGAGCTGCCAAAACTGCCATGCTCACCTTCTCTGAGATTCTCTCCCTGAATTCCCATTACTTATTTTTGAGGAACAGAGCCTTCAATCACTGGCAGAAATAAGCACTTAAAGTTACACAAAGATTCAGCTTATGAGTATGACCTTCCATCCCACTGGTAAGAGAGAGAGTACCCCCATCACCACATGCTCTCTAGGGCAGCACTCAACACAGATTTCTCATCTTCTGTAGTTAAATAAACAAGAAGTAGGATTTGTTCAAATCTCCGCTGTTCTCTTGAACAGCGTGGGAGGACTACATACCATCCCTGAAAAAATTCCATTCGTATTATCTATAAAATTAATTGTTTGCTATCCTGTAGTTTTTTATAAACCTGCCCCTTTTGACCAAGTTTCTTAAGTGCACCCCAAGCTATTTTCAAACAGACGCCCCTTGCTCACCGACAATGTGAGAAAAATCTCTTCCCTCCCTCATCAGTGCACACATGCACATCCCCTTCCACCAGTTCACCACACACACCCCCTTTCTTGCTGGGTCCTAATAAAGTCCCCCAGATTCTTGCTGGGGCCTCATTTTCTCCACCTTCCCTTCATTCTTGGTCCACAGGACTCAAGCCCCCCAGTTCTCTGTAACCAACCCCCAATGTTTCACTTCAAGACTTCAAAGCTGGGAGTGCCCTATTTGTTTGTTTGTTGATAATGCCCAGGATTGCAGGCTATTCTTGTCAGCGGGGGAATTTAGCACCTAGTGTCAGCAAAAGCACCAGAAAAGCTTAACTCTTTTAAGGCATCCCTATCTCCTACAGGTTAAAAATATTGCTCAGAGCACACTATCTGGTGCCTATCGCACAGGAATGTACATTAGCAGCTCTTCAGAGCTTAGTCCTAATCAACACTCAGCAGAGCCCTCAATAGCTTAGACACTTAGAGCCCCTTTAAAAGGCTGGTAGGGATTCCCTTCCACCCTCCAAGGGTCTCATTCACACAAACAAGGCAGCCTACAAAAGAGATGATAAAAAATAAGAGGTGAACATCCCTAGAGCCTATGCTGTAGGGAGCACTGGGTGGGCAAGATCTCACACTAGCTCCAAGAAAAACAGCCTGAAATTCCCTCTAGCCTTCAGGAATTTGTTTTCAAGGTTGGGGAGGTCTGTCCTTCAGCTGCCAGGAAAGCAGCGAGCAGGCATTCTCCCAGCAAAGGGGATCCACAGAACAGAGAGGAGAAGCCCTGCTTAAGTATGAGACAAAGCAGCATCAAGGCCTTGCTCCCAGGAGGCAAGCAGCATCCGCAACAGTGCCCTTCACATCTGAACACTGCTCTGCTTGGGAGTGATTTTACCCAGGACTACACCCATACAGAGGGCCCAACAAGAATAGATAGGGCCATGCTACCCAGCAGCCTGTCAGTTACCCATTACCACACACTTCCTATAAAACCTTGAAAGAAACATTCAAGTCTGTCTTTGCCCCAACTTCCCCTCTTGTAAAACAGGAATTGCAGTTTTTCCTCTTTCCTCCATTAATGCTCTATATGCACCAGGGACCAAAAGTATCTGTCAGCCTACCCTGAGCAACAGCCAAAGCTTTCAACATACAGCAACCACTTCCAACAACAAAACAAGTGGTTGTGAAGATGCTACAGGATAAGAGTGAAACACCTACATGGAGTTTCCTAAAATACTAAAACAGAGCTGGTTACAGCTCAGGAGAACAAGTCTCCAGGTCCACATAGGAATAGAACACGCCAACCAGATCCAGAAGGACAAAAATCAACAAGGTCCTGTCTCAAAAAAAAAGTAAAAGATTATGTGACAGGATTCATGATGCCAACTGAAAAAGAAAAATGTGAGCTAACAGTATTCATAGTCTAACTTCACTCTTGGCTTACAAACCAAGAACCATAAAAAAACCCCACACCACAAATAAACCACAACCCCACAGATTTGGAAAAGAATTCCATGCTATCCTTTAAAGAGACTGAATCTACAACAGAGCATGTGAAGCAGCACTTCATCACAAAGCAAGGATGTGCTTGAGATACATACGGCAAATTGCAGACTAACTGGCATGGATCTCCACTATAGCATTAGACAGATGTGCAGTGAAAGAACCAAAACATCAGCTGCCACCTTCTGCACTTCCTAGTTTAAACCAGCAGCTGATGTCATACAGTACTGCCAAATGTCTGTCTTAGAAGCTTGGCACAGCAAGCGTCTTTTCAGAGACATGAGCCTACACCAAGATACCCAGCACTCCTCCTGCAGACAGACAAGACAGGGCTCAACAGTTCTGCTGACAAACATTCACGGCACAAGATCCCTGAGGTCACCTCTGCAGCAACACCTGCAGCTGCTGGAACATCACGGCTCACCTTCGCTGTTCTGTCCCGGGAGCCACTGACAATGAGGCCACCTTGGAAGTCCACACAGTTCACCTCCTGTTCATGTGCAGAGAATTTGACACTGTACGAGCCGTGGATCTTGTGAAGGACAATGTTTCCATCTCTGAAAAACAAATTCCCAGGCAGGGAGTCTGTATCAGCTGCATCTCCCTTGGACATGCACCTTCCATTAGTGCTTAGGAGTGCCACAAAAAGACCAGGACTAATCTCTCATGGGAGCTGAAATTCATGCAGTGTTATTAACCCTCCACTCCTCACCCATCACCTGTTCTCTTGCAATCCCACATCTGGCCACTCAGAGTCTGATCTGCCACACATGAAGGTTTTCCTGGCTATCTTTCCACCCTCCACTTTGCGTTAAGCTGCAGAAACAAGCAAAGCAGCCATTCCTCCTACTACTACTTTGAGCATGCCAGAATCCTGGCTGGATGCTGAATGGCTGGAGTAAGGGAACAAGCGTAAGGTCATTCTCACCCATGTCCAAGCCTCAGCTTTTCATTAATTTCAGAACACCCATGAAGGGTATTGTGCTTTGAATTAACTACAAAGACATTTAGACTTTCTTCAACCAACACAGTTACTGGAATTTTAAATGCATGCCTTCATTTTCACCTGAATTTTAGGCTACAGTTCACAGGGAAGAGTCTCAAGATATGCAGGGCAGACAGCAACATTTGCATCTCCCAATTCTGTGCTTAAGTGTTGTGTATATTAATAGCTAAAAATTTATAAATAACAGTTCTGTCATTTGCTGTAATTGAAAAAGGCCAGTCAAATGCAAAATTAATTGGAGAAGTGTCTGTGTGCTGGAATTCTTGGCAGTTTTCCCCCTCTCCACAATTATATCAGTAGGTCTAATAAACATATACTTGTCTCTAGAAAGCTTTACACACCACTGCGGCCCCAGTTAACCAGCAGTTCTGAATATTAGAACCCAGTCTAGCTACCCTGACTCTAACAGGGAAAGAAGTGAAAACTGCACATCAGTCAGGATTGCTTGAGCAGTCAATCCCAATTCAACAATCCTGTGGACAGCTACACAAGTTCAAAAAGGGAGTAGGACACTTTATAAGGTCAACAGCACGAGCCTCAGCTCCTCCACTGCTGTAGTAGAAGCTTTTTCAGGACAGAGCCAAATCATAAGAGAGGAAGCATCAGCAGTTGAACACAGCCAAGCATGAGGATCCTGTGTAGCAAGATTGAGCCCTCTGCTCTGGCCTGGCTACACAAAACATTTCCAACTTCACTGCCACACTCCTTGGGCTCCTTCATTCACCCAACTTTGACATAGCACTTAGGGATATGGTGTAGTTGAGAACGGTCAGTGTTAGGTTAATGGTTGGACTAGGTGATCTTCAAGGTCTTTTCCAACCTAGATGACTCTGTGCTTCTGTGAACTTACCCCCCTCCACTGACGATGTGGGAGTTGACAAGAACAAAGCGACATACATCCTCCTGGTGGCCAGAGAAGATAGCTTGAGGGTGATGCCGCAAACCTGTACCGTCTGGGCAGAGCCGGTAGGCCTGGATGTTCTCCGCTTGAGACAGGTAGAGATACTCACCATCCAGCTCTATCCAGGGCATCAAACTGCAAACAGACAGCAGGTTGGGAGGGGTGCGGGAGTGGGGAGGAGAAAACAAAATAAAAAAACCTCACACACAAAGAAAAAAAGATTGCTTATGTAAACATATCAACAAAAGTAAATGCCCACTCAAGAAAACTGTTGGAGCAGCAGTTGGAGCTGCTGGTCACATACAAAAGCAAGGCTTAATATAGTAGCACAGCTAGGAAGTGAAGCTTCTCCAGCAACATAAAAAGCAGATCACATTGCTGGCATTTTTCTAACCAAGAGATGAGGAAAAGGAAGCATGGAATCTCTTAAAGAGAAGATGGCCAACAGTCTAGTGAGTTTAGATAGGAAATACTTAAGGTTCCCTGACCCCTCTTCATGAGCCCTGTACTTTTTAAGAAACTAGACTATCAGCAAGCTATGCTGAGCACTTCTAATGGAGCGTTCAATACGAAGCTCTTTGTGCAGTCAGTCTTGATTGCGCACGTTATTTGCTGATGTTCAGCAGAGACCACAAAGCTGCCACTGTTTCACACACATCTGAGCTGGGGAGCAGGTCACACCAAATAACAAAGGTCTTCCTACAGACAGAAAGTCCTCCACCTCCTGCATTCTCTGTATGCTCATATGTAAAACAGCAGGGTAAGCCTGAGGCTATCCAAGAACTTTGTGTTCATCATACAGAGGAGGTATTTTTCTACATTCACACCTCTTCCACTGCTGAGCCAAGAGCAACTGCAGAGCAACCTCTTGATTTCCGTTGTCTGTCTTTCAGAAGAGCCCATACACCCTTTCTGACCCTTGCTATCTATGGGACAGCAGCAGGTTCCTACAGACAGGCTCCAGGCCAAAAGCAGTGGACTGCTAAAGGAGCTGTTTCAAAATATTTTGAAGATTGAAGTACAAGTGGAAAATATGCTTCACTTCCAGGGAGACCAAGAAGAGGAGACATTCAAGCAATGTGATGACAGACTTGATTCAGACAAGAAGTTTATTTATTCTTGAAACAAAACCAAAATACAGAAGATGCAACAGGCTACAATGCACACTTAGGCAGTGAGCTCTTTGCTTTTGCGTAGCCACCAAAGAATCAGGAAATAGGCCTTCTGGATATGGCAAGGCCAGATACAGCGCTCGTGTCCTGTGCAGCATGGATGTGTGAAATTGTCTCCACTCCGCAGTCGTTGCCGAGTGCTCCGATACTCATGCAAATGTTGAGCAAACCCAGAGCCTTCCCATAGAGCAGCTTTTCAGTTTTCAAACTATTAATGAACAAACTGTTTTGAAAGCAGGGAGGCTTCTCATAAAAACCTGTCTCCCTCTTTTTTGCAGATCATTCATCCTCAGAGGTCATGATTTTCTGTGTCAGCAGAGCCATTACGCACAGCTGCACCTTGTAACATCATGACGAGGAACCAGAAACAAGCAAGAGGACAAGACTGCTTATTAGATAGAAGGTTCCTGCTTGCCTGCATTCATCTCCAATAACAGGCTTTTAGTCACACAGACAAAGCAGTTGAGTATAGGTTATAATGTTCATCTGGGACTCGATCATATGCATGGAAAAAGTAAGAAGCATCTTTGGAGCAGCAGCTTTGGTTTTAGGCAGACTTTGATTTCCCCTTCCTTCCTCCACTCCTACGCAGTCCTCTAAAAGCAAGTGAATATCCAGCTTACCTAGACTACAGCCAGTTTCTGTGGCTCTCCTCCTGCTGCAGTTTAGCTTTTTACCTTTTTCTATGGCTTTTTCATAAGGAGAAGTAACAAATTTGAAGCAGAATAAATGAAAATCAGAGGATGCAGTTTGGACGGTGGCCTCATTAAATCAGTCTTTGCCTTTTCACTTGGGAAGCTGGTTTAGTAATGATCTCTAATATCCACAGAGCCTGTCTTCACAGATGGTTGCAAGCACTTCAAAGGCAGGTATACAACCTGCACCAAAAACCACTGCTCATTACAGCTGTTCCCAGGACTTTAGACAAGCAGTGGCACATTATCCACCACTTCAATCTACACAGCACAAAAAGGCATGAAAGCTCAGTAGCAGGTCCCTGTTCTTCAGCAGCTAACAAACCATAGTCTCATTTTTCCTTCTGTCTGATGATGCGAAGGCAGAAAATTTAGATGTGCTATTCAAACAAAAGACCTATCTTATGCTTCGCTTTGAAAGCTGAGTACACCTTTGCAAGCAAGAATTTAACAATCTCCTCTCATTAATGTCAAATATACTTTTTTTTATAGTGAAGGAGAGAACTATGAGGTAGGATAATGAAGAAGCATAAGGTAGAAGAATGACAATTAGCATTTTAAGTTTGTACATCCAAATCAGGGGCCAGGATAAAGCACGAGACACAAACCAAGCATTTTGAGGGGACACATAAGTCCATGTCTGGGACAAGGTATGCTCACTGTGAGAGCAGGACAGAAAAATCACTCATGGTATACAGCAATAGATAGGAACATAACAGTTTGAAGTCTGTAGTAAAGATTGCTAAATCCAGCTAGAACCGCAGAGACCAGAACAATGACAAATTAAAGCCCTTACTAAGAAAGGAACTCTCGACTCTCAGCGTGAATCCCTAGAGCAAGACAGCAGCTCCAGTCACCCCATGTCCAGCTAGCCAGCAACACCCAAAACAGGTCAGCGACATCACTTGTAAGACCCTATGGATCACAAGGAGCAGGAAACATCTCATTTCAGGGCACAGACACAAAACCAAGGCCCCGCAGCAGCTGACACAGAACAAAGTAGAAGAGAAAGGAGCCACTTGCTTGCATTTCCATTTCAGGACCGTCTCCCTGCGGCAGCGTCCGTGCCTCCAGTTCCGAGATACTTTCACCCTTTCCTTCACTGGAATGCCAGGCGCTCTGCAGACAGAGGAAGAGAGATGAGATTAGCAACCAGGACTGATGCTACATGGACAACAAATACACTCAAGCTGGTCACAGGTATGCTCTCACTCTGGTTCCACAAATGATGAACTGGCAAACATCGATGGTGCTTGAGCCACATTAAAAGCAAGCACACTCATGAGAGCTGACAAGAAAGGAACATTGAGCAGAGTGGGTGCTTATCAGCATAGAAAGCCATCCCCAATAACTGTACTAATGTACTACTATACAAGCCTTAAATCCAATCACAACCTGATCTAGTATACTGAATGCAACACAGATTCAGACAAAATGTAATCAAAACAAGATGACATAGAAATAAACTACTGAAACAACCAGAGAAACAGGGCATCACTCTTCTAAAAGAGACTAAAGAAAGCCAGTTGAGGACAACACTATACAAGAACAGAAGGAAGAAATACTAGTCAGGAGAACACTGAAACTAGAAGCCAGAAGAGCACGTCTAGCCAGAAGACTAGTAAAGAAACTGCTCCAGACCCTCACTTGCCTGACAATCACATAACCAGATACAATAATTAGAAATCAAGATATGATCAAACTAAAATTCATTCACCTGTATAACCATCCAATGCACACACACCCCAAGACAGACTATCTTTTGCAGCAGCTCACCAAAGGATAGAGAGTTCCACATCGCTGGAAAATTCTCTATAGTCAAAGTTACTATAAGAGATATTGTAGTTCATAAGCAGTTGCCGGAATACAAATCAAAGTTCTTGGGATGAGCCGAAACAAGCCAAGATCAACACAGCTCAAGAGGTGACAAAAGGTAGGTGCCACAGAGACCTGGGACCATGCTGTCTTTAGAGTCTACATGAACATATATAGTTCAAGCAGATGTTCAACATCTGTTTTGCTTTCATGATCCAGGGTTGATTAAAGAAGGGGGGGGGGAAAGGCAGCTTTAGCTCTCATCTTTCTCGTATTATAAACTTAATTATTCAATATCCTTGGTGGAGTTGCTTAGGTAGAAAAGATCAGAAAAGTACCAATGAGAAGAAAGTCTTGAAGTGATCCTTTGTAACTAGGGGTTGTGAACCACTTACTAGATTACAAGAGCTTATCCCTCTTTCATGCATTTCTCAACAGCCAATGTTCCCAGATGCATAGGATGAAGGGAAGATCCTTGAGAGATGGGGACCGTTCCCCGATCAGAACCAGCTCTCTCCTCCCATCCCTACCATGCCCCCAACCCACTTCCCAAAAGTGGGATTTTTGGTTACTCTGTCATTTTTAAAACAAAGATTAGCTCCGTGTAAATAAACATCTGTGGTTGTTAATGGGTGTAGGAATCTCTAACCTGGCCCTGGGGCCTGGCCAGATTCTCACTTTCCCAGCCTTCCTTCCATAGCCTCAGGCTCCTTTTTTTCTGCTCACCCTTCCCTCCCCTTTTCTATGCTTTCCGGCACTTAGTCACCATTATAATTTGACTGCATTCCTGTGCATGTGACCCATTTTAAACAAAAACAGAAGCCACACACAGAAAAGCTTTTCATCCCCTAGAAAGCCAACTATAAGTTTATGATCAGTAGGGCTACACCAAATAAAACTGAATCTAGGAAGCTATGAGCTCTTTATTTCTCATAACTATTTAAAAAAATAAAAAATAAGAAAAAACTATAGAGTTAGCCTAGGCTGTAAGAAGATTAATTCCTTTTTTAAAAGAGAGCACTTGCAGGAGCTCGTGAGGCCAGATAGCATCTGAGATGAGGAATGCACAGCACTGAAAAGTCAGGTCAGGTCCAGCAGCCTCCTCATTGCTTATTACTCTCCCAGACAGAATTCAGGCTTTCCGCCTACATCCAATTCCATTCATTACTCCAAAACACTTCTCCTCCCTACACTCAACCCTCAGTTAAGTTCTCCCCACGTACAGATTTTAAGTCACCAGCTTGAACAGTGATGGAAAACGCACTCATGCCACAACCCCCTCCCAACACATACTGGCCCAACCAGACATCCTGAGCTCAATGCACAAACCCTACTAAGACTAGATGTAATTTCCAAGGCTCAAAAAAAGGTGAATCCAAGGTCAAAAAAGCAGCCTCCATCTTACACTGCTGGTCACTTTTCTAGCTGGGGAGCAGACCTTGATCCTCCTGCTGCTGAAAGGCATTTCAGAAGAGAGTCACACATTGGTTTGGCCTAGAGGACCAGCTCACTGCTGCAGTCGCTCCTGTAACAGACACCTCGTTCTTTCACACAAATCAACAGTTCCTGGCTGGAAGGGGTGAGGGTTGGGTGGTGAGGACTATATGGGGGGAGGCGGGGGGGTTGGTTTGTCTTTTTGTTTTACTGTTAATAGACACATTATTCACCCAACCTGCCTCCTCCATATAGCAATTCTGGACCCAGCTAATTTAAACATGTCTTAGAAGCATCCACCTTTTATTTCCCAGTGATTTTATTTATTCAAAATAGAGGCAAGAAAGAACACAGAACATATGGAGGCCATGAGAAAGGGGATGTGGAAACTTGACCGATAGGTCCCTCACCTTTGCCAATAGCAGGGCAGCAGAGACTGAACCGCAATGATTTTCAAGTGTTGGTCAGACATTTGATCCCCTATACCAGGGGATTTAAATCAAGCCCAGTGATGGTATCAAGTGCTGACATATAATTTGATTTGCTTCCTCAACAGCACCCCCCAGAGCCACTCCCAGAATACATCAAAAAAGGTGATGAGCATCACTGCAATTCAGGAGAGCAGTTCTCAAATCTTAGAAAGTTAAAAAGAGCATCACCATATAAACTTAATCATTTGATAAAAAAGATCCTTTTCTCCCCCACAGACTATTTTGCTTCAATCATGATCAACACACTCTCTACACATGCAAATCTTAAAGAATTGTTCCATGATGGCCTAAGACAATCAACTTACATCACACATCTGCACGGAGTGGTTGACTTAACCAAGTACCTCTCACTCCAGCAACTGGATTGAACATCCAAAGATTCAGGAGACTAAACCACCTTATGAAGACAAATGCCATGTAAAATGCTGTGGAGGGACCACTATCCACCAGCCAGTGAACACCCTGACCTTTCTTAGTATGCAGTCCAGCAAAATACTAAGCTACATGCTTAAAATCCAGCACATACTTAAGTGTTCTGTGAAATCAAGATCTTGGCATTCACATTCTCAGAGAAGCCACCCAACAGTGAACTTAAAGACTGCTGAAGGCTGACTCACTGAGGGTGGACTGATATTTTTACCAGGACCTATACAGCCCTGCATCAGAAAGTAACTGAAGTACAGCCCAACTTCCTAGAAGGATGACAGGAAACACAGGATGAAGGAACACTGAATATGAACACTCAATGAAATTCAAGAAAAATGCTCTTAAAGCCCAGAGTCCATCATTTTACCACCTCTGCTGGGGCGTCACAGCCATCAAGAGCTGATTAAGTTACATGATCCAGGACATGCAAGGCTATCTTTGTTATTAGCTAATTAATCCAAAACACACTCCATCAGGATCTCAAACCATACAGTGCAACATATGACCTGCGTGCACTCCTGATGGAAGCTCTCTTTGTAAAGACTTTGTTAAACTAAGTAAGAGGAGCTGAACAGTTCTTACAGCCTGAGAGAGAGTTCCAGGATTAAAGCCATCCCAAGCAACCGATTATAAAGGATTTTCATTTCCCCCTTCCTACCTCACCCCACCCTACAGAAAAAAATTAAAGTATTTTGCTCAAATTATGGATTTCCTCCCTTTCTTGGCAGAGTTACCGAAAGAAATGTAATATTCCTTCTGGAGTCCACTTCCCAGCTGCTGAAGTGAGAGACTAGGACTATCCCCCCCCCCAGCACCACTGACCCAGGTGACCTCAGCCACCATGGGAGCTGCTGGCCTGGGCCCCAAAAGAAAGCAATGAAAGAATCACTCAGCCAGAGACTAAGCACGTCTCCTTCTAAAGCTTCACCTCCAACAGTTTTTGCCTTCAGTGAACCCCTCCCCAAAGTCCTTTGCTACCAGAAATGGTATTTCTGCAACAGCAAGAGCTTCTGTGCTTTACTGCATCCCGGGGGGAGATTTCTACTGGCCATCTACAATTTCAGCACATGCCAAAACAATGGTGCCTGCAACAACATATACCATGTTACAGAAGATAGCACCAACATGTCATACAGTATATTTTCCCAGCTGCATGGGGCATCCTAACCCAAAGTCTTACATATTTTGCTACATTTTAAGTGCTGAAGAGCTCATCTGGAAATGCAAGTCTGCAGAGACCTGCTGAGACCAAATCTCTTCTGTGGACAAAATCTGCTGTCTGCATAAAAGCTGTCACCAGCCTGCCTCAGGCCTGACTGGAAGGGTCACAGAGGAACAAATAGGTCACAGTGGCTAAGCCCCACTTTCAACCTTGGCCCTGTGGCAGGGATGGCTAACACAGGGACCAACTGCACTTATTTGTGTAATCAGGAGACACCTGTTGAGTGGCAGGGTCTCAGTGCAGTTACAAGTCATGGGCCACCAACAGACAGCCGAGAGGGAAAAGCTATTTATGTCAGGAGCTGCTGTTGCTGTCCTCAACAAGTCGGTCGTCTTTCAAAACGCCTCTTCCAGGACAAAAATTCCACCTGAATTCCTTTAGCATATGACCCTTATTTTGGTTACCGCCAGGTCCAGTCTGTCTTCTATGCCCCCCCCCCCTTCCTATCTGACATGGGTTCACATAACTCCAAGATGGAGGAGAGCTCTGCACACTGTTCTCTCGATGTTCCTTGCCTCCTGTGTCTATGCTATCTCAGTTAGATGTTACCAGGCCATGCAGGTTTACTGCTCCACTTCACAGCTCTCATGAATGATTCCCATGCATGAAGAAGCCAGAGACTTTAATAAGAACCACAGCTGCAAGCAAATTTCTGTACATGCAGCAAAACCACACACCTTCAAATAGGCTTCCCAAAAAAACATCTGAGCCAGACCATTCTGCCATCAGATGCCCTCTCCCTTACGAGTGATTGCAATGGGATCATGGCTAGAAACTCCAGGCAGAGTTTGGCCTCTCTCAACATCTTTGTCAGCTTTTTGGAGATGAAATCTGGGCTGCTTCAAAAAATGCATAACCCTGGGAAGATCTGAGAAAACCTGCAGCTGCTCAGTAGTTGTCATGTATATTCTGATTTGAAAGAGTAAGCTGTCAGGGTAGTATTTGGATAGTGTGAAATAACCCATAGGTAGTTCATGTATGCAGGTTACAGGGATAATAGCAACAAGTACAGCACACATTTTTTAAGCCCTGAGATAGATAAAAATTCCTCTTCCACTTTGAACTGGTGAGGATTTTAAGAGAAGGGTAGGCAGGCCTGAAAGAACTCTTACAAACAATTTCACATCCCAAGAACAAGAAGCAGTTTTGATATTGTGGAAATGTCCTGGCAGATCTATCCTACCCAGAACTAACAGTTTAAGATAAAATAAGAACGAATCTAACAGGAATTTCAAAAAAACCACTGACTCCTCCAGCACAAAGCAATAGCTGTGTGCCCTCTTCCAGGCTTTTGCTGTTATTGCAATATGCTCCCCAGAGTATTCCCCTCTGCATCATCTGCGCCAGTTCACTGCCTACTTCATTTCTGACTTAAAGTAATGAAACTTTGGTAAAACAAGTTTTAAAAGATGAAGGAAACTGAAGCAGCTTTACAGGCATTCACACTCCCTCCCCCTCCAGTACTGAAGGCAGAGATCTCCTATGATTGCTGCAGTTTGCATTTGGATTTGACTTGCATAGATTGGCTATTTCCTGCTCCTGCAGGTGTATATATTTTTCCAAAATCTGGAGAAAACACAGCTTTTATTAACTCACAGAAATCCTTACACAATCTCTTAAATACTCAAAGGTGATAAATTCATCCATTAATGAATCTGTTTCTCTGAACCAGAGAATATACCATGATCCTAGTAGGCAAGTCAAAACAGGAGATAGAGAGAAAACATACAGTGGAACATTTCTGTATTTTGACAACAGCTATTAATATATTACAAAGAACACATTGTCAAGCTATTTAGGTTGCAACTCTTGCAACTTGCCCTCTAAAATTCCTTTGTAACAAAGAGGAAATAAGTTTAGCCCAGCTGCAACTTTATTCCTTTCTTCCATGCTTTAAATAAAGAACCACCTTGCAATGAGCTCTTTCCCTCTCCAATTTCTCCAGTCCAAGGTGGTCCAGCAGGCAGGCACTGGATGAAGGCTTAAAGCACCCTCTGCTATTCCTGGCTCTGACACTGACCTGCTGCACAGAGGGCAGCTTGGTTGACATCTCTCTGCCTCCGCTTCCCCTCCCAGCCCTTGTTTACCCTGGCTATTTAGGCAGCAAGCTCGTCAGGGCAGAGACTGCTCTTGCTGGGCCTGTACAACAGCTGGCAAAACAGACACAGGCTACCAGACACAACTGTAATATCACTGTACTCACCAAAAACCCCAAAGGTTTTGTGCTACCGCTCAGTTACTGTTTAGCTGCAGAAAGCATTCTTAAGCCTTAACTTTTCTGTGATATGCTGCCATGCATTTTTGGAACAAAAATGCTCCATTCACCTTACGTCACGAAGACAGGGCTCGACTCTTGCTTCAGCTGCTCCTATGACTAAGTGAAGCAAAAATCTCAGTGTAGGGACTATCTTTTTATCATGCCCATGACAAGGTCTTGTTGCAGTACAGGTCTATACATAAAATTAACATGACTATAGAGAACAAGTGGCAGCCTGACATAGAAAGACTTGTAGGACAGGTGCCAAGAACCACATCCATCTAAAACCACTCTACACTTCCATAATACTGACACAATATTCTATTAAGCATTTGCTTACTGCTGACTCAAAGAAGACACAGCACATTTTTCATACTAAGAATGTGCTTTAAGAACCCTTCCAAGTCAGGCCCTGCTGTCCCTAATATACAGTAATTCACACTGATGCAAACCTAGTGATTTATTTTTTCCCTTCTCCTAAGGAATGAAGTGTACAGAAACATCGCTCAAAGCAAACTTTTCTTCTGCAAATGCACAATTGAATCAATACCTTGAATACTTAACTTCGCTTACACCTGCAGCTCCTGATTAGCTGAATCTACCAGATAGGGCAAATATGAGATTGTCAATGCTGTGAATATGCATTTCAGCGTAACAGCTACTGTCTGGGATTAAGTCCACATCTTCCTTTGACATCATTAGCAAATCAATTTAATATTTTTTAAGCCTGTGTCCTAAGATAACCATAGCCGGCACTTTTTAAAGGTAGATAGTCAGGATGAGAAGTCGATAATCTTAAAAATTTAATCAAATTGTTTCAGGTATACTACAATTTCTCTTTTCCGTGCTGCTAACAGCTTGGGTTTTGCAACCAGTTTCTTACAAATTTTCTCTCTTCCCTATTTCAGCATAAAGGTGGTGTACAAGCAAGCTGACTGCACGAACAGTTGTTTCACATACAAGCTAAAGCCTGTTCCCTCTGATCTTCTTGTTACAATTATCTGAAGATATACCGAACAGAAACAACATTTTAAAGAAATGGTGTCATTTTCAAGTTAATCACCCTTTTAAAAAATGGGGAAGTGGGGGCAGGGGGATAAGTTTCACAGCTATCTTACACTCTAGGCTCAAATTTATCTCTATTTACAAAGCATTAACAGATGGCTTATCAAAAGCCATTTAACAGCAGAAATGATCAAACTATTCTGAGATGGTTTTTTGTTTTAAACAGTAAATACTCCCTAGACTAGTTTTTAACTTATGCCAGCCTCCCAGGGACCATCAGTTTGAGATCTAATGTTAGAACCATGCACGTTATTTCATTAAGTACATTTACCATAAACGGTTCCAGCCTTTGCTTTCTCAATTGTGGACAGTATTGCACAAAAACCTCTTAAAAGAAAAAAAAAAAAGTGTTCACCTCATGCAATGTTATCCAGAATGTGCAACAGAAGCTTCAGCTCTTCAGTGAGTCAAAGTCAAGCCTGACAAACTCAAGATTTACTCCACTGACAAACTCAAGACTTACTCCATATCACTAAGAAAGCACAGTTATCAAGAAGGTCCAGCTATCCATCATCTGCATCACCATTCTATTTACCCAGTGACATTTTAGCTTAAATACCTACTCAGCTCAAACTTAACTTTCAATGAGCAACCTACCAGGTTCCTACTTAGATTTATTATCAGGAAGAAAGACTGCGTGCCCAGAAGCTTACCTCAACCACCTCCCCAATTTGTATTGATTAGTCAAATAAAATATAACCTCTCTCTGCAAGTCTTACTCCCTCAATTCCACGAGCAGCGATCTTGGAGATTGTTCTTGATCTTGGAGACATGCATGAGGAGCAAGTGGTACAGAAGAAACATGGCTATTTAAAACCCTCAAGTTGCCACAGAGACTATTAAACTCTTCTTCAGGTAAGTACAAGCTTTACAGCTGTACCACAACTCAACACATGCAGTCACGCTGGTTCTTCTGGGGACGTACAGGTACCCAGACCACTAGGTACTGTGATATGCCCTTGTCTTGTTGCCAGAACTGTCTACCCCACTGGAACAAAACTTCTGCAACTGCCCCCAGATGTTGAATCTCCACACAGGGAAAACAAGTGCTCGACTTTCAGGTATTCTGCATAAGATCTGATGCGCTGTTTCAAAGAACTGAAGGTTGTCTGAGCCTTCCATGAAGTTAAAAGTAATTAAAGGATTCATACTCCAGATATATCTCAAGGTTCCTGCATAACCAACTTGTAATGTCACTGGGTGTATTACCCATGATTGAACTCCCTAGGACCAGGGCAGTGCTGACCAATGCTAAAAGCAGCACTCAGTACTAGTTGTTTAAAGAAAACTTGAAAATAGGACTCAGCACAAAAGCACATCCTAGAATTACTAAAAAAAAAATCTGTTCATAGCAAACCTAACAGCATTGAAATCCCTGGGAGCTTATGATACTCAAGCAGCCTTCCCTTCACTTAAACCCTCTGACCTAGCAAACCTCTTCTGTAGCTGTTTATAGACCCTCATTCCTCTGCAGGGGGAAGTGGTGGTCCTTACATATGCTGCACCTGCTCTGCTGTACACCTGATCCCTCCTGCAACTGAAGGAGCATAGTATCACCTTATTCTTAATGAAAAATACAGAACTTCATTTCCTCAGGAGACAGAATCATATATCACAGTAGAGTCCAACACACAGCCATTCTGCAGTGCTTATTCCTGCTGACTTCCAAGGGAACTTTGCTTAACTTACAAACTGAAGGGGTTGAAGTGTTGGCCTGAAAACCCAAGACAAGAATTTTCAACACCACTGAAGTTCTGCTCCTGCCAGAAGGAGCCACAATTGTTTCTCTAAAGTCTGTGCTATTGATGAGATAGCTATATGAGACAGCAAAAGAGGGCTCAAAACCTGACATCCCTTCTTGTGATTCAAGTCAACACAGTGTTTACAGAAACAATACTGAGTCACTGGATGACAAACAAGATCCTGGGCTGGCAGCTAAAGGGAAACCATAGGAAGGGATTCGTAGATCCTAAGAACATAAACTTCCTCTTGGGATCCTTAGAGTAGCAAGGAAAGCCCACATTGTGTGGCTGCCTCTGAGTGCCATTTCATACACTAGCAAATTTGAGAGGAAAGGCAATGTTTGGGTCCTTACCAACCCCTGCCAAGGCCCAAGACCCAAAAGCACTTAATCTAGACAGTTGCTGGTGTCACACACAGCAAAGCCAAATGGTCTCACACCAAAAAAAAAAAAAACAAAACAAAAAACAAACAAAACCTATCCACAAAACTTTAAACCCCAGAAGCCACAGAGTCCAAGAGTCATTTTCTCTGGGACAGCCATCACCAGCTATACCAGCAAGCTGCTCCGTGAGCAGGACAATTTAAGAAACATGTATCCTTGGAGCTCCCTGTCACGAAGGCTCTTGCGCCT
Organism: Strix uralensis; assembly: GCF_047716275.1. Taxonomy (NCBI): domain Eukaryota; kingdom Metazoa; phylum Chordata; class Aves; order Strigiformes; family Strigidae; genus Strix; species Strix uralensis. Next base: position 27,428,889 of record NC_133978.1, on the reverse strand, counting down.
AACAATGTACATAAGCCCACTCTCCAGACTTTACCCAAGACACCAGCTCAGGCCTTGCTCCTTTGCAGGTTCTTCTCTGGGGCGTATTTGAGGCCACGGCAGGGGCTGCTGCTCAGAGGCAGGGAGGGAGCATGGGCACGCAGGGGCCACTCCAGCTGCACATGGCAGCTCTGTGCATTTCCTCGTGCTCCCACCTCCCCTAGCCTGAAGCCCCCAACTCTACATGTTTTGTTAGGAGAAGTTTGGGAGACCGATCTGATCTGGAGAGGGCCTCAGGCCCCAACACTTGAGGGGTGCTCCCGCCGGGCCTGGCACCTGAGTGAGCCCGGGAAACACCCCGCCATGCTCGCCCCCTTCCTCGTGGGCGCCTCCCCACAATCCCCCAACCCTCCCGGGCAGAGCCGGCGTCAGGCCCCACCACCCCGGGGCCGCCACACGCGGTCCCTCCCTTCCCAGGGGCGGCCCCACTGCAGGCCCGGCGATACGGCCCTTCCCCTGCCCTCGCCACCCCTCTTGGCACAGACTAAAGACGGCGCAGTCGCGCTTCGAGAATAGCCCCCCCTTCCCTCCGCCCCCTCACGGCAGCGGGGAGCCCCCCTTAGCGACTACGCCAGGAGCGCAGAACGCCCCTTAGCAACCAGCTAGGCCGCAGCATCCCCGGCCTTTCCCAGCCGCCGCGGCCGCCTCCCCCCCGCCCTTCCGCCGGGAAGGCCGCGCTTACAGGTCGGTGCCGAGCTGGGTGAAGCCGGAGTTGAGGCAGCCACGGGCTATGCGCCTCCAGAGGAGATCGCGGCTACTGAGGAAGCGCAGGCGGCGGCAGACCTGGCCCAGGCGGCCCAAGGCCTGCGCGTCCAGGTAGGAGCAGATGAGGAGCAGCAGCTCCTCGGGTAAGGCCCAGAGTGGGGAGGGGGGGGAGGAGGAGGGGGGGGAGGCGGCCCGGGATCCCCCCTCCGCCTGGGGGGATCGGGGGCTGCCCTTCCTCCCCATGGAGCAGCAGCTCCTGCCCCTCCTCCCCGGGAGCCGGAGCTGCTGCTGCCCGGGGGAGGCCAAGCCATGGACGGGGGCAGCCGCTCCCCAGTCACATGGGGCAGGAGCCGCTGCCTGTCACTCCCCCCCCTCTCCGGGGGAGGAGGCGGCTACCGGGGCGGGAGGGGGCACCGGGCCACCGAGCCCACCCTCGTTAGCGAATTAATTCATTAACGGAAGCTGCTGGGACTCCCCCTGTGCAACTGCCCTCCCCTCCGCGTCTCGGCGCACGGCTCCATGTTCTTCCGAGCTGGGATTAGTAACATCACCTGATCCACGTATTCATTAATAACGTGAATAATTAATGGTGGGGACGATGATCCCAGGTAACCAGAGCATCTGCTCCACCACCTGGAGCAACCCTAGCTAGGCACTGCACCCCTGCAAAGGAAGGTGAACAGCAAGGTGATTAATGCTCGTTAATTATCCTCGAGCAGGGTCAGGAGCGCCTGTCACCCACGAAGTGACAGCAGGGGTCATCTGGTGATGCACAGCAATTTTCAACAGCCCCAAATTCCTGGGCCACGTAAAAGAAAGGTCTTCCCCACATGAGAGCTGGCCCTGCTACGGTGGATTTAAGGTTGGCTTTTCACAGGGACCCTTCGGTGCAGTCCATTCCCCCTTCCAGGGCTCCCACAGAGCAGGCGCTGAAAAGTGCTTGCACTTCACACGTGTGTGTACGTACATACAAGCACACCGCCACGAAAGAACAGTTCATAATAACTGAGTCATTGTTGCCATCCACAGGAGCCTGGAGTACTGACAACACAGAAGGATCCTTGTCCAAAATGGCAAAGTAGCCCTCCACAGACAGTGGAGAAGGAAAATATGAGTCTAGTGTTGTGTTATTCTTTCTTATAGTATTTTCTACTCTACAGAAGCCTGAAATGCTTGGGGTAATTTCTCCCTCAAAGTTAAAAAATAGATAAATTATAAGAAGTTCATCATCTGCCTAGAATGCTTTGAACAGGTATCACTTACCCACCACAGTCAACATCTCCTTTTGCACAAAGGAGTAGGAAAATAAATTTCAGCATATAATGAGGTTACCATAGCATATGGGCCCTTAGACAGTACTTGCATCCTGTTCCAAAAGGTCATCTTGTCTGTGTAATCTCAAGCACTCAAATATTCATATGACTAAATCACCAACTCTGGAAACCTTGTATTTGAGAAGTTCAAAACTGCTGGCTGAGGAACTGTCTGGTCCATTTACACCAAGTTTCAATACACCCTGGAAGTCAGGGAAGTTCCAGAAGGCAGCAAGTATTTTATCAGCATTTATAATGAGTGAATCAGATGGCCCAAGTAATTAAAAATCTTTCAACCTAAGTTTGAGCTCAGGTGAAATAACAGCACATCTGGTACAGGAATTAAGTAGCCAATTGAAAGGGAGGTAATATAACAAATTTTGCTTAACATGAGATTATGGAAACTTGGTGTGAATGCAGTTTTATATCAACTTAATATCTTTTTGATGACATTAAACAGCTCTTTTGTAATAGACTTTGACCATGTCTGAAACATTAAATTTGTTAAAAGCTGAATGACATCTCCGTCTTAAATTGTTATTGTAAAGACAGATTTATTAATAAATTGGTCTTTCTCTAGTAGGATTCCACAGACACAGCTTGTGGATCCTACACTATTTAATATTTTTACTAGTGACCTGAAAAAATTCTGAAATCATTATTAACAAAGTTTTGTAGAAGGTGCAAAGCATGGGGCAAGAGGCAAAGGATGCTTATGGCTGCATAACCCTATGTTAAGTTTAGGCATCATCAAATTGTATGTATTCCAATCAAGCCAAATGTAAAGTCTCACATCTAGGAACAAAGAATGTAGGTCACACTGAAAGGATGTAACTCTATCCTGCAAAGCTGCAATTCCGTAAAGACTTCATTAAGATGAATAATCAGCTGAACGTGAGCTCCTTCTGCAGTGCTGTGACCAAAGGGCTAGTGCTGTCCTGGGAAACAAACAAGAGCCAGGAGGTTCTTTTACCTCTGTTTTTGACTCTGTTGTGACTGCTTTGGAAATAATTTGTCCAGCCAACATTTCAAGAAGGATGTTGAAAAACTAGAGTGGTTTCAAAGAAGAGTAGTAAGAATGATTACAGGACTGTCAAACACATTTTATAGTGAGACTCAAAGTGCTCAGTCTATTTAGCTTTCTAAAGAGAAGGTTAAGGTGCACGGTGATCATACCTTATGAGCACTGAAACAGGAAGAAAAATCTGGTAATACCAGGATCTTCAATTTAGCAGACAAAGAGATAAGATCTCTTGACAGAAGGTGATGGGAAACAAATTCATAAATAAAGCATGCTTTTGTAGTGAAGAAAATTAACTGTTGAAACAGCTTAGCAAGATTTATGGTAGATACACCATTACTGGATTTTCTAAAAAAACAATACCAGTTGTTTTCTTCCCCTTAGAGAGAGAGCCTGGCTAGACCACAACTACTGAAACTTAAACCAGGAATTGACCTGGTGAGTCCTAACTTGGGATATCAGACTAAGAGAGTCAGAGGGGTCCCTTCTGGTCTTAGACTGTGTTACTCTACAGAGGCTACATCTGCATGGAGCCTGTCTCCCCGCACTGTGTGACACCCCTATTCCAGTGCACAGTAGTCTCCAGTCTGTGGCCATGCCACTTGACCAAGGAAACGACTTGGTGCAGTCCAGAAGGAACCTGGGAGCCAAGTAACATGTGCAATGTGACCCTCTGGGATACCAGCACCAAGGTATGGATGGACAAGTGCATCTGTAGAAGCGGGGCCTCAGTGCTCTCCAATTTGCGACCCAAGGTATAAACAACTATGAAATATTTGGCTAAGATGAAACATACATTTGTATGCAGTAATCGTGGAGAGGGTCAAATATGCTTCAGACAGGGGACACAGAATGATATGAAGAAAAAGTTACGCTACGTTGCTCTTAAATGTGGCATTGTTTTCTAGTATGCATAATTGCCTTACAACATAGTAACAATAATTATTCTTTGCCCAAAACTTAGATATCATCTGTTATTTTCTTTGGGTTTTTTTAAGAAAAATGGGCCTGCAACTGCATACACTTGTTCTCAGGCATGATTTCAGCTACTGTGACTGCTGTGGAGCTGTCAAAGCTGTGCATCACAGCTAAGAACCCAAGGGCACTAGTCTTCCCAGCAGCGCCCAAGTAGGTGTTTGCAGGAGTAAGAACGTAGGAAGATTCTGAACCTTTACTAAAGCTGTATGTGTAGCACAGTTATTCCCATTACATTGTTCATACTCTAATAAAGGACTTAGTGCAGGTGCTCAGTGCAGCATAATCATAAAGTCAATGATGTACCCTTCCCAAATCTTACTGTCAAAGATTCCCAGTCCTTTCATGGCCCATGACCACTCTGAACCTCTAGAAAATGGGGTAGGGTTCTGTGCTGAAGTAGCAGACCGTTCCAGCATCATGGCTTGCAGGGTTTATAAGCTAAAAATTCTGGGGCTTACACCTGTAAAGCTTATGCTTTAACAATATAAGTTAATGAAATCCAGCTTGGAAGAAACACCATTTCAGTACTTGCCAGTCAATTTTTTTTCTGCTGTCTTCAAGGGGTTTTATTATTTACAGTGCCCTCAAATACACCTTTCCAGCTAAAGACACAATCATGTGGACAGCTCTTTGTTTTGTTTTTCCTTCCAACCAATGCTTTTGTGTATTTCTGAAACTTAAGACACCTCCTCTGCTACTACAGTACTTATCTGTAACACCATCGCTTTGAGGGATTAAAGCAGGTTACTTGTTACACACTTAGATCAAGAGTTATCTGAGTAGAAAGTCTATCCTGTTAGGGTTGGCGGAATCTGTTTTTGATCTTGAGCTGTTTTGATTTTCTCTGAGAGCAAGTAACATGTTATTTTAACTTCTGAATAAGGTGTGCTACCTGACTGTGTCTCTTCTGTTTGGCAGAAAGGATTAGAAACCTCCACGGAACTTGCACTCTATTAAAGCAGAGTGCTCACCATTGAGAACCAAGGAGCTGAATTGTTTTCAGATTATATGTGTGTGTGTGTCTTTCCCACATCAAAGACTTTGATGGAAGCTGTTCACGCTATTGTCAGGAATGCAGGGATTGGCACAAAGGTGATTAGCAAAATTGCTTTTCTGCGGGAGAAGCACAAAAATTATCAAAGGATTAAAGAGGATAAAATTAAAAGGTTATGCTGAATTTGGGTGTAAATTTTCTCCTTTTTATCCCAAATTATACATACTGATTTGGTGTTACCTATAAAAGGTCTGCCAGAAGAAATCAGGATTAGAAGCTATTTGGTATGGGTTCTGTTAAAGGGCAAGGGAAAAACTTCCCTTAAAAATAATCCCAACAGACCCTGTTCTGCATGGTTCCGAACCACATCTACAAGGAGCTTTTAATGAGTACTAAGGGCACCCAGCCAGCAAGGTTCTCAGCAGCCACAGGATCGGGACCTTTAGTCATAATTATACTGAAAATTATTAAAACAAACAATTCCGTAAATCAGTTTGTCATCAGTGATGCTGTTTGTTTACTTTTCTCACTATGCTGACAAAGATACTAAACTGAGGGGATCGCTTTCATTATCCACTTGCTGGGCACATGCAATGCTTTTGTATTTTGATCAGCAACTGAGCTGCTTGAATGGTTTGGAAAAAAAAGCAATAAAAATAGATTCTCAAATATTTTAGTGTATCAAAACAAATAGCCGAGCCTTCCAGAAGCTCTCTTGCTTGGCAAAACTGCAGTGCAATAAAAAAAATGTATCACCTCCCATAGCCAGCAGAATTGTCTCATCTTGCTGGTTCAGGCTCTGTTTATTGTTCATTTTATTTTGAACAGTCCTCTATTATTTGCTAAGTACCAGCCATATACCTATTTCTTGTCTTTGCATTTTGAGTTTTGTTTGTTTTACTAATCTGTTATTTTCTGGAAGTCACACAGAATATTTTATTTGTTTTTAACCTCATTTATCAAAGTATTATCTAAAGCATCTGTTCAGAAAATGTTCATTTTAACTGTTTTCCCAACAATGACCTTCTTCCTCCCCCCCAGGCCACATCAAGTTGTCACTCACCAGACAGCTGTGGAATTTGGAATCATTCCTTTTAAATGCTTTACAATTCCAAATGGTAGATTTCTAATGGCACAATATGATTGCCACAAAGATCTTTAAATTTCCCAATCCTCCGGGCTTCAAAGGCTGGACCGTCCTTGATCTCCTGAAGGAATGCTTTTGAATCTTGTTCTTTTATAGGGGCTACCTATGAAGATATTTTAGGGGCTTTTTCCTTTCATACTTAGAGCCTGAGGAACTAAACATTCAAATACCCACTGGCTTCTTTGAGAGTAAGATCAAGACTTACAAAGTTGTTTCTAGAGATTTTCAGCTCAGTTTTCATAAATTCCATAGGTGGTTCCAAAACTTTTTGGAGTGTTTGTAAAGCAATGTAAGAGTATCCTCAGTGTAGCAGTGACTATGGTACTGTTTTATCCTGCATCTGCCTTCCACCTACATGGCTACTTCAGACAGTTCCCAGCCTGCCATGAGCAAGTCTGACAGTGTCCTGACTCATCATGTGCCCGTGGGTACAGAGGGGTCCCTTGCTCTTGGAGGATGCTCCACTGTCATAATCCTTACAAGGTAATAATTTGTTCAAGGAAAGTGAGCAAACCTAATCCTACAGGCAGTTTTAGGTCTGCCTTGACCAGGCAACCAAGACAGAGCCTAATTACCTGCAACAATTACAGATTTACAGAACTATTAGAGTTCTAGGCTTCCTTCTCTCTTCCCTACAGCCAGAGGCAACATTTCACTAGCAGTCCTTTCTTGCACAGTAGAATTTCTCAACCAGGAGGCTAACATTTTTCATTTCTTACTGGTTAGTTCTGTTTTATCTCACCACTGAAACATGGAATTCATCAGTCTGAAGTGAAGAGATTTATAGTGCAGCAACAGGAATCCAGTTGATGCTAGAAACAGCCATAAGGCAAATATTACCCTCTATTCTCTAATTAAAAAAATAGAGAGTAAGATATCCCTCTGTCCATATACTGTAGGTCCTAGTCCTGCAACAGAGCACCACGTGAGTGCAGGGTCCCACCTAGCAGATTCATCTGTAGGTTTGGGGCCTTTGGTCATAAACCTCTTGGGGAAAGCACTGCACTTTCTATGCTGCTACAGTACCTGATGTGGCATGACCTCTGCTGTGACTGCAGGCTCTCAGGTATTATTATGAGGAGCCACTAATGCTCTGTCACTGCAGTAACTGTATGTTTAGGTATCCTGTATTGCTAATACATTTGATTCTTAAATAGTCCTCAGCACAACCTCAGGTTTTGTGATGAGAACAACAAACTGAAGGAACAACTAATTACTAACCCAGTTTATGGGTCAGGGAACAGGCCTTAGATCCTCATTTACACAGGTTTCTTATGATCATGTAAGCCCTACCTCTCCAAGACTATTTTTGTTTGTTTGTTTAGATCAGTTTAAAAAAAAAAATCGCACGTCCCAAAATAGAGAATGTTTTCCTTTGGAACTGGAAGCAAACACACTTGATAGCTTTAACATCTGCTAGACAATGCATGGATGGGTGGTGGGCACCTCACACAGTTTTGTGACAAACACATGTGCGTACAGCGTGTCAGATTATAAATCCAAGAATAAAGAGTCATTAAAACCTCCCTTCTCTAGCTCACCTGCCGTGAAAATAGGCCTTTCACACTATCTATTTAAACTGAAAATGAGTATTGGAAAGGTAAATGCCAACATTCCAGGGATTCAAGTCAAAATGTCCCCCTCCAGTAAAGAAGGTCTGTCAATTGAACATAAATTGATCCATTGTCTGTCTCCCATCAGGACCCACAAGCCACCCCATGCACATATGCTTCTATTCTTGCTAGAAACCAAGACCTCACAGTCCAAGACCATCACAGTAACATTTACATCTGTCATTGGCATGATCTGAAACTCTGCGTTATTCTCAAATACCTTTTCTACTTTTGCAGCCTCTTAGTGCCTGGTGCAATTTTTGGGTGCAAATTCCAGTGAGATTAGCTTGCTACCCAGCAGAGCACGGGCCCTCTCGGCTCCACCATGAGTGCAAAGCTTTCTGCTCTTGGGAGGGAGGAAAGGAGAAAGAGCCACTTGCACTCTGGATCAGCTCTTACCAGAATTCACTTGAGTGCTGCAAGTGATAAATTTGGTCCTATTCTTTCTCTTTTCCTCCAGACTTGCGGTGGTCTTATCATTGTTAGTGTGTCTGAATTATTAGTAGTGTTATTTTGAAATGCATCTCAAAGGACAAAACAGCCAGGCTGTGCAAGATGCCCATGACCCTGCAAAGGAGAAAGGGCTTCCGACTTACAGACATCAGTTGTGACTCGAAACTAAATTTACTACTGTGTGATGACTGACAAATCACAATGCTTTTCACAGATTGTTCTCCTTACCTGTAACTGTGATTCTTGTTTAGATGTTGTGAGCCTTGTAACACACTCTGAGCCTTATAACTGCATTAGTAATGCCAGGAGGAGAATAGCTTTTTAAAAGGGGTAAAGCCCACCGCACTTTTTCCTGTTGCTTATCTCTCTTTCCATGCACACAAACATACAAATGTGCTTTTTTTTTTTTAGCACAAATCTCTGTACAAGGAATCAGTGAAGCCATCTACTTGCTTATTTCTGTTGCCCGCTCTGAAGTGCAAGGCCCATTTGCTGCGTGGGTGCCCGAGCAGGTGTTTGGATGTGCAGGTGTGTGCACAGGCAAAGTCCCGAGCGCAAGCACAGACAAAGATTCAAATACCAGGGCCTTTCAGCCTGAACCTGACACTGCCACTTTAAAACCAGAGACACGGACATCAAAGTTTTCCACTCCCCAGAAGGAATGGACTATTTTGCACCCTTCCAAATGATGTCTCTCATCTCTCTGCCTTTCCTACAGCCTTCTCTCTCTCTCACACACACGTTTTCTAATACCATCCCTCCCTCTCCACTTCAAACCATGGGAAAAACCTAGGAAAAGAAGCTTGCTGACTAAGGGACCGTTTCTCTGCATTGTGTTTTCCAGCTAGACCTGAACAGACTGAAATCAATTCAGCTCTCTCTCACTCGCTCTTTCCCTCCCTCTCCTATGTCTTTTTTTGTTTCTCTTAGGCTCTCTGCCTTAAGAAAGCCCAGTTTAGTTATATCCATCCCCATAGCAATCAAGTGACCAGTGGTTTTTTATTGCTTGTAAAAACACAGTATCTTTTTCATGGGAGTCAGGTTCTTCTTTGGTTTGAAATGCCCAGTGAGCAGTGGCAACAACCTGCAGAATCTTTGATCGATTCTCACATATCCATTTGAAGTATCTTTAGTGGACCCATCAAAAGAAAGGGGCTTGGTAATTAATATTTTAATACAGTGTACCAGGCTCTCACTGTGTTATTTGCACGGGGCCTGATTTAACAGAAGCATGCAGAAATCCTGTATCTGATCTGAATTGCTATGTGTCCTAAAAAATATACATTATTAAAGCTGAAGTCCAGCTGTTGCTATATTAATATCCTCTGTTTTTTATTTGCTCCTACCTTTTGGAAGGTTTCAGTTTTCATTCTGAAATTTTCCAGGCTTGCTCCCAATACTGAGGTTATAACTGCAGGGTAAGAACCAGAGGAGAATGCAAGAAGCTTCACTGGAAATTTGAACAGGCGAGATTCAGCACAGCAGAGCCAGCAGCCCAAAGAAGGCAAAAGTGTCACTTAAATTTTGATCGTACCACCTGTTGACAAAAGGACAGAATTAAGATGTGTGTGCAACCTGACTTTTATGCCTTCCAACCTTTGGAATAGTTAATTACACAGTTAGTGTTCCCTTAACATATTTTTTTCTTTCCCTGAGTTGTCCAGGGTCTCAGGTCCAGATGTGAGGTTGCTGTAAACAACAGTTTCACTGCATTTAACAGAATTATGCTGCTTTACATCGAAACTATCGCCCAAGGACAACACAAAAATTATCCACTTGGCCTATCCAGAACTTCCATAATAAAGGAAACCCAGCAAACAAGACTAACCACAAAACAGAAATATCCAGAGAAAGCCAACCACTGCCATTGCAAAACAGTTTAAGTAAGAAAAATAAAGGTGTTGCAAAGTTGCGGGTTATCACCGCCACCCAGCAGGCCTGAGCACCAGGGAGGATTTTATAGCTTGCCCTAAAAAACATCACCCCTCTCCCAGCAAACTGGACTTGCAAAGTCCAGCCAGTAGATAATGGCATGCCAAGAGCTTCCTTCTCATGTAGCTGCAGTTGACCACAAAATGGTGAGGTCTTGATGTACTTTAACAATAGCTAGATCAAAACCAGTACTGCAGAAACCCACTCACCACTTACAAGACGTTCAGTTCAGGTCACGTCATCCATCACCCAGTCCCAGGGGGGTACATCCCATTTAAGAACCGAATTGTCACCTTCTGTGCTACCTGCCGTTTCCAGCTGGAGGCTGGAGCAATCCTAAATAGAAGCCGTTGCACTAAAACCTGCCTTCCAGATTGACAGACTCTAAGCCAGTTGTCTGTCTGTCTGTCACTGCCTGCTGAGTATCTGTGAAAGTCAAGCAGATCTGTTGGGTGCTCGACACTACTGGAAATGTCATTTTATTTAGCTGCCTAAATACTCTTTTTCAGTGTCTAGCTTCTGACTCTTAACACTACATGTGCTGCAACTCACCTGCCTTTTGCATGTGGTACGAGCTTTAATACTACAATTCCAGATTATTTCCCAAACAGCACAAAACTGTGGGCTGTTTTTCCTCTACCACCTCAAATACGCTGGTAGTATCAAGTAATTGCCTTGCAACTTAAACTACCTGACATTTGTAACCAGTATCTCCTAAGTATCTTTATTTTGGCAGCACCCAGAATGTGGCCTAATTATTTTCAGCCAGCTGCACAGCTTTTCAGAGCTATGTTTCAGGAGGAGAGGTGATTAATTATGATCCTAATTTTGTGCAATACAGACCTTTAGGTAAAGGAATTGAAGAGCTCAGCCGTTCAGGTCAGCAACAATTTCATTTGGTTTATATGTGTCAGTATTGTGTGTTTATAAATATTCTCTGTATTTAATAAACAGTGTATTGCGTAAATACAGTTTACCAAGTATTTTTCCTGTAACTGAGTAACCTGCAGTATAACAGGTTCTATACAAAACTACAGAAAAGGGCAAATAAAATATTGTACAATGAGAAAATCTTAGATGATAATAGATGTTTGTCTTAGAGCATAAATAAAGGTGGCTAGAGTTATCTCTACTGCAAGGTACCTCCTGATTAGTGTGCTTAATCCTACAAACATAATGGTCCCCTGGAAGCATTAGCACTGGTTTTTGGTTTGGGGGTTTTTTTTGAGAAAAGCAACACTGTGATAAAAAGAGAAAAAAAAGTAAAAAAAGAACTTAAACATGGGGCAAAGCATCAGTGTATTGTCATTGCGCGTGTATTTTCAGGATCAGTTTCCTAAGAGCTCAGTCTCTTACATGCTATAATTTCTTCTGACTATTCTGACTCCCTATTTTATATAATACAAGATTAAAATCTGAATATAAGCTTTTTCAAACACTTGTAGGTGCTGAAACCGCCTGGCAGCTATGGTTGCCTGCTTCCAGGACTGCTGAACTTTTCTAGCTTGCAAATAATTGTCATGATTGTGTGTAAATGCCATCTCTTCGGACTCCTGCGATAGATACTGTAGGAATGCAGTTCCCCTGTAAGTAGCCAAAAGGGATCCACTTCTCTGCACATCCTAAAACATTCTTTGGGGAAAAACTCTTTTTCTCAATCCAGACTCTCAATTAAGTCCCTGAAAATCCTGGGAAGAGGGTTGAAAACAGAGTACACACTCCAAGAAACAAAATATATGGAAGCTAACAAGGGAATGGGGGAGAATAAAGACATTTTCCCACTCATATGGACAGATGGACAAGAATCTGAATTCTGAGCAACCTGAACTTTGTACAGGAGCATAATGGCAGCTGACAAACGTTGTATCAGAAAGGCAGAGGAGAGAACTACAGTGAGAAAGCGGAGAGATGGTGTTGAGACACTTTCGGGGCGGGGGGGGGAGATGATTCGTTGGGCCAAGTGACCTTTTCCCATCCAGCAATTTCTTCTGTCCCAGTGCAGAATGACAATGGGAACCCAATGGCAGTGCAATCTGACATCCACGTCCGTACCGAAAGAGATTCAACTCGACCGTGCTGCACTGCTGCAGCCATGGGATGCTGTGAAACAAGCCAGACCCAAGTTTCCAACTTGCCCTCTTTTCTGTTGTTGTTGTTATTGCTGTTTGTTTCCATTCACCTCCTTTTATTCTCCATTTTTTTTCTGTCTTGACTCTGATGGGGGCTCTTTTTGTGCAAAACAAGCCCTTCTGATCTCTTTGAAAGGCCAGCCCTTGTCATTCTTCCAGATCATCATTGTATGACATGTTTTTATATCAGACTGACAAAGGAGCTATTTGATCAGGGGGTATGGTGTGTGATTGTAAGAAATTCAGCTAGCCGGTGGCAACCATTGTTCCCCAAAGCGGCTCCCTGACCCCATTCTATTCAAGGAAAAACTCCCTTGGAGTGGCCTCTATTCATTGAGTAACACCAGTCCGCAGTCTCACTCCAGGAGTATGCTCAATTCAGAGGTGTGTCACCGATATTGCCCATCAACTAGCCTTTAACTCTTTCATCAGCATTAGGTTTCCAACACAACAGCTGTTATCATAGGATGAGCAGGGGAGGGGGGGGTCATGATGCATTCCAGCTCACTGGAGTTCTCCTTATCTTGGAGAAATTTAACCTTCCTTTCAAAAGTTGCCTTGGAAAATATCCGTCTGCTGCTTTCTGCAGAGTGCAGCCCGAGTTGTTTGCCTTCCCATCCCTGTGCCCTGAAACATCCCAGTTTGTTACTCAGCTTCTAAAACAAGTGTCTCTGTGGTTGCTCAGGCTAGTGAGGGGCTTTGCATTTATTTAAATGGTCCTTGGATTTGGCCTAAAATTAGCTGTGATCTTCCTGTATCCGAATCCCACAACTTTCCCTCTCAAATAATCTTGTGCCTATGTGTGCGTCCATGGCATCAGTGTGACTACTGGCTGTAAGAAAGAACGTACACTGTCTCCCTAGGAGACATTTCATCTCATGTTCTCAGCAGAGAAAACTTAAGGCATTCCAACAAGCTCCAAGAAGGCTGTTCACTAAAACTGCTCCTGCTTCTTTGAATGGACCCCTCTGTGCACTAATGCAGAGCCTCCAAAATCCAGAGAAACCAATGCAAAAGCTCCCACTAGGTTTAAGAAGCTGTGTATCAGCCCCACAGTCCTGTGCATGCAATGGTTATAGAGCATTGCTGTGCAGCCAGAATAGGATCACACTCAGGTGTGAGATGGATTTGGCTCGGCAATCCATCGATGGTTTTGAACGTTAATGGGAGAACTGTCTGGATGACAGGATTAAAACTGGCCAGCCCAGTACAATTGTAGGTACACAAGTCTCTGACCGTGCTTTGGGGAAGACTCCAAAGCAAAACCCAGTTGATCCACTTTAGCATGGCTCTAATGCATCTTTCAGTGCAAAATTTTTTCCCCATGCAATGAGCACATCCACTGGTTCTTGCAAGCCACCCATCTCTTGACATGGTTGCAGTGTCCCAGGAGTAGAGTTACTTGTCGGGCCTCCTGGCGAACCATTAGCTGGCTTCCCTGGTTGGAAACACAGCCCTGCTTTCAGCATCACCGCAAGACCCCCTCCACCTTCTGCAGCCTTCCTCCACCGGCAAGTATCCTGCCCGGGCTTTGGGACCACCTTGATAGCGGCTATCTCCGGGATCGGGGTTTGTTAATAAACTCGGGCTCCCTCTGCTGGGACAGAGCTCAAAATACGGGGGGGGGTTCTGTCTGCAGGACAGAGTTACTTCACTACTGGGCTTCTGGCTTTTTTTCCCATGACATTTCAGTAGATGTCATGATGAACCCTGCATTTTTCTCCCCTGGGTGATAACGGTGGAATAAACAGCAATGCTTTGCACTGCAGCATCCTTCACTGCATGCTCCAAAACCTCTGGGAAACTTGCATTAAACTTTCAGTGACCTGCGAAGTGATTTGGCACCATCTCCCTCTTACACAGGGGACAGGAGGAGCTCAGGTGGTCAACCAGTTGTTCCATGTCACAAGCTGAAATGTGTGGCTCTCTCCCCTGTCCACAGAGACACATGTATTCCCACACCACAGTGCTGGATTTAACCCCTCAGAGAACAGTCCTTTAAAATGTTCTGCCACAGACCTGCTCTCCACCACAGGAGACTTTTTGCATCAACCTCAGATGACCACAGAAGTTGCAGCAGATTGAGGAAACCCTCTCCTCCCCTCGCCCAGGAGTGTGCTCTGCAGCAAGACCCAGCTGCTTGCGCAGAAAACTGCTTCTTGGGGGGCTGTGTCTGCACAGCCATCTCTGCATCACAAGAAGGCGGCACTTCGCGGCTCCACCTGCACCGTGCTAAGCTGCCACCCCATGATTTAAAGCATGAGGGAAAGATTCAGGTGCAGACCTGCTAGCCAAGCATTCCCAGTGTATAGAGGTGTAACATCCCTGAGCAAAATCAGTTAGCATGGCAAAGAACCGCATTAACTGGGGCTGCTAGGATAAAGCAAGAGAAGGGGAATGTGGGTTTAATCTCAGGGAAAAGGTCCATGCAAGAGTGAAACGTGATAAGAGAAGCAAACCCAGTCCTTGAGGAGAATGGACAAAGTTGCAGAGAAGACACTTCAGGGAGACTTTCCCAGTGGGTCTAGGACTCTTCCCATCTGCTGCTTATGAATTCAGCACGCTACGTTATCTCCACGACCTTTAATCCACCCCTAGTTACTGTGCAGAATGTTACTGCATCAACGTTTTTTCCAACAAAAACTGCAGTGTAGATTGAATTAAATGCATTTCCTCAGCAAAGCTGCTGCCTTCATCGCTCACGTCTGTGCTTCCTGCTCAGAGATCACTGCTGAGAGTAAGCAGGCTGGCCTGGATGCTCTAGTTTCAAGGAAGGTCAGACATTTCTCTAGCAGCACAATACAGTCCAGATCACTCAAGGAGACCTGTTGCCTTCCATGACAGCAATGACAGCTCTCACCAGTGATTTGGGCACCCAGCTTGCAGCTAAGTCCACTGTACTGTCCTGCAGCATCCTGACATTCACCTTGCTGCCTCCAGTCTTCTCTAGGGCTGAGCCTTCTCTGTGTAGGATGTTGGCAGAGGTATAGATTCACTGTTGATGGGGAAAGATTCGCTTCCCCACAATGTGTGTCCCGGAAACAATATAGCAGCAAACAGCTTCAGAGTTCCTACCTCTATAGAGACCAGCTATAGGTTGAAATCAGAGCAAGCAGCCACACAGGAAGGCTTCTGGGATGAGGGCTTCATACTATGTTGACGACTCTTCGCTTCCCTGTCCCAAGCTCTTCTTGCCCCACCAGCACCCACCCTACCTTTTCCTGGCTGACTGCTCTTCGGGCTGCTTGTGGCTTTTTCTATCGTTGCCACTTACCAGGTGGCCTGCTTCAAACAACAGCTCCAAACCTGCTTCAGATAACGGCAATGGCAGTGTATCCCATGCATAAAAAACTGCAAGGGAGAGCACTTCAGAATAAGTCAGCACACTCAGAGCTTTCCTGCATGGACAACAACTGGGAAGGCCAGACCCATAAGTACTGATGGT
Organism: Strix uralensis; assembly: GCF_047716275.1. Taxonomy (NCBI): domain Eukaryota; kingdom Metazoa; phylum Chordata; class Aves; order Strigiformes; family Strigidae; genus Strix; species Strix uralensis. The sequence goes on along the minus strand of NC_133978.1, from coordinate 27,413,120 downwards.
TTCGGTGCACAGTACCTGTGATGCTGCCCAGACAGCGGAGCAGAGTCTGACCTTGACTTCTGACATCTCCCCTGAGAAGTCAGTGGAGCTCCTCTGGACCATGCATCAGGACAGCCTGGTCAGCTCAGCTTGCCATGCCATGGGGTGCATCCAGCTCTGGGGAGGAGCAAGCAGCAGAGGAGCAGCGAACAGTGGGTGCTACCCAGCAAACTAGCCATGAAATAGCTGCCCAAGTTACTGGGGTTTTGCCTCACTGGTATTTGTCTAAGTGAGGGTCCCCTGAAGCAGCTCATTAGGGGTTCATTTGGTCTCAGTAGCAGAGGCTGCACATTTGTCACCTCTGGATGCCCTCAAGGTGACAGTAGGACTAGAAACACATGTGCTTCACTGACTGCCTCTAGCTTCCCTCTCCTCCCCACAGACATTCATCCCCAGGGAATGTACTTTAGGGAGCACAGAGGTGGGACCCACAACTCCTCCTTCCCTCTCTACTGGTGAGCCTGGCTGCCTGGCAGAGAGGGCTCCTCTGCCTTCTTCTGCCTTTCCAGCAGGGATTTACCCACGCCCCTGTCCACTTTGTCCCCACTGATTTTATCCCTTTGTTCACACCACCAAGAGAGCCTTCCACGCCATAGGTAGCAAATACAAAAGAAATGCCACATCCTCACCGCATGTAAGGTGATCCCCACGTCCCAGCCCTGAGGGTTTGTCCAAAATCCCAGCTCACGGAGCCTCGCCATCAGGACAAAAATCTCAGCTGTGATTTTCTCTTCCCTGTAGACAAGTTTCTCATCCTCATTGATGCTTAAGGCAAGTTGGTTCCACCAGTGAGCCCCAGACTTGATTTGGGTAGCCTTGGCTGGTGACTGGAGTGCCTGGGACCATAGTGGCCTAGGGGCTGCCACACACCACCACACCAGCTAGCAGCATGGCCCGTGGGGCGGCCACCTCCACGTCACACTGCACCACCCTGGTGTTCAGCCTTGTGCCAGGAACAGTACGTCTCCTTCTAGTGAGGCGGTTGGAGGGGAGTGTCAGTGAAAGACAGGTGGCTGCTGTGGTTGAGACAGTTGTCAAGCACAAGTCATCCCCCTGCGCCGATGTCAAGTGCACAGCGAACCCACAGGTCTGTGGAGGGAGGTGGTGAAACCCTCAACTCTTCGCAGTGATCGCTCTGAGAGGGAGTAAAGTGCGGACACTTCTCTGGGCCCCACAATGGAGCTGAGAGAGCTCAGCATGTATCAGAAACCACTGCTCTCTCCTCTTGGTCCCCCCAGTCCTTTAGAGGCTGCAGATGCCCCTTTCCCATCCAGCAGCAACTAGTAGGAAAGAGCTTTTCTTATAATTAACCAGGTTGTGATAGCAGTGGGATTTGGGTCAGTGTGGCAGGTGCTGCATGTACAGCCACAAGCCATAACCATAGCCTTGGGAATTTGCAGTTTCCACAGCACCTTTCCTCTTCCTGCCCAGTCATGCCCCCTCCATCTTTCGGTCACGCCGCAGCAAGAGCTGTGGGACCGCGACCAGCTCTTGAAACAGATTCTGCCAAAACCTTTGGGTGTATGAAAGCCTCCACACTCACTGTTGTTGTTGTGCTGGCTTAGTGTAGGAGAATTGGATATATGGTCATTGAGGATAATTAGGTCAAACCAACCTCTACTCACCTGAACTTATCCAGATGATTCAAGTGAAGTCAGAGGAACAACTGTGGCTTTACCCATCACAACTGAGAGCAAAAATAGCTCAGACTTCACCAACCAAATGTTTGAATGACCAGAGATGGAGCCCTCCTGGGCCAGCATGAGACTCAGGATTTCAGGATTCATTATAAAATAAATGCTACCTTTGCTTTAGAGATGTGCTGTAGCCTTTGCAGCAGGAAACAAGGGACAGGAGACTGTAATCGTGCAGTAGCAGCACCTCCTGCGGGGACCATCCATGCCTCTCTTCTTCAAAACAGGTTGAAGTTACAGTAGACCAAATGAGGGTTACAGCTCCACAGTCAGCTTCAACTGCTCTGCAAGTCCCTGCAAGAACCTCTTGGAAAACACCATCCCTGAGCAGAGACACATCACTCCAGTGGGTGGTCACTGCATCATTTCTCCCTCCAAGATCCTGGACACAAGCAAGATAACACCAGACTCCATTGCCAGATGCTGTGGCCAAAACACTTGGCTGTGCTTCACAAGAGATAAAGACAGATGGGAATCATCTTAAAAACACCCCTGCAAGGGCTTGGAGAGACCTTGAAAACCCACTTGCAGTGTCTGCAGAAGCTTGGTCAGGTTGGATGGTACTGTAAGCTGGAAGAGTGCAAGATCAAGTGCCATAAGTTGAAATTAGACAATTTTAAACTAAAAATACCAAACAATACTGAAATGGGGAGTCTCTGCAGGATACTCTTTCTTCCTTTTCCTTAAACAAGGACTATGGCTTTCACTCAGAAGGCACTAAGCAGTATCCTTTCATCTGAGTATCGCAGAAGACTGGGACAGACATTCAGAGTAATCCCCATGACCTTGAAATCTGCTCATGTACAAAAGCAGGTTCCTTCCAGTCGGGATATGGGACAGAGTCCAACCTTCAGTCAAAGCTGGGGAATCGGACGTGAGGTTTAGAAAAAGATCAGTTTTGTGGTTTTGTACTTCATTTATATCTTGGGTTATTGCATATTTACATTGCTTCCCCCATTGGACCTCTTCCATACCTTTTCTTGGCCTCTTTCAGATTGATTCAGCTGATTCACAGCTCTGCCAGGATTTCTTTCAAATCTTAATCTTTCTGTGCAGTGATTCTCCCCCCATCCTCCTTTAAAATGGGGCTATGCCACTTGTTTTCAGCTCCAGCTGGGAGCTGCTCAGGGCTCACCCTGTGTCTGCACAGAACAGCATCGGCTGCTGTGGCACAAAGTATACGGAGGAATGAAGATGCGAGGCTTTGGCAAAATAGCCCTGGAAAGTCTGTGCTGCTTCTTTTGCTGAATTCTCTGCTGAGGGTTTGGCTCCATTTACGTTGGCTGCTGAAAGCTAAACCAGCCTGATGATGATGGAGCATTTTTGATGTCTAAAAAAAGCCCCCAACAAAACCAACCGTTTCTGTTTATAACTGACCTTCTCTGTTATACAGAAAAAGTCTGAGCAGCCAGTGCTCACCCGGCTCCAGCAGGTGAGAGGCATCACCACCTCCTGGAAGGATGCATTTAGCAACAGCTGAGGGGGAATGAGACACTCAGAAGATGCACAGAACAGGATTGCTGTATTCAGCCCAGTTAAATACACAAGCTGCAAATAAAACATCTTTTCACAGACCCGAGGAGTGGCAAAACTGGGTTGTCAGGTCTCCTGCTTACCCCAGACTTCTCATTTTTCCCTCTGTGAGAATCAGTTTCTCCTTGTATGGACCAGAAGGAGAAACCCTGACTGAACCCTGGGGCGCAGGACTCACTGCACATACACTGCCCAGCACAGGGGGACTCCCAGCTGCGACCTAGCCTCCCCAGGCTCCTCAAGAAGGATGGCAAGGTAACCCCAACATGGGAGAGAGCAGAGCTACTTTTAGTAGGTATTTGATGAAACGAGCAACTTTGTCCTGTTTGCATGGGGAATATGTAATACAGCTAATTACAGAAAACCTGTGCTGTGCTGGGGCATGTACTCATAGGAATCTGGGGCATGTACTTGTAGGAATCTGGGATGACCACACCTCCTGTGAAAGGATGGCAAAAGCATGGAACCAGGGGGGAACCAGATCTGCATTTGGAGGAACCTTGCAGGAAGATCTCTGAAACATCTACATGGGTCTTAGGTGCCCGTGTCCTGCTGAAAGGCACTGGGACCTAGCTTCAGAAACAGAGCTAAGACTGCAGTGCCAAGGGCCTGGCAGGGTCACAGGTGCCCTCAAAAGTACAAGGACCATAGTGTCGTACGCTGAGATGCTCACTCCTTTCCCTGCACCACTCTGCTACCCGACGCTGTTGGAGTTTACATTTCACAAGGTCAACCTCTGCAGCGTGTCCTCTACATTTTCAAAGTCTTTCCCTAACAGGTGGCTGTCTCCCTCCTCCCTGTACATGCTACAGCTTGAATCGGCCACTTTGATCAGGGGGAAAATATGCCAGGGGAAAAAGCCCTTGATGTAGCACCAGCAATGTGTTCGAATCAACCTAGTGCACAGCAGAGAACCAGGGCCTGAAACAGCAGACGGAAATGGATGAAATCCTGACCAGCAATCTTAAACAAAACCCTGCCTGAACCCTGGAGCTCAAAGAGTATTTTAGAGCTTTCATAGAAATACTTACATCTGTAGATGAGTTTGCACTGCCCATCAATAGACATAGGTCAGTGTCCCAGGCTGTTCTTGAGGCATCCCCCGGCTTGCATATGCTGACGGGAACTGCTCTCCCCGTACAAGTTCCCGGCTGGTTGTACAGATGAAAATAGCCCAGGTGATTTGTGGAAACATCTGAACATCCAAACTAGACAAACTAATCATTGCAGGCTTGCTGGCTGGAACAGTAACTGTGGAAGAAAGCTGGACACTGAGCAGTTCCCATGCATGGGAGCTTTGAATGCCATGATGCTCCATGAGTATGAGTGGTTTCCCTACAAACAGTGGTGGTTGCCTCCCTGGAGCATGATGTGGCAGCTGCCTACCTAGAGCATGGTGCAGTGGCAGCACTGGCCTGCTGGCTGCCAGTTCATCCTAACACACCCCAACAACCCATGCTTTAATCAAAATTGATAGAAATCCTGGTCATCACCTTGCCTGATCTACTGGTATGGGACAGCTCAAATGTTTGAGCCAGATGCGTTCACAAAGTCTTGGCTTTAATGGTGTTTTGTGAAGCAGGTTGGCTCCTCCACTGCAGCTCCAACTGCTGAGAAATCAATCATTACCAACAGTTAGCTGTTTGATGGTTAACAGCCTGAACCGAAGCCAAACTGGTTGTTAATTGGGCTAACAACTGATTTCAAGGGGTTGTTTTGCAGGGCCCAACACTCCCGGCAATTGACTTGGAGTTGTAACTAGCAGCCAAGCAGCAATTAACAGAGCCCAGGGAAATTCACAGGCCATTACCAAAGGGCCAGCTCCCAGCTGGGCATCTGCTTCTCACGGGAGATGGGGAGCACACCCACATCCCGGGGCCTGAGCAGGCAAGTACAGCCAGCACTCAAGGTCCCATTTCACATCTCAGCAGCCAAAATTTTCCTATCAATGTACAGCCTGGGTCTTGTCATCCTGCACTTCAGCTACTCCAGCAGCTTTTTTTTTTGGTTTTGGATGTTGTAATTGGAGTTTTTCTCATGTTTGCTATGAACTTCTACATGGACACCTTCCATCCCTCCTTCAAGTCCCTTCCCAGGACTCTGTTTTGCTGGGGTAGCAGCTAGACCTGTGGTTAGGTCTGTCTTGTCAGCTTATGCCACCTGCTACAGCTGACCATACAAAACAACACGACTCTGGGACAAGGGCTGCTATTTACTCTGTGAGCGGCTCATAAATGAGGAGACTGCAGCTACCAAGATGTGCTACTACAGCATAAAGAGTTGGCAAAATAATCACAGCAAGAGCAAGGCTGAATTGTTTCTTCTCCTTCTGCTATAAAAGTTTTAAGAGGAAAAAAATTTAAAATACTATTGGCCATACTGGCAGGAGAAACCAGCCAAGGAAGCAAAGACCCTATTTATAGTGCCATGATCATGGCTGAAAGGGGTTACTGCATGGCTGAACAGAGGACTTAAATGGGACCTGGGGCTCAGATCAGGCACCCACCGAACTGGGGAGGCTCTGGCAGCCCTCATCATCTTGTTTCCAGTCCACAACTATCAACAGCACAAGCTTAGCAAAGTGGTAATGGCTGGAGTGGTTCTTCCCAACACAGCCAAGTCTTCCCCAGACTCTGAGGTAGGATTTTGCAACCACAGATTATATCTTGGTCATCACATCTGTCCTGGAGGGACATTCTGGTGCTACAGCCACTATGAACATAGAAGAGATGTTACAAATCACATGAAGCCCAAGAGCATCCCCTCTGCTCCCAGTACAGCAAATCTACAGCGTGTTTCATTGCTAAGTGGCCTGGGCCATTAATCAGGTAATCTGGAGTAATAGCTGTAATCTTCAACCCATCTACACATGAGCCCTCTCTCATCCTCTAGCTGATATGGCACAGGGCCAGTGGGTGGACGAGCAGCTTTGCTAGAGCCCAGCACCAGTTTCATGCTGACTTTGACTTGGAAAGGCTGCAGGTTCCCATTAACTGAGTCCCAGATATCCCTCCAACCTCTCCCAAGAGCTCCTCTGGTGCAGCAAGCCACAGACACCACGTCTCCGCAGGCCCATGGGTTGTCAACACCAGAGGACACAGACTGCACATCCTCACTCCAAGAAGGTGGCAAACAGCAAACCTGGTCATCAAAGGTCTTCTGCAGCAAAGCCACAGCAGTCACCCTAAACTGCTTACCCCAGTCCTGGAGGGCAGCCCCCAGCCCCAAAGCAGAATGTGGCTGCAGCTCCCTGCGACCCCGCCCTGAAGGAGATTTCCAGGAGAAATGTTCGAGGTGGCCCCATTTCTAGGGGAGAGCTGTTACTGATGTAAGTGTGCATGGGGAGGGGGCAGAGATGCTGCAGATGGGAAGCGGGGTGGTAATGAGGAGCAGATGTGTAGGTGCTTGGAACATCCCAGGTGCTACAGAAGTGCTAAGTGTTATTACGGTGGCCAGGAAACCAGCTGTGAAAACCCACCATACTCCACATCCCCTTGCTCTGTGCCTTCTCCCCATTAGCCCCAGGAGAATGGAAGCCAACCCTGGAGGTGTCTTCAGCTGCAGCTGTGACAGGGACACCATGGTCAGAGGGGCTGTGAAGAAAGGAGAGGAACACAGAGAGACCAAGGCTCAAAAGGGGAGTTGGGTCTGGTCCACATGTGGCCAAGAAGACTTTGCTCCCTGTCACAGTGTGATGCAGTCCCCCAACACAGGCAATTCAGTAGCATTGTGGAAAGATGTTTCCCTACGTGAAACACCCTTTTGGTCCACCCTGCCCAAAGTTCATCTCATGAGCTCCTGGCCCTGGAGAGTCATTCCCTTGGGACGACACTGAGCTCATTTCTGCTCCACCCAGCGCTTCCCTCCAGGATGCTCCTGTAGCACTTGGGCCCACAGCCAGGACTTGCTGGCACCGAGCAGGGTGTGGGGCAGTGCTGAGCCCTCCCCGCTGGCAAGATGCAGCCCACCAGCAAGCCAGTTTGATTTGGAGTGACTGTGTGAGAGCAGAAATATGGGATCCCCCACTGAGACCCTGAGCATCCCCAGTTCTGGCTATAAACCCCCTTCCAAGGAGGGGTCTTTAGAGAGTGGGACTGAGATGATCCACAAGCCACGGCTGTCCCCCGCCCCCTCCCCGAGAGGAATTGCTCTCACACAAATGAAATGTGTGTAATTAATGGGCAGGGGGCTGGACAGGTCCGAGATGAAAGCGTTTCCTGGACTTGTCCTTCATTTGCATGGTATCAGAAGCTGTTCAGAAGGTGTGACTTTTCCCACAGGGAGCCCTCAGCTCGGTGGCACAATAAAGCCAGGACTTCTTACCCAGAATTAATTAAAGGAGGGGGAGGGGGATTGCAGGGAGATGTTTGAAAGCTGAGCCTGATGCAATAAACAAACAACCCAGTCCTCCCTCCTAAGCTGGGGCGTGCCCAAAGGGGCCCGGGTGAGCCCCAACCCTGCCACAGCATCGCACAGCCCACCCCTCTCAGTGGGCACCCTTCCCCGAGCAGACCTCACGGAAAAGTTGTAAAGTGAGAGAAAGGGTGGGAGTGGGGACAGCATGTGCCAAAAGGCTTGGAGCTTGGTGGATCAAGCCCTGGTGCAGCCCCTGCTCGGACAGCACGGACCCCTTTTCTTGCCACTTCAATTTAGTCCTGCCCATTTACTGTTTCTCTGCCATAACCACATTTAACCTGAAAACAGCTCTTCTCCCTGCCTGGTGTTGCCCTGGTGTGTTCACCCCACCCAACATTTACTTCTTATCCCGCGTGTGCTGGCTGGACTAGCCAGGCTTCCTGCGCTTGTCTTATGAGGCAGACTCTCCCAAATGTCGCTCAGCTCCAGCCTTGTTGCTGTGTCCAGATGGCACTGCGTGGCAAAGTCCTGTATGGGCAGGGACACACATGCACCACTGCCTGGAGCTCAGGACAGGGAATCATCCCTGCACCAACAGCCGGAGCAGTACAGTTCCTCTCCTGCTTCATCTGCCACCTCCCTCCGGCCACCCGGTGGCAGTGAGGGAGGGGACTGCAGGGTGACACTGGGAGCAGTGGTGCTAGGGACAGGCACATCCCTTTCACAAGGACTTTGCTACCTTGGAGCAAGGGTTTCTGCCAAGATGCCCATGCTCACAGCATGAGTTGATGGAAGCAAACACCCACCTCCAAAGCCTCCTGCCTCCAGCGCTCTCCTGGGTCCAGCCCCAGCTCAGTGTCCCACAGTCCCCAGGGCCTTTGGGTGGCTGTGATTCTCAAGCTTGGTCCATACACCTGATGATGATGAAAGAGAAGGGAAAAGTCCCAGATTCTTGGGCCCTGCACGTTCAACCAGCAGCCAGGGTTTCTGCATCCCTGGAGAAACAGCAAGTACCACCAGGGACTGTCCCCACCTCCACGCATGGGTGGTGGGAGCTACCAGCCCTGGAGAACCACACACCCAGGACCCTGCAGGGCCCAGTCATCGGGAAGAGTGTGAGCTGCTCCAGCCATGCCAGGGACTAAGTGGTATCAGTGCAGAGAGAGGGTATGAGGAACCATTAATTAATTCACTTACTCATTAACTAACTAGTGGGCTAAAGTGGGCTCTTTAATCTTCCAATCAAAGGCTAAACATTTGCTGGCTGGAAGCTGAAGTTGGACAGATTCAAGCAATAAACAAAGACCCAGGTTGCAGTGCTCCTAGGCAACATGGCCACCCAAAAATCATTTCATGAAAAGGGGCTAACTAACGACAGACAAAGCGAGCTGGGAAAGCAGAGGGTCCCTTCCCAGAAGGCAGGCCTGGGTGCTTTTCGCAAAGGCAGGCTGCAGCAGAGCAGATGGCAGGAGTTGCGGGTGGTGTGTGGTACAGAACTGTGCAAGGACACAGGGGTGTCCCTCACCGGCTCAAGCCCCCAGGGTGCTGGATGCCCCCTGCCCCAGCCCTCAGCTGCAGCCCAGGATGGCAGGGATGGGGGAACAGCCTGACTGGATGCTGAGCACCCGTGGCATGCCCTTCCCTGCCATCACTGTCCCTGGGGGACAGATAGCAAGGGAAGAGACTTCTGCTGACCTGCATGGAGCCGGTCCTGCCCCCCAGCTACCCTTACCCGGAGCAGCAACCTGGCACCAATTCACCTAGGTTCACAAAGCCATTAGGAAAAGCAATTAGACAAATTAATGAAAGAAAAGCACCCATTAAGGACTATCAAACACCATCTCTGCCTGGGGAAAGGCCAGAAGCCATTCACTTCTAGTTCCTGTAGTCTGGAAAACACAACATGGGCTTGCCCTGGCGCTGTCTGCTCCAGGCTTCTGCAGTCCTTGAGTCCCTCTTGGGACAGCCAGGCAAACACTGTCCATGCCATCCTGCAGCCCAACCATCACCCATGACCTCCGTGATGCAGCAGCAACACTCAGACATATAGTGTGGCCGAGCACTCAGCCCCTGGGTTTCCCTCCTTGAAATCAGTGATGTATATTGACAGCTCAGCCTGGCCCACTGCATCAGCCAAGGGATGACTTATCCTCACACCCCACAGACAAGGGACACCCTGAGCACTAAGCAGTGTCACAGGCACCCCATGAGGATGGCAGCACCAGCAGGGCTGACACCAGCAATGGCAAGACTCTCACCTTGCAAGGCTGCTCCATTTCTGCAATTTTTTTTTTTTTACACCTATTTAACAATTTAATTCCAGCATCTTTCTATATCTGAGACCACTCCATATCTGAATGCTCCCATCAGCTCCTGTGAGCAAGACCCAGCACCTCAGCAGGGTTGAGTATCCACCAAAGGAGGGGACCTGACAGCCCGTTTTGCAGACACCAAGCTCATCCAGACCAGAGGAACAAATACTCTCTTTTCTGTCTTGGAAAGCCTCATCCCATGCTTAAAAACAGTGGTCAAGGCTCTATTGTGCTATGTCCCCATTCAGCCTGCAATGGGCCTGCCCCCACAGGGTAAGGAGATGGCATCTGCCCATTAAACCTACAATTTGCTGCAAGGAAAACCACGATTTCCACAAGACTCATCTAGGTCCAAGATCTTGGGGCCTCCTCCCACTTCCCATGTCTGTTCCCTTGGGAAGTGTCTCATGCCAAGTGGCAGCCTCAGCCCCATCCTGCACCTCGACATCTTGCTCTGCCCCTTCCAACCTGCCTCTCCAGCCCCAGCCCCTCCCTGGAAAGCATCAGGCTCAGTTAGACTAATACAAATTTTTAATGCACATATTAAATAAATATTTCAATCATTTCATATTCAATTTGTACACAACCAAAACAAAACAAAAATCCTCAAGGAAACAGAAAAAACAAACAATCAAAAAAGATTGGATGAAAAGTCACCCCTGGTTCTGGCTCCTATCCAGTGTCTTTGTTTGCCCTCCCCGTGAAGAATAATTGCTTTAACCCTTTGGAGAGAGTTGCAGTCCCAGAGCAGCATGTGCAGAGCGGGGCTGGCTGGGGATGTTCACTCAAGAGATTTAATGTTTCCTTCGGGTTTCTTTTTCTAAATAGAAAATTGGGCTTCTGTCAACACTGAAATTTTGAAAGAAAACCTCTCCTTTCCTAGGAGGGCAAGGACAGTGGTATTTCTCATCAAAGAGCAAACCTGGAAGAGACAGTTGACAATGGAAGTGCCAACCACAATCTGAATATTATGACAAAACCAGCCCAAAATGGCTCCACAGTAATTTGTAAACTTTTTTAATTTCATGGATGAAAACTTCCATCTGATAAAAAAATAGACAGAAAAAAATATCATTTTTTGGTGAGTTCACATTTTCCACATGGAAAAAAAAAAAATACCAGTTACCAGCCCGCTCCATGGCAGCCATCGCCCACTGCCTCACCTTAGTAGTTTAAAACAAACCAAATGCCAAAGATGCTCTCATGGGTAAGAGGTACCAAGTCAGTTCAGGACTTTCTCTGGGGCATCCATCACCCCCGTCCCCTCCTGAGAAAAAATAAGTTGGGCATTGTGAAGCCAGCAGCATTTTCATAAGGATGCAAGCGGCTTCCAGCAACCCCTCACTCAGCCGAAGAAATAGGTGCATCTGAGGAAGAAAAGCATCCAGCGGTCCTCACCCCGGGCATTGCAACCAGCCCCCACAGGCAGCGCCCACACTCACCCAGGCTGCAAAACCACCTTGGAAGGCCTCCAACCACCTCTGAAATAAATCCCCTCCTCCCCTTAATTTTGTTCCAACCTCTCCATCTTCTCCGGTAAGCATTAATTCAGTTCATTTAAGTAGCACATCGTTCCCAGATTCGGATTTCCTTTTTTTTTTTTTTTTTTTGCTTGTTTGTTTTAAACAGTGATTTTTTTTTCCTCCTTTCCCCCTAGAGCTACAAAAAAAAAAAATACAAAATAATGCATGACCCCAAACAAACTAGAACATTTCTAAGTGAAGGGCTCTTCCCCCTTCACCAGTCTTTGAACGTTTCATTTCTTTTAAAGTTGGAGTACAAAAATAGAGCCTCTCTCTTCTTTTTTTCTCTTTTTGTTTCTTTTTTGTAAAAACCAAACCAACCCCCCAAAATTATCAACATCTAGAGCAGGTAACTTTTTTTTTAACCTCCCTCCCTTTTTTTTTTTTTTTTTTTTTTTTGCTTAATACCCATATGGGGAAGTCTCTACATATAGTCCACCAAACTCAGAGGAGAGTCCTCCAGGAGAGGTGCAGGCAGGGTGGGCAGAGGTAGGCCCATCAAGGGCCCACCCTGGAGCTGGAGTTTCTAGTCCTTTTACTTCTCCGGTTGAAGGGGTAGTTGAGGAACTCAAAGCGTCTGTGGGGCTCAGTGGTCTGATGTCCCTTGGGAAGCCTCTTCATGAAATGTACCTCCCGTTGGTGCTGCCGGGTCTTGGAACCCTTGCGCGGGCGGCCCTTGCGGGTGAAGGCCATGTACCAGCCCTCGTACTTGGCGTTCTGCAGCGCTGTGTAGTTGTTCTCCAGGACGATCTCCGTGAAGACACAGTCCTTGCCTTTGCCATTGCTCTGAGGAGGGGACAGAGTGGGAGATTTTAAGCAACGGGCGCTCAGTCAGAGGGCGGCCTCTCACTACCCCAAGCTGGGCTGGCTAGTGTGGCAGCAGGGTTGCAGTGCTTGTGGGCAGCCAAGGGCTCACTTTTGCCACTTCTCCTACAGGTCAGAATGGTCAAAAATCTGCTTTTCCTCAGAAAGTTGCAGAGAGCAGGCACTGTGGCATGGGCAAACACTGCTCACTGCAGCTCGTGTCCTCAGTGTGATGCCAGCACCAGGCTGCAAGCCCCAATGCAGCTTGTCCCAGCATTTCCACCACACCCATAAGGGGATTTTTGCCCGCTCCTATCCTGCCCCCATCCATGCCAGGGGCTGGATTCCCTCACTGGCATGACCATAAGCAAACTCCATCTCAGTGGCAATTCACCCATCCATCCTATCCCCCCTGAGGTCTTTAATATAAGGAGGGCCATCAAGGTGCAGGAGAGGCGATGGGGGGGGGGTCCATGGGGATGATGCCCACAGATACAGGTGGCAGGGAGCACAGGGGTAGCAGGAGGCTGACCTCCTCCCCATTATAGGCAGCAGCGGGACCAAGGAGGGGACACCCACATCAGCCAGCCCCAGGGAAGGAGCCACCATGGAAAACCCTCCCAGACAATCGCTGTTGCAGTGGGATTTTGCACATCCAGCCCCCTCCACCCCCGGGGAGGGAGCATTGAGGCTTGGAGGGAGCAACCGTGACTAACTGGCACACAGCGGGGCCTGGCCTTGGGGCCAGCCCCATGGAGCATCTTAACATTCCTGGCACTTGTACCATGTAATCGGGGAGAATAGCCCAGCAATTTGCCTATTTGTTTGGGGAGATACAATTTGCCCCACAAGGCACCCGCCCGCCTCCCTTGCTCCCCGCCTTCCTTCCCGCTGCCCGAGGCCACAGGATGGCTCATCCTCCTGCCCTCCAAAGGGGTGCCCTGGCTGAACGCCTGGGACCCCCATCCCACCTCCCCATCCCCATGGGTGGGCTCTGTATCGGGTAAGAGCTCCTCTCCCAGCAAGCCCCACTCAGCACCCACAGCGCATCCCTGGCTCTCCCATGCTCTTGACCCCAGCGTCCTACCTTGCCAATCAGCTTCCCCTTCTTGTTCATGCAGATGTAGAAACCTGTGGCTGCCCCCTTGATGCGCACACGGCTCCCGAAGGTGTCTGTCTCCACAATGAGCTTGGCTGGAGAGAGCAACGGGAGGAAATAGAGAGGGAGGTCAGAGGGGCTCTGGGATGGGCCAGACACAGGGATGGAGACTTGAGCAATGCCTGACACTGGGCACTGTGGGCACACACTGGGGAGGCAGGCGGCTGGGCCAGAGAGAGCCCTAAAATCAAGGCACAAGATTGGCTACCCTGCCACTGTGTCTCTGCGTGACCTTGGTCACATCCTTTTGCAACCCTGAGTTGTGCTGGAGGGGGAGCAGCTCTGCCTTTCCCAGCTCCATGGGACTCAGTGGTTCAGGTGCCACAGAGATGTCCCAGTAAGGAGGCAGGGCAGTGAGCAGGGCATGCACTGGCCGGTGGAGAACATGCCAGCTGCCCTACAAGCCGAGGCAGATCTGGGTGAGCCTGCAGGAAGAAACCAGGCAGGGAGCAGGCAGGCACCCTCTGGAAGTACAGGGCATGCTGCCAGCTGTCCCCAGCCCAGGGGACACTGGTCCATATCTCTCTTCCGGGCCAGGGCTGCAGGAGGAGCGGTGACTTTGCAGCTGGCAGGGGAGGCGTGAAGGGTATGGCCATCCTTTTAATGCCTTTCACCTTTGCACGAGTCGAGAGGGCGTATTGATTTGGTCTCAGTTTTTTAATGGAGGCATCGATCGACTTCCAAAGGAGCTATGCAAATCGCCAGGTCGATGGGCCGCCTATAAATAGACCTGTCACCTTCCTCCCTTGCCTCCGCCTTGGGAACCCAAGCCCCAAAGCCCATCCATCCCCAGAGAAGGGGGAGGATGGGGACAGGACATCCTTCTCCCTGGCCCTGCAGTTGCTGTCCCCAGAGCCAGCTCCCCTCCCCAGGCCAAGACCCATCAGGGATGGTGGCTACCTGTTGACACCTCAAAAAGGCTGTGCCAAGAACCAAAGATTTCCCCATGACACCGAATAGCAGCTGGGACTGTCTCATCTCACCACCATCACCTCTTGCCCAGCATCAGCCCCTGTGCCATAAGCACAATTTGGTAAGGTAAATTAGAGCGCAGCTCACAGAGCTTCCAAGTCTATAGCCTTGTTATGGGACTAAGCCCACCGATGCTTTACTTCTCTCTGATCTCTGCACAAGAGCTACTCGGTTCCTCAGGAGCGTCATGCACCCCAGCTTGCACATCTCTACCCCAGGATGTTCAGCCACTGGCAAGCCCCAGCGAGGGCAGCAATGCGGTTCTGGAGCAGGTGGCTTTGCAGGAGGATGCTTTGAATGGCAGAAGGAGGCTGTGGGCACACGCACAAAGTGAAGTGAGCCTAAATCACACTCTGGGCTGGGAGAAAACTGCTGCTTCTCTGTCTCTGCGATGCCCTGATCCAGCATCCCTCGCATGACAGGCACTACTAAGGTAAATGGCACCAAGGGTGGTAACAGCGAGTAGGCAGTGCGGGCAGCGGCTGAGTTGAACAATGGAAGGGGCATCCTAAAATTTGCTGGGGCTGACTGATTCAGTACTGCCGGGCAAGCCAGGCTTGATGCATGTGCAGGCACCCTCTCCTTGCACTCCCTCCTGACAACATCACCCTGCAGCATCTCTCATCCCCAAACTGCCCTGTGCCCACAGCCCCCTGTGATGGATGCACTCGACCCCCCGACCCCCACCTTAACCAAACTAGCAGTAGTTTGCTACAGGCTCCAAAGTAGTCTGACCGGACTCAGAGCTGAGAAATTTGGGAAGAGCCAACTCCAGGGTGTGCCACACCGGCACCAATGCCCAGAGCCTGGCACCCACGCAGCGTCCCCAAACCCAACCCACGGGAGCCACAGCACTCTGCAAATGAAGCGCTGAGACAGTGACCCCCTAGTTATCTATATTGGGGAAAGGGGGGGGGAAATTGATCTCAGAGGCAGTAAAAGGTTTGAGGAGAATTGATTTTTTCTCTGTGAGAGATAGAAAGATCGGAGAGGGAGGGAGGGACAGAGGAGGGAGGGAGGGAGGGAGGCCTCGGCCCCAGAGAGCACAAAACCCCACTTTAAAGATGCACATCACTTCTCTTGCAGCCTTTTTTTTTTTTTCTTCCAGAGGGCAGCTGTGATTTACAGCTGCCGGCCGGGTTTGTCACCCCGCACGAGCCCAGCGAGAGCGCTGCTCCAGCCATGGAGGATGACTACCACCTGTCCCTGGGGACCTGCACACCTGCACGTGACCCGTGCACCCCGCAAACTCCAGCCCCAACCAGTGGAAAACCCTGGGTACAGATGAAACCAGCAAGTCAGCAGGGAGCTGTGCCAGCATCCCCGGCCACTCGCAGGGTTTAGTCCAGGCTGCAGCCAGTGGCAGTTTGGTCGGTGGCAGGCACAGCCCAGAAGGGACGAGCCAGGCTGCACCGGCCACCCGCCTTCCCTTAGAATTAAAAAAAGTCAATCAAATATTGACAATTAAGACAGATAACTGAAAACGCCAGACTCAATGTTAAGTCGGCTGTAAAAATGTCAGCGTGGGGAAAGGGGTCATCTGCAAAAATAAATCAACCCCTTTTACACGCCCACCCCCAAAAATGAGATAAAAAAAGCGCAGAAGGGCAGGCTCGGGGAAGGAGGCTCTTTGCTGCAAAAGTGGATTTCTAAATAACATTTTGGGGGAGCCTTTTTTTTTTCCCCTTTTTTGAGGGGGGGGGGGGGAGCTTAACATTTTCAACTCTATTCTTTCACTTAAGTGACAGATTTATCCCAGTAAAATTATGTTTCATGCTCAAACTTTGAAGGGAAAGTGGCTACGTAAATGCTGAAAAAATGCAGCGAGACACACTTGATCCCCCAACTGGACTGCGAAGAGGAGAAAGTATTCAGGAAATGTTAAAAAAGGTGAAAGTAAGAAGCGTTTTAATAGTTCTTCCAGACATGGGGGCCTCCCTAGAGATTCATATAGAACAATCCTGAACCTCTATTTTAACATTTACAGACTTGCAACTCTTTTAAAACTTTACATCTGAAAAACTGCTTGTTCTCTTTCTGGTTTAGATCAGTCTTCATTTTCCTCCTTAGCTCTTCAAATGCTTAACCTTTTTTTATTACGTTTTAATAGAGTTTTTCAAGCCACCACGAGTCCCCTCCTTCTGGCCTTATTTAAACCTGGTCGTTATTTAAATATGCACTAACTGCCTTTTAAATCCAGGCATTATAGGTCTAAAACAAGACAGGTTTTTTTGCTTGGGAAATTAGCTAATGCCCTTTCAAGCCGGAGCTGCTTTAGGATGGGAATAGTTCATCTGGAAGATTAATGCTGCATGTATGGGATACCATATATACGGAATCTGTGCTTTGCTTGAATTGCTAAAGTCCAGCATGAAATTTTCAGTCAAAGCAAAAGGAATGAAAAAAAAAAAGGGGGGGAAGAAAGAAAAGTGTTTCTACTAATCTCCCCAAGCAAGAAAGGGAAATTTCATCTAATACCAAAGAAAAACACTTGTGATTCCTACCTACAACACACACAAATACAGGCACTTCCCCGATCTGGGTGCAGGATCAGGCCTTGCAGCGTCAGGGCTCACTGGCCCCGCTGACCCCTGAGCGGTGTTTGACTGCCCCGATGTGTCATTAGCGCAGGCGATCAAAGTATTTCGGCTTTGGGTGTCCCCAGCAGAGGGATCGTGCCCCAGGGCGGGGGCAGAGGTTTTGAGGAGGGGGTGCCAGGGCAATGGCAGAGGGGCTGCGGTGTAGTGCAGGCTCTCATGCATGCTGAGTCCCCCTGCTTTGTCTCCGGAGACACAGCAGCATCTTTGCCCGTGGCCAACTGTCTCGCTGACCCTCCGCTCGGGATTTGTTTTGAAAAGGGAGGGACGGGGAGTACATGGGGAAAATGCCACTTCAGACAGTTCTAGTTTAGGCAAGGTTTGTAAAGCAGCCGTTCCCCCTTCACCCCTCCCCCCGCCACCTTTTCTTTTCCAACTTTCTATTTCTTTTCCAACTTTCTATTTCTTTTCCAAAAGGAAGTCTCAGAGATTCCCAGCCCTGCAAAGAGCTGGGCTGAAATGACCGCTGCTGCTCAGCACACCACAGTCCCGAGTCCTCCGAGTCAGGTGCAAACCAAGAATGAAAAAGAAAGGAGCAGAGCCCATCCTGCAAACACCGGTCCCCTCCCTCGGCACGGGGAACCTGCCCTCACCTTGAATCACACAGCCGCTGATCGCTGACCCCTATGTTCTCCCTTTACAAGCCCCCGCAAGCCGAACGATTTTAATGATTTCTGGCTAACAAACAGGACGGAAATCATCAATCGCTGTGCTGGGCTGCAAACACCTCCCTGGCTCCCCCCCACCCGCCCCCATCGCACGTCCTTACCGTGCACATCCCCATCCTCTGCCATCGCATTGATTTTCTTGTTGTCCAAGATCTGCACATGTTTCCCGCTGGTCCGGCTGTACAGCTGGTAGGTACGGACGAGCCGTCGGCTGAGCTGATCCGTCACCAGGCTCTGCTCCCTCACATGCTGTGTAAAATTAGGTGGGGACTGAACAGTTACCTTTAGGAAATTAAAAAATATACGACACACCATTATAATCTCTACTCCTCAGCGGCGCAAATGGGCTGAGCCGAAATCGCTGGCCTCCAGCCGGGCTTTACAGGGAGGCACAGAGCCGGGACCGCAGTGGTACCTCCTGCACCAGCAAAGCCCCCCCGGGAGAAGGAGCATTAAGCTCTGGGACGCAGTGACCAGAGCCCTTTACAGAGCTGTGCCTGCTCCAGACATGCCCTAAGCAGAGGGGTGCAGGTGACTCGGGAGCACAACAGGGCTCGGTGACCCCAGAGGCCTCCCTGGGACTTGGTGGGTCTCAGCTGGCACTGGGCTACCCGAGATGAGCATCAAGGCTGGGAGCAGGAGGGAGTCTGGGGGGGTGTGCAGGATGGCACTGGGCTGCACCCCCCCAAGGGGCTGACACATTCGTCCCACACCTTTCTTGCCTCTGCAGAAACATACTGCTGCTCCGGCCACCCCGGACATGTACCCCAACCACTGCCCCATCAGTTTCCACAGCTGCCTTTCTGCTGAGTCCCAGGCTCTTTATTTGTTCCCAAACACTCCTCTTTTTGAGCTCTTTAAATACAAATTCCCCAAAGAAGGTAGAGTTATGAGGTATAAGAATTATAAGAAAACTGTGCCTCAGCCCAGGTATTTTGCGGCATAATAACCCAAGGATACTAACGTGCTACCCGTGCAAACGCATCCCTCATCCGCAGCCAGCTGTTCAGTGCCAGCAGCGGGGTTGTCCCCAGCCCCGGCACCAAACCCGTTAGCCCCAAAGCCGCAGCTGAGCCCATCCTTGCCAGACCCGACGCTGCTGCTCCTGGGTTTTAAATGATTTTCATGAGCAGTCAAACCTGCTCCCCCCTCAGCCTCGGCTCACGAGCTTGCACAGAAGTCTTTTTCCCCCCTCGTCTCAAATCCCTCTTTTAAGTCTGGAAAGTTTCGCTGCTCCCTGACATTTATAAAGATGTATTCTGAGCAAATGTTAGGAGATAGCTCCTTTCAACATCAGAAGGCTGGGACTACCCCCCGCCACCCCCACGTCAAATGGGAAGATTTCCTCCCATCTTAAACAACAACAACAGAAAAACCCAATAAAAGCAAAAGCCGCTGCTCTCCCAAAGCTGGCTTTATAGAGATATCTCCCCTTGACAATGTCATCTCTCTCCCTCTGCTTCTGCCTGTGCATGTGTGTTTCCTATAGACGGGTTTTGGATAATGCAGCAGGATTCTCTCCCCAGCTCTGATGAGGGTACCATGTGGAGGAGAGGTCATTAGCCATGCTGCTATTTGGTCTCCATCTCATACTCCAAAATATTACAGCTATGCTTTTATACAACTGCACACTCCCAGCACTCCTTTCCCTTTGCTTTTCAGCTGGAAACTAGATTTTTTTTTTTTTCCCAAGGTTCCAGGAAAATAAGTTAAAAAAAAAAAAAAGAAAAAAAGAAGTAGCTTAAAGGGCATTTTAAACAAAGCTTCTGCACCTGTGATCTCAGGGGGAAGGGGGGCTTCACCCCAGTTTGAAGGTGCAGGGCTCCCAGCGACGCGTGCCTGCTGGTATGCGGGTGTTGTACAAGCTTTGCCCAGGCTGTTTAATCTATCCATGACACTTCTGTCTCTGGCGATACAAACCAGCGATGCTGAAGTCTGACAATTTTAAGCTGAATCAAAACCTGCGCTTTTTAGTAAGGTTTGAGGTGGGGGAGAGGTTTCTCCTTTTAATTCCTGTTTACTTTTTGGATGAAGCAACGTAATCAAAAAAAAAACCCGGACAAGAGGAACGGGGGTATCCGCAGTGCCATTTAGAGGTGGGGGAACGGGACCTAAAGCTACTTAAACACAATCCTGCGCAATTCCTTGAAACCCCGTGTACTCCCCGCCTCGCAGCCCGAGTCTTCCGCACCTTATTTTGCAGCCCGGGGGGGGTCCTCCCTCGGCCGCAGCTTTTTACAGCCGGGCGACTTTTGTCTCCTGGGTTTTAAACTGTTTCTCCTCCCTCCCTCCTTCCCGAGCCCGGGGCGCTCGGCAGCGGCTGCGGGGCACCCCCCCATCCCCGAGGGGCGAACAAAGCCGGGTGGCCAAGCGGGCACTTACCTGGGCTTGCAGGCAGAGGACGAACAAGTGCATTAACCTGGGAGGGGGGAGAGAGAAAGCAGGAGAGAGGTGTGAACCGGGGCGGGGGGGTGGCTGCGGGCGCGGGGCGGGGGGGCTGGGGCTGCCGGTACTCACACGTAGCTGAAGAGCGAGGAGCAGGGGTCCATCGCGGCGCCGGTGCGGGGCCGGGAGCCCGGGACCCGGCGGCGGCGAGGGGGGAGCGCCCGGGGAGGGGGGGGGCGCGGCGCGGCGCTGCCTTCGGCTCCTCTCCTCCTCTCGCCCTGCCGACGCGTCCTCGCCCCGAGGAAAGGAGGGCACAAGCGGCTACAGAGGGGAAAGGCCCCCGCCGGCCCGCCCGCCCGCCCGCCCAGCCCCCGGGGCGCACGGCCGGCGGCCCCCCGCCGCGGGGCACCCCCCGCCCCGCTCCGCGGCCCCGCTGCTGCCCCGGGAGGCGGCGAGGCCGGCCCGCAGCCCCGACAGCGGGGGCGGGCGCGGGGAGCGGGGGGGTGGTGGCCGCCGCCGCCCCCCGGGGAAGCCCGGCCGGACCGCAGCCCCCCGCGCCCCTCCCCAGCCCGGGGGTACCTGCCGAGGCGGAGGGGGGCGGCGGCGGGCCAGGTGTCGCCGAGCTCGGGACTGGCACTAAGGACCGGGCTCCGCGGCCAGCCGCCAGCGGGACGCCTTCCCCGCCCCGTGCCTCAGTTTCCCCATCTGTAAAAGGGGGTTTAAGGGCTGGGAGGAAGGGGAGGGGGGCGTCGGGGCCGCGGTTCCCCCGCTGGGGGCTCGCCGCTCCGCGGGCGCGTTGTGGATTGGGAGCGGGCGGGCGAGCCCTCCCGGGACGTGCCAGACATTAAAAGGATTACCGGGGGGATGGAGGGGGCCGGAGTTTCGAGAAGGAGCGAGGCTGAGCAAATACCGCAGCCGGGCTGGGGAGGCAGCGGCGGGGACACCCCCCGCCCCCCCTCCTCGAGCATCCCCGCCGGGCGCTTACCTGGTGGGGCGGGCGGGCGCCCTCAGGGCCGGCGGTGCGGGGCCATGGGGCCGGGCGGCGGCAGCGGGACGGGGCTCAGCCCCGCAGCCCGGGCAGGGCCGCCGAGGGCTGCATTGTTCCGGCGAGCCCCGGCGTTCCCGGCCCCGCCACCTGTTGCGTACCGGGGCGGGGGCTGCGGCGGGCGGGCGGCCCCCGGGGCCGGTACCTGGCCGGGGCCGGGGCCGGCGCCGCCTGCTCGGCGCTGAGTGACAGCTGCTAATTTGCCGTCCGTGCCCCGCTGCCGGTCCCCGCGCTCCCCGCGCCCTCCTTTATCTTATCAGAGCCCATAATTACAATTGCTATTTTGTTTCCTCGAATCAGCAATCAGCGCTATCTGCCGCCGCTGGAGAGGCAGCTCCTGTCAGCCGGCCTCTGAGTGACAGAGCGGCGGGCCGCACCGCCGCACCCGCACACACCCTGCACCCGCACACAGCCCCGCACACGCCTGGGCAGCCCCCCTGCACACACGCGTGTGCGATCGCAGCCCACACACCCGCGCCCGTGCATGCCCTTGCGCTCCCGCACGGCTTGCACACGCGTGCGGCCTTCCTCACGCAGCCCCCCTCCTTCCCACTCATGCCCCGCACACGCAACCCTGTACACACACACGCCGCGCACCCCCCAGCACAGACACACACAGCCCTTTGCGCGCTCCTCCTGGCTTGCACCTACCTCAAAAATACACCCTCGTGCCTCACACACAGCAGCTGCAGTCCCGGGACTTTTCTCTCTCTGACACACACACACTGACATCCAGCTCACGCATTTTCCCCCTTGCTCAGACACCCAGCAACCCCGGACACACGTGCCCCCCACTCCTCTTCCTATCGCACACTCAGTGTTTCACCCCAAAACGCTGCCTACAGTCACTGCCAGGGATGGATCTCCGAGGGGTGGCAGGGGTCTCACCTCGTCTTGCCCGGCATCGTCACTGCCGGGGGGTGCTGCAGGCGGGCAGGGGAGCCTGGACACTGCCCCGTCCCCGGCCTGGCCCCACAGGGATCAAGGAGAATATCTGCCCCTGCATTGGCATCATCACACCTAGCACAGCACAGGGCAGGCAACTGCCTTGTCCTGGCCAAAATTTCCCACAAAAATCAGCCCCTTGTACATTCTCCTTCCCTTCTTCTTGGTGCAAAAGGCCAGAAGGATGTTTTGGATGGATTTTCCTAATGTAGAAAGAAGTCTTGGGTCAAGCTTGTGTTTAACTGTAAGACTTTAGGAGCACCACAGGAACAGGCAGGATGGGTACTGAGGGTGCTCGGCTGGAGCAGGAGTGGGTTTCCACAGGCAGCACACACTCACACGCTCAGCTCATCGGTACAGCACAGTCTTGGGAGATAAACCCTCTGTGTGGAGCTCAGCGAACAGCTGATGTGCCACGGCACGGGTGAGGCAGCTCCCCGTATCCACCTCTCTGGGTTGCCTAAGGAAAAGAAGGCAAAACCAGAGCATGCCGAGCTCGATATTCCCAATGCTCTAAGTTCAGACCACTTTTCTATCTATAAAAAATTAAAGGGATTTAGGCCCTGTTTCCCAGATGCTGCTCTTGCTCATCAGCAGCCACCCCTGCTTTACCTCTGGGTCGGGCTGCACATCACCCCGCACACCGTGTTCAACAGCACCATGTCCAGAACAGCCTGGGCTGCCTTAAACTGGGAGATTTATGGTGTCCCGTACAGGGTCAGAGGCAGCCGCGAGCCGACAGCCCCTCGTGCCCCCTGCCCTCGGCAAACAGGCTCAAGTGCCAGTCATGGCTGTAAAATCAAGCCGGTGCGGGATCACCCAGGGATGGCCACACTTCGCCTGACAGCAGATGACAGACGATGCTCCTGCCAGCCATCCTCGAGCTCGCAGCCCAAGCCTCCACAGCCCCCGTCTTACCCCACCTTTGGGCAGCAGAGAGATACGAGCGGGTTGGTGACAGCAGCTGGGGACAGGCAACATAACGGCTGCCGGGCTCGTCCCACCTCTGCTGCTGCCTCAGCTCCTGGCCATGATCGGCTCCTTGCAGGGAAGTCAGGTGCCTGCACAGAGACATTTGCATCCTTTCTTGGTGCTTCCCAGCCCACCACGGGGTCACCCATGTTCACATCAAGAATGACACCCTCCACCCCCCCGCATTTGTTTTTTAATTAAAAAACAAACCTTTTTGGAAAGCCTCTCTCCTGTTCAAGGCGGCACAAGGGAAATCAGCCTGCCTGTCAGCTCCTTTGCAGGCCATCTGAGCTAAGCCCCCTGGTCCACGGAGTGAGGGTCCCCTCCATCCCTAGGCACTGAGGCTAAATGACTTGTCTGGCTCTCCTGCAGAGCAGAGAAACCCCAGCCTGGCACTCCTGAGACCAGCTGGGCCTCAGGACAAGCTGCTATTGAGTTGGTGGAAGAAATCCCTTCCCAGCAGAAAGACTTGGGGACCTGCTGTGTCCCCAGCACTCCAAGCAGCCATGAGGCTGCAATCCCTGGAGGAGACTACCAGCATGGTCCCATCAGGTCCTGTCCTGATGCCCCACTGCTCCAATGCCCTGATCTGCAGAACTGGGACCATGTTAAGGCTGGACAGGCAGAGGAGTGTGCTTCCCTCAGACAGTAGCTCATGTATTTTATGTTCTTTGGGGATGTTAAATGCTGCAGATGAAGCATCAAACACCAGAGATGTGAACTGCATCCCTCTCACCCCTTTTCCCACAAAGTTGAGGGTGCCCAGGTGCAGCCGCAGGGCTGCAACACCAAGAAGCAGGAGCTGAGAGAGGAACCAGGACACAGATGGCTGGCCCAGCCTGACTGGGATCCAGGCTTGCTCCCAGACCTTCCCCACCTCTGTCTCCCCTTTGCACCCCACATAGAGCCTCCTGACAGCCAGGAACAGTGGGGGCAGCTCCTGGAGCAGCCTAGACTGCAGTCTGGCAGTGAGCAGACCGGGAGAGGATTTGAGGAGGTGGAGGGTGCAGCAGGCAAGGGACTGTGAGACCTGAGGAGGGGGCTGCCTGTGCCACTGTACAGCAGAGACTGGAGAGAGCACAGGGGATGCTGTGGGGGTCTCTCCCCATTCCCCCTGCAATCCTCATTGCTGCACCCCCCACCCAGGGCTACTCCAGCACCAGCCCTGCCCTCTCCCAGGATGTCCCTTTGCACAACTGCAGGACACAGCCAGGTCCCAGCTCCAGCTTCCAGCCTACTTATTCTAGGGCATCATCCCTGTCTGGCCTAGTCCAGGTCAGAAGCGGTCCACAGACACCCCTCCTCTCCTGCAAGGTGAGGGATGGCAGAGCAAGCCCCCACTCCCCACAAGAGGTCAAAGCCAGCAAGGTGTAGCTGTTACCAGCTCCTCCCTGAGCATCAGCCTAAAACCTCCCCACAAGCATCACTTACTTCAGAAAGGCAGAGCCAAGAAAAGCAACACCAACCATGGCTTTAGGGGCAACCAGTCCAAACTGGGGTGAGTGGAGACAAGGGCTTCCAGCAAACTGGGAGTTCACATCACAAGAGGAGTCTGCGAGAATTTGTGGTGAGGAGCAGCCAGCAAAACACCCACAGGAGGTTTGACTTGAACATCTCTTTACCAGGGCAAAGTACAAGGTAGAGAAGCAACCAGGACGTTGCTGTCACTCGCAGAGAAGGACCAACAGACACAGTTCCCTGTTCCTGCCAGGCCAGGGACATAGACAGGACCACAGCGCTAATCCCGACTGATGGAGGAGAGCAGCACCTGCAACGACACGCTGCAACAGAGCCAGCCAGAGGGAGTGGAGACCTCTCTGCAGGCACAGAGGGCTCAGGGAGGCTGCAGAGCAGTTGCCTTTGAAAGGGGACAGACAGTGTAGGCAGTGGGGTGGCTGGCATGGGGCTGAGGGTTAGCCAAAGGCTGGGGCACACAAAGACGAGGTCACAGGAGTGCAGGCAGCACTGCCCTGCACCCGAGCATCTCCCGCCCCTCCAACACCATATGACAGAGAGCCAAAATGCATGAAAACCAGGATCCTGTAACACTTTACAGCCCTGCCTGGGGGATGCTTGGCTATAAATCAGATTTGCCACCCCAAAATAAACACATGGAGGCTTCCCAGCAGAGCCAGAGGGATGCTAGCCCACTCCACCCTCACTCTTCCCAGTCCCAGTCCCAGCCCCGTGGCCCAGTGGCTCCAGCCCTGCCCGCTGATCCTTCGCAAAGGGACCGCAGCATTAATGGGGCGTTTCAGAGGCAACAGCAGCTCCTCCATGGCTGAGCAGCACGGAGCAGCCTGAGGCGATCCCACCACTCGCCATTAACCTGCCCCCCTCCCCAAAGGGAAGGAACTTGGCTGAACCCCACCGGGATGTGTTACATGGGAATGACCTTGTCTTCGCTACCCACAGCGCCAAGGCAGCCCCGGGGCAAATGAGGAGTGGGGAGGGGAGACACAGCCCTCTCACAATTAATTCTCCTCTCTATTCAATTACTAGCAGCAGGGTTGAGACATGTTTCGTGGGCGGTGGGAACGCCAGGCCAGGAGACTACCCCTGTGTTCTGATCTCAGACCCCTGGGGCCGTGCCCACCCCTGTACAGGACCAACCTGGGTGACATGGTCCCTCTTCAGCAGTCTGCTCTCACAGCTTCATTTCAGGGAACTGAGCTCCCGCCTAACCTTCATAACCTCCTGTGCCTCCTGCCCAGCAGCTTTGTAGAAACGTGGTCTTTGCTTCCATAATTTCAGGCTGTGCTCCTGGAGGTGCTGGTGTCCATAGTGGCTCCGTCATCCTCTGGTGGCCACGTGCTGATCTCCAGGCAGCGATGCTCCTGCAGATCAGAGGAGTCAAAACAATGCTCTGCTTTCCATCCAGGCTGGGTGGTTTGGAGGAGAGTTCACCACCCACATCAGCAAGGCTGCCAGTGTGGCAGGGGTGGCAAAGCAGGAGTTCATCCAGGGCAGTCCATGGATGCACAGAGGGATTTTCCATTGGTGTTAGGCATCCACCTCATGGCTACATTGGGCTCTGATAAGACCGGTGTTATTTTAATCTCTGGCATCCACACCCAGTGGCTGGTGGGGCTCAGAGGTGAGCCAGGCACACAGGTAAAGATCTGGCAGAGCTGAGCAAGGCCAGGAGCCTTGTGGAGGGCACTGAAGGGGAGATGTACTCCCAGGTCACATCCATCTGCAAGGAGAGAGAACTGGGATGGCTCTGCAGCCACCCAGCTTGGGAAGGGGTCCACACAGAGTCCCACAGCTGGGCTTGAGCCAGGCAAGCCAGAAGCAAAGACTGAAGGCTCCCAATGAGGGCAGTCCACCTGGGAGCAGCTCAGGGAGAAGGTGGCATCCCCAGCCCTACGTGATTTAAACCCAAGGTTGAGCAATTTTGTGCAAACCTGCTCTGCATCTAACAGGGGTCATTAAACCATCAGTCTGACCGGGAATGGCCATGACACACATGCATGAGGAAGGGGTGACACACATGGACATGTGGCTGAAGATGTGTGTCCTCATGGCATTGAAGCAGCTTCACTTGATTCCTGACCCCACTGCACAGACCAAACAGCACCTCAAGGACCTGGTCTCAAGACATTCCCAGCTGCCACAACTTCCCCAGCATCGTAGCCCCAGTCCAAGCAGCAGCACCCTCCTTGGGGTTTCCAGCCACACACTATCAGGCAGGGCTGGGAAGGGGGGTCAAAGCCAGTCTGGGTGGGAGGGGGCTCTACTGGCCACCCAGGGAGGTGGGAGCCATCACTCAATGCTGGGGGTCACTGTCCTCTCTGTGGGACGGGCTCAGGGGCTCCATCAGGGCCACGAGGAGCTGAGACAGAGATGCAAAATGCTGGCCCTTTGCTGACCAGCTCCAGCCTCGGCTCCCAGCCAGCTGGGCAAGGCAATTTGGCTTTGGTTTGGGTCCTCTTAGGAAGAGGACTCCTGCGCCCAGCTCATGGGGGGGTTAAGCCTAAAACTAACCGCAGTAGCTGGGGGGGGGGCTGTCCGTCGGCTGTAACTCTACCTTCATTTGTTTGCTTACAGCATCCACCCGAAATGCCCATGTGTGTCTCTGGGCCCCTGTGTCAGTGGCAGCTGAACTGCTGACCCCAGGAGTTTGCAAAACACCAGGGTTATGGCCCCTTTGACATCCCAGCCCGGCAAAGCCACAGCTCGTCCTGACCCTGGCCCCGGGGAGCTAGCCCCTTGGACACCCCACACAGCCCTGCGAGGGACAGGGAGATGGGGGGAGGCGGTGGGGCCAGTGAGAATGAACCTCAAAAAGTGGTGAGGTGGGCACACTCCCCATGGCACCTGCTGCTCCCCCAGCTTGGCTGCAGCCCCTCACCTTGCTGGCCAGCCCCAAACCTGCCCCAAACCCTCCTGCTAGCCCTTACCCAAGCCCAGGCCTCCAGCTGCTGTCAGCCCTCCAGCTGCTGTCAGCCCTACAGCCACCACCCCATGCTGGCACTGGGGCTGGCACAGGCACTGTGCCTCTCTCTGGCTCCCGTGCCCAGGGCCATGTCCGGTCTCTGTGCCACTCTGCACACCTCTGTTTTGGTAAGGTGGGGAACGTGGTCCCAGGAAAAACCACAGCCAGAGTCTAGAGACAGCTTGTAAATGTTTTCTCCCAGGCACCAGCTGTGGTAGGGGACTTCACACCATCCTGGAGCGTGGCCATAGCATGTACAAGATGCCTAAGCTCCCATCACTGTGCAGACACCATCTCCAGGGTGTGCAGGGTTGGGTCAGGGCTTCAGGGAGCCAGCCTAGGCACAGGAACAAGCACCCAGGGAGTTCAGATGGGGTTTGAGAATTCTCCAATGACTCTGCTCCCACTTTTTACCCAGGAGCCCAAATCCCATCTCTCAAGGGCCCAGCCCCACCACTAGACCATGCTGACTTCCACCATGAGCTGAGCACCAGGAGGTCTAGAGGGCAGACCCACCACAGACAAGATCCCTGTCCTCTCTACTCTCTTCATCCTCTGCTCTGCCCATCAGCACAACCCTTCTTATCCATCCCCAAAAATCTCATGCGCTGCAACTCAGGGTTCTCCACCCCTGTGAGAGCCCATTGCAGGAGCAGGGACTGGAGGCACGGAGGGGATATAGGGTGTCCCACAGTCCTTATGCAGAGCTATCACCAGCAAGGACACCACGGAGGCCAAATCCTGCCCATCCAGCCTAGGGCTCTGCCACCAGTGGGGCTGGGGACAGGGGACTACAAGACGCCTGTGCTCCCTTCAACAAAGTGCCTCCTGGGAGGATCCCTCCAGCAGATCCTAAATCCCCTTGGGGCACAGCCGAGCTGCTCTGGGCAGACCCCGTCTGGTGGCAGGGATGAGTGGCCAGCAGTGATGCTTCTGCCAGTGTCAGGGACAGCCCAGCCCAGAGCGATTAGATTCACGCCTCAGAGGGGTCGAAGGCCAGGACACCTGTGACCTCTGGGTATCTCGGCTGTGGCTGTCGAGCACAGAGCTGCTAATGCTGCCCTGACACGAGGTGGGCTGCACGGGGGATGTGGGTGGGGATGGTGCAGGGTGGCTGTGATGGAGCCTTGCCCAGACTGTCTTGCATGGGGCTCTCTACCACAGCCCAACCATGTTCATTTTTAGCACCTGCTTTATGTGTTTGTGAATTTAAACCCATCTCATGGCACAACCCCTGCTCCAGTGTCACCCTGTGCTCTTCCAGCACCTTCTGCTGTGTTGTCCCCACTGCAGACCATAAAGCCATAGCTGTCACAGCAGCACCTTCATGGAAACAGCCCCATCTTGTATTCTGTGCAGCGCTGTGGAGCAGGGGCACACATCCCCACTGCAAGCAGACACACTGAGCAGCTACTGAAGCCTGCGAATGCCCGGAGCAGAGCCTGGCCATAAGCAACCTCCTGTGCCGGGATGTGCAGCCCGAAGCAGCCCTGGTGAATTAGCCTCCAGCACCCGCTGTGGAGCTGAGAGCTGGAGGAGCCTCTTCTCCTCCTGCAGAGCAGTTGGTGGGGCAAAAACCCACATGTCCAGGCTCCCAGCCAGCTCGAGGCACACTGGGGAGGACCCAGCACATGACCAAGCACCAGCAAGCAGGAGATGACCCCAGACCTGAATTTCAGCTTCTCCAGCAGACAGAGCTGTTCCCACACAGTGCACCAGGGGCATTTCCCTCTGCAAGGTGTGTTGATGGGAAGAGGATGGGAATTACGGCAAGCCTGGCCCCTCCAGATCCTGCTGCTTCATCTCTTGGTTGCAGTGTGTCCCCAGCTCAGCTCTGCCAGGGTCAGCCCTGTGTGTTAGGGTGCCGGTGGCTCTCTGAGGTGATAGCAGAGGTATCTGTGCCCACTGCTCGACAGGACAGAAGGGGGATTGCAGAGTCAGCTAATGCTGCAGAGAACGAGACACTCATCACACCCACCAAGGGTGGTCCTGGCTGGGGGTGGCTCTGCTGACCCTTTTCCTGGCTCCTGCTGCCACCGAGGTACCACCACGCCCCACGGCTCTCCTACCCACCTCACAGAGCAGCTGCACCCTGGGATAACAGGGGATGCTGCATCTCCAGTGGTGTCCCACTACATTCCTCTGTAACCCAGCAGCCAAGCTTCAGAGAAAAGCAGCATTACCCCAGTTCAGTGTGGGAACCAGCAACAGAGAGCTCATGGAGCAGGGGACCAGCCCCACCTACAGCACGGTTACAGCTGCGCCTCTCGGCCACCCTGGGGCCGAGTTCTCAGCCGTGGAGAGTTGAAACCCAGCAAGAAAACTGTTGGGGCAGGCCCAGCTGGGGCATCAGAAGGAAAACCACTGCCCGGCCACACTCAGCAAAGCAGCTCCCCATCCTGCTGCTCCATCCCTGAAAAAGCAACTTAAACCTGACCTTTGAAACCAGAGCATCCTCTGGGAGCTGCCAGGCCGGGCCAGCGACCCGACTGGAGGCAGGCAGCCGAGTTGCAGACCAGCGGGGCTGCAGCTGGGCCAGGCTCCGCAGCGAGTAGCCCGAGCCTCTCGCCAGGCATGGCAGACCGGTTCAGGAGGGCTATGGAGAGTGTGGCAGCATGGGTGCATGGCCATGGTGCTCGAGCATGGTGACCTCCACACTGAGCTACAGCCACATTTCTCTGCTGCATGGCTCAATGAGAGTCAGGGTTCCCTGGCGCTGCGGGAGCCAGAAGGGATCCATCCCCAGCGATGTCAGCGTGCAGAGCCCTGAAATGCAGCAGACAGGAGAGGTGCTCAGAGCCAACCACCTCCCAGAGCAACCCCAGAGCCATCAGCTGGGTTGAGGCATCACCTGGTTCCCTGGGTACCGGCTCCTCCACCACCCCAGGGGAGAGCAATGGGCTCCACACCATTACATGCATGTCCAGCATGGGGAGCTGTATGTACACAGGCAACTACTTAATTTTTCCCCCCACCCTACGCAAAACAAGGCAGCCCTCACACCAGGAGCCCCATGTTTCACTCCCTGTGCACAGAGAGTCTCCCGCCCCCCCCCCACCCCTGAGAACCCCCCAGCCCGGCCATGCCCGAGCTCACCTGCTCTTAGCCCTGTTTGTTTGCCCAAGGTATTTGCAGCCGGGGGCACCTGTTTTGATACCATCAGCTCGGCGAAGGAAGCTGCTCACCTAGCGTGACCCCTGTAATCCCATCCTTTCCCATTAAGCGCTGTGTGTGAGCGCATCCCCACTCCCAGCCTCCTGCCATCTCAGCATTTATCTCCCTCTCCCCGATCTGAGCACATCAAGGTTGTGACATTGCTCAGGAGGGGGGAGAAAACCTGCCCAAGTCACTTAGAAAGGAGCCTGGTGATGCCAACACCCCCATCCCCTCCATTGCCCCCTCTGGGATTGGGGTGTTCCCTCTCCCCTGGCATCATCCTGCAGCAGTGCTGGGGACCAGACAGCACTTGCAGCAAGGCCTTGGGCTGGGTCCTGCAGCAGGGTGAACAAGCTTGGTCTCCTTAAGCCTCCTGCCACCAGCACCATGTCCCCCACGGTGCCACCTTTGCCTCCTGGCAAGACTGTCTCTCCTGCCACAGCCCATTTTCCCAGCTACCTAGACACCCCCAAGGAAACCAGCACCCTGAAACCATCTCCTTCTACCCTTTGAGAGGTCAAATGCTCCTTCTCATCAGCCCGCACTGCCTCTCCCACCCCGTGTGAAGCAGCCGTATCACCCTGCCAGCACCGAGCTGCGCCCGCTGCCTCCTCTCATCATCCGAGCCAGCTGCCTCCCCCAGCCCACCCTTCCAGAAGCACCTTGTTAAAAATGATCTACTGACTCTTATCTCCCCCGAGCCAAGCTGCTCCTCCACGGAGAGCAAGCAGGATCAAGGCCTAGCAGATAAATTAGCCCTGACCCTGTCTGCATGCACACAGCCGGGGAGATCTACGAGGCCCTGTGTGTGCCAGCCCTAGCAGGAGCTGGGCACCGCACCGGCACCGCTCCCGTCACGGCCCTGAGCTCCCCTCCTGCACCACCAGCGCAGGGCAGGTGTGCTGTGCCCCGCCAGCACCTCTCAGATGCACATCCAGCCCTCGGGGAGGGTGCTCCTGCATCTCTTCACTTGGCAAGGCTGCCAGATTTCCCCAGGGCAGTGAGATTTGCTGGGGGATGTCCCAGCGCTCCTGGGTATGGGCACAGACCATCAGCCCCGGGCACCCTATTGCCCTGGGATGGCAGTGGGAGCGATACTTCCCCGGGGGACACGACCTCTCCCAGCCCGCTCCCACCCTCCCCGCAGGGCTCCGGAGCAGGAGCAAGGTGCTGGGTGCCCTTTGCACCCCAGGGGTTGCCCAGACCCGGGGACGCTCCCGGTCCAAGCCCGCAGCGGGCCTGGCAGGGACGGGCAGCCAGGCAGGGAGAGGCAAGGAGCGAGGGCAGGGGCTGGCTGGGCCCCGGTCGTCGTCCCCCGTCCCCCCCCACCCCGCCCCGTTCCCCCGGTCCCCCCCGGCGGGAGCTGGGCCGCCGCGCTGCCCGGCTGCCATCTAGCGGCCCCCGCCGCCTCTCGCCACACCGACAGGTACCGGGGTTACCCTGCGGCTTCTCCCAGCCCCTCCGGCATCCTCCCCCCGCGCTGCTGCGGGGTGCCATGCACAAGCCAGGGGGTTCATCTCCCCCAGGCCGGCTCTTCTTTGTCCTCTGGTGCCCCCCCGGCGGACACGGTCCCACGCCATGGGGGTGAGATGCCAACAGTCCTTTCCCCTTTCCTGCAAGTGGCATTAAAACCTCCCTCCATGCTGGGCAAGGGGAGCTGATCAAGGGCTGTTTGGGGCCAGAAGGAAACAGTGGGGAGGTGAAGAGGAGCTGCACAGGCCCCAGAGGAGAGAAACAGCCCCAGTCACAAGCTAGGATGGAGCCTGAGCTGAGGATCCACCCTGAAGGATTTCCTACCAGAGTCTGTGCAACCAAGAAACTCACTGTCCCAGGGCACCAACGGGGCAAGCAGTACATGGTGCTTTTCAACAGCCAATGTCACAAACAAGGAGGGCAGTGAAAAGCATCGACCCGTGGGCCAGGGATGCAAGATTGGATGCAAGGAAACCACCAGAGAAACATTTAAGGACCAGCCCCCAGAGGTGAGAAGTGCCACTGACTGAATGGTTGGACTAGATGATCTTCAAGGTCTTTTCCAACCTAGATGATTCTGTGAAGTGCAGAAAGGATCAAACCCTGGAGCAGGTACCCAGACACGGTGCAGACACGACTGCCCAGCAAAGGTTGGAGCTCAAACCTGCCCTAGACCCTTCAGGCATTGGGGTTTCACCCCTCCACAGGATGGTGCTGGGCTGAGAGCAAGACATGAGCGAGGACCTTGCTGTGACAGCGCCCAGCACCAGGGCCAATGTGGCCCAAATCAGGGGCACCTCTGCCCACTCCCTCAGTATCCTGGATGCAGCACTGAGCTGGCTTGCGGGGCACAAGTGTGCAGAGCCCACAAGGGAGAGAGAGGAGCTCCTGGGTCCCTGCTGGGAGCTCCGCAGCATCACCAAGGGAAACCAAGTGTCAGGGACTGGATGTGGAGGAGCATCTCCCACTGAGTGCACATGGGAAGAACCTGCCAGCCTGCAGTGACCCCCCTCCAGACCTGATGCCTGAGAGATCTTTATTCAGAGTGTAAAAACCGTTCTTTACAGAGATTGACCCAGAACCTACCCCCAAATCAGAGATAGGCTGTGAGGTCCCACCCCACCATAACTGCAGTTGAGGACGCAGCCTGGGCCCCAGTTTCACACTTCTAAGTGCATAAAACCCACAGAATTGTGAGTAAAGGAAAGGAAACATGCTAGAATCAGTGAAACTGCCTGTCCCACTGCAGGCTTTATGTCCATTTGCTGGGGAAGGGGACAAGACTGGGTATTTCAGAGCCAGGGAGAGCGGGTGCACAGAGCAGAGGTCCAGGACAGCAAAAAGGCACAGGGCAAGGATCACCTCCTCCATCCCTGACTCCCAGCACAGGGATGGAGGAGAGGGAATATACCAGCAGCATCCATCCAGTTTTGGGATCGACCTCCCAGGGCTGTGGGAAAGGAGACACCCCAGTGCTGGGACCAGTCCCTGCTCCCCAAAAAGTTACCAAAAAAAACCCAAACCCAACCAAAAAAACCCAAAGCAGCAAATGTTGAGGTCCTGGCAAGAGGTGTCCGAGGTAAAAGCCGTCCAGGGAGAGAAGTCCCAGTGAGTACCTGGAGGAAGAACCAGACTGAGACCAGCAGCCTCCTGCAGCAGACAGTTCCCACCCACACTTGCCACACCAGCGTCACAGCCACCCAGACCTTTCCTCCAAGGCTGACTGGCCACTCACCTTGCATGGAGATAAGTTACTTCTTCCTCCTCTACTTCTTGGCTGGCATGATAGGAGGAAGCTCCTCCTCCTCCTCAGACAAGTCATCATCCTCCTCAAAGGAAGCATCTTCCCTGTGCACTGGGACACACAAATAACTCTGTTACTCACTAACATACATCTTTGCAAATACAACTGGCCCCCGAGACATCCCAAAGAGCAGAGCAGCCCAAGGAGCACTGGGACAGTTTTAGCAGCAGCTTGTGGGCAATAAACTGTATCCCAGCCAGAGGGAGGTCTCAGAGGGGAATGGCAACAGCCAGCCATGGGAAAAGGGGACAGTGTGGGTCATCCAGACCACTTTTCCCTTGCACGGCTTTACAGCAGGGAAGGAATCCCTGCACAGAGATGGCGCCTGGGGAACCAGCACAAAGGAGCTGGACAGCACAAAGTGCATCTCCCAGGGGCTCCCTGACCGGCGTTCACACTGGAGGGAGCCCCTCCATACCCCTCACTCCTCCCAAGCCTTTCCCCCCACACAAGTCCTTACTGATCTGGTGCCAGCCAGCGAGGTGTACTGGGCCGGAGCCCGCTGCCAGGCGGAAGGTCACCGGAGGCTGCAACTTGAAGTTGTCCAGACTCAACTGCAAAGAGACAGAGATGGAGTTGAGTTAGGGTCAGAGGCAAAAAGCAGAATGTCCTGCAGTACCCGGGCATGGCACCCAGCCCAGTTAAACATGTCCTTTTGGAGGCATCTGCGGCCAGGCCAAGGCTACCCAGGGCATTTCCCTGCAAGCTGCAGACCATGGTCAGGATCCTAGGAGAAAGGTCCACAAACATCCAGAGATGTCCAGTTCCCTGAAGCCATCCCCACCCAAGTCTTCAAAACAACCTCTTACCAAGGGCTGGCATGACAACTTCAGATTTGCCACAGGCACAGCAATCTCCTGGTTCTCATGGTTTCGCCCAATGACCTCCACCACATTGCACTCGTCCTTGGCACCGTCTGTGAGGCAGACCTGGGGGGAGCAGAGATCATGAACTCCTGCTCTCCCAGGGGACACAGCAGGGACAGCCAGGACTCTCCACAGGACAAGTGACCCACAGCAATGCTACCAGCCTGGCTACCATGCAATGTGTGAGGATGCTGCTCCACAAACCAGGGAGAGCGTGGAATCCCCCCCCGCAGCAATTGCCCCCTTAGTGCCTGCAGAGAAGATTTGTGCCTTTGTGTCAGCTGGGACAGCTGTTCCTGCAGCTGCCTCAAGAGATGGCACCTGGGCTGCATTTTCTGCTGATCTGATCCGAGCTGACAGGTCCTGTGCTCCCAGGACAGGAAGTGACCCCCAGGGAGAGCCAGGAACGAAGCCTTGCATCTACCTGGGCTTGGAGAGCAACAGGCTAGAGACCCAGCTGGTGAGGAAGGCATGTTCTAGTGGGAGGCTCCAGAAAGCTCAAATACAAGGGAAAAATGCTTTCATTCACCCCATGTCTAGAGAATTTCTGCTGAGCAGCCTCCTGCCACCACTGGCTTTGCTTAAACACCTCCATACAACAGAGAAACGTGACAGCCCCCTGCCCTGCTCCGAGAGCAGCCAGTGCTGAGATCTCAGCCAAGGGGTCCCCTGGCCCAGCCTGATTGGGGAAGGGGGAATGAGCCTGGGAAGGGGGGGTGGTGCTGCAGGCCACTATGGGAGATGACAAGCACAGTTAGCTTTCATTTCTCTTACCACAGACAGGGCCAAAATGTGGTCAGAATCATCTTCCTTGTCCACCTGAAATGTGTAGGATTTGGTGCTGGCAGTCAGCTCGCAGCCTGGAAAGAGGAGATCAGAAAAGTTGCAGCAGCCATTACGCAGCCCTAGGCACCACGGGCAAAGGGTTCCCAGGGTGAGCTCCACCTGCGCACGCACACGGCATCCCTAAACCACTTTATTTTCTTATGCTCAGGAGCAGCTTCAAGTCAGGACACCCTGGGATCCAGGATAAAATGTCCCCAAGAGCTATGCATCTGGCTCAGCACCATACAGAGACAAAACCTGGTGTCCCCAAACCGGGCTGCCCTGAAACCATGCCCAGGGGCACCCAAGGCCCCCGAGCACAGGCAGGGCAAGGGTCATCCCTTCCGGACAGCAGCACAGCCAAGGCACACGGCTGTGGACAACAGGAGAGGGAGAGGACAGAAAGGCAGCTCTGCTCTCCCCAGCGTCAGCAAAATGTTAGCTCTGGTGAGAGTGTGGCGGCAAAGACACGGAGCGTGAGACCTGCGTGACAAGGAACAACGTGAATGGAGGATGATGGGCCAGGTTGCAGGGAGCTGGAGTCCCTCAAGACAAGTCTTGAGGCAGATTTTATTAGGTACTTCTCCGAACAGCTACAAAAACAAGGGAGATGCAAAATTGCGTCCTCGGCTCTTGGGATCGGGATTCAGCTGACCATGGGAAGGAAGGACAGGCAGAGTGCCCTGGGTGTGTTGGCTTATTGCAGGATGATTCACCCATGTGAAGCAGATGGGAAAAACCCAGACCTGGGCCCTGCATATGCAAGGAAGGGAGAGGAATTCGCCTCAGCAAACACGGCCCAGGGCAGGACCTCCTCCTAACCGTGCTTATGCGTTCAACTCACCAGGGCTGAGCCGCGCCGCCGGAGCCGCTCCGGACACGTGTGTCCGCGCCTGCTCCCACGCACGTTCAGGAGCAGCGCAGGGCCACGTGTTGCGGGGTTTAACAGCCCCAGCCGAAACCCCTCCCCGAGAGGAGGGGACATGGCTCTGCCGCCCCACCAAGGGCACCCCCGGCACGCTGACGTGGGAGCGC
This sequence comes from Strix uralensis, assembly GCF_047716275.1. Classification (NCBI taxonomy): domain Eukaryota; kingdom Metazoa; phylum Chordata; class Aves; order Strigiformes; family Strigidae; genus Strix; species Strix uralensis. The sequence goes on along the minus strand of NC_133978.1, from coordinate 27,376,519 downwards.
GGAGGATTAACCGGAGGAGCGGCAGAAGCCGGCGAGACCTGGGGAGGTGCCACCCCACTCGCCCCCGTTACTCCCAGCCCCTTCCGCTGCCCTGCACCCACAGGAGTCCCAAAACCCCACGCGGCTGCCCACAAACCGCCCCAGGACCACCTCAATAACGTGCCCACTCCCTCCCAAGCCCGGCCATACGCGTGTCCCTCTGCCCCGGGCCCCACTCCCCAAACTCCAGGGCCTCGCGGGTGGCCCTCACCCCACGTCTCCCCAGTGCCCCACCCCGACAAGTCTAGTACCCCCCAGGGCTCAGTAGTGCCCTCCACGTATCTCTCCAGACCCACGTGTCTCTCTTGCCCCTCCCCGCCCCGTGTGTCTCTGCTGCCCCCAGGTCTCTCTTTTGCCCTCCCCCCCCCCCCGGTCTATTCCCCACCGACGTGTCTTTCCTGCCTCCACACCGTCCCCGTTATCCCCAAAGTCTCTTCCCCCCCCCATGTCTCTCCTGCCCTCCATCTCTCTCCTACACCCCTACGTCTCTCTCTTGCCCCCCCTCGTCGCTCTCTTGCCCCCACGTGTTCCTCCTCCCCCCATCTCTCTTACACTCCTACGTGTTTTTCCTCCCCTCCATATTACCCCCCGCCTCTCCTGCCCCCCATTTATTGCCCCCACGTGTCTCTCCCGCCCCTCATCCCTCTCTTACACCCCTACGTCTCCCCCCCCCCCCCACATATTACCCCCTCGTCTCTCTCCTGCCCCCCATCTCTTACCCCCCACGTGTTGCCCCCCGGTGCCGCTCACCGAATAGGACGCTGCCGGGGCAGCCGGGCCCGCGCGGCTCCATGAGGCGGCAGCGCGGCGCTGAGAGAGAAGGGGGGGGGGGGGGGGGGGAGGAGGAGCGTGTCGGGCCGTACCGGGCTGCCCCGCCCCGGGCCCGCCCCCGCGGGGGGGGGACCCAAAGGGCCCCGCCCCATCGTCCCGCATCCTGCGGGGGTGGGGGGGGAACGGGGGACGGGACCCTGCTGGCATCAACGAGGCCGAGGGGTCGTTTCGGGGCTGGGGGGCTTGCTGGGTGCAGGGGCTGGGGGTGGTGAAAGGCCGAATTTACAGTATTTTATTTCCTTGCAATAAAAGGGGAAGGGTTATTACCCCGGCGGGATGCTAATGACTTTTCCTGGTAACTGGCCTCTTCCATCAGATCTTTCTGGGGGGAACAGTGTGAGGAGGGTGAACAGCCCAAGAGCCACCCAGGAGATGAAAGACACCACCACCTCCTTGAACCAGGGGGGCTCCTGCCCACCCTGCGCCTTCAGCCAAAGCCAGGGGAGCAGGACAAAGCATCTCCTGACCCGCTACCAGCTGTAGCAACACCACACCAGAAAAGAGGCCCTGGTGGGCAGCTGCCCACCTCCTGCCCTTCTCCAGGGCACCAGAGCCAGGAGAGGCAGAAGGACGGGGGTGTAAAGGGAGGTAGCAGAGGGGTAGGGGGGGTAACAGGGAGCAAGGCAGGGGCACAAGGGGAGGGACCTGCTCATCTCTACCCCTCTAAGTGTGGGCAAGAGCAGCATGATCTGACACAGGGGACTGCGGCACAGGAGCTTTTGAGGACAGAAGGCAAAATCCTGCTTCAAAAATCTATGGCAGGGAGGAGAGGAGCAGACTGGCCTTTCAAAGCAGAAAGGGAAGCAGCGAGGTCTGTACTGCAGGGGTGGAGCGGGGAGCAGCCAAATTAAAACCAAGCCCCGCTAACGCTGAGCTCACACGGCGTTCTCGGTCAGGAGCTGGCTCTGCTCCCGCCGCAGCCGAGACCTCCACCAGCCGGCCATTTGCTCTGCTCCAGCTGGAGTCGGTTCAAGAAAAACACGACTGGAGAGGTTTGAAAAGCCGAACCTGGCCCCGGAAAAAGGCCAGCGCTGGCTCAGCGGTGGTTATACAAGTGCAGGCGTTTGCTTCTGCGTAGCTGCTCTCGGCAGCCCTGGGCAGGCAATGCCCTACCACCGCCCTGGAGGGACAGAGGCAGGAGCCCATCGCTGCTGCCTACTCCCTTAAAGGGAAAATCCCTGGCACAACACCCGAGTCCAGCCCTGCCTCCCGGGCTGAGATGTGTCTGACAGAGGCAAGTCAGAGTGCCATTTCTGCTGTAACTTCGCGAAACGGGCTTCAAGAAAACAAAGACGCCTCTATGCAATGCGTTTTAGGATTTGGTGAAGAAAAACTATCATTTTAACATAGCACACTTTCACAGGGTTAGGAGAAAAGTTTTAACTGCCAAACTCTCTGCTTAGTTTGCATGTCATCACGTTCTCCACAATATATGCCTTTTGCACCGCACAGCCAGTGCACCTCCACAGCAGGCGGAGGAGCTCTTGGGAGCTGACCTTAGGAAAAAGCCGCTTTTCATACCCCTGACCCACTCCTTTTGCTTGGCTGTCACTCTAAGCAGAAGGTACTTGCTTTAGGTGTTTAGCTTCCTAAATTAGATTTTGTGGATATACAACTAAGGCCAGACTGTGGAGCTATGATGTTTGCCCCTTACACACAGCGTGACATCCCTCACGTTACATCATCTCTCACCTTGTTTCTGCTGGCAGGCTCTCTGGGTTTCAGCAACTCCTAAATCCAGCAGCCAGCAAGGAGGGGGGGGAAAAAAAAAAAAAAAGAAAAATGTGATAAAGGGTGAATGAGCACTGCTGCAACACAGCTCACACTGGCTTTGCCAGACACTGAAGACCACCTTTGAAAGAAATGGTTTTGACAAAACAGGTGAAGTTCAACCGGTGCTACTCATAGGAGTGCCATCCCAAAAATTTTTGGGGCAAGTACTTCTGAAGGGTCCCTGAATACCTGCCTCTGAAAAGCATCAGCACCGGCAATAACACACTGCCACCACCAAAAAACCAGACAAGTTTCTCTGCGAGCTGATCCCAAGGGCATCCAACACCAAGTGTGATGTAACATGCGCTGCTGAACCACTTCTGGTTCTGGAACCTCACACACAAAACACACATTTCTTATTTACATTCACTTCTCAATTTTTATTCTATTTCTCGCATGGTCTTCAAATACAGTTTTACAGGTCGTTTTTTTCTGCTACAGATACTGTTGATCTAAAAACAGATTAATGAAAGTGGCATTCCAACCTTAATGAAAATTCATAACCATGAAAGATATGTCAACATATCACTTTACAATCCTAGAATGATGGTATTGGCCTGACATTCCATAGGCTTATACAATTAACTTCTATAATAATAACAGAGTCACTGGGAGAGAAAATGTGGCAACTCCTTAAAAGTCAAGAAATAAGGCCACAAGCATCCTATGCTGTCATGTTATGCATCCAGATAAAATAAGTTGACTCTGGTATCCATGAAGAAATAAAACTCTCCCACCTGATAAACCAAGGTATCAGCTACTCAACATGCACTCAAAGCTGTATAAAAACTAGTGGCATTCAGCTCTGACTTACATGAAACCCCATAGCACAACCCCGTACCTCTCTCTAAAAATGAAATGAACTTGTTTCAACTTAAATACTTCGCTACCGCATTAAAAAAATTGTTCACATTCTGCAAAGGAAAAAAAAAAACCCATCCTGCATGTGACCGCACCAGAAGGCCAAACACAGCATCTCCTTACAGGTTGCAGACAACGTTACTGCTGTCTTAATGCCATTCATTATAGGTTGCCTAACTTCTATGCAGCTAGAGGCTTGTAAAAGGAACTGAACTTCCTTTGCACACCACCGAAAAAAACCCAGGAAAAGAAAAAAGGAAGATAAAGACAGCTGATGGCAGCAAGTGAAACAAGCAAGGTATTGCAAGGTGTATACCACTGGCCAATTACGTATCTGGGACACCGGGACCTCTGTGAAATACCAATTTCATAAATGATTCAACTACCTCACTACCAGATCCCATAGCACACTGGCTCCATCCCATAGCCAAACATGTCCGTCCTGGGTAAAAACATTAAACTCTTTGAACATTTAAAAGTAGGTAACCATTTAAATAATGTGTAAAAATGTGCTTATTGTGGCATTTCATATAGAAAAGTTATTTGATACAAATGTGCAGGACTTGAAGACCCTGATATATTCAAACTAGTACGAACAGGCTTTGAAACATGGTGACTATTCCAAGGACAAATCCCAGCCGTGGGCCAGCTCTCTCCCTCTCACCATCTTTTATCCACAATCCCCTGCGAATATTACCAAAATTAACGGGTTCAGCAGACCACCCTGTGAACTGCTGTTTCAGTCCCAGAGAATGATGATAACCTCAAGCAGTGACAAACTGCCGACCAAAGGATCATGTGGGACCCGCTCTCCTTACCCGAGATGGTCGGTTTCTAGCCCTGGATACGAGGCACAATAAGAAAGGTCAGTGCTGAGGACAGATTCATTCTCCATTGTGGTTTTAGGTTATTCAAAAGTGCCATCTTGGACCTATACCATTTCACTTTTCAAAAGAAAAAGTTACAAAAACTGGTAAACAAAAAGTTAGTCAGCGTACAGCTAAGTTTATATACACTGAAATTTACAAGTTTGTCATTAAGTGACTTCTGCCACAGACCACTGCACATTTGTCCCTAACAAAGCACAAAGCTTGAACCAATGGTCATTAGAAGTGACAACGGGTCATTGCTTTATCAACAAGCATAAAGATAGTCAAAAATAGAACTGTAGCTACTTATCTTTAAATTTGCTGATTGACACAAGCAATCCCTCCCATTTCTGCAACTTCCAGTTGCACACCCTGCTCTAGGACAGAGAAAGACCCTGCATCTTGATAGATACTTCTGACAGAGAGCACTTTTCTGTTGACACATGAATGCAGAGAACTGTTGTCAACCACAGCACCGATCGAGAGGGATTCCTCTGAGAAGCTATAGCCCATGCAAGATTCCTTGGCACTTCACACAGGACCAGGAGAGGATAAAGTTTCTCTTTGTTAAAACAGTGTTTTCAGCAGCATTATCCTCTTCCAACAAATTACAGTCTGAACGTGTGATGGGTGATTTTCGCATAGCCCTTTCTACCAAGCTGGCTTATTGCTGGCTTTGTGCAGCTAGACCATATGAAGATCCCCACCACTACCTGCCCAGCTGTTAAGGGACTACAGTACTGGAACAGTTCGCTGTCAAACACTTCACAGGCTTCTTCCAAGGATAACAACATCCTTTGGAAATCCTTCCATTTTAGCAATTTCAAAACAACCCAGCTTGCTGTAGAATTCCAAGATTCTTTTATCATCTGGTCTCACTTCACAAAAAGCCCCACGGGAGCCTGAAGAAGGAAGAAAGAAACAAAACATTGTAGGAGAGTTACTGTAAAAAGCATGACATCAAATATTGCTAGAGTTCACACCTATTTTAACATTTAAAACCAGTGAAATCACTGATTCAATTCCATAGGGAGCACACTGCCCAAAAAAAGACCAAATTCATGGCAACACAGCTGACTGTTCCCTAAAGGGACTGCAGATTGCAGACGTCTTGTCGGTCTGAATGAACATACCCCCTGCACACCTTGTATTTTACATAAAAGCATCCTGAAACACTGATGTTGGCTCAGAAAATAGCGCTAGAAGAGGGCACCAAATCGTGCACAGGAACTGTGAACCTCAGGTGCACAGTAAGGCAGACAGCCAAGCACTTCCCCATATTGAAGGTTTGGCAATTACCCACCAGTGCACACTGCCACAGATAAGAAAAAAAGCATCATTATCAATGCCAGCAGGGGAAATAAACACTTGTGCGTTGTTCAAGATGTAAAAATGTGTGCTCTCATTGCCAAACTGCTCCCTCAGTTCTTCCTATTTTCTAATTTGCAGGATAATGGCTAAAGTGAAAAGCTATCTTCTACAGAAGACAGCAGCAGAAGTTAGCTATCTGAAAGCTTTTTAAATTATTTACCTAAATCTGGAGTGTCAGCTATGGTAGGAATCAAGTATCTCAGGCTGACATGCAAATACGGTATGTTAATATAACCATCTCAAGTTTGCCTTGCACCCTAGAACTAACATATGATTAGGAAACAAGGAGTTTTGAGTGCAAGAAGCTTACCATTAGCCTTTAGAGAAGAGAGCAGGCAGGCCATCATACTTTTGGCCACACTTGGATCTGTCACTTTTTTGTGGATATCAATCTTTATCAATGATGGGAAGTTGGCAAGGAACGATTCTGGCAATACTTCTTGCTCTTCATGGAAGCTTAGCATTATTTTCTGAAAAGAATATGGGAAGCAGACATTTAATCATTATGCAGCTTTTAATTCATGTTTATTAAGGGAGGCTGCTTTGCTCACGGAATATACCTCCAAATCAGCATGCTTTCCAACTACACTTTTGATGGCCACTTTGTTCCTTACCTGCTGAATTGCTCTCTGTACTCCAGATAAAAGGCAGGCTAGAGAAGCTTCTCAGACCACCAAAGGAGGAACGCAAGACTCCTCGCATGGTTTGTCAGTGACCCACACTTCAAGTGGGAACACCCATAAGCCAACCCATAACCAACAGTCTGGGCACGGATACCACGTGTTCTGTGGTTCACAGCACAGAACTGGAAACATCTCCAATATCCACGCAATTATCTTAGACTACTTGCCCCCACAAAGGCAAATTCGTCTCTAGCTTGAAATAAACCTTGTCGATGATTAAAGGATTTAGTTGATCACTAAATACTATTGCCATCACCCAGGAAGATCTTTGGGAATATGACATCAGATGTTAACTTCATGCAACTCATGGGAACGGAACAAACAAGTGAGATAACATGGAAGCAGACAAAGCCAAATCTGAAATATATTCAAGTCGTTCACCCTGCTGGTTACTGAACCTTTAAGGAGCACTGGCTCAAGTAAACAAGCCACCTAACTTCATTTCATGTATAACTGAAAGGCACTGTCACAACCACCCAAACTAGGACTTCATCACACAAGGAACTGTAACATTAACAATCCCCATTTTTAAATTTTTTTTTTTTTTTCCAAGTCAGGTTTAAACACAATCCCCTAAAATCTATGAACTGCCATTTCCCAAACTCTTGCAGGGAGAGTCGCTGTTTGAAGTTACTATTTTGAACTTGTTGAGCTACTTCAGGTTCAGAACCACACCTGCTCCTCTGGGCTTTTCATTATCACAGCTGTAACAGGCACAATCCCACAGAAAGTGTTCAAAGCTAGCCACGCTGCTTTCAGGCACCAAGGCAACGGTGATACCTGTTTCTTCCAACCAAGCACTACAAGAAGTAAAGCAGGTTATCAAGGAGTAGGGTACAGGTGGAGCTAAAGAGCAGTTAGAGGCAGGATGCATTCATCTCTTGTGATCAGTAGTAACTAGTCTCAGGAAAAGCAGATACCAGAAGAACATCCCTGACAGGAATCTAGACAAAACTGCAAGACAGGCTCACGACAAGATGAAACAATAGTCAGAGGACGGGATGATTCTTTTGTGAAACAAAAGATTTTACTTGTCCTACAAAGTTTGTGGCTCAAGAGGTATTTAAGTAAACTAGAGAACAATTAAACTGTATTAGAAGTCAACAATTTGAATCAAATTATCTAAAAAGTACAGAAAGGGAGCTTTTCAAACCAAAGTGGAGACTGAGATTATCAAGAGGTAAAAAGTCTGTAAAGGAAACTGAATCAATCCTATTCTGAGAAAAAACCCCAAACTTTTCCCTACCTGATCTTCAATGACAGTGGTTTCTAAGCAGCTATTGAATATTCTCTACATTCCTTTATCATGTCAAAAGGCTAAATGGGTACAGCATCTGTCTCATAGTACCACAAGCTCTTCTGTACTCCAAGGAACATCCCTCAAGCTCCTAAGTCTTGAAAAAGACTTTTTCTAAGATATTGTACCAGCAGCAGAAACCCTGGGGTAATACACCAACAGCAAAAAATGTTCTTAAATTTCTCAATGGAAAAGCTAGTTTATCAGCACAAAATACCTTCTGCTTTCTCTCTGAAGTCTGGCTTTAAGCTTCCAGAAATCAAAGCCCCTTCTTTACCGTACCTACCACAGCTTTGCTGTGTTTAGTATCTGGTATCTTTATACATATCAGCTTTGCTTCAAAATCTGAATCTACACACACAGTTGAAAGCACAGCACTGTAAAAAAATCAAGTCATAAAACTTACAGACTGCAGAATTAGCTCCACTTCAATAGCAGTAGTGGAGCTATTAAGATACCTTCTAGTCACACCTGCCCCAGTACACTGGTGTTTGCTGCAAAGCTGGTGGTTTTTGTTTTGTTGCCCTGTCCTTACCAGCTGAGGATTCCCTTAGAAGGCCCACCAGTGTGACACCAGCATTTCTAGTCAGATGACTTGTTGGTGAATACTTTCTGGAAAGTATTCTTTCCCTCTTGAGAGGGAAGGAAAAAAGGCTATGAAGTGGTACTTCTGGCCTGCCTCTACTACAGCTTTGTCCACACCTCCTTCCACTTGCAGGTGTGGACCAGCACCTCTTAGTATTAAACACACTTCTTTCCTTGACAAGAATTCATCAGCTAAAACTTTTCACTATTTCTGACAGTTCAGTGTCATGATTTTTCTAATTTCTTACAAAAACAATTCAAGATACTGATTTTTAGCACTTGCTAAAGGTGGGATGTTGTTTTGCATCATTTACAGCTGTCACACTCCACAAATAGCTCAGATTTTAACATCAAAACGAAGTGCTCTTTAATTTGTTTTCCATACTTAAACTGATGTGACTATCAGGGGATTAAGCCTTACCTGCAGCACAGGGAAACTAATTTGTCTTTTCACAGGAGAACAAAGCAGCAGCAATCTTTATTTTCCAAATGTAATTTTCTCTAGATTAAGGTGGCTTACATTTACTGCATTGATTACTACTGAAGTATACCTCATGGGTGTATTACACCACACAGTTGTATCTGACTGGCAGTGAATAATTTTACTGTCACCTTCTAAGATGTCAGATACCGTGTTCATCAAAGAACTCAGAAAGGTACAAAAACTGAATTACATGGAAGCTCAAAATGCAAAAGAAAAACAAACACCTGCTTTGGAAAGAAAGAGTTCAGCATACAGTTCTGATCTCATGGGTTATACCAACCTCTGCCTCAGACAGCTCCTTGTCACTATTTGGTTTAGTGTATTTTTCTTGCATGAAAGGGATCCAAGACATTTTGCATTTTTTAATGAAAGGAGTCACATCAACCGTTCCCAAAGCATAGCCACATATGCCATCCTCATCTTCTAAGACGAAGCAGTAATCCAGGCTGAGGGTGAGTAGACCTCCTACTAACCTGCAGAAAGAAGTGTCCAAATTCAGTCAAAAGAAGGTCACTTTGAGCAAGCATGCTCTTCAGGTATTCTGAAGGAGACTCTACAGTCATCCAAAGAAGTGACAGAGTCCTCCAGTCACGGAATTAGTTCCTACAAAGCATTAACAGACTGATCGGCTGTCAAAACTCAGCTATGGGCAATATCTGCACCTCATGATCCCACAATTTAACTCTATACACACTGCTCTTCTGACTCACTAGAGACAACAAACTTCCTTCACCTTTTGCCCTCAGTTTCTCTGCTGACATTACCTCCTTGTTCTTCCATCTTCTCTTCTGGGTAATTTTTGATACCAGTTACAAATCCTTCCTTAACTACCTTCCTGGCACTCACAGAGCAGACTCTTTACAAAGTTCTATCTAAATTGAACATTCAAGACAAAAAAAAAATGCTCAAAGCAGCTCATTTTACAGCTCAGATTTAATGCCTTTTTTTTAAACTTTATCTCACTTGTCATTTCGTATTCTTTTTAAAAGTTGGTACAGGTAATCTATAACATGTATTTCAGAAGAAACTCAAGGCAGTTGCTGGGAGATTGGTCCTCAAAGAGATTTCAATTATCTGAAGAACTACATTAGGTTGGAAAAAAATACTAGAGACTAACTACAGACTATGAACACTCTCACAATATAGTCTCACAAAATCTGAAATAGATACTATGATGCACTGGTTTCATAATGCAGAGGTTTCAGCTAAGTCTTTTTTCTAGCAGCTCACAACAGATGACCACAGCATCAACTGAGCCACAGCTGTTAACGAACTGTATCTTTAACAAACCAAATCACCAATTTCCTGAGGCCTGCAGAGGGCAGATTTTTTTTTTTTTTAAAAAAAACCTAATGTTCTTTGCATTCTTCCTACACACACACACTTTTAAAAATTCAAATTAAATACAACGTCAGGACTTCATCCTTCAGAACCATGTCTGTAGGTCATTCATTCCCAATACATACTTGTCTCCAATTAAATCTGGTAAACTATGGAAGGGTTGATCAGCTCCATCAGCATACATTTCTCTGCAGATCTTATATACAGATGCCTAAGAGGAGGGAAGAGATGATTTCAAGTCAGTCGCATTCAAAAGCTTAAAACAAAGTTGTTGAGAGATTTCATTAACAGCTCCTCTGTAAACTAGTACAGACATGCCCTTAAGTTACACAGAACAAGAGTACCCATCTATGAGAAAGGATGTACCTTCCCCACCCACAAAGTAACTCGAAGTTGCCCATCAACATCGTGGTTAAGTTCAACGGCCGGGAAGGCAAGGCAGGAGGTCAACCTCCTGCACCTTGTAACAGCACCAGATTCATTCGGAGGGTTGGTTACCAAACACTCACTGCAGATCTTGCTACAAACTCCCTTTTCAAAATGTCTAATGTTCAAGTGCAATAATTTAACCACTGTGAAGGACAGACACACCCTGACTTTCTGCAGGTTAAAAGGCTTTCAGCTGAATCTCTTTAAAGAGTAAACTTGTATCAGTCACACTTTAAATAAGAAACTTTATGCTTTTCAATAAAAAGGCTTTGCGTTTGACATGTTTATGGCCTCCCTTTATGAAAAGGGAACTCCTGCTCAGAAGAAATATTTATGACTGCATGTTTAGCTGCATCACCAGTTGTTCAGGTGGCTCAGAAATATCAGTTCCATTGCCTGCAAAGGAACAAACCAGCTTAGGTACAGTGGTGCACTGAGGTATGGAAAAGGCTGCTTTACTGCCCACCAGAATGGCACAGGACAGACCCTAGAACTAACAGGTAAACGACATGCCCTGTCTGACTGGCTTCAAAGTCAGGATTCATTTGAGCTGCTGCAAACTCAACCTAAATAGGTATGTTTCAAAGGAAACACGTTTCATCTCAAGGTGGCTACAAATGCAAACTTCAAGCTACATTAATCCTTACATTGTTTAAAGTGCACACATAAAGAGTGTTAACTGTTGGTTGATACATTAGTTTCAAGTATTCTTCTTGCTAAGCTAATAAGAATAAGGCTACACCACAGATATTAATAAAAAAAATGAAACCCCCCTCTAATTGATAAAGATTAATACAAAATTTCTGGTTGCAAAGTATCAAACACTCCAAAACAGATTTGACAACAACCCTTTCAAAATGAGACCAAAAAGTTTACAACTGTAATTAAACCAGTAAGAATGGCTGAAATATCATCCCGTTTTACAACTACATTTTTGGACACAGTATCAACGTTCTGCCCATATAGCTCTGAGAATATCAGCAGTCACCCCAATAATTACTGAGTGAACAGGTATACGCACTCCCCCTAAGGTTAAGCCATTGCATGTGTTCCCACTGCGAAAATTCATCCTCCAGCAGCACTTGCCTTTCAGAAACAGGGAAAGCACTCATAGATTTAAAGGCCGTGGGGTGGAAGACTGGGAATCAAGATGTGGGTATGCCTGTACTGTTGCACAGCACACTGCTGAACCGTAGGCAAGTCACTTAACTTCAGTTTTCCTGGGAGACTGCATTTGTGCCTTGTGCAAGATACAGGGACATCTGTTTCATTAGGGAATGAAGGGACTCAGCAGTAACCAGTGTTGCCACAACAGGAAACGTATCACTAACAACGACAGTGACAAGTGTCAAAAGCAGTTACCTCATCTTTAGGAAAGTAGGGTCGTATGGTGTACACTTTGGAAGTGGGTGTTAACGGAGGCGGTTGAAAAAAGAGGTCATTTGCCCCATCAATAGGCAGCAAACGCTGTGAAAACAAAATACTTAATATGACTGTATGAACAACAAAACCCATCACTCTTGGGTGTGCACTGCAGACTCCCAAATTAACATTTGCTACTTGCAGGCACCCCAGAAGAAGGTGGGGTTGGTATGCTTTACAAATGCAAAGACCTTATCTGAATAGAAAATATCCAATTGGTGTTTTATAATATGCAATTGAAACAGCACATTAAGAGTCTGTTAATCTTATCTGCTTTAAAATACTTTTTACCAATCATATCTACACTGTCTCTGTATAAGAACATAGAATGTCAGGAGGAAAGGTTTGGTCTGAAGAGGGTTAACTGGCCAGAGGAGACGCTTTATCCCAAAAGCAATGCGCTGATTCAATTTGCTGCGCGCAGAGCACCTGTGAGGGGGGAAAAGTATAGCGCCTGAAAAATCCATGAACAAATCTGAACATGGTATAAACAGCGATTTAAGAATATTTGCCAATTGAAATATTTGCAACAAAGCGCATTACAGCTTTATTTAGAGAGGAACCAAAATTTGGATGACTATCTCTTTTGCTCATGGAATTCCCATCGGCAGACAAGCATGCGCGCATTGTGCAATTGCGGGCGCAGATAAAAATGCTGTGCGACCTGCAAAGAAACAATGTGAAATGTACAACTAAAGCCGCTGCGCTTCGCATGCGCGTGGGACAGGCAGCATCTCCTTGAGAAATTACTGTAGAAAGGGGAGGAAAATTATTTTAAACCAAGCTGTAAGGCTAATGGGCTTTGGACCAGAAAGCCTTCGGCAGACCAATCCTTCCAGACCTCTGATGTGCAACAAAAGGTTTCTCATAAAACAAAGAAAATGTCATTCAGTTGTGAAGTCATATTGATACCTGGAACTCTCCTGCTAGACCACCTCTAAAGGCCCAGGGTTCTTGGTCTCCACTTAAGAACTGTGCTGAAGATTGACTACGACACCCTGTTGAGATCAGATCCAAGCGGAGAATGTTACGAGAAGGGGGATTTCCTGGGTGTCTAACATGTCCAAAAAGCTAACACACACTTGTGGAAAAAGCTCTCTAACTGAGCTAGAATCCAGGGCTTGGGGGGAGGCTGTAATAATGTATGATTTATAAAGATCTTGTGCTTGTGCACCAATTGCAGTATTCCACATTTTTCATTACCTAAAACAGACCAGCCTAAGAATAGGTGAGGTGATTCAGATAACACACCTCACTCCAGACCAGAAGGCACAAGAATGGTGCCATGTGCAATTACGTAAGCTTCCCAGACATTCTGTACCTTTTTTTTTTTTGGTGTATTTGTGGCAGAAACATATATTTCATCTATGAAAAGATGACATCTTGGAAGCCACGTGGCTCAATAGCTACTATTGTAAATTTTAGATCAAACAAATGCCATTATCACAGCCCCTTGAAAAAAATGGACCTTTCTGAAGTCACATTTTAGTAATGACTGTTTCTAATCTTGTCAGAGAACTAGGACTGGCAATATATGCAAACAGTCTGGAACAGTTCAGGCAGCCAGGACAGTTGTATGAAACACTATTCTTGCAAGAGACTACACAGACTTACACAACCCAGGCCGTACCTTCACAATGCTGCTGGCACATTAAAAAGCTAAGCCGCGTTAAATGGAATTAACTCACAATTTAACTAGTACACCCTGTTGGTCAAGATAACGCTACCTTTGCTTTTTAGCATTCTGATCTTTTTCCTCCTCAAGCATATCAGGTGCACCAGGGTCCCTGCTGATAAATCAGCCCCAGCAGGCCCACTGAAGTGCTCAGCTTTAGTTTATGCCTGCTTTAGAAAAACTTCTATTAGCTGTTTGACTTTTAGTACTGTTCCGCCAGCAAGGCGCCACAGCCTTCACCAACTCACAGAAATGACAACTCTGGGGGGGGAAAAAAAAAAAAAGCATGGTATCTGGAATGGAGATTTCAATTACCCGCCTAGTTTTCTGACAAGATGAGCAGCGCAAATACTCTTTTCCTTTTGTGGACAGCAATCTACCTCCTGTTCAAGTAACAGTCTCAGATCAGTACAGACAAGTATGTTGTGCTAGTCAGAGAGTCCCAAAGTGTGCCAAGTTTGACATTCATGAGAGTTTAGGAATATATGTTAAATGCAAACTACCCTAAGTATAGTAAATTTCAGAAATGATCCAAGCATCAGAATTTGAATTTGGTTTACTCCCACATTTTAGAATTCTCATGTACAAAGATACCCTTCACAAAGAGATTTAGTCAATAACTTGGAAGACAGTATTTGTCTGTCCTTTGAGACTACAACTTAACTAGCACTTCCAATTATTACAGTAAAGAGCTGCGTGAATGAAGAGCTGTATAAATGAAAAACATAGTTAATGCCTTAGTCGCTGCGCAAATGTGACTTCAGTTCATGCCTATTGCACATCTAATCTATCTGAGCTGCCTCACAGACAAAACCTTTCCATTTTAAAAAATTAATGACGACGCGCTGCGAACATCTGGCGCTGTCCATCCAATAGCAGTAGAAACTTGTGCTGAGGATTCTCCCATCTGTACACAATGGGGAAGAAGACAATAGAAGTCATTAGTAATCCATAGTACTGTACAGCCACACTAATTTAAGGGACTGAATGCTAGCTGGACTTGGGAGGAGAGGTGAAGAAAGTGAACGTTCAGTGGACCATTGAGCACACCATTGTGAGAACTAATTTGTTTGGATTTGTAACATACTTAGCTTTATATAATGATGTATTTTATCAGAGACCTTTGCTTTATATGTATTTACACTAGTGATAAAATGCAAGCTGAAGACAAAAACATCCCCTCTCACAGAGGCACTGTTAGCCTAAGAGTATTAAACTGTATACATTAAGAACTTTTTATTTTTTCAACTATTTAATACCAGTTTGAGTGCTAGAATAGAAGAGTGCCAAAGCTCGACAGAGCTAGTATATACAAAGTTGGCTTATAACGTGAACTATTCCAAGTATTTGATGCATTTAAAGACTTGAACCCAACTTTACCAGGACATTGAAAACTGAAGACAATTTCAAGCTGAAATCTGTAGGTCATCTGATAATTCTGAAGTGCAGTCTTTAGCTGGGCCCTCAATGTTTAAGAGATTACAAGAATCACTGTTGTCTTTACAGAGTTTTGGCCTGGAGTTTTAAACAGATTAAGTTATCAAAAAAGAGAGCATTCTTGCTAGCTAAAGGTCCACATACAGCAAGAATAGTAGAGCTGGGGAAGTTGCGTTACACCAGCCTTAAAAATGCACGAACTAAAGCATTTAAACAGCATTAGGCAGAGATGTTAACGTACTACAATGCTGCCAAGTTTTCCTCTCTGCACTTTGCAGAAGGCAGCCTTAAAAGCTCTTCTTCTATATCAACCATCCATACAGGGATCAGATATTTAATAAGCACAAAACACAAGAAGTTGTTGAGCACGGACTGACTTAACAGGTCTTCTCTGTCCCTGCTTAAACCTGCCAGTGTGGAGTATCATTTCAAGACAATCCAAACACTAGGACTAGACCAAGGTTGTGTAATGGTTAACCACTGTGAGGTTTGTGACAGCTACAAAAAGTGTGACGTGAGTCCACCAGCTTTGCTGCCTGCTGTGTATGTCAAGCAAGTCCACAGCACATTCATTACAGTTGGATTGAAACCTGAAAGTGAAATGAGGTCACTAGAATTACCCAGGCCATGCTGGTGCTATCTGCCAACTTAGGATCCCTCAAAAATATTTCAGGGGAAAAAAAAAAAAAACAAAAACAAAAACACCAAAACGTCACACATTAAAAAAAAAGGAAAAAAACCCCCTGTTTCGGCAGTTTAAGTCTCAGACTAAATCTGTCTAGAGAGCTCCGTAATTTCCACCCATTACCAAAAAATAAAATTAACAAAAAAAGAATCAACAATTTGGAAAGTATTTAAAGGAAATTATTTTGCACCAGAATAGCCTTATGCTAGAGCTCGCATGCGCAAAGGGCTGGGAGGATTGGCTTCCTCTTGGCCAGGCCCATTGAAAGGTCGCTTCTGCAATTGTTCTGTTGAAGACAGCAATAATGTTATCAAGACAGAGCAAGCAGCAGACGGCTGATGTGGTCACATTTCGTAGTGTCATTTCCAATCATACCCCAGGGTACCCAAGGAGTTACAAGGCTTAGTCCAGTGTGCATTCAGTCAAGAGTAAGTTAAAGTCAACACTTACGTGTCAGATGAGATTCAAGTTTCATTAGCCCAAGAAGAAAATCAAGGTCTCCAATCTTAAGCATCCAGCAGACTTCACTTACAATACCAAAGCAAACTCACAGCAAGCATTGCTTCAAATAGCAAGACAGGAAAACCCATAAAACAGGGTCAAACCAGACCCCATGTCCAAGGAAACACATTTGCCTAATACTTTGTTTTCCCCGTGGGCTAATTAAAAACAAAAACAAAAAAAAGATACACTATCTGGGATTATAATGGCTCCCAATGCACCTACCTAACCACTGCACAAAAGATTTCACCATTGACATAATACTCTTGATATCCCAGACGTAGGAGTACATGTCATAAAGGATTGTCCTGTTGGCACAATTGGAGAGGCGAGTGAACATCCCCATCACCAAGCTGCACATCTCTTCAAACTTGGCTGCTCGGTTACGCCATTCTTCTATCTATGAACAGAGGCAAAAGATCCACAAGATCAAACACAACCTTCTAGGGAGGCGAGGTACTCTACATATGGAGGAAGAGTATCCAATTTATTACTTCACTTTACTAGCACAGACCACCCCACCACACAGGACTCACGGATATTCTCTATGGCTGTTAGATGTGAGGCCAGTACAGGGATCACCAGTCAAATGCCGACACCAGACTGCCTTCATAGCTAAATGGCACTACAGGGCTTTATTCAGCTGAAGGAATAAAAATTACTGTGATCTGTGGTTAGTTACACACTACCCTTCAGGTCCTAGGAAGTACAACGCCAGCTTTTATTACAGACAACAGATAACATTGCTCAGGATTTTGATTTAAAAGGAGAAAAAACAAGATTCACACTTACTTTTTCAGCATCCTTTCCTTTGCAATTAACACTGACAACACTGCTATTTGCTCTGAGCCACTGGAATTCTCTCAGCATCTGTGCACCTTTGGGCCCATGTTCATAAGGAAGGTAAAACAAGTCAGCAAGAAGCTGCAAGTCCTCTAAAGTCACCGGTTCTACTGTGTAGAGAGGTTTTTCATTTGGCCCGGGCACAAATTGTTCTTTGTTAATTTGCTCATCAGTCTGCATAGGGGCAATGTCACTACCAGAGTCTTCCTGCATAGACATCTCTGGGGACTTTGATTCAGCTATGCACTCCTTATCAGTATCCATTGGTTTCAACTCCTCCGCCATCTTGGCTTCGGCAATATCTGTCAGTATCTGATTAGCATTCTTGTCTGCGTCATCTTGTTTTTCCACCACCATGTCCATCGGTTCCTCATCAGATTGCTTCTTCTCCTCCTCCTTTCCCAGGGCCGGTGACTCGCTGCTCAGTGCTGCTCCCTGGCTCATGATGGGTTCTTGGTAAACGGTGGTAACCACAGTTGCTGCATTTAAAGAGGATGGTGCCACCAGAGGCCCTACATCCCCTACAGTAGTTTTAGCACCACTGTGGGCAACTTGTCTACCTGAGAATAAGAAACAAGTTTAGAGTTTTCAGTATCTGCCATCTAACATTCAAATCAGCAACTTCTGCAAATCATAAATGAATCTGTTGCCACAGCATCTGATCGGTGCAACTTCCTTTTGGTACCTTTGCCTTTTCACTTCTGTCACTGTAATTCTAACTACTGACTTTGTTTTTCACAAGTTCCCTCTCTGCATAACTGGTGCACAAAGATAGGATGGGGAAAAAAGTCAGGAAAATTAATTAATATTTACGCACTGCCAGCAACATTTCTGACTATGCCATCAGAATAAAAAGCTCTCAGAGTTAACCTTTTTCCTCTGCATCAACTGACTTGTTAAAAGTTGCATTGGGATATAGAGCACACTTCAAAATAAAAGGACCAATGCTTAAATATTTCAATTGCAAAAAAATCTTTAACCCAGGGAAAATTAAGACATTCAAAACCTGACTGGACACAGTCTGGGGAAACCTGCTTTAACTCACCCTGCTCGAGCAAG
Source organism: Strix uralensis (assembly GCF_047716275.1). NCBI lineage: Eukaryota > Metazoa > Chordata > Aves > Strigiformes > Strigidae > Strix > Strix uralensis. Next base: position 27,358,334 of record NC_133978.1, on the reverse strand, counting down.
GTGGTTAGACTAGGAGATCAAGAGGTCCCGTCCAACCTAAACTATTACATGAAAATGGAGGAAGATGATGCATTAATTACTACTCCTCACCCAATATTTTTGCTGCAGTCGAGTTTTAGAAAGACCCAAAACCCTACAGCAGTTCAAAAGGATAGCTGTACCAGAGCACAGTTGGGAGGAGAAGAGGTTCTTCCATTCCCCCACCAGTTATCAGAGAAGGGTGACCACCTCAAACCCACATTTGAGAAAAACATATTTTACCTCAGATCCCAAGCCCCCATTGCTACAAGAAAGGTGTACAATGCTGAAGGAACCCAGCTGGTTTCCACAGACAGAAACTCAGAAAAATAAAGCCACCTTTAAACAACTGCAAGAACATAGACTCTTCTGGGCCAGAACTAATGTTTACAATAATTTAACACCCACTTTAAAAAAAAGACTATTCTTCCTATTCTCTCAGGTTCTGTGGAAGTCTAGTAACAACTGGACTAGCAAGACCCAGGATCTTTCCTGTCTTGTCAGATGTGCCAAAGAATCATACATCAGGGCTGCTTCTGCTGATCAGTCAGGGCACTACAGGCATGCTGCAAAATGGCAAGCACTATTCTTTCTTTATTATTGTTTCCCCAATTAGCAAGGCAGAGAATACTTCCAACTGAGAAGTATACAAATTGTCAGGATCTGTAAAATAATTTTAATATAAATGCAAGTACTGAACATTTAACCTCATTTTTTAATCAACCCCAGAACAATACTGAATCACTCACTGCTGTATTGCTGAGGCACACCAAATTCCTGTAACCATTCTGTTAAGGCCAACTTCAGGGCCATCTGTGGGCTGTAGAGAACATCTGTTTCAATATCTTCATCGCTCCCCTCATTTTCCAATTTAATCTGGATAGAAACTGTACTGTCTTCAGTATCAGCTACAGAGACAAGTTTAAAAAAGTTATCATGCAAGTTTCATTTAAAATAAATAAAAAAAGTCTCATCAGATAAGGCATTCAAGAACTCTCCAACAGCCTTACTTCACAAAGAAGGACAAAACATTACAACCTAATTAGACAAAATGGTCACCATCGACGTCAACACAGAAACAGCATGCAGAAACTAGACATTCTGGCATTCAGAATTTCTCTTTTGATCTGAACTGCTTCTACTTCAATGAAATCAAATCCATAGAAATTTATGTCAAATTTGGGCATTAAAATTGCTTGGTGAGAGTGCTTTTTATACAACCACAGATACCTCTCAAGACTAAGAAATTCTCTGATAGCATGTGCTGCAGATACTTCCTAAGAAGTCAATAAAACAATCCAGATGCTTGTTATCTTTCAGGCAACTGCTGTTTACTTATGGGATAGAAAATGTTAGGTGATCTTAAAAAAAAAAAAACAGTTGGTGAAGAAAGTCTAGAATCATTAAAAAAAAAATCAGCATGACTTACATGGTTAAGCATAGATCCCAGCAAAAAATTACACATACTTACTCATCACCACATCTTTTCTCACTCCATTCATGTTAGATTTGTACCAGGTTGCAAGAGTGTGAATAGCAACATAATTGGCTTCAAATTCACAGTTTGGATTGGTCAGAACTCCCTTTAGCCGAGGGATGAGCTCAGTTGACCGACCTTTGTAAGGCCCAAGAAAAAGCCTCTTTTGATCATAATCATTAGCATGAATGTTATCCCAGATAACTGGTGCTCTTCTGATGATCTTAGAAACTTCTTCAATGGACTCTACTGGAATGTCTTTCGATACAACTTTTGGACCTAAGAGGGAAAGAGCATATCCTTGAAGATTCAATCCCCAAGTATTTGGGCAGTTTATTTTACTAAATACTTATGAGAAATCATTTTTAACACCAACAGTGAATTAAAGAAAACCAACAAAACCAACAAAACCAAGCAAACCAACCAAGCAATTTTTACCTGTCCATAACACCTCGATGCCAGGGAGCAGCTTTTCTCCTACAGTCCGTAAATACGGTGACTGGGCAACATTTGGATAACAGAAAGTTCCACAGTACTCTGCACAGGGAAAGAGAATGTCACTGTTAGTAGAAGGGTGCATGCACGTGACAACGTACTCAACCGTCTCACAAACACACTGAGAGAATATGACCATTTGGGAAAAAGAAACACCTATAAAATTAATCAAGAAAGGCCCAAAAGTCTAAAGTATAAAATAAAAATGACATTATGAATGATACTTAGCATAAAGATTAGAAAAGGCAGAGAATTTATTTAAAATTACTAAAATGTCAAAATTAGAAAAAAACTAATAAAGACCATAAATAGAAGGGCAGGTTACAGCAGACAATATGCAAGAGAACCAGAAACCCTAAGACTGATCATGAAGTGCAAATACCTAAAGATATTAACACCAGAACATATGTATCTTTAAAGTTAAAGAGGAGGTCCGCAACAGAACCAAACTACTACAGTATAAGGGGATAAAAATATTAACAATGACATTGCTACTGAATTCAATCTTCCTTCAACAATCCACACCACTGAACATAGTGATCCTCTCTCCTTTACAATATTCTTACAGGTATTAGAGGAAGCATGTAATTTTAAAAAAAGCAATGATTGGACCTGAGTGCAAGTCATCTTATTTTTTAATAAATAAAACAACTCAGTGACTAGTAAAAGTTGGTAATCTTATTAAAAACAGGTACCAATGACAGAAGAGAGCACAGACTGTGCTGTATCTCTACCTTAAGAAAATTCTAAGAAACTAACAGTTAGACAGATCAAGAAGCAAAAAGATTTTGGTACAAGTCAAACAGAAGTCTTCTTTTAACCTAATTTTTAGTTCAAACTTCTTGAACCATTCTATCAAGCTCCCTTCTTTGGTTGGCATTGAGCCTTTCAGAGATGTGTAGATTTGGCAAAATCTCTGCATATATTTGAATTACTTGAACCTTTCTTTATAAGTCAATTTCTTCAAACAACCCCAAAAATACTCCTTAAAGTAGTGATTAAATATTAAACCAGCAAGATAGCAGGCTGAACTAAATGATTCATCTCATTTTACCTGTAGGACAGAAAAGGAATGTGTCTGGTTCTCCTAGATATTGATAAATTTCATTTGTGATTGAGACTTGAGCATGAGCAAAGGAACTGAAAACTTCTTTGTCTGCTGCACACATGTTGTGATCGATATCATCAAACAGCAGTGCAAAAGATCTGCAACCAAACTGGGAAACCTAATACAAGAGACAAGAGCAAAAGGTTTGTTTTTTTTTTTTTTTATTCTACAGTTTGAGTTAGAAAATCTAATCTATCTTAAAGGGAAAACTACAGGAATGGGGGAGAGAAGGTACAGGAGGCAAGACAGACTTTGTTATCTAGTCACAATGTCTATCTCTGACCCACTGCTCTGCTTCTCTCAAAGATTAGACCTCTAAAGACCTGCAATCTGTTCCAGTTTTAACAATCCAAAGCTGGAAAAAAGCTAACTCTGTAACAGCTTTTGGACAAAGGCAAGAAGTCAATTGGGAGAGCATAGAAGATGTGTATGTGTGTGTCACACTTACCTGGTCCAGCTTGCGTTTCAATGTGGATACCTCTTTAGGATTGGAGAAAGTGATGTCAAGTCCAGGCGAGATTGCATAGATGAACTCTATTTCATGTTCTCGTGCAGCTGATATTAGAGTCATTAGCTGCTCTGGAAATCAAATTCAAATATTGCAGAAGGATTCAACAATTTTAAAAAATAAATATCTTGGACATCATTACAAGTAAATTATAAACGCAGATGCCTCTTCTATCATAATTAAAAATAAATATAATAATTTGCCAAAATTTCTTAAAACTAACACAGCAAAGAGCACCAAATTATTTGGAAAAGTTTTCAGAAATTATGCCAAAAGGAATATAACATCTGTCCTTGTATTGAGAAGTTTTCAAATCTTTAAAAAATTTTAACATGAAAAATAACTTTATCTCAATGTTGCAAGGCAAATGCAGATAGTCTGGTTTTACAGATTGCACATCAAGAGTTCTACAACTATTACTCACTTCTTCCCCACACAGTAAGATATCACCCTGCATGACACTGACTCACATACTACTCATACGACTGAAGCTTGGGGCACATGAAAAAGGGCTTTTTTTAACATCAGTATACAAGAAGTAGTTGTTTTAAAACACAAACTTGAAATTTAATCTTCCATACAATGAATAAAGATAATCATGTTTAAAATATTTAACAATTTTTGTTATTGGCAATTATCTTGCAGTACCCTTTAGATTATATTTCTGCAGTGTGGCCTCCAAGAAGTATTATTTAATTTCGAGCAAGTATAATTTTTGCCCTCACCCAAGAAAAACGATAATACCCACAGGCCAATAAAACACTGCAGATCACATAAATGCCAGAGGTGGATAAAAAGCCCCACACTAGGCTGAACAGGTCTTTTATGTTCTGACTAAATAGTCAGGAGCTGCTTTTCTAACTGGTACTCTCTTCAGTGAGACAAGCACTTAATGAATCACAGAAAAGGGCATGCTACTCGCTCATCAATCTTTTTTCTTTTCTGAAGCAAATAATTTCTACTTCAAAATATGACCCAGATGTTCAAGAGCCAGAGGAATAATTCTGAGCAATCTTTCCCTGGAAAAAAGTAAATCTTGTAAGACAAAGCCTTAAAAGCAGTTTTAGGAATCATCTGCAGAGTTATAGTTAAAAGAAGTAAAACCAAAGCTCCACTAAATACACCTGCAGGGTATTAAGAACAGGTCTCCACTCACCTTTGGAAATGGCTACTGTGATTAAACACACAAGCATATGTAGTAACGACCAATTCATTCAAAAGTCTATTTATAGAAAACACAGAGGAGAAATAAAGGCAATTACCCGCTTCCTCCACAGAGTACATTTCTCGCCAGAACATCCTGTGCTTGTAGTCATCCTTTGGAGCATACAGGTACGTATTTAGTCCCCACTTCTGAAGTCTACAAACATAGGAAAAAAGCCTTCATCGAGAGAACAGCCTACTTTTTACTTGATCTAACTTATTCTTTTTCTTCACTGAACATTGTGTTACACTATTAAGTCATAATAACCTTATGCACAACTGATAATGGACAAATTCAGTTTAGGCAAGATGGAAAGATGAATACAAGTCCCCAAGAATATAGATTATTAGGCAAAAAATTGCTCTAGGTTAGAACAATAATTCTTTCCAGGCTTAAGTGGGAGATTATGATTATATTGCGATGGAATGTGCTGCAGTAAGAGGAAGCATGACTTGCCTTCTAAAAAGTTCTTTCCTCTGCTCCATAACCCAAGGTCTTCCATAAAATCCTACGGGAAACAAGATTAAAATTATCCAGTTAGATTATGCCTGCTCCATGAAATTTCATATTACAACCCACCATTTTCTTCCTCTTCTGCTACATTCATCAAAAATCTTCCCAAAGCAGAAAGGAAAAAAAAAAAAATCTGGTTAGACAGCATTAAGAAAGTGTAATAACCTAAAGTGATCTCAATTTAAAATGCAATTATAACTTATTTCATTTCTTATGATCTAAGGTCTTAGAATTTTGGACACTGAAGCAATTAATTTTCAGAATCCGAACTGTATTCCTGAGCATATGCCCTTGACAAGTCAAGTCAGCATTATTATAAGAGCAGACTGAACAGTCATAACCTAATTAAACTATCACTCCATACAGCTACAAAATAGATTTGACTGTAATGTGAACACTGAAGACACCTGAAAGTATCTACCAGCTCAAAAATGCTTAACCAGTGGCACAGATTAGAATGCTAAATACACACACAGGGTATATAAATACATACTGAGGTAGATGATGTGCAATTAAAAAAAATGCACAAGTGAGTCAACAAAATGCTTAGGATGTCATTCCTTTTATTCAGTTTAACTGGCTCCTTGTCAAAGTTAACTTGCAAGCTGACATCTTACAATTCCCAAATCTTTGCAACCTAAGACTATGTCTTTGAATAACCATATACAAGCATCTACACAAGTGATTTTAGAATAGTGTATACTCAAAGTAATGGAATTCCATGGAAATTTTAACTGCTTCTTAAATCTAATCCTTCCATTTTAGAAACATAATACTTTAAAAAGCAATTTCAATGCACTCTTAGTCAAGTAAATTCACTTAGACCTATGTGCAAACAGTTCAGCCACAAGTGGGCACTTCAAAACAAAGCTTCAGCTTGGCAGTCTGTGCAAAGACCAGAGACTAAAATAACACTGAAATTAGCTAAGCTCTTATTTTCAAACAGCATGGCCACTCAGTGATGAATGATGCTCCTAATACACAAAGCTCACAAGTCCACACAGAACACCAGCTCAAAAGGTAGACAGTATCTTAATTTCCAGAGATACTCACCATTGTAAATCTGTAAATATTTGGTCTCACAGAGGTCAAACACACCTTCCTACAACCTTCCAAAACTCAAAACTGATGCAACTGAAGCATTTTCCGTATATTAGCAAGTATTTCAGTTACCCGTTACATAAGCAATGCTTTTTTAAGCAGCTTAAAGCAGGCTCAAGTTTTAACAATTAGTCTCTCAAAGAGTGATCCGAGACTAACTGGCACCACGAAGTGGCAAAGCTGAATAACTACTACTCCTCACAAACTGCTAAGTGACAAACTGAGGACAGTTAAACAGAGCAACAAGCAAGAGAGCCGTTGCAAGGCATGAAAGCCTCTCAGTTTATTTCACCCAGAAGAAATTTCTCATTTTCACTAGCATTACCTAATTCTGACTGATGCTGCCCCGAGGAAGCTCAACAACCCACAAAAGGAATGAATTACTGTGATACCTAATGAATACTACCCGTGCCTCATAACTCCTTCAGAACACTTTTGCTTTACCTATGATATTACTGTTTCAGATCTACTAGCCTAAAGCAGAGCAAGGGCCTACTATTAAAAAAAAAAAAAAAAAAAATCAGGTAACAAAGACTAATTAAATAGGACTGAAAAGAACATGCTAATCCAAAGCAATAGTTTTCTATCTGTCACCACATTTCTTAGATTACTAATGTCACCAGCTGATGGCAATTCTTGGATCTTTTTGTCCAGCTAAAAATCGATCTGTTTTTTTATTACTCCCTCAAGACTGTGTGTCAGGTGAACACAAAGTCAACAGCTCATGCCAGATACCTCATCCCAGTTACCAAGCTCTCCATCACTGGAATATCCTGGAGGCAAGAGCACCAAAGCTTTGCATCCAGTACTATCTTATTACTCACCAAAACAATGAATGTGATATCCATCATAAGCTCTTCACATTCTTAGAGTGCACACCCAGTATTTAGCCAACTCCCGCTCCTGCCTTTCTACAAAAGATCCAAACTCTCCATCTCATTGCTTTAATCTCACCATACCTCCAGTCTGTGTTAACCACTGCACTATGTTTAAGTATTTATCTACACTTCTGAAGTTAATCCCTGTTTTTCACTTACCCCAATAATTCTCTTGAGTCACTAAAGAGACAGATGTTTTCACCCATTACCGTTTACCTCATTCACCACAACAGTTTGCTTTTCTCTTTGTTGGGTTTTTTGTTTTTTGTTTTTTTTTTTTTTTTGTTTTGTTTTTTTTTTTAAACACTCCCCTATTCCTTTTTTTCCTGTACACATATTAATGTTAGACTGGTCTAACTAGTGTTAGACTGCTTCACTGGACAGGGGCCATTTTCTTGCTTTGTTTTATGCACAGTGCAGTCAAGAACACCTGCACCAAAATATATACAGAGGCAATCAGCAATGAACTAAGATGATAAATGATTACGGTATACACAGTTGTTCCAATATAAACCTGGATGAACAGGTGATCTGTGGTCAAGGTGTATTGGCAGGAACATGAGACAACATGCTGTTACAATCTGTATTTCTGCTCACTATTATCTGTCTCCAAAACCTTCAATCTGGCAACTATCTTCACAGAATTAAATCTATTAAAGACAAGACATCTCTCTCCATGCTGACTGTATTTAAGCCCTAGGTAAGTGCTAAAAACTAAAGGCATTAACTGGGCATAGTGCACTTCACACAGTGACATTTGCGGAAGCCAAATGGTCTTTTCTTTTTAAGATATGAACAAAAGGCAATCTGCAAGCAAGGCAGATACTGACTTTGATAAACTGCCTGCTTCCCTCTCCATTCCATCTGTTAATAATTTTGTTCACCTACTGGAGATTCATTATAGCTAGAGAAATAATATCAGTCCACAAGAATTTAGAACAATTCCAAACCAACTATTATATTGGGAATAAACCATTTTTCTTGCTGGCTTTCAACCATCTACCTTAATTGACCTGTCAGAAATGCAGATAAATTCCGTAGTTACTGAGAAATGCAAAGACAGTCCCTTTATTCTGCAGCTTCTGCAACAATTCAAACCTTTTAATGCTGCAACTATGCCAAAAGACAGAAGAGAACTGTTCCACAGTGCAATTAAATTGGTAAGCTACAACACTTCAGAGAACAGGGAGCATTTAATATTAATTCCAGAACAGATGTCTATGGAATCACCTACTCCCTACCAAGGAAACTGAATCCGAGCCTCTGGCGCGCAGGAAGAGCATGCACAGCTGGGATAATCGCACAGTAGCTCCTCTCTCACTCCCTCCTACCTCCCCCTTTGCACACGTACTACAAGCGAGCCACGGCACTGCCTCAGCCTCCATGAGGAATCATGGGCCCGCTGGGGGTGCCAGCCCTGCCCTGGCCCCAACGAACAGCTGCCATCACAGGGCACTAGCCAACAGTTTCCAGCACAAGCCCCAGGGGCAGCAGCCCCGCCCGGGAGCCGCGGCTCCTCCCCACCCCCCAGCCCTCTCTAGCGGAGGGAGCCCTGGCCAAGAACCGCGCACCACCCTCCTCGCAGAGCGGGCTCCTCCGGGCGTCGCAACGAGCCGGGGGAGGACACGGGGAGCCGCAGCACCAGCTGGGACCAGCCCTCCCCCCGAGTCTCCTCCGGATACCGACCCCCCCCCCCCCCCCAAATACCCCCAAGTCTCCCGGGGATACCGTCGAGCTCCCCGCCACCCCAGAACACCGACCTCCATGCCCCCAGTCCCCCAGGAATATCGGACACCCCTTCCGAGAGCTCTTACCTTCGACGACGCCGCAGAGGAAGCGGCGGGAGCCCAGCGCGGTCTCCGTCTCGGTGTCGGTTTCCTCGCCTCCCGGAACCGGCCCCACGGCGGCGCCCGGCGGCTCTAAGGGAGCGCCGGGCACTCCGGCCGGGTTGGGGCTGCCTTGGGGCTCCTCCAACGCCGCCTGCCCCTCCTTCTGCACCATCCTGCCGCCCGCCGCCAGGACCCCCGCTCGCTGGGCCGGGCCGAGCCGAGCCAACCCGAGTCCCTCCTTTCCTCTCTCCACAACCCCTTTGTCTCCGCCGCTCCGGGCCGCCGCCGCTTCCTGTTTACGGGGCCCTGCGCCTGCGCGGGGAACCGGCCCCAACCGGTCCGCACCGCTCCGCCCGCAGCCGCCCCGCTCGGAGACGCGCAGAGGAACCGCCGCGGGAAGCTGCTCCCTCCGCAGGGAGGAGCGACGCGGGCCGCCACGGCCTAACGGCCCCCCCCGCCGCGCTGCCGGGACCGCGCCGCTCGAGCGGGAACAACGGACTGAGGAGAGGGAGTTACCTCAGGGAACGGGCGGGCGGGCGGAGGGGGAGCTCCCGCAGGGCGCATGCGCGAAACGCGGAAGGGCACGCGCTGCGCCTGCGCGGGAGGTCGGCGGGGGGAGGGGCGAGGCCGAGGCTGCCCAGGGCGCCTGCGCGGAGAGCGGGTGCGTGCCCGCGGCGCATGCGCGAGAGGCCCCGGGGAAGGGGGGGAGGCGGCAGGAGGGCAGCACGCAGGTGCGGGCGGGGGGATCGCGCATGCGCCATGGGCTTTGTGTAGGGAAGCGGCGCCGAACGGGGGGGGAGGTGGACGGGTGGGAAATTGTGTTTACTTCGGCTCTGCGCATGCGCCGCAGGGGACGGCGCGCGGAAGCCGCGCGGGCGGGAGCGCGAGCGCGCCTGCGCAGGAGCGCGCGGGCTCCCTTGAGCCGTGACCTACTTCTTACGGCGCCGCCGCGGCCCGGCAAGCTAAGCAGGGCCCGCGGGGGCTGGGGCGCGGATGGGAGACCGAGCTGCTGCGTCTCCGCCGCAGGGTGGAAGGGGGCCGCGGATGGGGTGCAAAGCCCCTACAGCCGCTCCCTCCCAGCACAGCCCAGCTGATGTTAGGCGTGCACATGTTTCCATACCTGGAAGGGGCTATGAAGCTGAGATCATCTCACTAAATCAGGGAAGGGGCCTGGGGTCAGACAGCATCTCTCCAGGGAGAAGCTGCAGTCATGTGGGTCCACTTGGGGCTGGGAAGCGACAGGCTCCCAGAGCGTGAGTCAGAGACCGCAGGGCCAAGAAGGTGGCCGCCCGTGAGAGAGGCCAGCAAGGTGATCCTTCCAGCCCACCCAGCCCTGGGGAGGTCACGGCAGGTACCAGCCAACATGAAACCAGTGAGCAAAAAGCTGCAGGAAACTCCAGCTTATGAGGAAGGGCTGGAGAGTGCCTGCAGACATCACAGCAGTGACACCACATTTCACCAAAACAAATAAAAACTGATTAAAAACATGCCCTGCTGATCTGGACACTGTTCACCCCTATCCAGCTCACTCAGCTTTCCCAAAATCCTCCCTTGCATTTTTGAAGTCTGTTTCTTACTCTTTGAGCTTATTTCTACTGATGATATTTTGGCACGATGAGAAACCCAAGACGGCTGCATTTCTGGCTCCAGCTATACTCGTGCTCAGGAAGCTGCAGCAAAGACCCTGGCCAAGGAGCATCTCTAGTTACCATCCCCTCCAATCTAAAGCTTTCAAAGAACAAAAATAGCAATTGTACTGCTACCCTAAATAGTAACTAACTAAATCGTATTAATATGCAACAAGACTTTACAGAAGGGTTAGAGAGGAGAAATGCACCAAATTTGGGTGGAAAAACACACAGTATTCTCATACCACCGTATACAGAGCTGGGTAGTTGGCTGCTAGGTCAGAAGGGACCCTGGAGCAGGCATCATGCTCACAGCTTTGATTGTGCTGAAATAATCCTGCAGTAACAGTACCCATTGTTGGGATCTCTTCCTTTTACAAGATCCTTGTGTTTCTAGGCAGTATTCAGGATGCTGGAGTGAATCACTGCCCCAGGCTGCATCAGCTGCCTCATCCAGTTGCTCAGCTGTTTTCCTACATAACTACTATTCTTTTTTCCTCTGAAAGCTGGCAAAAAGATGGCTTGAAACAACACAAGGCTGCCCTGCTTTAAGGGCCCAGAAGCTCTTGCCTCCTTTCTCAACCTGGACCCAACAACTTTGCTGATACCCACCCTTAAATGCCACATCCTAACAAGGGACACCTGTTCCCAAGCCCTGCCTCACACATCAACTTCTCATAACAAGCTGATGACACACATGAAGGGACTGATCCAGTCCTCCTTGTTCTCAGCCCCTTCCTCAAGAGGGGAGCTAAGCAGAGATTTTTTTTTGGCTCCCAGGGGACCAGCTGCTCCCCCTCACCATAGCTACCAGCAGCTATTCCTGCACAAACCTCTTCCCATTTGGTGTGAAAAGGCTATCGCAGCATTTGAAGGCTGAGTGAGCCCCACAGCACCCTTTTTGCCCTTGTCACTCCAGTCCCTTTCCTGCCCTTCATCTTGGGGAAAGGGTTTCAAAGCATCCTGTTGGCAGCTCACAGCATCCCTGTGTCATGAGAGGGCACATCAAGCCCACGGATGGCATCACCCAAAACAGCAACCAGCCAAGCAGAGCTCACATGAGATAGGATATACTGGGAAGGGTGGGTTAGAGGGGAAAATGCACTCAGGCCCATTCATACTGCTAGCAGGTCAGAAAAGTCCCTGGGGAGCCAGAGGCTTTGGAAAGAGCAGACTCGCAGCTTTCCCAGTCCCACAGTAGTAATTCTCCTGGTAGCCAGAGCCCATCCTTTTAAGATGTTTGGGTCTCCACGCTGCTATTAGCATTGAGATTTCAGTTTCTGGACCACAGACTGCATAATGCTGGAGGGTGTCACTGTCCCACATCAGGTCCATTATCCTGTTGTTCTGCTGGTTTCTTACTTATGTTCTTCTTTTTTCCTCTTTGTTTTGCTTCAAGCCATTTTTCCCAGTTCTCAAGGCTGCCCTTTTCCGAGGACCAGTGATTGCCCATCAATTCATGTCCCTAAGAAAAACCCCTTTCCAGTCCATAGTTACCTCTTCAAGGTGGTAGCTGACTATTTTCCTGTTAGCTCAGCCTTAAATGCCACATTCTAACAAGGGTCACCTAGTTCCAAGCTCAGGTTCACTCAGCAGCATCTCATGACAAGCTGAAAACACACCTGACAGCCCCACTCATGAGACCTGACACGTTTGGTGTAAGACCCTGTTAGCCTAACACCTACAGCCAGTTAGCAGGAGAGACTATTTATGGGGCCATTGATGGCATGGGCAGGCTGTTGGGGACCCTGGCCATCTCAGCGTGCACTCTGTCCCACATGCACCCATGCAGAGCACCCTGCAGCTGTAGCACCCCAAAAGGGCTGCCAACCCTCTGCAGGGACCCTCAGCCCCTATTTCTCCTGCCACACCCCCCCCCCACCCCGCCGAGAGCTGACAGATGCAAAGACATAACGGTGGTGTGCATAGCGATTGTGGTTAGATTTTATTGTGTTTTTTTGTTTGTTTTTTGTTTTTTTTAACCCATATTATTGTTATAATACAAAATATACAGACTGGAGATGCCAAGCAGATTGTGGGTCACTATGCCCCGGGGCAGGGGGTCACGCCATGCGACCTGCAGCGTGAGGGTGGCGGCGGCATCTGTTCTGTGTTGTGGGGGACAGTGGGTACGCCCAAGAGCCTGGGAGGAGGGAGGACAGGGAGAAGAAGACAGGAGGGGTAGGGGTCAGGATACCTGCCCTCCCACTCTTGGGAGACTGCAAGTGGGAGCTCAGCCCCACGGCAAACCCAGGAACAGGACTGTGAGATGAACAATGTGTTGAATGAGCCTAAAAAACACATCATGTCTGCAAGGGCTGGGCCAGGGATGGTCCCACTGGGGAGCAGTCCCGTAGCTTTGGCTCAGGGCCCTCAGGGGGGATTTCTCACGGCTTCAACACCAGGGGCTCAGTCTGGGTCTGGGGCCTGGCCCAGCATGGGCACTGGCCTTGCTCACCCCTTCCCCACTGATCCCAGACACCGCAGCTCTGGCCAGCCCCGATTGCCCTTGACTGCTAAGGATGCGGAGGCTGGAGCAGCTGCTGGGGCTGGGTACGTTCCCAATGCCTGTGGGATTGCACAGAGGGGCTTCTGGGGTTGGCATGGGGTCATTAGCCCATGGGCATCACAGTCCCAGCTACGTCTCGGAGGGGTATGTGAGCAGGACAGGCCTGCCTGCACACACCCAGCTCTGAGGAGCTGTGGTAGCTGGCTCCATCCCTGGGATCCCCAGGCAGGCTCTCACATGGCCATGCCAGGAGAAAGGGCTGAGCTTGCCCTGCCCCAAGGTGACCTCCAGCCCACTGTCAGCACAGCAACAACTCCTGGCCAGCCTCAACTTTCTCCCCAAGGAGCTGCCAGCTGAGCCGTATCCCCCAGCACAGGGGACACCTCTCTGCCCCATTATAGGGACAGCAGGTGGGCTGGGACAGGCCAGGTCATGGGAGCAGGGGAAGGTCAGCAGCAAACGATGCCAGGAGTGTGGCTGTGAGGCCCAAGGGTGGCTGCCGGAGCCCAGCACACTTCCTTCCTCCATGTGTCTCTGTACCCTGGCTGCCGCGTCCTCGGGGAGGGATTTGAAGGGTGTCTCTCCATTGGAGCCTCAAAGTGGGTCCCTGAGGACCCCTGTGTGCCAGCATCCCAAACTCGAGGGACAGGGGCTGAGGTTGCAGCTCTCCCAGCACAGCATCCTCCATCCTGGGGGATCAGTGCCACAAGAAGGCACCTTGGGGTCCCTTTAGTCTCCCCTCTCCCCATGCCAGGATGAGCCTCCTTGGTCTAACCGGGCCCCCTGGGATCAGGGACTGCTCCCCACAGCTCATGCAGTGATGAACCCCCAGTGCCCGTGCGGCTGCCTTCTTCAGGCATGGCCCCTCTGCCCACCCACCAGCCCAGGGACTGGGCAAGGAGGGTGGCCGGCGGCTCACAGCCAACATGCCAGACACACTCTCTGCAGCAGGGCATGGCCGGGGCAGAGGAGGAAGCCGAGGCACTGGCGCCCATTGCAAGACTTTATTGGTTTCTAGACAGCGTCGCTGGGGGGTTTGGGCTGCAGCCGGTGCTGGGGGCTCCCAGGGCTGAGGAGGGTTAGGGGTGAGAGAGCCGTGGCTGCACGGGGTGCTGTGCACGGGGGAAACCTCTATCGCAGCCCAAAGCTGCGGCTTCCCTGCCAGGAACGGGTGCAGGGAGGTCCATCCAGGCCAAATGCTCTCCCCGTGCCAGCTGTGCCCATGCTCTGATGTCCAGGAGCACCTGCTTGGGATCCCCCGAGGAAAGCAGAGCCAGCCCAGGTGGAAGGGAAGATCCCGGCACCGACCATGTCTCTGGGAAGGGAGGTCCCTTCCCGTGGGGGTGTCTGTGCAGCCGGCAGAGGGGAGGCTCGAAGGAAAAGTCGAGAGAAGCAGGTTCTGGGCCTGGTGGCAAGAGAGCTCGGCTGGAGGCAGGTCCGGGAGCTAAATCACGTTGTCAAAGAGCTGCATGGACCGCATGATGTTCTCGTCCTGCAGGGAGAAGGTGGGAAGCGGGTGGGTTCGGCACAGAACAGCAATCTGGGCAGCTCCCCCCAAACCTGACTTTACCCTCATGGCAGCTCTGACCTATGGGACAAAAGCCCCAGGGATTACAGGCAGTTTCTAAGCCCCACTGGGATGCACATCTCTCCTCATCTGCAGAGGGATGCCAGCACAGATACAGTTCCCAAGGCAGAGCTCCAGCCTTGCCCCTGGGAGCCCTGCCTTCACCCCCTCTCTGCCAGGAGGGTGATGGGGGAACAGAGGCCACAGGGAGGTGGCCCAGCCCCAGAGCAGAGCTGCTGGTGACTTTACCTTCTGGCAGGACTCCAGGAACTCCTCGATTGTCACCACGCCGTCCTTGTTTCGGTCCATTTTCTGCAGACAAGCACAGCACAGGGGGCATGGCAGGGACAGCCCAAGCCCCAGGGAGAGCCCAGCAACCCCTGCCCAGGTCCTGCAGGGACTGGACACAGCACACCCCTGCCCAAGCCACCCCCAAGTACACGGCAGGACCAGGATGGCCTTTTCTCTCCCTGGCTCCAGCACAGCCCTACTTCATCCCCAGTGTGGGGTGTTTTCTCCTGCCCCCTGCCAGCTTTTGTGCAGCCACTGGCTCTGTGCTGGAGCTCTGCTTCCCCAGGATATGCTTGGCTCACCTGGAAGAAGTTCTCCACGTGCTCCCGGGGCGCTTCCTCCCGCATGGCTGGGTAGGTGTATTTGCCCATCATGTCATAGATGGACTTCATGATGTCCAGCATTTCCTGGAGGGAAGGGGAGCAGGGTTGCGTGGGCAACAGAGGGCTCTGCCTCCGCCTGGTCCCCAACTCACACCCTTTTTGTGATGCTCCTGAAGGACCTGTGGTGTGCTCAGGTGTGTTCCTGCCAGCTCCGTACACAGTCTAGGGCCGTGTGTGTGCCTGCATGTGTGATGGAGGCGCAAAGCAGCACAACCCTCATCCACCCTCCACCCCAGAGACACACCAGTGCCAGGGGGCCAGGAGGGACCTGTTTGCAAAGCTGAGCTCAGTAAATATTGACCTCCCTGCAGTTCTCCTCCAGAGCTCAGGCAATGCCGCTGAGTTCTGCCCTTGTCCCTGCTGGGTGCAGATCCCTACCCGGGGACCAGGCTGGACCCCCCCATCCCACCTCTTTGGTGATGCAGCCATCTTTGTTCAGGTCATAGAGGTTGAAGGCCCAGTTCAGGCGATCGTCAATGGTGCCCCGCAGGATGATGGACAGCCCAGACACAAAGTCCTGCAGGGATGGACAAGGCAGACAGATGGGAGTTACAGCCACAAAGGGTCTCAGGACACAGAGGGCACAGCCCTGCTTGTCCCTCCCACAGTGGGGGAACTCAGCCCCAAAGCAGATGTGCCCTGGGACTGGGCTGACAAGGGGAATGCTGAGTATAAAAAAGAGTCTGGAGGAAATAATTGCTCGTCCCCAAATATATCCCACACTGATCCCTTGGGTCACAGCACCCAAGAGGACAACATGCATCAGGACCATGCCATGGCTGTGCTTGCCAGCCGGGGTTACCTACAGGACACCAGCCAGAAAACACAGAAAGCCCCCTTTATTGTTATTTTTCACTGTTTTTCCGCTACCTCCGGGAATTTAATAAACTCCACCAGCCCCTGCGAAGCTCTCCATCCATCTGCAACAGCAATGCTGCTCAGCCCAGCATGCAGTACCTAAAAGGATGTGCCCTCCCTGCCCCACTGCCATCCCCCCCTCAGCCACAGCTCACCTCGAAGCTGACGGAGCCATCGTGGTCGGTGTCAAAGGCATTGAAGAGGAAGGTGGCGTAGGTGCTGGAGTCTGGGGGGAGGCGCACAGTGTGAGGGCATGCTGTGTGACCCCCCCCACCCCACAGAGGCACACGTGCAGGGCATGGGGATGGGGATGGGCACTCACCTCCCTGTGGGAAGAACTGAGAGTAGATCTGCTTGAAGTTTTCTTCATTGACAATGCCACTCGGGCACTCCTGCCAGGGCAAACCGCAGCGTCACCTCCACATTGCAGAGAGGGGCTGACCACCCCCTAAATCCCTGTGGCTCCCTTGCCTTGCCCCTTGGCTCTGTACTGCCTGGTGGGGAGGCTGGTAAGGCTGCTTGGAGCATCTCCCTGATTTTGTGGGCTGCACCCCTTGGTAGAGGGGCTCTGCATCCCAGGCACTCAGGGAGGGGGCTCTCTGCACCCAAGAGACAGAGCACAGGATCAGGGCTCCCCATTGAGCTCCCTGGAGGTGGAATCAGGCTGTAGCCTGATACAAACTTCAACGCTAAGGTCCCAAAAGCCTTTGCAAAGTCCAGGCACTGCTGGGTGCAAAGCACCCTCTGAGGCTGACATGGAAGTGGAGAGGGGGCTAGCAAAGCTGGTCAAGGGGTACTCACGTTCTTGAAGCCTCGGTACAGGACCTGCAGCTCTTTGCGGGTGAACTTGGTCTGCTCTTGGAGCTGCTCCAGCCCCTCGGGGCGGTGGCAGACGGTGGAGAGCTCAAACTCATCCTCAACGCTGTCTGCAAGGAACCCAGGGGAAGAGAGGGCAGCTGAGGCCAGCACTGTCCTGCCCTGCCCTGCCATGCCAGGGGGCAGGAGAGGCACCTTGCGCAGCACACTCCTTCCTCTCACACCTGCCCAGGGTGACACATTTTTGGGGTGCCCTGCTCAGCCAGAGTCAGGTCTATGTCAGCAGGGGACACTCAGAGACACCCTGGGGGCAGACCAGTGTCTGACACTGGGCAACAGCCCCCCTCCACCTCCAGTACAGCCCAGACTGGGCAGAAAAGGGGTGTGAAACTCCCCCAGTGCCAAGACCCACCCTGCCTTCCCTTCTTCTCCCCCCTGCACAGGTGCCTGCCCTGTGGAGCTGAGACCCTGGATGTCCTGCAGGTCTGTGCTGCACCGGGGCTCCTGCCGGAGATGCCCCTCAAGAACCCCCAGCCCCAGATGCCCCCCCTGGCCTTGTCTAGACCCTGTCCTGCCTGCTATACCCCTCCTTCATCGATGGCTTCTCCCCACCATCTGGCAACCTGCACAACCCCTGCCTGCAGCGGCCAGCACCCCCAGACCCTACTGCAACCCTCTGTGGGGCAGATCAGCCCCTGCCCCTCCATACTCACCTCTTCTCCCAGGGGACATCAGCTCACGCCACGGGGCAGGGGCAGACCCCAGCCAGGGGCTTGGGCTCACCAAGGGGCCAAGCTCACCCAGTGCAGGGAGGGTAAGGGGCTCTGGGCAGCTCTGAGCTCACTCCCTGCTCAGCCCCTTTTGCCCCCCCCCATCACACCTCCATCTCCAAACCGACACTGAGCTTTGAGCAACAACCCCCCCAGCCCTTAAACCAGCACCGGGAGGGTCCTGCTGCCCCGAGCCAGCTCCAAAGCGGGTCCTGCCGCTGTGCATCCTGTGGGAGCCACTCTGGGGAGCTGGAGAGGGCGAAAACCAGCCTGGAAGCAGGTGAGGACAGAGGTGGGTTCAGAGCCCATTGGATCGGACCCCTCCAGGGCAGGACTGATCCTGACAGCCCCAAACCCAGGCAGGCATCCCCTTCCCACGGGCAGGGCCAGGCCGGAGGGCAGGCAGCAGCACCGCCGGGGACACACACACACAAAGGCAAGAAGAAGCACTTGCTTTCGCTGAGCGAGGGGATGGATTTGGGCCGGCAGCAGGGCAACAGTTTGAGGAATCGCTGCTTCAGCGCTTTTTTAGTTTGGCCCGGCGGGTTGCCTGGAAGAAAGAAGGAGTCACCAAGCAGAAGAAGAGTTAACAGAGCAGCAGCCCCCGGACACGGCAGGCAGCAGGGTAAGGGCACCCGGCGTGGGGCAAGCAGGGCTGGAGGCAGCACATGCAGTGTGAGGCCAGAGGAGCAGGAAGGCAAAGCCCAGCCCAGGCTCTGCTTGGCCTTTCGGCTTCATCCCAGGACAAACCCGGCACTGGAGTTTCCCTTCTTGGAAAGGATGGAAATGGCAAAGGGGCAACCCTGCACTTCTGCACTGCCCCATTGGAGCATTCCGGTGTGCACCGGAGACACCCAGTAGCCCAGAGATGGTGGGCCTGGTCTCTGCCCTTTAGCCTTGAGGCCAAATACCCGCTCCCTGGGGACCCTCCCCTCCCCGTGGGGATGTGCAGAGAGGGGAGAGCAGGATGGAGCCCAAGAAACAGCCTGTGGCCAAGCCAGGGCATTGCATCCTCCCCAGAGCTCCGGGCCAGGTTTGATCCTGCTGGCACCCGACAGCTGAATGCAAAACATGCACCAAACCCAGCCATGCAGCCCAGACTGTGGCATGCACCCCCGCCCCAGCACAGCTTTGGGAATCTGAGACCAGGGACCTGCTTTGGGACAGCCAGAAGGGAAACAGGGCTCAGGGCTTTGCCTCAGCCAGGCAGGGCGAGGGGCTCCCAGCATCAGCCTGGCCCATGGCCATTGCTTCCAAGTGGCCCTGCATTAATAGCAGGTCCCCTCACTGTACAGACCCCACCACCACCCCCTATTCCCCCATCCAGACCCCAATGGCTTTGCTTGGCCCCATCTCTCCCAGCTGGTTCTGCCCCATAGCCGCAGACCCGCTCCCTCCCTTCCCACAGGGCCCCACAGTGCCTCAGGCCAGCAAACAGCACAGGACTAATGCTGCAGGCGGGGAGGGGAGGAGGAGGGGATGAAGGCTGTGCTGGACTCCAGCCCCCAAAAGGAGGCAGACAGCAGCATGGGGCACCAATGGGACGAAAGGTGCAAAGTCCCTTTGGGGCTCCGCTGACCCCATGTTTGCTCCAAGCACCCTGGACATCTGCAAGCAGCAGGTCACTATGCCTACACATCCCGAGCCCTGGGTTTGGGGTTGTTTCTCTTGGGGGCTAGCAGATGGGGCTTCTCTGGCAGCTTTCTCAGCCTTGTGAGGCTGAGCTGAGCCCCAGGTGCTGGGGAAATAAGGCTGCATTGTACCCAGCTCCAGGATAGGGATGTGGGTCGGCATCCAGCAGCCCCTGCTAGGCAGGTCTGTCCCTGAATGTCCACAGGCAGGACCCAGGACCCTTTGAGCTCACGCCAAAGCAGCAGGCTGGGGCAGGCAGCTCCATCACTCTGAAGCAATGGAGAACAGCTCCAGGAGGTCATTATCCCAGCAGGACATCATACAAAGCCACTCAGAGAGGGCAGACTTGTCCCCAGGGAAGTGGCACCCACAGCAGAGTGCCATGCAAATACATAGGGATGCACAAATGCACCCCCTGGCATTTGTGACTGGGTGACAGGGGCAAGGGTGAGGGCCAGGGCCTTCCTTGGTGCTGGCAGGACAGCACAGCCTGGCTCCTGTTTGCTCTGGGGTTTGCAGACAGATGAGGAAAGAGGCTTTCTCCTTCCTAGAAATGGGCATCAGTTGTGTATAAAACATGATTTTGGCCCAGCTACTTTGCCAGGGCTTTAATTTGCAGAGGGAAAGGGAAATTGCACCTTTCAGCCTTCCAAGGATGCTCTGGGGCCAGGTCCCTCCAGCAGAGCTGAGCTGTGGGAACAGACCTGGGAAGCAGGAGCCTTTGCCCAGGGGAGAGGGACAGGGTAGGCAGAGCATCACCCAATCCCAGGGGAGGGAGCAGGGTGGGAGGGAAACCACACAGCGAGAGAGATGCAACAGAGAGTAAACTGTGGTTGGACTCACAGGGGCAGCAGGTATAGGCACGTGCAGTAGGTCAGGTCGGGTGCAAGTTACACTTTAGTTTGTTATAAAGAAGGAAAAAGAAAAAAAAAATAAAGAACATGGGCGTTTTCTTAAGGAGGAAACCGAAGAAGGCCCGATTCCAGGGGCCCCAGGGCAAGGGAGGAGACGTTCAGCACATGCAGCTTGACAACAGGAAAGGGGTGACCAGGGCTGGGGTTTTGCTGTCCTGGCTTTGGTGCACCAAAGGGCTCTGCTGGCGAGGACACACCATCCCCTTTCTGTCCCCAGCATCCAAACCGCAAGCAAGTCTGGGGGCTCCCTGGGCTCCCCCTTTTGGGAAACAGCTCTGCCAAAAATGGGGAGCAGAGCCCAGCCACGTACTGCCACAACTGCAGCACAAAGCCCTGTCCCTGCCAGCGACAGCTCCTTTTCCAGATGTCACTCTGCCCTCCACTCCTCTACAAGAGCCGTCAAGTGGCTGACACAAAACAAGCCAACAGAAACGGCTGGCAGTGTTTTATCTGCGGCAGGAGGTCTGCCGGGTTAAGTGGCTTGTCACTTCCCATGTATCACTCCATAGCCCAGCGACTTCAAAACACATGCACACACAGACTGAGACTTCATCCTTGGGCAGCACCAAAACGAGAAGGGATTTCCCATCCCCACCTCCACACGCTGTTGAAATGAATCCTGGGGGTTGCTGGACACCGGCTCTGAAGGGGCCCACCATGGTGAATCCCTGACCCCAGCAGTGACTGCCAGTGGCATGGCCATGAACCACTTTGTATTGAGCCACCAGCAGCTGATGTGACCTTGGGGGCTGGATCCAGCCAGTGTTGCCATGTCAGGAGGTTACACGCTGCTGGGCTGACACCCCCTTTCCCAGGGAGCACCCAAGCCTGGGCTGCTCCGTGGTCTCCCCAGAGAGAAAGCAGGAGCTGGGGTCAACCTGATACATAACCATGTCCCTGCCCTCTCCACAGAGCCACAGCCACCAGCACCCTCCCAGTGACAGCTGGCTGGAGAGACCAACCCACCCCTTCCACAGCACCTCCTGCTAGAAGAGACCCTACAATAACAAACCAACAGG
The DNA here is from genome assembly GCF_047716275.1 of Strix uralensis. NCBI lineage: Eukaryota > Metazoa > Chordata > Aves > Strigiformes > Strigidae > Strix > Strix uralensis. The sequence goes on along the minus strand of NC_133978.1, from coordinate 27,336,816 downwards.
CAGTGCCAAAACTCCCCCCTCACTCTCAGTAACCCATCAATAAATGCATCATCATGATGGGTGGAAGATGTGCATCCCATGGCAGTGAGACTCCCCCCAGTGTCCCAAACTCAGCACCCAGGCACAGCACCATTCCAGGATGGGAACAGAGCACCAGCAGCCATGGGGTGGGCCATGCAGCTCCCACAGCCCCTGCTTAGCCCAGTGGGGCAACACCGGGTCAGTTGGAAGGTCAGGAAGAGCTAGTACCCCAGGGATGATCTGCCCCAGCACCCTGCCCTAGGATGAGGGCTGGGGTGGCAGAAGGCAGTGGGTGAGGGGACCCTCTGCCTTTTCAGATAGCCTGGCTGGGAATCAGGAGGGCAAACCCCAGCCAGGGCAGGGGGATAAGCCAGAAGAAGGGACAGGGCAGGCCCAAGGGAGCATGGGGAAGGACTCAGCAGCTCCCAGAACATGCTCTTTTCCAGCAGAAGAGCCTCTATCCCCTTCCAGAGCATCACCTTTTCCTGGGAGGCCAGAGGCATGTCCCCAAGCTCCCCCTGCCAGGCCATGGCTCTGGGTCCATCCAGGCAGTGATGCTGAGCCCAGCTGCCCCTACAACATGTGGCTCACAATCATTCCTGTGCACAGCTCAGCTCTGAACAGGGTCCACCAGCCCCTGGCTCTGCTCTCTCTCCGCAGCACCCAGCCTTGGGCAGTGCTGCCTCTCAGTCAGGGGGACAGCAGCTCTCTGGGGTCTGCAATGAAGGCTGGCAGGAGGAAGAGACAGTGAGCTCCCCCAGCCACCCCAGGGAGGGGGGTCAGGATGGGTCCTGCTGGCAGCAGCTCTGCAAATGACCCTCATCAGTCAGCGGTGACAGAGCCGACTGTAACCAGGGCCAAGGTGCCTGCAGCAGCCGCTGGGGCCAGACGGTCATCCATTAGGGGAATGAAATCAGAGCTGGCATCTCCTGGGGTGTGGGACAGACGGAGAGTCCCTGTCCCGGGGATGGCACAGGGGCAGCCTCAGCCCAGACACCCAGAGTCAGCAGGGCTGAAGGAGCTGGGAGCAGAAAAGCTGCCAAGTGAGATCTGCAATTCATGGGACAGCAGAGACTCAGGGCCAGGATGTTCCCTGGTGCCAGAGAGGGGAGAGCAGCTACATGATCCTTGTGCTGAGCAGGCTGCGAAGGGAGATGGGGCATGGGCCAGAAGGGGCTGCAGAGCAGAGCAGGGCTCACAGCAGTGCTGTCCCCATTCCCATCCCCAGCCTGTGACAGTGCTCCCAGACAGCCTGGCTGTGCCCAAAGGAGACGTCGTCAGAATAATAATTTCTCAGGACACACCACAAACAAAATGTTGTGAGCAGGGAATGGGAGGGGATACAGGTGCCAAAGGAGAGTGGAACTCAGGGGCTCCCCAAATGGAGCAGGTAATGCTATGGAACTGGGACAGCCATGTGCATCACCCTGCTGCAAAACCCATGAGCAGGGTTACATCCTGCCCTGTCCCCATCACTACCTCCATAGAAGGGACATCTCTGTCAGCACAAACCAGCGCATCCAACATGCCAAAGGAACTACCCTAAAAATGCCCCAGCAGACCAGCAGCTCCTCTTGGCTGCAGGCAGCGTGTTCCGTAAGAGAGCTGGTGCTCTGCATACCCATTACCCAGATGCCATCCACACCCTCCCCAGTAAAGCACAGGGACAAAGCCTGGACATGCCTCAGTCACAGCCCAGCCAGACCCCAGGCAGCTCAGGCACATCCTCCATCACAAGGGGGTTGAAAGCACCTCCTGGGCACATCATCCTCTCCTCCCTCTGCTCAGCCATTAATTGCTCCTCTGATCACTCCTATCCGCACATTCTCCCATCACAGCTCCCATCCTGAGATCTGGCTGCCCAAGGAGATGCAATCTGCAGCCCCTTCATCTTGCAGCATCCCCAGCGCCAGCCAGGAGACAGAGGGGATGGGGGCAAACAAACCCCAAATCACAGTCATGTGAAGTCTGTTGGCAGCCCTTGTCGGAGCCAGGACTGTCTGTGGCACAGCCAGGGAAAGCAGCCAAAGGAGACAAGGCAGCAGCACTGTGCAGGTCTCCGCACTCCCACCCTCACCAGGCACAACCAACAGGTTGTGCATCCCTTGCTCTGACATGTTTTGGGTCCTTCTGTCTGGCCACATCCAGTCCTGTCCTCAGCATCCACCTGCCAATCCAGGTAGCTCAGCACCTACATCAGCCCCTTCCCTCCCCAACCCTGGTACAGCCCCACAGGGAGGGCAAAGGAGCCAGGGGCTCCAGCGTCTTTTAGCCATGCTCCCCTCATAGCCACCATTTCCTTCAGCAGTGGGGAAAGTTTTCCCCTGCATAGTGCCATACCCCACATCCATTGCTCCTTGCCCCAGCTCCCACTCACCCACCTCAGCCCCAGTCACCTGCCGCCCTTTTTCCCATCATTTGATAAAGCCCAGCCCTCTGCAACCCAATGCCCCCAGAGTCCAACATCCTAGATAGTCCCAGTCCCCCAGCACCCCACACATCACTGCACCCCAATCCCTCCAGATCCAGATATGCCCCACCCTAAAGCTCCCAGACACCCTAACTTTCTAGCATCCTGCGCCACAACACCCCACATCCCAATGTCCCACCCCAACATCCCTCATACCCCTGAACCCCAGTGCTCCCCTCAGCACCCCAACACTCCCAAACACCCTCAGACACCCTCACTTTCCCTGCTCCCTACACCCTAATGCTGCCAGACACCCCAGACACCCTCCCACACCCTACTGCCCCCCCCCCCCCCCACCATGCCCCAAAATACACTAATCCTTCCAAACCTCCCCCAAGCACCCTGCAGCCCCTGGAACAGGAGGTGAGGAGAACCTCCACCACATCATCCCCATCCCATTGCAACCCCATCCCCATCCCTGTCCCCGTCCCACCTCCCCTGGCCAGGTCGATGATGCCCAGGGCATGGAGTAGCTTGAGGCTGGAGCAGAGCAGCAGGATGATGCCCACCGTTTGCAGCCCCTGCGGGTCCCAGGGTGCCCCAGCAACCGACATCCCCTAGACGTGCAGCCCCAGCAGGCAGCTGGTCTGGCAGCAAGACCCAGCAAGGGAGGAGAAGGGAGGGCAGGGGAGGAGAGACCTGTCTTGGCCCTCCCTCTTCCCGCCCCGGCACCCTCCGGGGTCCCTCGGGGCACCCAGGCTGCAGGGGAGGGGAGAGCCCATGCATATGCTCAAGGGACTTAGAGGTCAGCTCTCACCCCTGGGCACGCCTGCACCTACACAGCCTGTCACGGGCATCCCACAGCATTGGAAGCTGCTGAGGGGTGCAGAGCTGGCACCAGTGGGTGTGTGGAGGAGGCTCGGCTGCCCCCAACTCTCACCCCAACAGCAGTGTGTGGCGGCCAACCCTGGAGACGAGCCATGCACAGGAACCCTCAAGGTCATCGCTCACTGCCCTCTGGGACACTGCTGCCACCTAGCCCAGGGACCAGCTCTGCCCAGGACAGCCCCTCTGTCCCATCCCAGACCACCAAACCTGCCCCCCAGCAGTGCCCCCACCTTGCGTGCACCCACAGCACAACACAAAGAGCTCCCTGCCTCCGAGCTCAGCCTTGTCCAATGATCACCTCCACAGACACCTGCCAGACTCACCTCTTCCCTCTTTACCTCCTGGGGGAACATCTGCACCTCTCCACACCAGCAAGTCGGTCACAGCCACGTGCACGATCTGTGGCACATGGAAGAGCCGCAGATGGAGGCTGCCAGCCCTTGGTGCCTCACTTGCTGCTGGAGGGAAACGTGCCCCACTCCACTTTGGGGTGCTGCCTGGAGGGAGGGCAGCATGGAGGGGAGGCCAGCCAGGGTGGGGGCTCCCCACAGCCCACCTCAAGCCCTGCCTTGTGGGCAGCAGGGCAGAGACCCCAGCCTGTCAGCAGTGGTTATTAGAAAGTCTCTTTGAGCCGGTTTTCTACGCATGTCTCACCTAAAAGCTGCTTCTGATCTGGCCACCCTGTGCTCCAGCAGCACAGCAAGCCCCAGGGTAGGCGCCCATGGGAACAAGACATTTCCCTGCATTCCTGGGAGGGGATGCTGCAGCCAAGCACAGACAGTGCATGGGACCTCCTGCTGCCTGTGCTCCGGGGACTACAACCCCATAAAGCCCTCGCCAGGGCACCTCTATTCCCACCTGTGCCCAGTCCTGGGGTCTAATCCTGCCCCTTGCAAGGAAGAGATGAAGGAGACACCATTGAGCTCTCACAGCACCCTGCAGCCCAACACAACCTCGTGCTAGAGAGCCCCAGGCTGGCTCCAAGCCAGCCTCTCCCATGGGCTCCAAGGTTTCATCCTTCACCAGCAAAGCAGTGCTGCAAAGAAGGGCTGTCCCAACAGGCTCCCTTGCTCTCTAGCTTTATTGCTTTTTCTCCAGCCTGCGATTTTCTCACCTCTCTCTGGCTGAGCGATCTCCCTGCCTCTCTGTCCGCTGTCTCAGAGCCCGTCTCTGGGGCAGGATGCAGCAGAGTGGGGTCCCTGCTCTGTGTCCAGATGGGTCCCCTTGCTCTCCTCTCCAGACACATCAGCAACAGAAAGAGCAAGCCAGGCCAGAGGGAATTGGGAGGGAAGCAATGTGAAGAGTGATTAACGCAAGGCCAGAGGGAGAAGAGATTCAACAAGCTAATTATGTCTGGCTGGGCTGAGCGGGACGTGACACCACACAGTGGCAGAGTCGGCGGGGTACGTGTTGCGGGCATTGCACTCCTTGGGGAGCTCGGTGCTGGGACAGCTGCCCTGCCCTGGCCACAGCCATGGGGGTCACAGCCAAGGGGACCCAGGGACAGGTCCCCTTCTCCCCCAGCTTCACCCTCTCCAGGCAGGGTGAGACAGTGCAGCCCATCCTGCGTCCACAGTGATGACCAGGGCTGATGTCCTGGCTGCAGAGCACGTGGAAGATGCTCCACAGAGGGGAGCATAGGGTCCCCAGGAGACCTTCTCCAAGACCCCAGTGCTGTCAGGATGCAGCCCAGCTACGGCATGCCTCAGAGTGTAAGGCTGTGCTGGGATCCAAACTCAGAGCCCAGCCATGGCTACCATATATCTCTGCCCCTTCCCCTCCCATTTTGCAAGCCCTCACCATAACCAAGCAGCTCTCTCCTGATTCAGCCACCAGATCCTGCCCAGCTCTACAGCCAGCTGAAAAACCTGCCAGCCCTTGGGAAAGGAAAGGCAACAGTTAAACCCACAGTGCATGGGGAAGTCTCTGGTGCACCCCAGCCAAAGGAACCCCAAACTTCAACCTGGAGCACCTGCAGCTCTCCCAGGCTGGATTTCAATGCTCCAAGATCTACCCCACCCGCAGCCAGCTCGCCTTGACCTCTCAGGTCTGTCAAATCCGCCAGGCTGGATGGTGCCCTGAGCCAGGGGCCCCCTGGCACCGTGCCCCAGAGGGCTGGTCCCTCCTGCAGCCAAGACACCATGCTCCTGCCAAAGGGGTTCCTGGAAAGCAGGAGGAAAGTAGGGCTTGGCACAGGGCTTCACCCTTGCCAGTACTGCGAGGATGCTCATTTTCTCCCTCATTTTCTGCCCTGAGCCAGGCACCAGGAGGTGGCCATGCTGCTCACTGCCACCACTTTCCTGCCTGGCATCCTTTGGGGTGTCAGTGTTAGGCTGCTGCTCCCTCCCATTTCTCCCCAGACTCTGGAAGGGTTTGGCACCCTCCCCAGACCCACTTCCACCTCTGCATCCTCAGCTCTGGGGCAAGAGAAGCAGCCCCCCCCAGGAAGGCAGGGGCCAGTGCACCCCATGACGGGGGCTCTTCAAGACAGTTCCAATCCTGCCTGCCCCACACATGGACCCTGACTCAGCCGAGGCAGGGACAGCCCTGCCAACGCCAGGCAAGCACCAGTTATCCTGCCGATAGCAATCTGTAGCTTCATCTAATATTCATCTGAGGCTGGGCTACACGGGCAGCTCTCCCGCCTTTTACCTCCCACCCACCCGTCCTCCCAGCCAGGACTGATTGCTCCGTGTTGAATTATTGATGCTGCACTTCAGGAGCCAAAATCAATAACGTTTCTCTTCGCCTGCCCCCTCCCAAGTTCTTGGCCGAAGCGGTCTCTTGGCAGGGGGCTGGCAGCCCCCTGGCCGGCTTGGCAGTGCTTGGGTGGCTCTGCTGAGAGGTGTTCGGGACTGGGGACAGGCACAGTGGCACAGGGCAGTGGTGGGGTGACATGGCCCATCAGTGATTAACCAGCTGGTAAACAATGCCAGCTCCAGCATTGATCGCTCCTGGAGCACAGTGCACCCATGGGAGATGCTCCGTCGCTGCTGCCAGACAGCAGTTCTAGCTGTGCCACCAAGGCTGCAGCAGGCTCCAAGGGGGGACAATGCCAAGGGCACAGGGCAAGGGGGTGCGGACAACCAGCGCCCCTATCCAGGCCCTTGCTCAGAGGAGGGCCCGCTCCAAATGGAGGACAGGTTGCTCAGGGACTCATCCAGCTGAATTGGGGAACCCACAAGGCCTGGAGTTCACCCACATCATCCCCCTCCCTTCCATGGTCCCCCCCAGGGGCAGACAGGGTCTCACTGCAAGATGCTCCCACTGAACCCTTCCCCAGGGCTGGGGCATTTTTCCAGTCTCCTCTGGAGATGCTCCATTCCCAGCCCATCACTCTGGTGGCACGACACCTCCCAGCACAACCCATGCTGGGGTTGCACCACCAGCACAGCCTGGACAGAGAGACAGTCGCAAGCAGGGGACCAGCAGGGATGGGGCAGGGGAAGTGTGGCAGGCAGTATTGATGGCTCTGGAGCGGGTGGCGGGGCCGTGTCCATTAGCAGACCTGAGCCATTAGTGTACGGTTTCAGGCTCTTTGTGGTCCCTGGGCTGTCACTGCTGGCCCAGGCATGGCTGGTAAACAACCTCCGGAGGGGACTCAGCATTTCCCAGCCCCAGACACTGCCTAGGATCTTCCCAGAGAGCAAACTCTCATATCTGCTGCCTCCTGAGCTAAAGGGGGTGACCCTTGCAACAGCACCTCATCTCCATCCCAACACACAGCCACTCACCCACAGGACTCCCCGCATGGTGTCCAGGGCTCCACTCAACCTCAGGCAATTTCTGCCCCTCAAGCAACATGTTTCCCTCTCCTCCAGGCACCTTTTGGTAATGGGAGCAATTGCTGCCAATCTGGGACACCTGGGTCCCACTCCCACCACCACAGCTGAGGTGAATCTCCAGCCAGGTCAGAGGGACCCTCAGCTCCCCAGTGTGGGGATGTGAAAGGAGGGGGACAGGGCAGGTTGTGCCTCCTTACACTGCACAGTGACACCATGTCCTCCTGGGAACAAGAGAGGACTGATGGCAAGGCTTGTCCTTCATGGGAGACAGGCATGCCAATGTCCATTCCAGTCCCCTCTGGAGGGGTGCCAGCTGACAGGGACAAGGCTGGACACAGGACATCCCATCTCTGACCTCCTGCCCTGGCCCAGGCCAGAGCAAAGACACTTGCAGGGGGATAAGGAGTGTGTCCCAGGGCACAGAGCAGCAGGGCTCAGGCAAGGAGCAGCCACACAGGCCAAGGGGTGGCCCCTGCCTTGACTTGTGCCCACCAGCAGGGTTGCTGCCAGGACTGGGGGTGTCTCTGCCTGGCCCCTCTCCACTGTGGCTGGAAGCCACTGTGCTGCAGAGCAGCCGCAGTCGATGCTACCGACTTTGGTCCAAAGCTTTGGGCAGCTGCATGGGGAAACAAAAGCACAGGGAGGGGGGAAAATCAGGGTCTGAGGAGGCACCCCCCAAATCACCAGCAAAACTGGAGAGAGGAGTCGAATCTGGGCACAGTCAGCCTGCCCCCCCGCCAGGACTCATAGACAGGATGCCTGGGTGTTAACTCAGCCCCTGCCTCAGTTTCCCTCCTGGCATGATCCACCTAGGAGTGCTGCTGCTAGAGCACAGGACAGAGCAAGTAGTTAAGCAGCAACGAAAGTTTTCCTGCCCTGTGAGCAGGTTCACAGGCCCAGAGGGAGAGACCCCCCCATCTGCCCCCTCCCTCCCCACCCCTAGATACGGCCAACCTCTGGGTCCAGCCCAGGGGCATCCTGGCACCGTGCATGGAGGGGAGCTGGTGTTTGCCTCAGCACCCAGCCTGTGTGAGAGCCAGCGCTGCAGAACCAAAGAGGAGCATCCCAGAGCACCAGTGGACCAGGCAAACTGCCTGTAACCTCCTCACCCTGTGAGTGCCCCCATGCCCAGGGCCAGGTAGGCTGCAGCACCCTTCAGATGGGTGTCTGCAGTCACGAGCAGGAGCTGGTCGGGGCTGGGGGGACCTTTCACACAACCATCACCCCTGGGAGTCCAGGGAGCACCTGGCCAAGTGGTCCTGACCTCCCGCCCACCATGCACAGAGTCCTCTGAGTGGATCTGGGCTCCTCCGAGCATGCCCCATGCACGCTGCTCAGCACCTTGCACAGCCCGTCATCCCCAGCTGGACAGCACCCCGTGTCCCCCCACCCTGCCCAAGGGCCACTAGGGGCCCTGGGGAGAGCCAGGAGGAGGGAGCACAGCAAGCACCCATCCTGCCGAGGTCTGGCTGCTCTGCAGGCTAGTGCTGAGTCTGACACCTCTATGTTCAGGGTGAGGTGATCACGGACCCTGAGGACACCTTGCTCTTGTAGAGGTGCTGGAAAACACCCTGGTGCCCACTCGCGTGCTCACACACAGTCCCAGCCCACAGCACCCCAGCACATATCAAAGTCACCACCGTGCAGCACACACCCTGCCAGCCCTGTCCCCTCCCCATGTCCCCTCCCCATGTCCCCAGCCACTGGGACCTTGCACAGAGCTGACAGGACACCCCGCTCCTTGCACCAGGAACCCCCTGCTTGCCCCTATGAGCAGCAGATGGACACCATGTCCCAGGACTCTCCCGTGGATGCGGCAGCCTCAGAGCATCCCTGGGGGCAGCTCTGGACACCCACCGCCTGCCCACTGTGTCCCCGGAGGAGCCAGCACCACCCGCGCCCATTACCTTCCAAGGACACGGGCTCGAAGAGGCCAAATTGCTCCAGCACCTTGACGAAGAGGACCAAGACCACCAGCACTGCGATCATCTCAAGGCCTTCCAGATTCATGGTGGGGGTGTCTCATGGCCCCACACCCCCCTCCCCCCTCCCCACCGCAGTCCTGGAGCCCCCTCACCCCAGCGCCACAGCCACCGGATGACACATCCCCAGGGACCCCCACCTCTGTCCCTGAGGGGGGATCAGCTGTCACTCCTCTACTCAGGGGCTCCCACCATCAGCTGTGGGCGAGCAAGGGGTCAGCGCAGGGCTGTGGCAGGTGGCCTGAGAAGCCACTGCCGAGAACCCAGGCGGAGCAGGGCCGTGCCTGTGAGTAAGAGCAGAGAGAGGCCAAGTGGAGGGAGGCGTGGGGGGGTGGTGAGGATGGGGGGGCCAGGAGGGGGAAGGAGGCATGCCCTCCCATTCCAATGACACCACCTCCATCGATTTGCTTAATGCAGTTGCTAAGGAAACGGGCCACAGATATTAAAAGGCACTCGGTTCCCGGGGGGGGGACACGGGGAGGGACAGGACGCTGGGCACTGGCTAAACATCCAGGATAGGGATGACTCAGACTTGTCCTCTGTGCCCCACACGAGTGCCTGCCCCATGGGGACCACCATGGTTGAGCACCCCAAGGCCTCTGCAACCCTCTCGGGGGAGAACCTGAGGCAACAGGTCCAGCTGCCCCATTTCCAAGCAGGCAGATGGATCTGGCAGTCTCACTGGGAGAGTCAAGGGGAGACAGGGAGCAGGACTGGGGGAATGGACCAGGAGCGGGGGCTGCGACACAGGATGCCTAAGGGGCTGCCAGACCCACAGGCAGCACAGAAACAGGCAGGAGAGGAGGAGACGCAGGGGCTGGGGACCCAGCAGGACCAAGGAACCCAGCCAAGGTCACACAGCAGCTGGAGGCAGAGGGTGAACCCAGGCATATGCATGCCTTGAGCATACATCCATGCACAGTCAACAGGACTATATTTACCTTCCACACTTTTTTTTAAAAGCATCCCAGCCCTTCCCTGGCTGCTCGATGACAGGCCACAGGGACCACCGGGGAGCCAGGCACCCAGTGATCCCTGCCCCATCACCAGGACTCAGCACCCCTTGGGGTGCACAACTTCCCCCAGGGATGCTGCTGGCACTGTCCGTCCCTGAGTGGACAAGTCCCATATGGGGCATGAAGCAAGGCCTGGGGTGGCAGACAGGGAGCAGGGCTGCCCCCATGCCACTGCTGTGCCCCACCCTGCCTTGTCCCCACCAGGAGCAAGGCCAGCTGCCCCAGGCACAGGTGGGGTGGCCATGCCCAGGCTATGGGGCAAATCCCCTGCCCCATAGGGTCCTCCTGCCTCCACAAAGGGCCCTGCAGATGGAACGGGTGCAGAAAGCCCCTTTTCCTCCCTGTTGTCTTTGTGCCAGGGGGGAAATATGTCACCAGGAAAAGAAACATCACCCCGGGACACCCACAGGTGGAAGGGGATGGTGGAGGTGCTCGCTGATGCTGGCAAGAGCTCCCAGCAGGGCTACCCCACACCAACACCCTCAGGCCCAGAAACCCCACTCAGACCCCCATTCCCAGCCCAGGAAGCTGCAGGTTTGTCCCCTGGCAGGGGACGGAGAGGGTTGGTGGCTCAGTCCCAGGCACGGCTGGGCTATCTAGCGGCTCCGTGCCACCAGGCTTGGCGTCTCCTGCCTGCCTGGAGCGTGCTCCCAAGGCTCTGACGCCAGCAGAAGATGCCAGCGATGCATCAGAGGCGGCTTGGGGAGAGAGATGAAAGTCCTCCCTGGGGAAACATCCCTCAGGCTGGAAGTTTTCAGACCTGACATTTCCTTTTCTTGGAAAGAGGTGAGTTTCCAGGCACTGAGCCTGGATTTCACCCAGCTGGCTCCCGGCTTTGCCCCTGCCCCAAGCCAGTCCCTTCAAGGATGGGGCAGCACAGGCCTGTTGCACTCTCGGAGGAAGTTTCCCACTGACACCAACTGCATTTTTAAAGCCATTTCTCTTGCTGAGCCCTGGTTGTAATCCATCCTCTCACTGAGCCTCCAGCTGCTCCCAGAGCCAATGCCTGTTCTGCACACCATGGGGCTATTTATGCAACGTAATTTTGGCCAGAAACAGCGATAGAGGAGCTCTTCCAGGCTGAGCTAGGACTTGTCCCAGCAAAGAGGGTTTGGAGCAGCTCCTCTTCCAAGCAAACCGGCTCAGCCCACGCGAGCGGACGGACCATCGTCGGTCCCTTGTGCGTCTCCGCTGGCATCATTGGATCCTGGGGCTGAAGAGAACAGTGGCAGGTCAGGCACCGAGCGATGGCTTCCCTGCCTGCCCTCATGCCTGTTCTGTGCCAGCCGGCCTCCCCAGCAGAGCAGCAATAAATCACACACTGGCCGCCATGTCAGGATTATTCATTTCCACGTTGAGGTCGTTAATAAAAGCCCTCCGCTGTTCATTGCTGGCATGACGCAGAATCCCACCAGGACCAGCACAGGCACCCGGTGCCGGTCTCACGTCCCAGTGCCACACACTGTGCCAGAGCCCAGCTCCCAGCATTCCCAAACTCACTAGGGTTGCTCACCCAGAGCACATCCCTTCCCAGTGAGGGCAGCTCCAGATGGGCTGGGGGGTGTTTTAGGGGATCACTCCCTCAGCTCACCCAGGTCCCCAAGGGATGCTCCTCCATCTGGAACTGCCCTGAGGATGGAGGAGACACATGGGACCACAGGTGGAGCTTCACCCATGGAGCCAGACCCGCAATCACCTGCAAAGGATGCTCAAAGGGCCATCCAAAATGTATGCACCCCACCAGAAGTGAGACATGACTTTGCCCCCCATCTCACCAAGGGGCATCGCTCCCAGGGGTGGTTCCTCACCCCTGAAGCCAGCCAGCATTTGGCCATGCTGTGGGAAGAACCATGAGGCTCTGGCTGAGCTGTGCAGTGAGAGGTCACATGGATGGATGGAGAAACGCATGCCCCGGGCAGGAGAAGTCCTGCACATCCCCAGACACACAGCACCAGTGCCACCCCTCCTGCCCTGTTCCTTGCCTTGGGGGTCTCACCCTGCAAAGCCCCTGGCACACGCATCCCACTGCAGCAGGACTTGGAGAGACCCTTCACCAGGGAAACTGGGACCCCCACCACATCCCAGAACTCCCCAACACACCAGCTGAGGACCAAAGATGTAGGTCATGCCCAGAGGGGCCGAAAACCCCAAAATGCAAGGTGAGGCCACAGCATTAGCACCAGGCACCCTCCACAGAGTGGGAGGCACTGGGGAGCCTGTCTGCATCCCCATCCCACAGTGAGGGGCAGTGGTACCTAGATGCCGGCATCACAGTGGAGCCAGATGCCCCCGGGGCAGCCCTGGGCACCACTGCGGCTCGGCCGTGACTGCTACTGGCTGTTCGCACACACACTGGAGCAGGACTAGGGCCAGTAGGAACAAATAAAGTGACTGAGGAGGAGACTGAGGTGCCCCAGAGAGGCAGAGAGTGGGGCCCCCAATCCCCCTCTCCCATACCAAGAGCCCAGCTCGCCTCACCGCCTGGCTTGTGGAAGAGGACAGGACAGACCAGTGTCACCTTGTCCCCCCATGTCCCCAACCCCGTACCTTCGATGCCGCTGATGATTTTGAAGCAGCGGGTGGTGAACCAATAGGAGATGAGGAGGAGGATGGCAATCAGGGAGGCATAGAGCAGGCTGTCGTTGTGCAGGGATGTCCTCTCCATGGCTCCATCCCCTGTGCCCGCTCACGCCCCCCACCCAGCCCCGCCGCACTATCTGGGGCAGCCCTGTCCCGGCAGTCCCCCCGCCAGAGGAGCCGGCCACCGCGGGCAGGGAGGCGGGGGGCTGCGCGGGCAAGCAAGCAGGTAATTGGGAGCGTTGTGTGAGAGCCAGGCTCCCAAACCAATTACCTTAATTGTGCTCAGGCAGCACATGGCAAACAGTTAAAAATAACCCTCCTGGCCCGGGGGGAGAGTGGCACTATCAGCCAGGAGAAGGAAGCAGGGGGCAGCAAACAGATGGGGCTCGCTACACATGTGGCTGTCTCCATGCCACAGGGTCAGCAAGGCATTGCCACAGCCCAGTGGCTGCTCTGAGTTCCCTGATGACCCCAGGATCCTCAGGGCTCAGCGCCTCGCTGCCACCCCACAGGAGGAGCTGGGAGTCCTGGAAATGGGTTCCCCAGGGAACAATGCTGCAGCCCAGCATCAGCGAACACCAGGATCTCCGCTGAGATGCCTGTGCCCGTTCTTGCTCTAGACACTGGGCCTTGAAGGAGGGTGGGTCTGCAGCCCGGAGAGCTGGGTCTGGCAGAGAGGTGCTGCCATCTTGTCCCCTGTGCCCCAGCGCAGCACCGCCCCAGGGATGCCTGGGATCAGCATCTCCTTTTCTCAGCTTGGAGTCAGAGCCAACCATCCCGGTTCCTGCTCTGCGATGCCCGGTGCACTTGGGCAGTGCCACTGTGGGATTGGGCACACTCACTCACAGACCCCAAACCCCATGGGATGAGCAGCACCCACGCCTGAGACACCTCTGGTCCCTGGACCACGCTCGGCCCCATTGGCTGCCCCATGGGACATGTGGTTGGGGAAGAGGCTAGACCCAAGTGTTTCACCCCAACACCTCTTTGCATACAAGATGTCTCATCTTCGCCCTCCGCAGCTACAGCCAGGGGATGTGGCCACCCAGGTTTGGGGTGAGGAGCCTTTCAGGGCACAGAACCCAGGCATCCAGATTTGTCCCCACTTTCCTTTCTATGTCCAAGACTGAGCATCCACAGGGGACACAGAACAGGGTGGGAAAGTGGGCTCAGCACTGGGGAGGACAGCAGACCCTGTAACACTGCCCCAGGCACATCTGTGCCAGGACGGGCAGCCCAGGCTGTCACCGAGTCCACGCCGCCTGTCCCACTTTGGGCTGTGACAATAACAGCCATGAAGTGTCCCCTGCCCAGCCACCCCCGCCCTGGCTCTGTGGCACTGCTGTCAACACAGCCCTGCCACCCAGCTAAAATTAACCAACCCGCCAGCCACACACCATGTATAAATAGAAGTGCCCCAGAGCAGAGTTTCTTGCCCGGAAAGCAGCTCCATGCACACAGCATGCCACGGGCACGCACAGGACAACACCCAGAGCTGCTGGGTAGTCAGGTGGCTGGTCCCTGTCCCCATCCTCCCAGCACTGCCAGCAGCTGGGCACAGGGGACTGTTCCCTGCTGCAGGACAGGAGCAGATGGGCAGGGACAGGGCAGTCACCCATCATCAAGGGACCTGTTTCTTTGGGAGAGGACCATGCACCTTGACCACAGCCAGGCTCTGCCCTGCCTGGGAGCCACCCCTGTGGCTGCCCCTAGGGTGCTCCTAGCCTGGTGCCACAGGGTACTAGGGTGCTACCCCCCCAAAATGTGCCATGGGACCAGCTGGGTCACAGCAGAGGTGATGGTCCCTGGACACAGCTGGGCAGCAGCTGCCCAGGTCCTTCAGGTGCTGCTGACCCTCCAGGGGGGCCAGACTGATGGATAGGGAGCCTCTCCGTTTTTTTTGGTTCTCGGGGCCATCATCCATTAGGGAGAGTTAAATTTAGGTTACAGCTGATCCCTTATTACCTCGCTGCTAATCAGAGCACGAGCAGATTATTAATAAGCACATTAAAATATTGGCGAAACGCTATTTTTGGGAGGTGAAGTCACAGTTTTAATCTGGTTAATTGATTGAGTCATTTCTCTTTCCCCCCATCGGCGACCTGTCCTTGGCTAGCTCCCCAGGGCACCCAGCCAGGAGGGCACCCCACCCCAGGTGAGCTCTGTGGGACCTCCTTTGTCTCTGTAGGGAGGGCAGAGGGGCTTGTTGCCCCTTTTGGGGGCAAGGGGCGGGGGGGGGGGGGGGCAGCATCCAGGTGACCCATGTGCCACATGGACTGGAACAGCGGCTGGGGAGGAGGGGATGCTGCAGAGGGGAGAAGGCTGTGCAAGCCCCCCATCCTGCTCCCAGCCCCAAGCTCTGAGCCTTAGGGGGTCACAGACCTTCCCAGCTCTGGGTTTCACCCCACTTTGGCTTCTCCCACAGCTTGGGAGGACACTGAGAAGAGAGTGAGCAGCGGTAGCTGGCGCCCCACTGCCAGCCCTGTCCTCCGCATCCATCCCAGTTCCACACAGCACAGCCACCCTGCACACTCCAGCAGGGCTGTGGGGACAGGACGGGACCAAACCCTTGGGGCCACTCGGCACTGCACATAGCCAGCCCAGAGACCCAGTCCCCACAGGACACCCACTACAGATGCAGTCCCATAGTCCCCAGCTGGAAAGCCCAGGACACTGGGCCAAGGACCTATAGGACATCCTTGCAAGTGGTGAGGACGGGAGCACCCCAGGGTCCCCTTCCCAATCCATCACCTGCAGCTCTGTCCCTCGCACCCAGGGCTGGACTCAGCTGACTCATCCTCTGCCCCCTCCGCTCTGGGCTGGTTGGCTGGTGCCCGATGGAGCCAACTAGCAGGAATGGATCCGGAGCTGCCTGCGGGCACACCCAGCCTCCGGAGCCTGGCATGCTGCTTAGCCAGGCCCACACTTACCCTGGCATGTCTTCCCTTATTGCCATGTTGTAGGCTGGCATGGAGCCCTGGAGGGCCCACGGGGCTGCGAAGTGATGGGAAATGCCCACAGGGAGGGTTTCCTGGGGCCATTGCAGGACTCGGATCCCCACGGGCAGGGAGGTGGCACAGCAGCTGGGCATGGCTCACAGGGTGGATACTGCTCCCATGTCCCAGTCCCCAGTGCTTCGCCAAGAGCATGCCCAGGATGCCCCCACTATCCCCTAGCCCCAGGAACGGGCGCAGGCAGGGGAGACCCAGCTCCCCCAGGTGAGGAAGGAGGGTTTTTCCAGGCAGGCTGGGTCCCAGCGAAGGCGGTGCAAGTCCCAGCCCCGCTCCAAGGCGTGACGCTGCCATGTTGGCCCAACAAGGCCTTCCCTGTGCTCCTGGCACAGCGTGTCCCTCCCCAACACTGTTGTGGCCCAGAGGGGCAGCCCCGGGGTCCCCAGCAGGGCCAGACCATGGGGAGAACAACCTGCCACCAGCACAGGGGCAAGGGGATGGGGGCAGGAGCTGGGCATCCAGGGTCCCAGAGAAAACAGGCACATGACAACCTCCTCAAGATGTGCCCATTGGGATTGGGAGGTGGCTCTGGGCTCGCACCCAGGAGAGGGGATCCTGGCCAGCTGGCTGGGCTGTGCAGGGGCTGGCAGGGGGACGTGAGTCCCACCACGGCTGTGACAGAAAACTGGGAGCACACAACACAGCTCTGTCCCCAGGACCAGGTGGCATCCCAGGATATGCAGGCATCAGGGTGTGTCCCTGCCCCAGCTCACGGGCACAGCTTCTCCGGCCAGATGGATGGAGGGCACAGCCCTGGCCCCAGAGGAGGTGGGTGTCTGGCACAGCAGGGGAGGGTCGGACCAGCTGCAATTTATTTGCACAGCAGGTTTTTCACGCTCTGCTCTGCACCAGTCCCCTCCCCAAATAAAACATTCCCATCACCCCAGGTCCACGGGAGACCTTCAGGGGCTCTCATTGCCTCCTGTAAGCACCTTCAGCTTTGCCCCACATGGAGCCCAGTGCAACTCCTCTGCCTGAGGCTGAATCGCTCAGCACCTGAACAGCATTCCCCCCCCTCCCCAAAGAACCACACAGAGCCCACCAGACAGAGAACCCCTCCCACAGAACAGACCCCCGTGCCGCCCAGGGGAGCACCTACCTTGGGAGAGGGTCCCGGTGACAAACTGGTAGAAGAAGCGGATCACCCGGCCCAGCTGCCTCTTGCAGCGCTGCTGGCAGTGGCTCATGGCTCCAGCTCACAGCGCTGGGGAGGGACCCAGTCGCACCCCCTCCCGGCCAGCAAACAGCCCCCCAGCTCCTCCGAGCAGCAGGCAGTGCCCGGGGGAAGACAGAGCCTTCCTTGCCCGGAGCGAGCCTGCGGGCATCAGCAGCAGGTCCAGCCCGGCAGTGAGGGCACAGGCAGCGCGGCAGCTGCCAGGCCCCGCTCGCAGGCAGCAGGCAGCCAGCTGGGAAGTTTTGTGCTGGGATGCTCCTGTGCAGGCTGGCTGCAATCCAGAGGGGCCGGGGGGCCGGCGGTGATGCCCCTCCCAGGGCTTAGGCTCACAAAAGCTGACCACAAGCTCGGAGAGGGAGCAGGATGCCCGGGTGAGCCCCCCCTGTGCCGTGCCAGCCCGCTGGCCCCCTCCGTACAGCAAAGTTGCAGGGAGCGGTGGGGAGTAGCGGCAGGGGAATGCTCGGGGTTGGAGAGCCCAGCGGTGCCAGCTAGCTCTCTGGGAGAGGCAGATGGATGCCTCCCTGGCTGGCAGAGTCCCGGGTTGCCCCGGCTCCTGGTCCGCCCCTTGCCACCAGCTCGACCCGGCACTTCACGCCCCGGCTGGCCGGGAACCAGAGGCAGGTTGGTATGGCAACCCGCAGACTCCACAGGTCCCGCTGACCAATGAGGCACTGCTGCATCCCAGGGCCGCCTCTCTCCAAGAGCAGGGAAGGATGCTTCTTCCGGATGGGAGCCGGCACCGAGAGCATCCTGCATCCTTGGGCATCAGCCCTTCGCTCTCACTGTCAAGCACTGTGAGCATCCTGCATCCCTGGGCATCAATCATCCACTCTGGCCAGCCAGTGCTGCGAGTGTCCTGCATCCCGGTGGCAACAGCGCTCCAGCACTTCGAGCATCCTGCATTCCTGGGCATCAGCCCTCTGGCACTGCGAGCATCCTGAATCCCCAGGCATCAGCTCTCCGGCACTTCGAGCATCCTGCATTCCTGGGCACCAGCCCTCCGGCACTGCGAGCATCCTGAATCCCCAGGCATCAGCTCTCAGGCACTGCGTGTCCTGCATCCCCGGGCATCCTCTCCCGCTGGCTCCACACAGGGGAGGAGCAAGGATCGGTGCAAGGATGGGAGGAAGAGGAGTCAGACTCTCAGACCACTCTGGCTGAGAGCTGCTCGCTCCAAAGCTCAGCCTGGCAGCAAGTTGCTAGCTTGCACAGTATGTCAGAGCCAGAAGAGAGTCTGGCGCGTGGCAGTGGTGGGATTTCCCTGCTTCCCAAGCCAGCCTCAGATGCTCTGTGAACATGCAAAACGACATCCTTCCCCAAGTCCCATTTCCCCAGCCACAGTTCCCTCTCCACATTGCATCCACACCCCACATGAGCAGGATCTCTCGTTCTGCATCCATCCTGGCTCTATTATCTCATAAGCTTCATCTCTTATTAATGGGGGAGGAAGCAAACAAAAAGGGACCTGATGGAAATTATAGCTTCTGCTCCTTCGGGGATGGAAAAGGGGGTGCAGGTGTTATCCAGCCAAGAACAGTCAGTCTGTTCAGTCCCTACCAATGACTCAACAAGAAGCCCAAGGGACAGGGCAGGAGCCCCCGAGAGGCTGGTATGGGGTAACCTCACCCCCTGCTCCCCAGAAGAAGGGTCATCCCCTCCAAACCAAGCCCTCCCTGTGTGTTATGCCGGCTATGTCCCTGCAAAGGGGAGCATCCCCCCAACAGAGAGCTGCCACACCATGGTGGACAGTGCCTCGAGGTGGGGGGGCAGGCACCAGGGGATGCTGCACTGGTCGCTGCAGGGCTGAACCAGGTTTGGGGAGACCCTACAGCAAGGCACAACACGCAGCACAGCGAGGGCCTGCAACCCTACAATAATAGACCCACAAAGCTCCAGGTCAGGGAAGGGCTGCAAAGGACATCGACCCCACAGGGGAAAGGGGACAGCCCAGGCCAGCTGAGGCAGAGTGGGCAGCTCAGTGCACACAGAGGCACAGATGTTGGGTCAGTCTGTGAATGCAACACCCTGACTGAACCTACCTCCTGCGGACAACTGGCAACAGCCAAAAGCTCAGAAATTTGGGTCACCAGCAGTGCCCAGTGCCCTCCTGCCACCCTCCGGGGACAGGAAGGGGTTTAGGACCCTTGTCCTTATGTACAGTACCCAGGAGCCCCACTCCCAGCAAAAACCCACAATGCAAACACACTGGGACAGTTTCTTGCAATGATCAGATCCCATGAGCTGTGTGATACACAGCCAAATCTTGCAAATGCAGAGCTCCCCCCACGCTGGGAGAGAGGGCTAGCTCCACAGTATCACTGCGGGGACCAGCCAGCACAACTCAGCCCAAGGTGGCCGCAGCACCCCAAAAGCCCGTGGGATGCAGGAAAGGTGGCAGAACAGCCACAGGAGGGTGCCAGAGCCCATAGGACGTGACAGCGAACAAAGTTTTCAGATCCATCCCAAATCCACCATCCAGCTCTTTGGGAGCCAGAGACCACCTGACCGGTAAAGTTGCTCCATCCCAGTGTGTCCCGGGTGGGCGGGAGGTGCAAGTGCCATCCTGTGCACCTTGGTCGCGATGGCCATGCGGGACAGGGGAGCTCATGTTTTTTCTCAAGTGCAGACCACCCCACACTAGACTGCAGGCACACAGCAGGAGAGAAAAGCCCAGCACCAATGTCACCCACCCCACTTCCAGGCTTGGCTGCCCACCAGCATCCCAGGGTGCTACAACCAGTCCAGAACTGGAGAGTGATTTCCAAAGGAGCATCACCCCTCTGGGCTGGCCCTTGGCTCTCCAGAAAAGGCCCTCATGCACTGACACCGAGACAGAAGCTCATGGGGAAAAAACCGGGCTGAGCCAAGGGGACTGTCCTTCCCCGCTGCACCCAGCAACCCACAGCGGGTATTTCGCAAGGACAATGCATCGCACAGAGACATGAGCCAGCTTGCTGCCATCCCAGGGCTCCCTCTGAGCACACGGTCCCCAGGCTGGCACCAGGGACCACGTGTCTTGCCCTTGCAGAAGGGCAGCAAAGCCACTCGGTCACTGACCCACCTCCTCCCTGGCAAGACAAGGAGAAATCCAGCAGAAATGAAAAGCAAGCCACAAAGCAGGGCTGTTGAACCCACCTTTACACACCTTTCTTGCTGAAGATGTCACCTGGATCACAGCCACCACGGGTCCCACTGCAGGATGCACCCCACCAGCCTCCCACCCCACCACCCAACCTGTGGTTCTCCCTTTCCCCGAGGAGGCCGGTGGTCCCCCAACCCCTGCCCCAGCCCCAGGGGAACTCCAGTGCCCACAGTGCCTTGCAGGGCAAAGGATGTAGTCTCCCAAAGGGATATTTTGAGCCAGCCTGTGTCCCCAGAGCATCTGCTGGGCCCTGAAGGGGGACATGGCATTGCTAGAGCCATAGCAATGGGAAGGAGGAAGACCACGGCTCCAGGCTCTGTTTACAGCTCTGCTCCCGCCACATTTTCTGGCTCTGGCAGGGGGAGCAGATGCCCCACACCTCCCAGTGCCAAGCCTGCACTGGCAACTGGCCCAGCTCCCCGCTGCGGGGTATAAATGGCAAATTCAGGGAGACTGGAGAGCAACGTTGTCCCCCTCTTCCCTGGTCCCCAATCCCTGCTGCCTGCCTGTGGGCTGTGCCAGGACACCTCCACCTGGGATGCACAGGAGTCCAGGGTGGTCAGTACAGCCCACGCGACGCCTCTGCGGTGTCACGGCCCGTGTGGTGCCACGGTCTGACCCACGGTCTGCGCGGTGCCACGGTGCCGTTGCTGCTGCCTGACGCTGAGAGGAGCCCCCGTACAGCGCAGCGGCAGGGCCACGGGGAGGTGAACCAGGGACACGGTTCATTCAGACGGCGGTGGCGGCTGGTGGCACACGGGGGACAGGAGGGGACACGTGCGGTTGTGTCGGAGTGCGCAGGCAAGTGTGGTCACCTGGGCAAGGCTTTGCATGCGTGGGCAAGGATGCACGGGAACCGTCAAGGCCACCCGTGCACGGACACACGGCCGCCACGGTCTGCTGGCAGTCCCTCGCAGGCTGAAGGGACAGTTACAGCACTGCTGGGGAGGGGGACACCACACAGCTGTCAACACTAGAGCCATTGCTTCCTTCCCTGCCCAGGTCCTCTCCTGAGATGGCTTCTTGGCAGACACATCCTTCCTAAGCCACCGTCATCTGGGCTGGTACCTGCTGTGGGAGCACTGGGGATGGGGAGCGGCCGCGGGGAATTCACGCTGGTTCCTGGTCATGAAATACTCATTAGCGCAGCCGCGAAGAGAAGGGGAAAAATAAAACAGAAACAAACACAGACATCCCCAAGGGGCTGGTGCCTGGGGGCCATTCCTGCCTGTGCCAGCCCTGAATGGTGCCCAGGCTTCAACGTGTTTCAGCCCGGGGCCACACACCGCAGGGACAGGACCAGAGCAGAGCTCCAGCCCAGGGCCACCCCGACCAGGGCATCTGGGGGCTCTTCAGAGTCATCCTGGGGCTGGCAGAGGGCAGACCCCTGTGACAGCATCTGCCAGTTTCTCCCTCAAGGAGGAAGAGCAATCAGGATGGGAAGGAGGCACATTTCCATTAACGAGGAAGGGCAATCAGGGTAGAAGGACACAGGGCACCTTGTAGCCCTGTGCCAAGCCTCAAGCCACCACTTGGGTCCACTGGGACTGGGCAGATGCTCTGTTCTCTCTGTATCTAAATCCAGCAGTCACCTTTTTGGGGGGATGGAGGGCACACACATCCCAGCAATGCCGGATCCACAGCTGCTTGAGGGGGACGGGAGAGCTCCCGGCTGGAGGGAAGGCTCAGCAAGACTCATCCCAGAGCCAGGGCACACCACGGGACGAGGAATGGGACATCCCGACAGCAGGGACTGCGGGAACCATGTGAGTCCCTGGTCCCAGACACATCATGTCGGGCGGGTGGCTCTGTGGGAGCCAAACACGGCTGTCATCTGCAGAGGAAGGCTCAACACAGACAGCCCTGCATGCGGTCCTGCTGCTGCTCCCGCCTCCTCCCAGCCCTGGGGACCCACAGCCTCCAGGACTTGGGGAGGTACTAAAAATGTGATGCCAGAGAAAATAAATAAGGCAGCTAATGAGGTAATTTGCATAGCTATTAGCAGGCAGGATTTGCAGCAGCTCTGACATGGGATGTGCTGTCACTGAGAAGTGCAGCCCGAGGGTTCTGCTGGTGCCTGCAGAGGGAAACACACCATGACCGTGCTGCAGGAGGCCACTGCAGGTGCCTGCCACCCCACCTTGCCTGCCTCCCTGGGCAGGGAAGCAATGGGGACAGGACCAAACAGGGCAAGGAAGTGGGAGAAAGGCTCTGAGTGGGGCAGTCAGCCTGGGAGGAGTGGTGTGCTCTAACCATGAGGCCACGCTACCTTCAGCCACGCACCCTGAGGCTTGGTCCTGTACAGAGCACAGGGCAGCACACGGCTCGTACCTTGCCAAGACACACAGAGACCATCCATGAAAGGGTGAGCTTGCAAAGGCCAAGGGAGAGCTGCCAGCAGCTCAGGCTGCCTCGCGGGGCAACCCCGCCGTGGCACAGCCAGCTGGCTCCATGCGCCTCCCCATCCAGAGTCTACTACAGCTCCCTGCATCCCTTATCTCCTCTTGCTCCTTTATGAACCTGGCCCAAAACACATCTCAGAACAAGCCCAAACCCTTTCCTACCTCACCCTGGCTGCCAGCAAACCCAGCTTGCTCTAACTCCCAGCAGAAGGTGCAATTTTGGGGTGTAGGGTTGTGCACAAAGCCCAACGGCAGCACCAGCTCTGCATTGTTGCTGCTCCCATCCTTAGATGCTCCGTTCAGGACCTGCTGCGTCATGCCAGGCAGAAGGGCACTGGCCATTCTGATACCCCCAGGGATGCAGGGGCAACACACCTGCTACCTGTGATGCTGCTGGATCCCCAACCGGCTCTGCTGGGATAAATGTCCCGTAAACCGGCCGTGTGATGGAGAGGGGTGGCATGCAGGGCCACCCTCCCTCTGGGCTGCCAGGGCTTGTCTGACTTTGATCACAGACCTGCGGTGACAGCTCGGCTCGTTCCCAGCTGATGGATTTTGTTAAAAAATGCATGTGGCGTGATCCGTCTGCTTGGGAAGGCTCTGCCAGGGAAGGAGCCTGGCCCAATGCTATGCACCGGTCCTGCAGTGCCAACCTGCCAGCAGCCAGCACACAGCACACAGAGGGTGATGGGGCAGCAGCCTGGCTCTGGTGGCATTGGGCTGGGGACCGGGACATGCCCCAGTTGGCATTTAGCTCCAAAGGCCCCTCTGCAATGCAGGGAAAGGAGGGGGGCACCCCCATGGTATCACAGCAGAGACAAGCAGAAGGACTCAATGGATGGGTGATCAGACGGACAGACAGACAGACACAAGCTCCACCAGCAGCTTGGGTGGTGAGTGCAGGGCAAAGACCAGGTCAGAGTGTCCCCAGGAACCACCCTGGTGCGTCCATCACCTCCATCACTCCCCACGATGGCCTCCAGTCCTCCAGGTTACGCCGAGGTCCTAACTCCTCCCAAGCTGCATTTTTAAAGTCAGTTCTGCTAAATATTTCAGGGATTTACACAGAAAAGCTCTCTGTGCTCCACAGCACGTCGGCCCCATTGGCATCATACAGGCAGTCGCAGACATCCCCCCCCCCCGCCCCCCCCCCCCCCCACCCCCGCCTGCTGGGGCATGAATAATTCATCGCCCCCACCACGGGGTAGCAGCGGCGGGGAGGAGAGGACAAGGCAGGGGGGGGACGGACTCCATCTCCTCCCACCCAGGCTCCTGGGGTGCACCCTGAGACCCTCCCTGCCCGGCAAAGGAAGGGAAAAGACCAGCACCAATATCTGCAGGGAAACCGAGGCACAAGGAAGGAAAAGAGCCAGGACCTGAGTCCAGTCCTGATTATAGGACTGACATGTCTAGACAGCAGCAGTAAGTAAGGACACCACAGCCTGCCTGGAGCATCTGGGGCCATTTCTGAGCTTGTTGGGTCTGCAAAGCACAGCAATGCCGGGGGCACCCAGGATATATGGGGCAGTGGGGCAGCACAGCCCCTGGGACCTCCAAAGAGCACAGCCTTTGCAAGTGGGGGACATCGCCGTCTGGGGGTGCACAGCTCACACTGAGGCACAACACAGCTACAGCATCTCCTTATCCTGAACCAGTACCCTTTTGCCCCTTGGATGCCCACCCTGCTCCATGATCATGGCACCCCATGGGGATCAGCTGGGGTTTCCATCCCCAGCACAGCAGCCTGTGTCCCCAGTCCTGTCCCAGCTCTCACTCCAAGCCTCAGCAGGGTCTCATGAACTGCAAAACTGGGAGAAATCTCATCCTGGTCACAGGTGATGCCAGCCCTGCTCCCAAATCTGCTCCAGGGGAGGGCATGGCCCTCAGCATCACTCCAGCCTCACCACGCTCACTGCCCCATGTCAAGCCACGGTGATGGTGACAAATGAACAAGCCCATACAATCGTGCACAGGTTGGGCTCCAATAAATGGGAGATGGCACTAGGCTCACTTCCTTGCAGTCAGTGCTCTCTCAGCCACCAACAGCTCCATCTCCCCACGGTGACAGGAGAAAGCGCAGTGGGGATGGGCTGGGATGCAACCTCGGCTCCCACGTGTACAGGCAGCATGGGGCTGCCTGTGGGCCAGGCAGCGGGGCACCCTTGATCACCCGGCCAGATGCTGCCAGGCTGAGCAGCACAGACTATTAGCACCACAGCTTATCCGGGGGTTCTGGCACACACCGGTTGCACAGCTGGGAGAGGGAGATAAGGCACCCAAGGGATTCCAGGGAGGGGAAACATACTTCAAATGGCAGGAATCTCCCCCAAAATTGACTTGGCTTGAAGGCACAGAGAGTGTTTGCTGCTAGTAATAACTCCAGTGCTGTGACAAGGTGCCTGTCCCCCGCTCCCCAGCTCAGACCCTCCTCGCACAGGAAGATGCAGCAACAAGGCAGGGAGGGAGAGCAAAGTGGTGTTGGAGATGGGGCTGAGGTCCTGACCCATGGCTCTTCACCTGTCCGCATGCTGACAGCCCTCAGCACTGGCCTGAAATCCCCGGTTGGGTGACAACCTGGTTGGAGGGACCTGAGGGGCTTAGGGCAGGAGAGACACACAAGGTCAGCACTGCCTCTCCGACAGCCCACAGCCCACCTGCACCTTTCTCCAGCCTCAACCCAAGACACTGCACAGCCCCATGGTCGGGCTGATGGCCCCACATGCCAGCACTGACCCTCTCCCCACTCACACCATGAGTGAAGGCTCAGACCTCTGGCCCCCTGCCCCACACTCCCTGCACCATGGGGCAGCAGGGCCACCCACCCAGCATCTTCAGGGTACCTGCTCAGCCCACTGCCAGCCCGAGAGAGCCCCCAGAGACTGCCTTTTTAAACTGACATTTTGGGGACAGGAAAGCTATTTTCGGTTGTTTCAGAGGCAGTGTTTCCATCATAGTCTGTCTGCCTCCGCCGGAGGGAGGAATGCTCTCCCTGGGGGTGCCATGGCAGGCAGCTTTGTGTTGGGCTGTGGTGCTAAGCACCAGCTCCACACCACTGGGTTGTTCTCACCCCCCCAGCTGTCTGCCCAGTGCCTGGAGCCAACGGGCACCAGAGTAGGTGGGAAAAAACATCCCTGGGTTCCCCACCTGGGCACAAGGGTCAGGAGCATCTCACCCAGCAGAGGGGCTGGCAAGGAGGCACAGAGCAGACCCGGGGGGCTGTGGTCCCACCCAGGACCTTCCCAGCATCAGCAAGATGTCTTTTCCACACATCTTGGTGAGACAACCCCAAAAATGAGCACACAGAGCTGTACAGCCGCCCCTCCCCTGGAGCCCCCAAGCAGACTTGATAGGAATAAATGTGCCCGGCAATTACTCGGGGGGGGGAGAGTACAGCCTCCCAGTGCAAGACCTGCTGAGAGGCTCAGAAATAAATATGTTAATAATCAAATATCCATCCTGTGCCTGAGCTCACGAGAGGACTTTCAAGTCTAATTAGCAGCAGATTTGTACTGTCGCTGCCTGGACTCGAGGGACAATTCACCGTGGTTCCCGCGAAGCGAGAGGCTCTGCTATAATTAGCCATCAGCATCCCGACTGCAAGGATTACCTCCAAATCCCCCCCACGCTTCGGGCTGGGGGGCAGGCGGGACCCAGGTAAGCCAAGATGAGAGATACCCCCAGGCTTTGATCTGTGCAAATCGACTCTCGAGCTGTAAATCCAAGGCAGGCAAGAGGACAGGCAGTGAGAACAGGCAGCACACCAGGAGGAGAGGCACCCCCAGTCTGCAGGTCATCCCATGCTCCCCTGCCTGCATGCAACCCCTAAGCAGGCAGCAAGCCCCAGAGTGCCCCCAAAACCTCTCCATCCCCAGACCAATTGTTTCCAAGCCAGGCCTCTGACACCCATGGCTGCCCACAGCTCTGGGAGGCCAGTCTACAAATGGGGGGCATTTTCCAGTCTAATCCAGCCACATGTGTTGTACATCTCATCACCAATGCAAAGAGCTGCCCCCACCCTCCACAAGACCGACACTAAGCGTAGCTGGTGATGCAATGGTGGGTGAGTGGTGCACGGGCACTCGGCACCGCAAGGGAGAGGATTGCATCTGCAAAGAGACCCAGTTCCTTGCTGCAGGCAAACACAAACCTCAGGGCTTGGCAACAATTTGGGGGTGTTCATCAATCCCCGCCCAGACTGGGCTGCCCTGCCACAGCTCGGTGCAGTGCTTTGTCTCGGGAAGATAGAAATCCCGTCAGATCAGACCTTTCCCCAATCCATCACAGCAGGACAGGCAGTGCCCGGGGGAGTGCTCCCACCACCCCTGCCCACGTGTGTTTAAACAGGGGACCATCCTGTTCCCAAGGATGCCGTAACAGACACTGTTCCCGGTGGTACGGCACCTTGCGGGATGGCTGGGATGGGGAGAAAGGGGCAGCCAGGAGAGGAAGACACGGGGGCAGCACCTGGAGGTGCACCACTGCTGGTGGCCAAACAGGGACCAGCCTCCTGGGGAAGGCACAAAGGTGGAAACACAGTGGAGGAATGAGGTAAGGGATGGACAGAAGACAGAGGAGGCCACGTCTGCGCTGAAGACCAAGAGCACAGCTGAGGATGCTCTGCTGAGTGGGGAGCGGGACCCACGAGTCCAGCCCCTCAGGGGGAGTGCCCAGCAGATACTCAGCTGGAGCTCACTGACCCAGCAGCAGCTGCCAGGGACACTCATTAGCACCAACTAATTGCAGGCAGAGGTGGCTGGTCTGCACCTTCCTCCCGTCCTGGCAGTGGGCACAGCTCCGAGCCGAGGGGAGAATTACAGACAGGGCGACGGCGGTCATGCCCAAGGCACCTCCTCAGAGATGGCCTGGAAACGTCTGTGCCAGAGATGCTGTGCCCATGAACAACAAAATCAGCACTTCAGCCCTCTCAGATGCACGCAGGTATCCCACATGCAACCATGCTCCCCAAGCCAGGGCACAGGCCTCCCCATCCAGCTCCTCTGTCAGCCTTGAGAGACCTCCCCAGCGCCACCGGGTTGTTTGTGCCAGCAAACAAGGGGTTACCAGCCCCTCACTTCCCCACAGTTATTTAATTAAGCAGTGATAAAAGGAAAGACGTATTATTGGGAGAGTGACAGCGGGTTGTAATTACAGCAGGGCTGGCTGAGAAAACAAACAGCGCAGAGGGAGGCGGCATGGCATTGGGCCTGGGGAGCCCCCGCAGGCCCTGGGCACCCACATCCCTGCCCCAGAGCTGTGGCCAAGGGCAGAGGTGGGACCCTCGGGTCTGTGGGCAACAGAGGGGGAAAGGCTCCTTTGCCCCAATGGGTGTGGGCCCAAGAGCCTCCTGCTCCAGCTCACATGGGGCTGGGGTGGCCCCGATCCCAACCCCTTCCTGGGGATGCTGAGTCTTAACCAGCCCCAGGGAGCAGCAGCAGGTGTTCAGGGAGTTGCTTTGAAATATTAAACACCATCTCCTCCCTCCCTGCGTTGTTTTGGGGCAGCCCTCTGCATTGAGGGGACTCACTACCCAGCTGGGGCAAGGGAGCAAAGTCCCCGCTGGGATGTGACACCCCAGCGGGGCTCTGCCTGCCCCCCACAGAGCTGGGCATGATTCCCACCTGCTGGGTTCCTCCAGGCTTGGGTTTGAAACGTCTGCCCCATTTCCCACATGCAGCAAGGGGCAGGGGTGGGACATGGGGCATGGCCACGCTGTGAGCAAGCAGCCCATGGCCCCCTCCCTGCCCAGCCACCCAGCAGTGGTGCTGTTCCTGGGGACAAGGAGAGCTTAACCCCCGTGTCCCCTTCAAGGAGTTGGTGGGAGACACTGGGGACCACCACAGTCATGGCTGGGACACATCAGGGTGGCGCGGTCCCGAGGGGTGCACAGCCACCTCCACCCTGCTGCCCATCCTGCACCGTCGATGCCCCTGTCCCCTGCACAGCCCCAGCCCCAGCCATCTACCTTCCCTTTGTTAAATCCTCCTGCTCTCAGCCCAGGCCTGTTTAGGCTCCCCCTCTCCCATTGCAGCATCTTTAAATTAATGCCTGGCCGAGCATGGGATAGAAGGAATTTAACCCTGGGCAGGGGGCAGCCTCCACAATGCCTTTTAATGCCTAAAGCACTCTTCCCTGCCCTTCTCCCACCTCGCCATGCAGGGGAGAGACCAGATCTGCCACAACAACAGCAAGCATCACTTGAGCAAGGGCTCCCAGCACCCACGGTCCTGAGCTGGGGTGGCTGAGGGCAGCGAGTCCTCCTCCAACCAGCCCCCTGCTTGGGGGGCTGGGAGGTCGCTGGGAGGGAGCCCCAGTCGTGCTTGTGTCTGCAACCTGTGCATGGATTTGCTATCGCCAGCAGCAACAGCCAGCTGGGACCTCACTGCCAGCAGTTCCAGAGCTGCTCTTTGGGGCTGCAGGGCCCCAAGCCATGGGGTCCCACACAGCCTGCACCTCTGTCAGGGTACCTCGGGGTCCCCAGCTCTGCAGCAAGAAGCTGGGAGGGATTTGGCTGCTGGTGGGATGCACTTGCAACCCCACAGCTTGGGGAGCCCAGAGGAGCTGGAGCAGCACATGGCAGGGACAAGGCAAGGACGCGGGGTGCCACAACACACACGCCGATTGATGCAGGGGACGCTTCTTGCCTGTGCCACCATGCAGAAGTTGAGATGAGCTCCTTTCGGAGGAGCTGTGCGAGGGTGAGCAGACACCAAGGCCACAACAAACAGATCCATCCCACACAGCCAGAGCCCAGGCGGGACTTGATATTTTTTGGGAAAATGCCTCAGGGAGCCGACTCCATTGCTGCCTGCACAGTGCAGCCGTGGGACCACAACCCCAGCAAGACCTGGAATGCTCCCAGCCAGCGATCCCACCAAGCTGCCCTCTCCCAGGACAGTGGGGAGCCAGGGCCAGGCATCACCTGCCAGAGCAGTGCTCCCGCTGATCCTCTCCGCTATGCAACAAATTATTCCACTCGCATTAATGACTTTGCGGCAAAGGGGGAAATGACATGAATGATTCCCAGTGCCTGGGAGTGACTCATTTTGCATGGCAGAGGGGAGGCGAACGGGGAGGGCGGGTGCTGGGGGAAATTTGGTTGGGTCAGCATGAACGGCACAGGGCAGGGGCTGGGCTTGGAAGATGCAACTTTTGGAAGGAAAGTCAGAGGGGAAGAAAGAGGTACTTAAGGGCAGATGCCACCATCCAGGAGAGGGCTGAGATGTCCCCGAGGGATGCTGGGATCAGTCGTAACCACAGCATATTACAGCATCCCTCACTGCGCTGCCTGAGCCCCGCACCCATTTGTCAACCTGTGTTGCAACCCCAAAACCTGGCACCAGCAGCCGTCCCTCCCCACTTCAGGGTAAGATTAGGAACTGAGACCCCATGCAGGTGCAACCAGAGGCTGGGGGTGCTGTGCCCTACCACCAGACCCCCCCAAATCCAGCATGCCCCTAGGAGCACAGCAGGATGGGCAGGGTGGGCAGCTGCCCAACATGGCCCTTGGGGCAGGAGGGGACTTGTCACTCAGGCTGCAGCACAGAGCCTGCCATCTGACTCTCTCCCTTCTCCCTCAACTCTGGGAAGCTTTGCTAAATCACACCATTAAAAATTTATCCATATTTCCTCCCAGAGTAAATCAAGAGCCGTCAAGGGCCAGCCAGCCAAGCCAGCCCAGCCAGCCACCTCCTGGGGACACCAGAGGACTTCAACAACCCACTGCCAAGTAGCCCCAGGGGGACCCTTGCAGTGACGGAGGGTCGGGTAGATTATTGCCTTTAAACCAATTCGGGGGCTTTCTGTAAGGAATACAATGTTTAAAAATTCAGTCTAGGAAGAAGCAATTAACCAAACAGGCCAGGAGCAGTGGCTAGCCTGTCTAATCTCGTTAGCAAGCAGCCTGGCTCTCGTTTCACCCCGACACAGCTGGATGGGCCACAGTAACCGGGTGAGAGCAGCCAGACAGCTCTTCCCCGGCTCCTGTTGAGTCTGAGGGTGATCCATGGATGTGTGAGTTTACCACTGCCTCCCTGCATCCCACAGGGCTGCATCTTCCCCAGCCAGACCAAAGGAAAAACCCTGGAAATCCTCTTTCCTGTGTCTCAGATCCTGGCCAGATTGTCACCAATGCTCCATCCCTAAAAAGCACTTCTTTGGTGTCCAAATGTGTGGGTTTGGTGATGGGAAGAGGGCAGGTAAGGAAGCCAGTGCATCCCAGCCCTGCTTGCTGCTGGGGTCAGTGCCTGGAGCCAGGAGAGGGGTCCCACTTTCTGCCCCACGGAGGCTCAGTGACAGGGTCCTGCTAATCTCTCACGGTAGCATCTTGCCAAGAAACCTCCCTCTGCTTCAGGAATGTCACTGCCATGGGAGGTGGCTCACGGAGGCAGCAGGACAGCCCAGAGGAGTCCTGTCCTGCCCAGTCAGTCCCTCTGTCTCCGCATGGCAGAGCTGGGCCAGCACACTGGTGCCACCAGCCCACCTGCAGAGTTAGTCACTCCATCACTGTCTCTGACCTGCTCCCGGGAGAGGGACCGCAGGTGAAGCCATCCATCTCCACTGCCAGCCTGGCACCAGCCCTTGGGGCTCCAAGCATCCCCTGCCTGTCCATGGGCACAGCTGCTGCTGTGGCACAGTCCTCGTCTGACCTCTCCGTGGGTCAGTCAGATCCCACACCACTCCCTCTCATCCAGGACGAAGCCACCTGCTTGTCCCAGGTACAGCCCAGGGCTCTCTTAAGCGGAGCATGGAGCTGGCACAGGAATCAGATGGGCACCGCAGCAGCCATGCTCAGAGATGGGGCACCTGCTTGTATGTCCCCCAGTCCTCGACATCCCCAGGTGGGGTGAGCAGGAGAGGCATGGACGGGACACCATCCCTCTTGCCGCACCCCAGAGCTCCCAGCAGCAATGCTAACACTGTCCCAGGATTGAGAGGGGTGCCAGCTGCCTGAACAGGAGGGATCCAGACCTGATAGGTTCAAAAGCCAGGTGGCTCCTGCCCAAACGGGGCTGGAGTCACCTAGAGGCAGACAGAGCTGAGCCGTGGGGCTGCTCCCAGCCACAGACAGGGGAGGCCCGATGTTGTGAGAGCATGGGCACGCACAGGCACATATACAACACCCCTGCCCACTGGCATTCATAGGTGACTCATCCTTTACAGACCACAGAGGAAATGTTTAAGAACACCCAAATTCAGAGGCAGCAAAGGTGAGAGCCCCCTCTCTCCTCATGCCCAGCAGTTCCTGTTGAGCGCAGCAGCCATTCTGCCCCCAGCTCCCCTCCTGCAGAGCTCCGTTTCCAAACAAGCCAACTACTCGCACCGCTCCCCGGGGGGCTGCACCACCCATTTTCATTTGAAGCGGAAGACAAATTTCCTTAAAAGCCAGAAGCAGCCAGATCCACAGCAGCTTGGGGACAGGAGGACCCCGGTAAGAGCCTCCCACCCAGCACAGCCCTGCTGCCACATCCCCTTTGCAAAGCCACTCAGTAGGGTATCACTGAAAGCGAAGCCACTCCGTCCCCTGCATCCCATCCCCAGCCCTGTCCCATGCACTGTCCTGCTGCTCACCCCCATGGCATTGCACCCACCCAGCCCCAGCTGCCGGCAGAGCACCCTGGCATGGACAGTGGGTTGAACAGGACCCCTGCACCCACCCCCAGCCGCTGCTCCATGGAAAGGGGCTCCTCTCCCCCTTTGCTCTCAGGGAACCCGCTTGCACCAGCCCCAGCAGTTCACTTGCTTGGCAATAACCACCCCCAGTGCTCCGCAACCCCTTAGTGGAGGATTTTGATCCCCCACCCCAAGACAGAGCCCCTCACCGTGGCGTCGGGGAGACAGCCCGCCCAGCTCAGCCCCCGGCAGGGCACGGCAGGGAGATTCATTTCACTAGAGGCTCATTCATCTGCAGCACGATTAAAGCCCAGGGCTTGGATCCATCCCGGCGGCAGGAGAGCGATTTGCCAGCAGATGGATTTATCATCTCCCAAGAACAGCAATTTGGCTTAAACAAAACCAAAGCACTTCTCCTAATGAAAACACCACTAATGAGCAGGGCCAGCAAGGAAGGGGGAGGGCAGCTCCACTAATGGGGTCTCTCCTGTCCTTTGGGGCTGGTGTGACCCCCTGATGCCCCAGCTGCAAGGCAAGGGCATGAGGCTCAGCTCCAGCTGGGACCTATGGACCCAGTATGGCCCTGGGGGAAACCAGAGCCTGCTCCAGGTACCAGCTCTGCTCACCCTCCTAATCTTCCTCCTGTTCAAGCTCCTAAAGCTCAGGGGGCAACTGGTTCCAGCACAGCACACAGCAGGAAAGCAGCATCACCAAGTCCAGACACCTCCAGTTGCAGCATGGCCAGCTGCAGGGAAAAACTCCTCTCCGTGCCCGAACACAGAGATGGTGAAAGAGCAAACCCCTCCCTGCCCGTGCATCACCAGCCCTGTGCAGCAGGAGCTGTGCACCTTGGCCGAAGTTGCGACAGTCCATGAATTATGCATCGGTATCTGCAGAAATCAGCTGTTTAACCGCCCCGACCAAACCCACGAACTTCCTGTCAATTAATCCTGTGCCACCAATTCCCCGTGGGCTCTGACCTGCCTCTGCCTGCAGGGATGCAGCAGAAGCTGCCAAAACCTCAGCTCTGGCCTTTCCACCTGCATAACCCAACCTGCCCGTGGGCAGCAGTACCCAGTGGCATCGTCCCCGTGCCCCCTGCCCCGCATGCAGCTCTGCCCCGGCGTGGGCTCAGAGCAGCATCCCACCTCCTCACTGACAGGATCTCAGCCTCTGATCAGGAGAGGCCACAACGCCCCGTGAAAGGGGATTCATCGGTATCGAAGGGCTGCAGGCAAGCCAGGACAGCAAAGAGGCAAGAGGGAGAGGGGTACAGATGCCAAAGAGAGGGAGACAGCAGACAGAGACGAGGCAGAGTCAGGCAATGCTCCCATCGCCCCAGGAAGGTGCAGCATCCATTGAGGGCAGGGCTCTTTGGCACAGAGGGGACCCCATGGGAACCCCCCGCCCCAGCACATGAGTGGGAGCCCTTTCCCCACCCTACCCCACCCTGACTGGGGGCCTCCTGAGGAGCTTGGGGACCTGGCTCGAGGGTCAGCCCAGCTTCCAGCCCAGCCTCACCACTGGGCCATGGGCAGCGGGAGCAGAAGTGGCAAGCAGAGGGGGGACGCGTGGGGCAGCAGCGGCAGTGCGGAGGAGGCAAGTTAGCGGGGGAGCAAGGGGACAGGCAGCACTCTCAGTTCTCACAGGCTGCATCCCCCAGAGGAAGGACATTGGTGTGTGTCACCCCTCCTTGGGGGCTGCTTCTAGGAGAGGATAACCCACACGCGTTGCTGGCCACAGGGATGCAGGCGGCCAGCCCTGCCAAACTCGTGTGGGCAGGGCAGAGCTAGGCAGCCGTGCACCCAGGGGTGTTCCTGTGCTGCTTGAGGAAGCAACTAGGTGAGAAAAGGAGCTTTGTTCTGGGTATGGGCGAGGTGTGCTGCCATGGTCTTGGGCACAGTCTCCATCCCCGTCCCCCTCCCCAGGATCCACCCCAGCAGGCAGCCACAGGCATGGCACACAACCTGCCACACACGCTCGCAACCCGGTGCCCAGACAGCCCCTGCCTGCCTCCTGCCCTCCCTCCCACACTGTCACAACATCCTTCAGCTGCAGATCCCAGCTCTTCCCTTACACACACTATTATTTGGGACAGGCTAGCACTGACATCCCCTCCAAATCCTGGGAAATAAATTATCCCCCTTGCAGGTGGAAATCCTACACTACGGCAAGCTCACAGAGATTTTCCATCTGCCTGGGTGATCACAGACTGCGAGCAGCCACGATGGAGCCGCTGGGTTTGCCAGCAGCAGAACAAGCCCCTGGCGCAGCCCTAGATCTGCCCATCACCTGGTACCCGCCTGCGGCAGACGCATCGCTGGGGCATGGCTCTTCGGCTTTACACCAGAGCCCGGCTCCTGCTGCCCTCCTGCCAACCCCACTGACCCGTCCTCCCTTCATCATGTCTGTGGAGGACAGCTCAGCCCCATCTCTCCTTTCTTACTGCCACCAGGAGAGATGCCTCTGAAACACCCTCCCTCCAGGTAGGGCGGAGAGCTCAGCCAGATGCTGCACTGGTACCTATGGTTTTCATCTCACTGGGTGGGCTGCTAAAAGTGCAAAGAGTTAGGGAGTCCCCATCCCTCAGCCGTGCCTTGGGAGGCAGGAGGATCCCAAAGCTCTGCAGATGGTCTCTATAGCAATTGCTCACCCACTGCAAACGCTGCGGCTGCCTTTGGGGTGGAGCAAAGGGAGGGAGAAAGCAGGGGTGAAAAGCGAGCCTCCTAACACCTTTTGGGGGACCAACAGCCCCAGAGGTGAATCCCTCATCCTTCCAAAACGCAGCTAGGGGGTTTGACCCACCCAAGGCCTGCCTGGGTGTTGACCCTGTGCTAGTCCATGCCACCCTGCTCGCAGGACACAGCACGGCTGGGACAGGCTTGTCCCGCAGAGTGAGATGGGGCCCAGGGCCACGCACCCCTGCTCCCCAGCTGGGGCTGGGGCATTCCTGCTGCCCACACACCCCTGCGGAGCAGCAGGCAGAAAGGAAAGCTGCCTCCAAGCCCCCCTCGCCTCTTGCGCTGCCAGGATTTGGGGCCAGGGACACGGTACCTGTGCTCCTCGGGGCAAAGCGGCTCTGGGCTCCCATTTCTCCCGCACGCAGGGCCATGTCCAGAGCAGTCCCAAGACACTGCTCCAGGCTCTGCTTGCACACTAATCGCTCATGTCATTAGAGGGCTGGAGGAATAATGTAATTTATGGACGGCTTTTACTTCTCGCTAGCGTCATCTAAATACCCCAGAAATGGACCAGTTTAATTTCCTAGTGGCGTAACCTAAACATTTCTCTTCTTAACACCCAGGCAGGCGCCCAGCCCCAGGCTCAGCAGCCGGGCACGGCCGGTGCCTGCCCTCGCCCCATGCCACCACACCGGGGCCAGGCGCGGGCAGAGTCCATCCCGGCTGGCCCCAGCACAGCTGGCCCGTGCTCCCCGGCACAGGGAGCCGGTGCCTGCTCTCCCCGCCGCTCACACTCAGGCCGCTTTCATTCACTCAGGCGCTCTCATCTCTCACACACACATCCACGTGCCGCACGCCTGCACAGCCCACAGCTGCTCTGGCCAGGGACCCAGGGCAGCTGGGCACTGCTGGAGATGCTGCGACGAGGGGGGCTGTCACTGCACACCCGCTTTCAGCAGCTCTTTAAATTTTAAAATCAGTGTGCTGCTGGGAAAGGTGTGGGGGGCTCCCACCCTGAGCACAGCTGGGGGTCCTGCTACCCTCCTTTGGAAGGGGGTATTGCTAACCCTTCCCTGGGCATGCATAGATGGAGGTCTCATTGCCCCCACCCCTGTTTTTGGGGAGCGATGGGGAGGCAGCAGGACTGACTGCTCTCCTCATGCACACCAGCGATCACTGGAGCTGCTGTGGGGCTCTTGCATCGCCTGACATCAAATCATCTCTCTCGGTTAACAGCTCTTGTATGGCAGATGTCCCCCTGACCCTGATGGACCCTGACAGATGGAGGTCCCCAAGGCTGCAGAAACACCCCAAACTGCCCATGCTTGTCCCCAAGCAGGGCTGAGCTATCAAACACTGCGTGCTGGCAGGGACCCTCCCAACTGCAGGGAGAGACTAAGCCCATGCTGGCACTGCCAGCTCCACCCTGGGGTTTTGCTACGGCTCCATGGGGGTCCCAGCTCCTCAACACATCCCAGAAGAAGCGAGACAGCCTGGGCCAGGTTAGCAGGCAGGGGCTTGAGCTATTAAAGCCTCCCCAGAGCTAAGGCTGCATCCCCTCTCCTCCTGCTGCATCACTTCCACACTCTTTCTGGGAGAAAAACAACTTTCCCTCCACCGGGAGGGACGGCCTCCGCGCGTTCAGCCAACACAGGGGAAATCGGTGCTGCCACGACCAGTTCCCTCCCTGGGTAGCTGGTGTTACACCGGCTCTGCCCTGGCAGGTCAGTGACCTGACAGTGATGGCAAATGAGTGACATGACCTCCCGGGGCCTCCATTTCCCACACTGAGAAATGGGGCAGATATTTCCAGCCTCATTCCCCAGAGGCTTCCCAGCAGCCCTGTCCCCGCGGGCGGGGGCTGACACAGCAGCTCCCCTCTGCCCAGGTTCCCGCTGCACTGCTGGCTCGGTGGTAAGCCCAGGCATAAAAGGTCTCAGCCTCGGAGAGACTGGAATTTATTTTTAACCTCCGTTTGATTTAAATCCATATGGACATTTTAAAGTTACCGGAGAAACCAAAAGTTGTGTGTGGGTTCCAAGTTCCTACACAGCTCAAAAATATCTTCCCTGCAGCACGTTTGGGCAGGCAGTAAGCAGCATTTCCCACGCGTGGGGCTGCTCGGCAAAGCAGAGCAGGGGTCCTGCCCTGCTACCACCACCTCCTTGAAACTCCAGAGCAAAGCCTGAAATCCACACCAGACCGCGGCAGGAAAAGCATCACCGGGACTCGGGGGAGCTGCCTCTGCACACACCCCAGTGCCTGCGGCACGAGGGCACCCAACCCTACCAGCCATGGACAGGTTTGGCTCCCTCGTGGGTCCCGGGAGGCAGACGGGAACCGCTGCCCCGTTTCACAGCTGCTGTGAGGAAGGCCCTGAAAGGGGATGGGATTTGGCCTGATCCATGGAGAGCACGTGGGGAAGGAGGGATGTTGCCAGCCCCAGCCCAGCTGCTTTGCTACCCGACAGTGGGGGATGAGGTGGGATGGATGGACGGATGTTGTGGTGGGATGAGGGATGCCAGGCAATTCTCTGCTGGGACAAAGGATGGAGGGGGATGCAATAGGGTCACAGATGGGTCATATTTGGCCTCACTGTCCTGCAGCCACCCCATCCTGGGGGCAGAGCATCTCTGGAGGTGCTCTAAGGGACACCGGGTGACAGGCAGAGAAGACACCAGGCTCTGTGGCGTTGCTGGGGTTTGCTGAGTAGGGTGAGCCTCTCCATTCCCAGGGGTAACCTGCGGCTGGGGTGCTGCCATGCCACCCCAGAGTGCAGCGGGGGGTCCACGGCATGGCAGAGAGAGTCCAGTGCCAAACCCTGGTGTCCCGAGGGGATTGGGAGCAGCGGTGGGGGAAGGTGAGCTTTGGGGTAGCCAAAAGAGATTCAAGCATCCCACCCCCCGGCGGGGGGGCCTTTTCCCTACAAACCTGCCTCAGGGCAACCTTCGCCCGGCTGGGACCGACCCTAACACCCCCACCACCCCCCGAGCAACCCCCGTCCCCGGGCCCGGGACTGTCCCCCTGCTCCAGCGCCGGAGTCGCGGCCCCGCCCCCCCCCCTTCCCCGGGCAAGGCGTGCGGCGAAGCGGGGCGGGCAGGGGGCCGGGGCTCAGCCGGGTCTGGAAGCGGGGAGGGCCGGGGTGCCCGGGGCCGGGTCGGGGTGCCCGGGGTCGCCCCCGTGCCGTGTTCCCGAGCGGCTGCTGCACCTTCCCCGGCGGGCGGCACTCACCCGTGAGCTGGTCGTAGGAGCCGTCCAGGTCGCGGGAGTCGGACAGGCTCTCCTTCCTGCCCTTGCTCCGCATCTTCCCGCCCCGCCGAGCGGCGGGGGGAACCGCGACGGGGCGCACGGGCTCCGCCGCCGGGCAGGGGGGGCCCGCGCCCGCCGCCTCCCCCCGCCCCGCCGCCCGCGGCAGCAGGAAGGGGCCGGCGGTGCCGGGGAGCTCGGCTCCGTGCGGCTCGGTACGGCAGGCAGGAGCGCGCAGCCGCCCCGTTCCCCGCCGCCGCCGCCGCCGCCGCCGCCGGGGCTGGGCACGGCCGCCCCCTCCCTCCCGTCCTTCCCCGCCTCCTCCCGGGAGCCGCCGGCCCGGCCCCGCCGCCCTGCGCCGCCGCGGGGAAACTGAGGCACGGCCGGGCGGCGGGGCGGGGGGGACGCGCTCCGGGGCAGAGGCAGCGAGGGAGCTGCTCCTGGCTGCACCGAGTGGGGGCTCCGGCTGCTTGGGGGACCCCCGGCGGTCAGGGACTGAGCGGGGACGGAGAAGGCACGGGGCAGCAGGAGGAGCGCAGACCCCCGCGGCCGGCTGCGGGGGAGCGAGGGCTCCCCAAGCCCTGCGCGTCGGTGCCCACGCTGGGCTGTGCCTTGAGAGCTACAGAGGAAGGGGGACCCCAGCCCTGCCCAGTCCAGGGTGGCTGCTGCATCCCCCCCTCGGGGAGAAGCTGGTTGGGAAATCGGTCAGGGGTGGAGGAGACGGGCAGCAGCCGAGAGACGCAGCAGAGATGTGGGGAGGGTGGCCCAGGTCCGCCGGCTTGCAAGCAAGCACAGGAGCGGGTCCCCCTGTTGCCCCCCCACCCCGAGCACAGGTTTCCCACGCAGGGTTGGAGCCTTTAGCAGGATTTTCCCCCATCTGCTGCAGCCCCAGAGTGCGGGTGAAGAACAGCACGCCTTGGGGGGGCTTCCAGGTGCTGCCAAGAGAGGAGCTGATGATGCCCACAGTTATTTGCTGCCACCTGTGCACAATGCCATCCCAGGGGATGCAAAATATCCTGGACAATCCCTCACATGGGCAAAGCCACGGGCTTTTGTCATGCCACTGCCTGCGCACTGCCAGCTCGCACCGTGCGGGGGTCCTGGGCGCATCTCGGGGGCTGCCCAGCTCCTGGCGTTTCCCACCTCTCCTCCCTTCATCCTCTGATCTATGCAGACAGACAAAGGGGATCGAGAGCCGGAGGGGAGGCAAAGTGTCGGGTCCGGGTCCCTGTGCCCAGCTTGTCCCTCCCGGCCCTTGGAGCTGCGGGGCAGAAAGGGAATCCAGAGCAGCGCGGAGGGAGGGCCACGCTCACGCGGCAGCGTGTTGTCAGCGTGCTTTGGTGTCAAGCCATGAAAGAAGCCGCCTTAGCGAGGCAGCGATGCTTAGCAACTGCCTGGATCTAAAAATAAGAGCCATTTAGCAAGGAAAACGCAGTAGAGAAATGCTCGGAGAACTAAACACATTCCCCTGGCCCTCCCTGTGGCCTGGCCACCTTCACAGAGCCCATGTGTGCAGTCCGTATGGAGAAAAACACCCGGGACAGCCCTGGAGATGCCCCCTCTGCTTAGCCAGAGTCCAGCCAGCCCAGGGACCCCCTGTGCCACTGGGCTTGTCCGTCCTGCTGCTCCTTGCCCTCCCCGTTCTCCTTCCTCCATCCTCTCCATCGCATTTTCAGCCACATCCTCTTGGCAGCCCCTGGGGACCAGCAGCGTCCAAGGGAGGTAGCCTCCGTCGGTCATCGGTTGGGGGGGCTGTGTAAGCGATGCCAGGCGAACCTGCCCCATCTCCAACATCCTGCGGGTCCATCCCACTGTGGATGTGGCAGGGCCAGCAGAGCTGCACGGGGGAAGTTTTCACCTTCTGCCATCCCCGGTCCATCGGGAGACAAACATGGCTATTTTTATCCCAGCTAAGTGCTCCTGTTCCTGCAGGCAAGTGAGAGATGCTCTGCCAGACTGGGGAGAGGGGGGAAAGTTGGGTGGGTTGGTGGGTACCATGGGGTAGGATGGGGCAGCCCCAAGGCCAGGCTGACACAGCCCATCCCCCTGCAGTGTAGAAAACGGGGGACACAGCTCACTTGCTCGCTGGTCACGGCTCCTTTCCTTAGCGGACACGAGGGCTGGGCATCCTGCCAGGATTCACAGCCTTTGAGCCTTTCTCTGCTCTGGAAAAATGCAACGTCCTCCCCTAAATGTTCCGCTGGGAGCCAGGGGTCTGCAGGATGCCAGGGTGGGAGCAGCAGCTTTCTGCTGCAGGAATGAGACTGGTCCCTGCCTGCCCACCTGCCCAAACAGGCCCTGCTGCAGGTGCACTGGGCACAGAGATACCTTGGTAAACACATCTGGCCAGGGACGGGCACGGTGGCAACGTCACACCGGAGTGCAGAAAGCACCCTTTGCGGCACGTCTGACCAGGACGTGCAGCAGATGCAGAAGGGCTGAGCCGGGCTGAGGAAGATCACCTAAGCGGCATCCAAGGCTTTAATCAATGCTCTTGTGCCCTGCACAGACCCACTGCCACCGGCCACATCAACCACAAAAGCAATCAGCACGTCTGGGGTGGGCAGGAGCCATCCACAGGTAGGGCTGCGCTGCTGCAGATGCTGGATTAACTGTTTTCAGAGGATGAGAAGAGCTCCGGCAGCTCTTGTGAGCCCAGATCCCTGTTACAAGGGGTAACTGAGAGGGAGGGCCAGGCCCCAGCTGGGAAAGAAGTGGCACAGGCTCCACAGCAAATGGGGCACAGCTCACCGTGAAGCCTGTACCCCAATTCCCGGGACCAGGGAAGTGTGGAAAAGGCAGGTGGCTGGATCCAGCCTGCTGGGGTGGGCAGGGGTCCTGTGGAAGCACCCAAGTCCCTGAGCTCATCTCTGGGAGAGCAGCAGAGAGCCACGGGAGAAACAGGGCCACATAACCCAGACCCAGGGCTTGGCACAGCCAGCAGCGGGGTGGGATGGGGAGGGAGGACAGGGTGGCAGGTGGGAGATATGAGGAGGGAGGCAATCTGGGGGCACAAGGGGTGCTGCACCCTGAAGTGCACCCTGGGCTCTCAGAGGCAGGGTGTCCCCGTGACCACCCATCCACCCTCACCGTGATGGAAATCACCCATTCGCATCAGCCCGGGCGCGAGGCACATTCCCTAAGTGGCCCATCTGTCACCCTGTCAGCAGCAGCGGCGCTTCGATAACGGACATCTGCACGGGATTAACGCTACTCCCCAGGCAGCAGAGCTGCAGCCGGCAACGGCTCTGAGCCAGGGCGAGAGGGGCCGGGAGGTGCGCGCAGGGCCACGCTGCCCAGGGGGCTTGTTTGTCCCCAGGTCAGCGTGTGGCCGGCGCAGCCTTGTCGGGAGTAGCTGGGGAAGCGGACAAGTTTGGGGATGCTCCGGTGTTGCCCAGAGCACTGAATGCAGAGCCCCGCTGCAGGCAGAGCTCTGCCTGGCTGCCACCAGCCTCGTCCAGACCCAGGCTGGACCAGGCTGAGCCCACCCACAACCATCCCTGTTCCTCTCCAGGGCACCCACCCTGCAATATGGGGCCAATCCCTTTGGCTCATCCATGCCCCCAGCTCCCCACTGGGACCCCCTGCTGTGGGGGCAGCAGCCTGCTCTCTGCTGCTGCTGACGCACGTGTCCCCTCGGAGCCCAGCTGAAAACCCCAGGCTTGACACAGAGCCCAAGACGATCCCAAACTGCTCCCATCCGCAAAAGCAAAAATAGCCTGGAAAGGAGGCAGGAGTGCTGGGGTCCGCACCCCACTGGGCTGGGGTAGAGGGGTACGGGGAGCTCTCCCCCAGGCACGGGCCCTGCAAGACCTCTGCAAACAGCCCACTGCAGCTGTTATAGGGGGACAGGGAGAGGGAAAGATGCAATTTAACACTTCATTAGGTAACCACAAGG
Organism: Strix uralensis; assembly: GCF_047716275.1. Taxonomy (NCBI): domain Eukaryota; kingdom Metazoa; phylum Chordata; class Aves; order Strigiformes; family Strigidae; genus Strix; species Strix uralensis. The sequence continues at coordinate 27,294,971 of NC_133978.1, read as the reverse complement.
CATCGATCTGCCCTGCCAGCCCGTGTGTTGCCTAATTGCATACCTCCATTCTTATTAATTCTATCAGAAAAGCAGAGAGCGGGACTTGGGAGCCTGATCCTATCTTTAGGAAATTCTAAACAGAGATGTAATTGCCAAGTGCTCTAAATCACGGTGCTTTATCCACTGTTAACAGTATTTTAAAGCTGTGGTCATCAATAGCAGTCCTCAGGATATGGTCTCAGCAGATGCCATTAATCTTATTTTGGCTGTTGCCTGGTGCCTCTGGGCTCAGACTTACACTCGGCAGCGAGAAACAGCTCTGCTCCCTGGGCAGAGAGGGCTCCCAAGCAGCTCCCAGGCTGGGACACGGGATGCAGCACCCAGGGGCCGGTTCTGGGAGCAGAGGGCAGAAACGGGAGGTCCCGAAGCCGGCTTCACCTCTTGCAAAAATGCCAGCAAACAGCAACCATAGCTGGAGATGAGCAGCTTAGCACCAGGGGCTATTCTCCTCCCAGGGCCCAGGCAGCCCCCACCCAGAGGAGGGATGCTCGTGGCCGTGCAGTGGCTGTGGGGGGGCTCCAGGAGGAGAAAATGGCCTCACTCAGGAATAAAGCACAGTATCTACTACAACCGCAGAGGAAATGGATCTGGATGGCACGAGGCCTTAGATAAGCCTCTTGGTCTCTGCAGACCTGGGGTCCTGAGAACTGGGGGAGCTGCTACAGCAGACCAGCAGGTCCTGGGACACAGGCAGCTGGTGCAGACAGGGGAGGACAACTCCCAACTCCCACCCTGCAGAGACACATGGGTAGGTGGGAGCCTCTGGGAGATTCAGCTCTGGTGGGGGAATTTCAGCTGCTGAAAATCTTGCAAAGCTAGAGGAGGAACAGATGCCTGCAAGCTGCTGGGTGAGCCTTGTAAGCAGGAATGCTGCAGGAGAAAGGAAACCTCCTTTGTCAAATGCAAACCAGCAGGTGGGAGAAATCTGGGTGTGCAGGAGGGAGAAAGGACTTTGCATCACACTCTGCATCCTCGAAAGCTGGTCACCTGCCTCTGCCAATGCCTCCAGCAAGGAAGGACTCCCCAGCATAGCCCCACTGTTGGGTGGGCTGCAGGGGGCTTTGTGCCAACCCTGAATGTTTCTCTGCCACTTCCGTATGACAGATGCAAAATCTGGGTGAAGAAAAGCACTTGTTTTAGAGAGCAGAGACTGGACTGGAGCAGTCCTGGACTCAGGAGGTACCCCAAGTCTCACAAGCCCTCCCAGCATTATAAAACAGCTTGTAAGTGTTTGTGTGCTTAGTGTCTGTGGGCTCAGCTTTTATTTAAAGAGGAAACATATACTATTTCCAACCTTCATTTACACCATGCTGGATGCCACACCAGGGGCCCTTTCAGCAGCTCAGGTCTGCTATGAAATGGGTATGCATCTCTGTCGTGGGCAAGTTCATGCTGCAGACACGTGTCCTCCTGCTCTGCCAGGGCAAGGCCCTGTGCCTGAGCTCACCTCCATGGGAGGGCATGTCCATGCCGTGACTGTGGTCTCAGCTCACTGCTCCCTGCTGCCCATCCCATCCCCCTGGCCTGGCAATGGCCACAGCAGAGGGGCCAAAAGGAGAGTGCAGGGGCTGGGGTGACTTGCCGTGGGCTGGGAGAGCAACTGGCTTGGAGCTGCTGAGCAGGGCATGGCCACGGGTCATTAGAGCATCCTCGCCCCCCATATGCCACCAGGAGGGCCCTGGTTGAACCCTGGAGCAGAGGGACTCCAGCTAATTAGTCACTAATTGCTTTGGAGAGGAAATGAGCAAACCCCAACCTGTGCACACCTGTAGCAGCATGACCTGTGGGCCCTGGGACCCAGCCGGGGCTGCATGTCATGGAGAAATGGATGTCAAAGCAGAGCTGGAGAACCAGCCCAGCCCAGCCCAGAGGGCATCTGTCTCCCCGCAGCCTCCCCAGCCCCTTCCTGCCCCGAGGGCATCTGTCTCCCCGCAGCCTCCCCAGCCCCTTCCTGCCCCCACGGGACTCCTGGGAGCTCCCAGCCTCTGGCAGCAGCCTGGCAAGGCTCTGAGCTGCGCTGCAGTGAGCGGCAAGCCCGGCTCATTTAATCTATTCAATTGGATTCAATTTCCAGCCACATGATTCAATTATCCCTGAAGGGACAGCGCGGGAGAGCGGAGGCCATGGAGCATGGCCTGGCCCATGCTCCAGCAGCCACCAAGCTGGGAGAAGGGACCCTGTGTTTGTCCTGGCGCTCTGGGACATGCTGAGATGATGGGGGCTGCAGGGGAGCTCTGTTCTAGCAAGGAGAAGCAGGGGCTCGTCTGTGCACAAGCAAGGCCTTGAGTAATGTGTGGGTAGCTGTAGGGCAGAGGCTGGGGGAATCCCTGTCCTGAGCATCTCCCTTTGCAGTCAGTCACAACCCTGAGAGGTGACAGCCACTCTGGGTCAGACCTGAGGTCTGCAGCCCTGAGCACCTGCCAAGGGTGCCTTAAGATGCTTTAAAAAGACAACAGAAGGGAGGGAAGCATCCAGAGATGCTGCCTGTCCCATTTATTTGGGATCACCCCTCTGTTTGATCAGTGTCCCCCTGAGCTCACCCACACCATGCAGCAGTGGGGATAACTAGGGCTCTAACCAGCACAAAAGAGTCCCAGCAGCAGTCCCAGAGAAGGCCATATCCCACAGGCCTTGCAACAGCCCTTCTAGAGTCTCCTGGCCCAGACTTTCATCCATGATATACTTTTCTGTCTGCCCTCCCCTTGAAAGCATCAGCAAAGGCATTAATTAGCTTCCACTAGGGGAAAAGCCCATCTTATCCTGGCCCCTTTGAATGTCTGCAGCTCCCAAAGCTGGGCTTTACCCCCTTCCTTTCAGGTTACTGCAACAGTTCATCTGTCAAAAAAACTCCCATCACCTCCATGGGTCAAACTGCCGTCCAGTATGACCCTGCTCACCCCAACAAGTACCAAACAAGAAAACAGGGCACAGAAAACAGGAGATGAGAATAAATATCCATGAGGCATCGGTGCTGACACCGAGATGGAGAGCTGCTTGCGAGTGCCAAGAGCCAGCTGTAAATCTTATCACAGACGGCTGGCTGCGCACCAGCCCCAGCACACAGGATGGCAGCCGTGACTTGGCAGGGGTAGCAGCATCTCCCTCTGCCCGCCCTATGCTGGGCCGGGAGCTGGGCAGGATAGCGGCTGCATCCCGGGTGGGAAGCGTGGGGAGGCAGACGGAGCGCAGCGGGGCTGATCCCCTGTGCAAGCGCTGGCTAGGAGATAGCTGTCTGCAGGACAGCAAGCTTCTCCTCCCGATACCCACTGTGCGACAGCCTGGCAGGACCCCAGAGCAGGGGAAGAGTGTGGCAGGGAGAGAAAAGCACCTAAAGCGGCACCAGGACGTGCTCACATGGAGGGCAGCTCAATCCTACAGAGATACGGCCCCCACGCCACATGGGTGGGATCACAGCAGTAACAGCCGTGACAAGGAAGAGGATGAAGAGGCTTGCAGGTGGGCAAAGGTGCACCCTACCCTCTGGCCGCTGTACATGAGACTCAGCAGTCTGTTACTACCTGCTCCTGGCACCCCCGAGGAGCAGCCAACCCCCATCAACCTCCCATCAGTACCCTGTGCCCAAGGCACGGTGCCTCCTCTGACAACCCACAGCCCAGGCAGGGGAGACTCAGCTCCTGAGGAGCTGCCTCTCTCTCGAGTCTGCATGAAAAATAGGACCTGTAAGAGCTAAGGAAGAAGGGATGATACCAAAAATCACAGTGGCACTTACAAATCAATTTTTAATAACTCCCTCCAAAGTTTAGCTCAAACTCAATTTTTCTCCTCCAGAATTTGGTCATTATTTTGTAAAATATTTGTCTCCCTGCAGTGGCTGCCTAATTTAAAGGCAGCAATCTGATTTCTCCCCAAACTCCCCAAGCCTCAAAAACAGCTCTTCCAATAATAGACTGGGTTATGAATTAGATATAATAAAATACACACTCAACTGCTGAGATCAGATACGAGCAAGTTTGGGGCCAGCAGCCACATCCTGAAGTTGAATGTTAGAGTTAAATGACTCTGCTCAGTTCAAGCTGGCCTCAAAACCCAAGTAGTAGTAGGGTGTTTAACAAAACAGGCAAATCTGCAGCAGAATCTGCAAGCAGGAGTTTGCTGGCACCAGCAGCAGAGAGAGCATCATACCGTGCACAGGTACACCTCTGCATCCCTCGCTCACGGCGCTCGGCCTTGCTCGTGTTTTCCTCACTGGCAGCCTCAGGGGCGCATAAGAGGCAGAGGGCTGCTGGCTACTGGCCGGTACCTGCAGCCTGGACCAAGGAGGAGGCATCACTGAGCAGCACTACAACCTCCCTCTGCACAGGTAGGAAGCGCCCAAGGGCAAGCGACTGCCGTGCTGCAGCCAGTGTGCCACCAAATGGTGACAGGGCCACCCCCGTAACAAGTAACAACCCCACTCTCCCCTCTGTGAAGGACAAACTGCACACTCTGGCAGGCAGGGCTCTGCTATTTATTGAGCTCTAGGTTTGTATGTACATCCATTTACAGTGCTTGGTTTGGTGACAGCGTGACAAGAGGACGTGTGTCAGTCTTCTCCAGCTCAGCCTGGGATGAGGGCTGGCCTCAGGAGCTGCTCCTGGTCACAGCCTGGGTTCCTCAGCTCATCCCAGCAAGGGAGCGGCCCAGGGAAGACGAGACCTTCGACAGTTGAGCCCACAGTCAAAAGCTGAAAATCTTGGAGATTGCTGAGGCAGACTCATCCCCAACTCTCTCACCTATCTGTCTAGTCTCAGCCTAAGTGGGATCAGAGACAAGGAGGCATGTGGACAGCTGGGTGACTCAATGCTCTGACAGCAACTATGCTGGGGCTGCACCTCAAGGAAGCAACTCAAAAGCCCCCTTTAGAAGAAACTCCCCCACTCAGAGGCAAGATCATTTAGCAAGAGCTCCCCACACATACAGACAACAGTGCCCCGATGCACCTTTACTTATTTGCCACTGGAGAAGCTGCCTCCTTCTATGTGTCCTGGCCTGCTCTCAAGCAGAGTGATTTTATGGATCCTGCTTGCTCTCCCAAGCACCGTCCCTCTGACATGTATACATTCCCACACACTTGCATGGCAGGACAGCAAATAAGTGTCTGGCTTAGCTGAGAAAAGCCAGACAATTCCATGCCGAGGCAAAGCATCCTGTTGGGAGAAGCCAGTGCTTCCAAGGAAAATATACGGTCTTCATTGGGTGCTGTGCCCAGTGGGTGGCCAAGGACACAGCTTGCAGTTTCCCATACTCGTGGCAGGTAAAGATGAAACATTAACGCAATTAACACGTTAGCATGAATAAGCCTTGCCTAAAAATGGTAGTAAATGAGCATGACATTCACATCACTCACACTAACCTACGAGGCTAAGAGTGGGACTAGGCACTTTTTTTCAAAGAACAATTTTCTAGGAAAAAAAAAAAAGTGGATCTGGGATGTAAATAACTTCACTGCTTCAGTCAACCAAGTCAGGACAGATCCCAACATCACTGCTGGGAGCCAAAAATGCACGAGCAGGGAATGGGTGTTTATGCTTCGTATTCCTGAGTTGGCAGCCTGACACAGCACTCGGAACAGGCTCCGCCAGACCTGGGCACCTCTGAAACACTGGCTCTGGAGCAGAAAGGTCTGCCTGTGCCGCTGAGCATCATCCAGAGCTCTTCCTTAGGAAGTTCTCAGCAGACTGTTGCTGCAAGTCGCTTGGTGAAGACAGGAGGGCAAGTGAGAAAGTGAAGTAACTACTTCTTCAGCTGCATTTTAATTGCGTGCTACACACAAGGGAGGAACCAGGGACTTTGCATTCATGAAGCTCACCAGGCACTTGCAAACATGTGCAAGGCAGACGTTCCTGTGAGGAAGAGGAGGATTGTCGCAGTGCAGTCTCTGATGGGCAGTAAGGGAAGTGGGGAGATGGAGTCAGTCTGTCCTTTGCCCCTTGAAAATGGAATTTCTAAAAATGTTGCTCAACCTTAGAAACAGCAGAGATGGGCTGGACTACTGGAAGCAACAGTGACCCCAAGCAGAGCTGGTCTCCAGTTACAAAGTGCTCTGTTTGATGACCCATATTCTTGCATACTGGCTCAGACTGGACCCTGTAAGCTAGCAGCCTTGGAGGCAGAATTTCTCCTTCTCCAGTAATCCGACGCTTGGTTCAAGTGACACCTTCTGACGTCAGGAGCCAGCAGTGAGCAGGGCCTGCTCCTTGGGGAAACTGTTTCATACCCCAAAGTCATTCCCAGTGGGATGGTAGTGGGTTTGACCTACATTGTGGGAGGGCAGGTTGATGCAGGCTGATGGAAAAGAACAGCCCTCACCCGTAGAGCAGGCGAGCGATCTCAACCCAGAACTGTCTCACACAGCTGGACTGGTTTTATTATTTTGGTTGTGAGCTCTCCCCAGCTCTGCTACAAAGGTTTTCAGTGCATTTTCCCTGAGGCTGCGGAAAGAATCTCCCATTGCTATGTCACAGGAACAGCTGCCCACCCTCATGGCACCTCACAAAATTGCTTCCTCCTCCTCCTCCTTAACACACCGATCACCTCTCCTCAGCCCCAGTCCTGTTGAAACACATGCCTTGGGATCAAACACACAGCAGCAAGGCTCTCCCCTAAAAGAAATGCAGTCCCTTCTGCAGGCGGAAGGCAAGGGGTGACCGGCTGCAGATCTGTAGTGTCCCTGCCCAGACAGGCCCGTCTCTGGTCAGCCCTGTGCAGCAGCAGCGTCCCCGCTTCAAGAGATCGTAGAGAATTCCTTCAGCAGCAGCTCCTGGCTCAGCGTGTTGAAAGCAAGGTTCTTCCTCACATTGATGCTGATGGACCGAACCTGACAGAGACAAAACAAGATGTTTTAGCGAAGGGACTCTGCCTGGCTCCCCAGAGCATGGCAGCTTTGACACTGCAGACTTCCAGGTTCAGGATGAAACCGTTCTGCATGCTGTTATAGCCCCAGAGAACTTGCTGCAGCCAGTTCTCACTGAGACTCCAGTTTAGCAAGAAATCCCTGAGGATTAGCTGCTTCCTGGAATAACAGAAATGTCTATAATGACATCCCACCAAGGAGAGTAAATTCCAAATGAGGCAGGGATGGGAGAGGATGCTCTGTTTGGATGCATGTGTTTCCTGTTCTGGGGCAAAGTGATGGGGAATGTGAGCACTTCCAGGCTGCAACTGGAAGAGCATTTTCTACCACTGCCCGCTGGAGTGCCAGCCAGCATTCTCCTGAATGAATGCAGTGCCATGGCCTCTATCCTGCTCCAGAACCTGCAGAGCCGAAGATATGGAGTCAAGGAAAGGACAGAGGCCATGCTACTGTGCTGTAAACACAAATTATCACCCAAGCTGGCAGAAACCCATGGGTTCAGAGCCAGCTGTGTGTATTCTGTGCCGAGTGCCTCACACTTGAAGCTGGCTCACTAGCTGTCTCTGAAGAGGAGACACCTTTATCCCTCAATGATGCCCGGACTTCTGGTCACCCGCAGAGTCTGTGAAGAAGAGCTGGGCAGCCCTGTTGCCCAGCAGCTTCCCTTCCCCCTTCATGCCTGCAGACTCCTTGGCCGAACACGCAGGCCCCAGACTGGGCTCAGTCTCAGCTGCACTCAGCAACAAGAAAACAAAGTCAAACATCATCTGTGTCAGCCACTGTGCAGCAGTGACAGAAAGCAAAACTGACACAAGCTCATCCAAACAACGGGATTACAGTTCCCAGAGAGTCAGAGCCTGTGATAATAAGGTTGTTGCTGACCTGGTTAGTGCTTTGTGCTTTTTAAAAACACTGGGGGATGAATTATATAGAAGCAGAACAAGGAATGCAACACTGCGGGGCTGGAAGAGCAAGTTAGCAGTGTTTATACTGCCGAGGGTTCCACTTGCTGCCCTCGTAAGAAAAAAAGAGGAGAAAGGCAGAAAGCTCCCCAAAAGGAAGAATGTGTAAGAGTGAGAAGCAAACCAAAACATAGAAGGTTAACAGAGAAAGCCATGAAATGAACCCCAGTGAGCCCCATTGCACAGACCCGAACAACCCGAGCAAGCTAGCAAAGCTGTCTACACACAGACAGAATATTTAAGTTTTATGGCGTCTGCAGAAACCACAAACTCTCCTTTATCAGGATGCTTGGCAGAGAACCCATGCATCTTTATTCCCTTGGAGCACCCCCTCACCTCTCTTCTCTGGTGTCTTTTGACTTAGTCCATACTGAAATAGTTTGAGATCATGTCTTGTAAGATAACCGCAGGTTATAGCCTATGTTAAACACCACTGCAAGTGGTCTCCAGAACACTGGGTTTGCACTGGGCCATCTCCCTGCCAGGAGACAGGAGCCCCACGGACAGGATTTGCTCCCAGTCCTACAGAGCGCTCCCCACCGCAGCGATCCAGTCAGTTCTGACAAGCAGGGAACAACATGGCTAAACAGATGTGGAGAGTCCTCTGGCCTGGGGAATGTCACTGCCTGCAGAAAAGGGGCAGATGTCACATGTAGTGTAAGCCAGCACCCTTATTCTGACTAGAGTGGGTCCCAGCAACAGAAAGAACAAGCAGAAATTGAGGCCAGGAACTGCTCTCAGGGGCCAGGTACCAGCAGAAGATGCCCAACTTGCGCACACATCAAGGTCTCCAAGAGGGATGCAGCAGCAGCCTCTACAAGCCCAGAACGGGTGGCCAGACTGGCAGGTCATGAGAACACAGGGCTTAGCAGAAATTGTAGCTATGGGGTAGAGCACAAGAAATTAAGCCTGTTTAGTTTGCAAAGAGGTTTAGGAGGAATAGAGCAAACACTCTACATTATGTAAAATGAGGTCAGAAAGAGAACAGTGAGTAATATTTCTCTGGCTCCCCAGGGATGGGGCAAGAATACTCAGCTTAATTTAAGACAAAGAAGATTTACACAGAAAAAGAGGAAATACTTTTAAACCTATGGGTTGTGAAGCAGTGGAGTAGATCACCTGGGGCCAGTGCAGAGCTGATTTCACTTAAAGACACTTTCAGGTTTCAAGAAGAGCTTAGACACAAACTTTGGTCAAGATGGACTTAGATCTGCTTTAACACAAGTTGGGGAGAGGAGTGGGCATGATAACAACACACAAGATGACTCTGATGTTTCTAAAAATCTGTGCCCAGCATTTCTTGTGCTGTGAGAAAGCAGGCAGCTCTGAGCCAACCAGCTTAAAAGGTAAGAATAGCTCAAATTAGAGTTAAATCAAGTTATCTCCAGCTCCAGGGCTCAGCACAGGGAGCCAGAGCTCATCTCCCTTTTGGGGTTGGAAGACCAGACAGTGACACAGGGAGGTGTCAGCCTGTAACAAGGATAAACTTCAGAAGCTTCCTGCAGTCTGGCTGAGCTGCTCAGTCCATGAGGCTACGCTCCAAGACTCCTCCTAGCTGGTGGTGCAGTGGGCAGCCCAGGCCTGGCTGCCAGCCTGGAAGCTACCAGAACTATCTGGAGTGGCTTATACAAGGGCCAAAACCAGCCTCAGAAAGTAAGCTCAGAGCTTTAAAATTCATTCTGCAAGGAAGTAAAAGCAGAGCACGTGTCCTCTCTTGCTTCTATATGGAGCATGCTGGAGCACGCTAGGGCCAGAAGAGCTTTTAAAGTTGTTTTTCCCTATTAGCAGCTTGGATCACATTTAACCCACAGACTTTGAAGAAATGGGAAACACACGAAATGCTGACATTACCTGGAGAACAATGAGCAAATGAAAGAATGGATGAAGTGGTGGCATTAACCACGTGAGGAAAACATTCAGTTCTAGTTTTGTGTCATTACAGCTGGACGTGTGTGACATTGTACAGTCCTATTTCTCAGCAAGTCCCATCAATTAAACTTATTTCAAATCAACAAGCAGCTCTTAAGAAATTTGTACAATGGGAGGGAGGTTTACACTGACTACTACATCTAATTAAAAGTCAAATTAGTGTAATTTCCCCTGCAGAAATCAATCCTTAATCAGACTATTTTGAGACTACGCTGAAGCCTATCCAACTGCAAAAACAGTGAATATTTTGGAAAGATGCTGAATCTCTTTCCACACTTCCTCCAGCTGCAATGCGAGGGTCCAAAGCTCACATCCACACCATTCATTCTATCAAAGCAGCACAGGCCTCAAATGACATCCCTGAGGGTTCAAAGGAAAAGAAATAAAAAGTGTTACAAAACTTCCTAACTTCCTTCCTCTAGCCCCTCAAAGGCAGCACAACAGGCCAGAAAACCCAGTTGACTCTGCACATCACCTTCCACCACAATGTGGCTGCAGTATCGCAGGCCTTTGAAAGCTTCTTTGAAAAGGAAATGGGAGAAGAAAGCAGACTTTTCTTTGGGATTAGCAAGAAAGAGCAGCACTGAGGCAAAGCCAGAGAAGTGAAGCAGTGCATTAGCAGAGCACGTCAAAGGAGTGAGAACAAGATTTCTAAGCATAAAGGAGCCAAGAGAACGGCTTGGGGAAGTTTCTGCTCACCCACTTAATGGGAGCACAGAGAGATGAAAAGGCAGCTGAAAAGGAAAATGGCTCCTGCGTGTCATTCCCCACCAAGAAGGATTTGCTGTAATGCCTAATCACACAGATAAAGACAAGAAAAACAGGCAGAATCTGGAAAGAATTATTTGCAAACAGATCCTGTTCAGGAAGACCTGATGGGACCAGCATGAGTTTGGAAACCATACTGGAAACCTGTAGTTCATCACCAGCCCTGCTCCTTTGGCAGAATCCACAAAGAATATTGCAGCAACTTCACTCTGCAAGCCTCAGCAGTTAAACTGAGGGTAGGGGGATATTATCCAACATCAGACCAGCGACAGAAGCCGAAGTAAAGACTTGGAAGTCTCGCAAAAAGGAAGCCAAGTACCTGATTTGAAGAGGATATGGGGAGGACAGGGCAGACTAGGGCCTTTTTGATGAGTTGTTCGAACAATTAACAAAGCCATCAGTTACTGTGCACCTAGAGGGAAAAACAGCGTGGAGGATGGGAGGCCAGCTGGGTTTGCTGAAGACAAATCATAACATATCAGGTTGATTTCCTGCTGTGTTGAGGGAACAGCTTAATGGAATGCAGGGGATTTTCTCTAGCTGTGAGTAAAGAACATTTAATAGGGTCCCAATTCTCAGGGCATCTAGAGAAATGTGGATTAAACAGATTCACAACTGGGTCAAATCAGCACATTTAGGCAGTAATTATTCAGGCTTTCATATGCTCTTGAGGAGAGGGTCCCAGGGGTACCTGGACAGGCAGTTTTCAGAAAGAAACTGAGGAGGGACTGGTTATGCTAAACAGATTCTTAAATGATACAAAATTGGGATTTTGAAAGAAAAAAAATTGGGCTAGCAAGAAAAAAATTTTAGCTGAAGTGTTTTGTAGCTGTGATCATCTTAGGACTGAGAATGTCATTTTAATCAATTGGCATGATCAACCTGAGCTTCTGCCAGGCCAAGTGGAAAGTGGGGCATGCAGGAAGCAGAGCAGTCATGTGGCCAAGAGGCTGGGGAAGGAGATGCTGGCTGAGGAGGGCAGGAGCCCTTGGGACAGAACAGATGTCAACAGAAACATGAATGCATCTTATTTCCAGGGTACAGTAATAGGAGAAGCCTGTGTCACAGGAAGGCTATGGCCAAATTTCTTTGCATGTATTCCAGATATGGTATCAAACAGCAGGTCAGAGACAAAAACAGGCACAAAAGAGCACAGAGAAATGGCACGAAAGTGACTGCAAGTGTTTTTGCCCATATACTACTCCATGGCAGTGCTGGAATGACCCAAAAAACATTAAAAAGCATTCTGTAGAAGGAAGCAAAACCAATTCAGGCATGCTTGCTCTGGAGCAGAGTAGACAGAGGGAGGCATAACATTCCCAAACTCATGCAGACTCGTGACGGAGTGGGCAGGCATCAATTACTCATCAATCAGCAAGGACAGAGCTGGGAGAGGGAATCAGCTCCCAAACTGGTGGAGAAAGCTGCCAGAGTTAGAGATCTCTCCCTTCGCTGAAGCTGTAATGATTCAAAAGTGAGGAAAACCAGGCTCCCCTCAGATACCAGCCACTACAAAAACATTGCCTCCCTGGTGATGCAGCTGTCGGACAAAAAAATGTTGTGAGCAGGGTGAGTAAGCTGGCTTGCTGAAGAATGTAACTACCAACCCAAATTATTTGGACTCAGTTTTTTCTTCACTATATTATGTTTGTGGAGCTTCCTACCATTAGTCTTCTCCTCTGACAAGGAGACATTTCTAGGGAATGCCTTTGCTTTCTTTGCTTGGGAACCCTATTTTATGAGTGATGGAGGAAAGCAATGAGCAGGCACGTGTTTCACCAGCACCACATATTCTGCTCAGTCCCATCCTTTGTAGTCCCCTTAACAACAGCAAAAAGGCTAAGTTGCTCTGCGTGATAAACCCAAGGTAGGAGCAGTCTTCTCCTCCACCATGCAAATTTACCACCACAAAGCACAGTGGATCCCCACGGCAGAAGGGACAGACTGACTGACCGGTTGCTGGCCTGAGCAGCCTGGTGGTTTCTCCTCAGCCATGTATCGCAGCAGACAGCTTTCAGATCTGTTGAGACCTGCAGTGTCTGTTCAGATCCTATTCCTGTCCCATCTTTGGAGGCAGCCCAATGGAGTAACAGGGCTGCTCAGCTATACTCCAAATGCTACTGCCCAGGCCGTAAGCAAAGACTTTGGAAAAGGGTTGTTGGTTCTGCAGAATCAAGGCAGCTTACCAGCTCTTTGAAGAAGGCGGCCTCTTTATGCTGCTCCGAGTAGCGCTCATACTGGTCCAGTCCGTCCTGCAGCTTCAGGGTCAGTGTGTCGTAGTTGGAGCGCACCACTTCCAAAACCTACCAGAGACAGCCAGACACAGCAGAGGAGTCAGCATCCACAGCTGCCTCAGCATAGGAGGCACAAGGCTGAGATAGATCACAGCTCTGGCACCTGTTTTTGCAACATACATGGCTTTAACAGCCAATATTTGGCTCATGACTAACAACACGGAGGTGGGCACTAAAGTCTGCCTAATGCCAATAAGGAACAGCCCTCAAATTTACAGATTTTCTCCATTCATGAGAACAGTGGATGAGCCTATATCTATGACAGCAGCAGTTTTCCAAATACTATTATGTCACCAGGAGAAGTGGACCTGATCTCATTAAATTAAGCTGCTAATTACCACGTGTACACCCAAATGTAACACAGTAGGCACCATGCAAACACAGGTTTGCCTGACCCCATGGTCCTTCCAACACTAGGCTTCACCAGCACGCCTCCCTCCTGGCTTGCTAATCATCATTCATAATCTGCTAAACCACCAGCTTCTAGAGCTGCTCAGGTCAGCTTCCACACAGAGCACTGCACTTCTCTCCTGATAGTGTCTGTCAGAAGTTTGTTCCTAAGAGAAGACCAACTCGGGTACAGACTCTGGTTTTGGAAACGGATGGAAATACAAATCCAGGTCTTCCTGCCCAGGAGATATTTTATTATCTGTCTTCACTGCAACCAAAACACTCCAGCTTATATTACTGCCTTATTCTGCTCCCAGCACTGGGCTATACTTGCAAATTCATAGTTACACATCTCTTTCCTATTGAACTATTCATTTTCCTAACTAGGGAACACCAAGAGGGACTCCCACAATGCTTTTTAGCTTCAAAGCATTGCATGGACAAACACATTCCTCAAAACATTTGTGAGATGGTAAGTAACAATAATCTTCCTACCAGGAACCATATAGCTCAGCACTCCTGGGCAAAACATATGCTTGAAACAATTCTCTTAAACAGTGAACCTCTTTCTTAGGCTGTTACCATTTGATCTGAGAGCTAAACAGAATGTCAACATCTGGGGTTTGCATTACAGCAGCCTCTGTACATGAAAAGCCTCAGCCAGGAGGACTACATAGTATAAGGTGCAAAGGGAGAAGACTGTGCCCCAAGGCATCACAACTCAGAAAAGATCCTAAGAAAAGCATTGCAGAGGATTTAAGACAACAGTGACCAGAACACTAAGGAACGCTTCTACTTCTCTTGTCCTCCCAACAATGTAAACACTAGGTCACTTTTAGGCAGCTGGCAGCTCCTGCCCTTTACAGGACTGAATCATGTCCTTATATGCTTTGCTCTAGGAAACCTAGACTTGCTTAGGGTTCCTTCAAAAGCTTGCTTCCCCCAAGCTTCGCATGTGGCAGAGACACTAATGCAACCGCCTAGAAGCAGGCTAGGGCCTGAGGTGGCAGAAGCCACAGGAAATCATCCAAATGAGGACTGGGGGCAAAAAAGGGTCTTGGAAGTGGTTTCCAGGTGAGATGGTCACACAGCAGAGTCTCTCTGCAGCTCAGATGTCCTCCAGCATTGCAGAGGCAAGCCATGGGTAGGAATCAGCATTTTGCAACATTTTTTAAGAACAGCCTGTCAGTGTCCTGCTGCTCCAAGAGCATGCAGCCTCCTCTCCAGGACTCATTTCTAATGCTGTCTGTCAGCTCTACTGGCAGACAGAAAGAACCGCCTGCAATGACAGCCATCTCCAAATTCAGTCTGGCCTTCTTGTTCCTGTGTGCAGAAGCTGTGAGAAGTATCACAGAGCCAAGAGCAACAATCAAAGAAATCCACCTGGGTACGGGAATAACTTTCTCTGGGATGCAACTATCCGCTAGGGATGGAGAATAATAGTATAATGCACGTTCTTCTGAGCAATAAAGAATCTAGCCGTCTGCATGAATCAGAGGGTTATACTCCAGTCCACCTGAGGAAGCCAAGCTGACTAAGATTAATAAACTGCAGGGCAGAAACCTTGTTTGAAAGGTGAGGAGCAGAACAGGCTTCTGAGTGGAGGTATCTTACCCAGGGCTACCCCACTCCCCAGAAACCTTCCCCCTGGGCGCCTCTTCACTCCCCCGTGCCCCCATATGCCCAGCCATGCGAGGTGCCACACAGGTGTGCCCAGACAATGGATGTAAACATTTCCCCACAAAGAATTAGGCTTCCTCCTTGCTAGCTCTCAGTAGAGATCTCTTCAGATACTCAACAGAGGCATCCTCAAACCACAGTAAGGATTAATAAACTCCAAGGGCACCAGCGAGCTCTGTAAGCAGCATCCTTTAAATCAGCTCTCCTGTGTCACCTTTGAAAGGCAGCTAAGAACTCAGTTTGATACTCTAGGAAGAGGACAGGGAAGGAACAAGAGGCCCCAAAGTCTCTACTGTGTTACCCACTACTTATCATAATCTCTGCAGCGAACTAGAGATCAACTTATCCCTTTAGCTATGTATTTTCATTGGCTTCCACTCCTTATTCCCTTTAATTATGAAATGGAACTTAAAAAGAAAGGCTAAGTTAAAAATAAACAGCTTCTCCTCACTGCCTGATAATTTCCCTTTCTTGCTGCTGTAAAAATGATACGTGGGATCTGAGAGAAACCCACTCACAGATCATTTTACTTCATACCTTATAATGGATAGGAACTGTTACTGAGATTAGGACCTGCCATCCTTGAGACGATTTCATCTGCTCTTTAAAATGCAGCTGCTAGACAAAGAAGAGGTTAAAGAGCAGCAGAAGGTATTAAGAACATCTAACTGAACATTTGAAAGGCATCAGCTTTCTACACAGATGACAAGAACTCACATGCTCTGTGTAACAGAAGACTGTGTGTTAGCATCCTTCTCCCTTCTTACACCCTGCTTTGACTTTTGCTCAGGAAAACTACTGCAGGAAGAACGCCCTTTCGCATTAAACACACAAGTTCTGCACCTTTCTGTCAGGTACAAAAGAACTAGAAGAATTTAATTTTGAGATTAAAGCATTTCTTCTTACAAGGTCTTGTCCAACCTGGTCTTCCCAGAAGCCTCTACAGAAGACTAGAAAACATGAATTCCAAGATGTTGAAGTATGAATAGCTTAAAAGAAGGAACTTTCAGCTGGACTGTTCCACACAGATTTTAAATAGTCATTCAGTTTTTTAAAATCTCACAAGCAGCTGGAAGAACACTATTTCTAGTGTCAGGCAAAGATAGAGGAAAATAGACTGTAGCTGATTTCCAAGGAGCTTGATGCAACACTCCTCAGATGGCAAGGATAAACATGCAGGGTAAGCGCATGCTTTACTGAATCTTTGCAGTGGAAAAAAATTAAATGAGAGTCACAACCTAAGTATCTTTTTGTAGGTTACCTTAGGGGGATCAGAGTCTTAAAAAAGCAATATGACAGAACTGAGCAATTCAGACATGGTCAATACAAGAAAAGTGAAGGCTGCTGAATTCCCTTCCTGCAGTTACCTGTATCAGCCCTAGAGGCTACACTCGCTCATTTACTCCACTGCAACAAACCAGAAGTCAGTGGAGCTGCACCACTGTAATTTAAAGATAATCTGCCATCAAATTAACCCTGTGCCCCACCACTCACTCACTGACTGCTTTCCAGAAGTTCCAGAGAAATGTTAGCAATTCAGGTCCCTGCATACGTATCTCCAAACCAACCTCTGAGGAGCTGCTGTGAACAGCAAGTGCTTTCTGTGACACTCAGATTTCAGCTCCCTCCTGCAGCTACAACTGCCCATGCCCCATAACTCTCCTTCCTCAGTAACACCAACAACCTGTGAGTACAGGCACCCCTTCAGGTTACATAGCAGGGTGACTGGCTTCCAACGGAGGGGCTGATGTGGGGCTCAGCTCTCTGCAGAATCCCACCTGTGCCATGCCACTGCACCCAGACGAACAAGATTATTTCAGTTTTGGACTCCTTACTTTGCTGCAGCCACCAGCTTACTGCTCCCTTGCAAACTGGATGGACAACCTCCAAAGGGTCAGTGGACTCCTGTGGACACAAGCTCTGCAATCAGTTCCCCCCGAATCAACTGCCCCTGCCTTGAAATTTTCTGCACCCAAAACAGATCATGTTTTGCTGTACCATTCTCTACACGGAGGCTCCTTCCTTACTGCACCAGAGCTGTTCCTCCAACTCATCCTCAACAAGAGCTGACTCGCTGCATTGCTCCAGGAGAGACTAGACCTTCTGGAAGAGCCTGTCCTAGGGAAACAAGGGGATTACATGCAGCAGTCTCTGATCCCCATCCTGCCCAGGAGAATGCAGCCGCTCTTAGCAGCAAAGCCAGAGAACGAGCTGCACCAGCAATGAAATTTGATGGGCAACGTGCAGAACTAGGGCCAGTCTATCTGTCAGACATGGTATGCTTCACTGCTTAGTAACTTTTTAACCTGCAGAATCTTTCATCATCTGCAACTGCAGTCTCTGCCTTACTAGAACATAAAATTAAGAGAGCGCCACCAATTCACACCACTCAGCAAAGGACCTGGTGGTGGGTAGGTTCTGGAAAGCATGCATGGATAATGACAGAAAAATAAAGGAAAAACAGAAGCAAGAGGAAAGCAAGGTCTCTACACTGTCTTTTTAATCAGCGCAGGAAAGAACAAGAATGCAATCAGTCAGCATCAGCAGTACCTTGCTAAAGCCTCTCCATGCCTGCAAGATAGTCATTAGCTACCACGACACAGAAGCAGTTGGAAAAGAACTGACTGAATGATCTCACATCAAGCAAAAGGCAAAAAAACCCAAACCCAACAACTCCATGCAGCTCACAATGCTGGGATGAGGGCTGTTCTCCAGATCAGACCTAGCAAGCCCTTACAGAACGGAAAAGCCGGGCACTTCTGTCCCAGCTCTCCCGTGCTGGAGGATGGAGCCGCCAGTCTATGGGGCATGTAATGCCAACCGCTCACCAGCGCTACTGCACAGACATGGCATAGGGGCCAAGGGCAGCTGGGGATAGACAAACATGCCTTCCGTCCTCTCTGAAGAGGTGGTGGAGTGCCTGTCACTGCCTGGGCAGTACCACAGAGGGAATTACGGCAGACCCACCTCCAAAACCCAGGCAAAGCCCGAGATACCACAAGCAAACCCAGCGTTCTGTCCCCTCAACTCAGAGGACGGAGGCTGTAGGAAGAGACATCACGGTTTCCCTATTCTAGTAGAAGCCTGATGTGCATTTTCAACTGGAGTTCTCAAACTGGTTTGCTTACTCCAGGTTTAGTACAAATTTTCCCCTTTTTTCCCCTCACTAATCTCCACGAGTAACTCAGTCCCCGAGTGTTTCTCCTAGTGAATTCAACTGAATAGCAACATTTCTCATTGTAATGAAAAGGCTGATGCCAACTGGACTACGAAGAGGCTATTGCTTCTCCATAATAAAGTGCCAGATAATTGACATAAATTTTACAGTAGCATCTTCTAATTAATATGGAAAAAGATTTTTTTTTTTTCCATATGGCAACACACTTCTCACAGAGCAACTTAAAAGTTGCTGATGCAGGCTGGAGTCTTTGCTGGAATTAATCCCCAGAAGTGCCAAAGACAAAGTACCGAACTAAATAATTAGAAGTTAAATAAAAACACACACACAGAGCTACCACATTTCCCAACAGACTCTGCCCAGACCCCAGCTGCACTCGTCTCCTTCTCCCTTTCCTCTTTCACTGTCTGCAGAAGCCAAATTCATAGAGAGGATCCACTAAAGACTGTCAGTGCTACACACATGTGCTGGAAGCAGCTGCCATCCACACTGGCTTCAGGAAAAGCACCCACCCTAGGACAAGCAGCAGCACAGAGCTTTTGTCTGACCCAATACTACCTTACCTTTGCAGCTGCCATGGAGCTAAATGCAGTGCTGATGCTTCAACACCATCCCTCACCCTCAAGCTGATCAAGCCATGTGTATTAATTCCTTGTTCATGAATGCTAAGAGGAAGAGGAGGAGGACGTTGCTATGACAGTCTAACAACTCAGACTCCCAAGATATGCTGCGAGTACAGCACACACCTATGGATCCAGAGGATGCAGAGTGGGCCTGGTACACACAGTGGGAAAGACAAAGATCTGGGCTTGAGATGCAAGTGTAGTCAATGCCACATAAATGCAAGATACGCAGCACACCGTCATTCCTGCTCCAGTGCCCCAGATCTCCTGCATCAAGCAGCTGCTGGTTGTACTACATGCAGGTGAAGGACCTATGGGCCTCTCTTGCTGCAGGCTGAGAGCATGAGACTGCTCAAACTAAGCCTATAAAACAGCCTCCACCAGTTCATTCAGCTATCACTCTCAGAGTAGGAAGCAGCACCCCATCTGCCCTGAGGGCAGGAAAAATTCCTGGGAGGAGGATTTTTCCAATAGTAAAAGGCTCAGCTAGCCTAAAAGATTAAGTGAAAGCACCCAAGGACAAATTTCTCCTCTGAGGTATGAAACAGGACTGCACTGATGCAGAATGCATCAGCAATGCTGGGCAGTAAGACACAAAAGGTCTGTCTAGGTCATAGCGGGTAGAAAAGGCCTGCAGAGGTGGGCGCAGCTGCCCATGAACCCCACATGGCACTGGGCCATGAATACATGCTCCAGTCCTGGCTGCGGAGAAACAAAAGCTGATGGGACTCACGGGACTCTCTTGAGTGCGGTGAGCTGGACAGATAGACAAGACTGAGCAGCACACAGCAAAGATGAGTGAGCCAGGAGACAGGGAGAGAAGGTGTCTCACCCTGCTTTCCATTGCTAAAGCAAGTGCAGGGAGCCCTTGCACACAGTTCCCACCAGGTTACTCAGACACTTCCAGATACTTTTTAGTTTGTGTTCGCCAATCTTGCTCTGCTCAGCTCACTGAGCGTTAGCCAGGACACACTGTGAGTAGGAACCCGATAGTGAACAGTCTTTGCCCATCATTCGTCCTTCATCCTTGCCAGTCACTCCTGCTGTGTTCACTGCACTACTCTGTGCCCAGCCAGACAGGAGGAAAGACTGACTCTCCACGTACCAAATCCTTCCTAAGGACTGCTTTTATACATTTGCACTTGGGTGGTATTGAAATCCAGGCCTTGCCACTTTTCTACACAAGGCAAAAGGTTTTGATCCTACATAAAAGATTATTATTATTATTTTACTTAGTAACATCAAGGAGGGACATTTCACACCCCCTTTTCCTCACCTCAACATAGAGCCATTCTGTTGGGCTCAGATGATATACAGTAGCTCAGATGATTCTTCAATGATCTCCCAGAGATCTGTGATCTTTAAAGGAACAGCCTACAAAGTTGACAGTCTATATCCATGGAGTGGGAGGGTTTGGTTACAGTCTTTCTCCTCTGCCCACAGGTGCCTCTTCTAAAGATAAATAATTTATAAACTCACTTAGAAAATTACTGTTATTCTCTGAACTCTACTAGCAGAAATGACATTCTGTTTTGGGACAAGAGTTACCTGCTCCAGAAATGTTTAAAAACCACAATCCATCAGAAGCCTAAGGTGTGGAAAAGACCGGTGAGGAAAGACTCACTGATCCAACCAATATGGAAATCACACAGCTTTCAGAAACATCCCAAAGCCAAAACTGTTATCCGACCCCACCCAGAAGCAGCTGTAAATGCACAATGCAGTGCCCATTCCAAGCTCTCATGGGACAGGACTTCATACCAAGGTTCAACAGTTACTTTAAGAAGCAGAAAGGCTGCAAAGTAGGACAAAGGCAAGTAGTGACAGAGACACATGGTCACAGAGACCAGCTATGTGCACAGCTTGCAGAGGACTTAATTTGTGAGAAGTATAGACAAATATAAGATATTAATGTTGTTGATAACCCTTGACAACCCTGTGTAGCCATCACTAGGGCTAGGGAGTCCTGTGCTAAGAGCATGACACCCTCTGAGCTCCAGGAGTTGGGTAGCTGGAAGCCTGCTCACCTCACCAGAAAGCCTATGCCATGAACACTTTTACTACAAAGTAATTTCAAGAAGTCATGTCTACATACACGACAACTTCCATACACATTAAATGCTCAACCCATTTGGGTTTGGAGCACAAGGAGCAAAAATGCACTTCGCCTCACACTGCTTTTTCTCAAGACCAATCTGCTTTTCTCAGTTTCAAAGACAGTCAGTGGGTTTATACCAATCTACATATCCCACTTGGCACATAGAACCTGGCACTCTCTGTGGGACCCTGGGCACTTTTTCCCAGACAGCCGGGATAGGCTCTCGAGAAGAAATACAGGAGGCAATTCTGTGTCATTCAAGGGAGGAAAATGGGTTCAGCGGGTTTCTGCCAAGAGAACGAACATCCACGTACTGCACAAAGCTGGCACTTTCAAAGCCCAGGCAGGGAAAAAGAAGCCAAAGATCCTGAAACAAATCATATGAAAAATTATCAATTAATAAAATAAGCACCCTCCAGAGCAGACTTTTAGATGTGGATGGGGAGATCTGCCAGAAACTGAATGAGGTCCACTAAGCTTGCTTGTGAGGAGGGCAGGCAGCATAAGGAAGGCCAGGACGATGGCAGGAGCATAAAACCCTGAGATAGATAGATTCGCTATTTTGGAGTTACAGCCCATTTTGGAGTTGTGAACCCTTATCTCCAGCTGGTGGCATTTATGAAAACATTTCTCACTGCTAGGTACGTAAGAGCACTTGCAATTCTGCCAAGGCTTGAAATGCACTGCAGATAGCTATGGACCGGACCGTTAATTTTTTTATTTCCCCATTGTGCTTACAATTAACTTAAGTGCTGAAATGTGATGGGCTGTTCCAAGAGAAGCTTTTTATCTACCAGCTGCATTCTAGCACAGCAGTAAATCAACTGCTGTCACCAAAACATCAGACAAGAGGACGAGAGCATCCTTATGTGCATATTACCCGTTCAGCCTAAGTGGCTAACCAGCATTCAGCAAATGAGTGCTGTGATTTGTGCACAACCTTTGGTGCAATTTTCTATTTACAGAGGACCTTGTCCTCCTGAACACGGAGAAAAAAATAATCAGCAGCAGCTCTCCAGCACCAGTTAACTGACCAAAGTAAGACCAGACCTTGGTGCCCAAAACAAGATAAAAGAGTTTAAGTCATGAGCTGTTGCTCCAGTCAAACTCAGAAGCCAGGACGTACAAAGCTGTTACAGAAATCAAAGACAACTACAAGAATCTAAAAAACAGTAGCTGAAGATCTTAAGAAAAGGTCTGAAATAAAAATTTTCTAGGGCCAGCAGCCAGAAAGCATCCTGGCAAATGTTGAAACTCAAATACACAACTTTCAGTTCAGATTGTCTTGATGGAGTGACAACAGGATACTTGATGTACACCAGAGGAAACTCATTCCTAGTAAAGAAATTCAAATTTGCCCAGAAGACAGGTGGCTAAGGAATAAGGCTGTCTAGAGAACAGCTTAATACAAGGTATGCAACAAAACCTTTCCATTCAATCAAACCCCAACGGAAGCAAGTAGACTGATCCAGTTCGAAGAAACCAAAACCTAATTGTGCCCAAGGGAAAAACAATGGGGAGGCTTAGTCTGGTTATGGTCTAATCAAACATCTGCAGTCACAGGAGGTTTCTGGAACTATGTCACCTGGTCAGGTTCACAGGTATCAGTAGAGGATCCAAGAGTGTTTGTGCTCCTCACACAGCCACCAAGGACTTCTACAAGTTATAATGATTACAGACTGACTTAGAAAAAAACCAAACAAAACTCACCAGGACTCTGACTTGAAGATCAAGAGGAATGAAAGGAGAACACAGACACTCCAAAAAGCTATGGAGCTCACCACGCATTTGGGGTTTATTTTTTTTCTTGTTCTTTTACAGCAACTAGCTAACAAACGGCCTCCACAAATGCTAGTAGTACAGCCCTGGGTCTGGCACTTGCTGAGAAAAAGTAGATGCTAATCTAGCTCATTACTGGGTTTGGGGTTTTTTTTAATGATCAGAAATCTTGTTAAACTTGGTTTGCACAACATGCATAAATTTAATTAAAGGAAGCTGCAAAACTAAATAACAATACTCTAAAAAACTGGTGACAGACCAAGCGGATGCCGTATATTTAAAGTAAGTCAAAACAATACAGGACATACAGAGAAACACTCAGCTAGAATTGGGAAAGGTATGCATTTGGAGGTGCAAAGCTTAGAAGGATCAGTTCCATGGCTCCTACTTACATTTAAGCAATTAAATAGTGACAATAGAAGGCCAGCTATTAATCGCTTAATGGAAGTGACAGAAGGGAATAATTCAGTGGCCTGAGAAGATGCAATGAACAAGAAAGAGGAAATCCAGAGCTCACCTGCCTAACTGACCACACGCAGAAAATGAACTCTAGACCATTCTAAAACAAAGAAAACAAGAACTTTTGAATACAAGCAAGAAGTCTGGAGAGCCAAGAAATCAGATGAGCAAATAACTGTTTGACTATCTGTACCAATTTGTTGTTCTACAGTACCTTCTCTGAAATAAGGGCACTGGCATCAATATACAAGATTTAAAACATAGGTTGGACTTACACAGTGACAACACAATACTCCTGCTTTTTTTTTGTTCTCGCTCTAATAATTTCTAATTCTCTGTTTGCCTTTCTGACCACTGTTGAGCCTTGGCCAGCATTTTCAGGCTTATCACAGTGACTCCAAGAGTCCTTTCCTGCATGGCAATATCTAGCAGACTTTCCTAAAGACTCTAAGAGACTTACAAATTCAATCTACAAAAATGCCTTCTAAAGATACAGCCCAAAAGAAATAGAAGATCTGCAGTCAATTGGTTAGCTACAAATAGGTGTAGCTACAAATAGCTAGAAAAACTGTAGTAGCAGTATGCTAAGGTAGCTAGCTAATAAGGAAAGGTGGGCATTGCTTGGAAGTTTGTATGACTCAACCCATATAAAAGTTGTAGCTATCCAGGCTTTTGCAAATCTGGAGTTGGAACAGACAACTATAAGCTGTTGGATGATCCTTATAAACAGAAAATCCTGTAGTGAAAAGGGAACTTCAGTTGCAAAATGTCTGCTCTAAGGCTGCAGTTCCAAAAGTGGTTTAAGTTGATCTAAGCTAAGCACAGGCCACTTAAACTGCAATACAAAGTCTGGAGTTCCTCCTTCAAAGGCATTTACTGCAGAAACAAGACATTCTAATATGCAGCTCAGAAGTCTCTTCATTCTGGACACAAGCACTGAGGATGCTGATGACCAGGAACAGTACTGACATCAGGAGTAACTGAGAAGGTAAGACGGAGCAGAGATGACTGTCCCCTAAATACTGAGAATGCAGCTGTGCAAGCTACGTTTATAAGAATTATGACAGTGACGAATTTCTTACCAAGACAATGGGATCAAATCTGTCCCAACTAAGACTCTTCACAAGCCCCAGACACACTTGTGAATCCTACTCTAATCTGCATTGCACAGCTGGAGGAAAAGGAAAGAACAAAGTCTGTGATGAGGGCAGAAAGCAGAGAACCAAATAATTTCTATTTCGACGTGCTGAAGGATTGAAGCTTGTTAACATTTTAATTTGTTAAATTATCCCCTTTTGTGCTGTTGGAATGTGTCATTCTTTTTGAACTCCATCTGGGCAATGACCAGAGCTGAAGCAGAATGAGACCGTTTATGCTTGGAAGCATTCACGACCAGCACAGAAAATGTCTTTTGACTGTATAAACAGAGCTGCTTAAAGTTGACTGCTACGTTAATTCAAAAGGAACATTTAAATGGCTGTTGGGACAGCTGGAAACACAGAGGCTACTATCCAAGATAATACTAGCAAGGGACACTTCTTGACTGAAATGGAGATGTGCAGGATAGCTGGCCAGCAGACAGTCAGCAAGGTGAATCTGACAGGGAGCAGAGACTTGGGCATGGACCACACACACAGAAAACAGGTCAGAGGCTTCCGAGAAATCAAATGGTCTGTCACTTATTACTGCTCTTCTCAGGGAAATAAGTCCATATGCATTCTCCGAAATAAACACAGAGGCACCAAAAGCTGTTGACACTCAGTTATTTCTAGTCGTTTCTCCTCATACCTAACAGAAGCAATTAGGGCCCAAGAGAATAGCTATGTCTCTCAAGAAGGATTCCTGCCACAGTTAAGTGTCATCCTGCAATCCAAAGATATTTGGAGGACAAAAAGGGCTTGTGTGCCTGGGAACTTAGTGTTTATCCCTGCTACATTTGTTCCACTTATATCCTTAAAGCATCAGACCTACCACCTTTTCAGCACCAGCTTTTTCACAATTCGGATGCTCCCAGCAACAACCCCAAAACACTACAGGAGACAAGTCCCTTCAGAATGTATGGCTGAGAAGAGACCGAAAGAGAGGCATCTTACCTCTAGGAGAGTGATGGTATTATCTTCACAGAGGTTCAGATGCTGGATGGGCAGGAAGGACATGACACAAAGTGGAGGTTTATTGCTAATGGGCCAGATAAGATTATTGTGTTGGCTGTATGCCCACCATTGACATTCAAGGAAAAGGTGACTTGTGCTGGCACTGGACCCATTCTCTCCAAAGGATGAGGAGAACATAACTTATGCTTCTTTTTCAAAGTACCTTTAGCTGTTGAATCCTCAAGTTGAGCTAATCAGTACGCAGAGCAGCAAGCTGGAGAACTACTTGTCCACAATGCCTGCCCTCTGAATCAAAAACAGGCACTCTTTGCTGTCACAGCTCTAAACTGAACCTGCTGGCTACAGACATGGGATGTATTTGTACATACAGCACTACTGAAGACTTAGGCAAAGATGATGCCACTTTCTTAGGGATAAGAAGTTGATCACCAAGGCTTCCAGTTTCTAAATTTCTGTTTTGCCATGTTCCCAGATAAGTACCTGCAGGATCTGTAATGGAAATATCATCTCCACAGTAATTTCTGCAGTGCTTGGAGGACACCATTGTTCTACATTCTAAAAATCCCCATGTGAGGATTTAGTGCTCCCAAGTGCCTCTTGGACATCAAACATTTTCAAAGCTATTAGCTCTGATGGGTTTTTGAATAAGACTCAGGGAAGCCACTCACTCAGTATTTCTCATAAGAAAAAGGTAGCTCTGACCTGGTAGAATAAAAATTACTGAGAAGGAGGAGGAGGAAGAGCCCACACAGCCCACGTTCTCTGCAAGCAAGGAAATGAGATTTGATTTACTCCATGATTCTGAGGTGTGTTCAATTTCACATTGCATTTCTACTGCATAAATTCAGCTTGGCTGAGCAATGTCCCCATTAGAGACTGTCCAAAGCAATATAAGGTGATCCGCACAATGATCTTTGAAGTTGAAGATTCAAAACCTTGGTGAGGTGGGGGTTTTTTAGCATATTTTTACATGTGCAACCCACAAACCTGTGTCTTCCAAAAAGTTAGAGGAAAACAATATAAAAAAGCAATTAGATACAGTGCATACACAATTCCTTATTGTTGCCAATTAATCTATTTATTTATTTAGCTCACTGGTTAAATTTCCTCTTACTACACAGCAGAGAACAACTCTGTGTCTATGATTTCCATGATTCAAAGGGATTAGATGACAAGCAGAAGTCACCCACTAAAAGGACTTAAGGGCTTCAGTTCAGGGATTAATAACTCAGCTGCTTCTTCTCCAGATTTTAAACCCATTAATTTGTACTGCATCAGCTGGTAGTTTTATTTGCACAACTATTTTTGTTTTAATGGGAATCTTAAACTCTGCTCTTTCCAAAACGCTGCTGCATTGCCCTCTTGGTATTATTCTCACATCTGAATTTTTGACTATATTTAAAAAGGACTTCATGCTTGCTTAGCAAATTTCTTAAGAAACTGCACCTTATATTAATACACACAAGTTCAAGTTCTACCTGACTCTTCCTAGCTAACCAGGAATATTGGTTGAGCAGTCACTTCAGGAATTCAACACCACTAGAAGGTAGCTTGGGTGGAAGCTTTGGACAAGGTCTCTCTGCATCTCCAACTCAAACTCACATTTCAGAGAAGCTCTACAAAATCTAGAGTTTGGATGCATTTGACCACATAGTAACATACCTTTAAGGTGTAATAAACCACAGGGGTCCATTCTCACCCTGGGTTAACACAGAATAATTTGGCACCAACATATCCTGCTGAGAAACCAAGTGACAGAAGCTGAAGGGGGCCACATCTCTGCGCTACTCTGAAGACTCTGATCTTACAGTTCTGAGAATCATTCATTCACAAGGGAGAGTTTCAGTGAAACGGTGCTATAATTTAACCCCAATGCTTCCATCACCTTGGGCTGTATGAATAAAACCCCAAAGCAAGTCTGCAGGTTGAAAAATTCAGGTACTTTAAAGTTTTGGGGTTTGTTATAAATCTACAGTAGCCTGTACTGGCCTGACTCAGGAAAGACTAAATTCCTTACATATGCCTTTTAAGGACTGCCTTGTGACTGTGCCTAGAGCTTTGGTTTGGTGCATTTTTATAAATGGTAATAAGTAGAGCTGTTCACTTGGTTTACTGCTTCTAGACAACAACTGCCAGCTACAATCAGCTCAGAGAGAACAGGGGGGTAGGGCTGGCAGCAGCCACAGGACGCATCATAGCAGCAAGCGATGGTTGTGCATTAGGAAAGCTGCCATTGTTCTTCCTTCTCATATCTGTAAACATGTCAAGGGCACTAATTAACAGGGTATCCAAGGCACACAAAGGCTACGAAGAAAGATGTCCCTAGTGCCCTGTTAAGGCCCAATCCCAAGATGACTACTGAGGCTTTAGGAGCCTGCTGAACAATCCCAGTCACAAGTCTCCAAAACTGTCTGATATTCAGAAATAATTCAAAGATGAGAAGAGCTGCAAAACTGAGAAAAGCAGAAAGGAAATAAAGTGACCTACTTTATATTCTGCTATCACATGTTGAAAGAGACAGGATCGTAAAATGCCAGAAGAGGCACATGTAAAGGAATCCTCTCAAATGCGTGTGCTGTCAGCAGCACGATGGCACACAGCCCCCTACAGAAGAAACAAGGGCAGGGAAAAACTCAAGTCAAATACTGTGCCAGAACAACAATTCAATAACTAGAGAGAAGGGAACATACAGTAGGAGCTACACAGAGTAAGACAAGCCTGCGATTTGAAATACTACTTGCCATTACCCTAGCTGGCATCAAAGCCTCTGCCAGGGAGGGGCTCCTAGCATCAGAATGATCTGATTGTCTTTCCCAAGAGCAAGTGACAGAGGAGAGGTGTAGTCTTAATTTTGTAGATATTTCTGCAGCATCTATTCTTGACTTAGTAACAAGAGGCAGAGCAGAAGAATCTGCAGCAGTCTGCGAGCACCTGAGTATGACTATGTAAGATTACTGGAGATGGGGTTAATAGTCCAGAGTCTGGATCCACCTTTTAAACCACAACCCCTTTGAGCACCAGGAAGTAAGGCTTTTTGTGAGAGCACAGGCAGGTGATTTTTTTCCCCCTTTTTAAAATGAGAATGCTATCAAAATAAAATCCTCCTACTCCCCAGATTTTACTTCTGAGATTTTTTCATTATTCTTTTTTAAAACAAAGATCAGGAGTAAACCAACTGGCCATTTTTCTTCAAGCATCTTAACTTGACCTTTTCCAAACTCATCAAAGAAAAAGCTCTCCCCCTGACATATGTAAACTGAGGTCACACTGAGTCATGACCTCATGCATTGAAAGCACAGCAGCTTCAACCCAGGTCTCCCAACAGAACAGTTACCTCCATCTTCAAGCCATGCTTCACTCAAGTGAAGGATTTCTGGGCGAGGATTAGGGATCAGGTAAGCTTCAAGCTAATAATGTAGACCACAAGTTTTTGTTGACTTAACAACTGACTTCCTGCTGAGCAATTGGGACAGGAGTGGTCAGTGACCAACTTCGTTATGCCAAAATGTTTGGTACGACATTAACTGCCCAGCCCTAGCATCACTGAGTCCTAGTTCTGAAACATCAATATACTAAATAGTGACAGATGCACTTTAGAACTCAAGTAGTCCCAGAATATTATCCCTCTGGGCGGTACTGAGGGTGGAAAGCTCAGCAAGAACTGGATGATGTGGGAAACTGTCATCAGCTGGTGAAATTAAGTTCAGATAATGTTAATATTCTCTCCTGCAAAAAGTGTGTCATGCTCAGGTATCTGCAAAGAAGGCTGAGATGAGGTATTACAGTAGCTTTCTTATTCTTCTGAGAAGGGTTGTTTAGCCCAACAACAGACCTAAGTTTCCTTTCTGTGCCTACAAAGTGACTTGTAGGTGGTGCTGTAATTAAATAGGTCCATCACTTAATATAGAAAAGCACATCTTTATAGCTGAGGTGAGAACTAAGAGCCTGTAGTGAGATGCTTCCATCAAGTCATTGGTTTTCAGGAGCATTAACAACAGAGTAGAAAATTCCCAGCAAAGCAGTTTGTATGCAAAAACCAAACACAGACAGTCAGGAAGTCCAAGTTCCAGCATGACTACCTTGGCTCCCTCACAAATCCACATTTCTGTTTCCATCAGCTGGAAGATTGCTCCTGTCCTAGTGTTTCAAGATGTTCAAGAAGAAGAGTACTTCTTGCAAACAAAGTGCAGCCTTAAAAGGTTTATACTGTAGCTCACAGCTACCTTTTTTAAGAAATGAAAGGGACAAAAAAACCCCTGCAGACACCCTCACGTGAAGCTCCATCTAGATCCATGTTCCATGTTATAACCTGTTACATAAAATCACCGATAAACCTTAGGGTGACAGTAACAGCTAACATTTCATGCAAGTTGGACAGATGCCTGACTCCAGCAAACCACCAGTATGACACAGCTGAGCAAAGGCTAGTATCTAGGTTTGGGGAGGTCTATATGTATTTCTAGTGCAGTGGAGAACTGGAAAGGGAGACTCAGTCATTAGCCTGCTGAGCACATTTTTCCTTTAAACACTTGGAAGGAGAACTGGCAGCAGAATGAAAGACATCTCAGGGTAGTCTCCATGTGACCTCCATATTCATATATGGATTAATTCATCCTGGGTTTGGAACATTAATTTTCACAGAACTAGGAGAAGGCTGCAAAGGACAACGCAATGCCTAAGTGAAAAGCCTGGCATCTTACTTGCAGGAAGAGCAATGGTTTGATTCACAGATATTGCTGAAGAAATAACCAGAGGTGAGCTGATAGCAGTGCCCAGAGAAACAAATTCTCACAGTATCACCATGATACTATTATTGCCAGCTTTCCACTGTGTTAAACATGCTCATGGGCCTCCAGGGCACCTCAGTTTGGTCTGCAAAAGATAGCACAGACCTTCCCAAACCCAAAGCACCCCAAGAACAGTTAACCAGCCACATCATGCCACATCAGTTACCCAACGTTAAATCTCATTGCCAGAAAGATGCAGTGTCCTTCTCTGTCATCACATATTTCACTGCAAGCAGCTGCCACCATCTCAGAGATGCGATCGGTCCATTAGTAGGATAGGAGCTCGCTCATGTCACTGCAAGTGGGAGAAGCACTCACAAGAACTTCTCTACCTCTACAGCTTCTACATAGGACCCCAACCCAACATTTTCTGAGAAGTCAGGAAGTCCAAGAGTAAAACTTCAACAGCACTCTGTGTGTGTTTTTACATCCAACTCAAAAACAGCCTAGTGAATTACAACCGCTGAGGAAAATACACTTGAGAAACCAAGATGGGGTTTGTGCACAAATAAGCCTTAAGCACAGTATTTCATTAGTTGGGTTCTGCACACAGTAAGACTTAGTGGCAAAGTTTCCAACTAGGAGGCTAAGGCATATGGCAGGGGCTACTGGAAACAACGTTATTAGATGTCAGTCTGCAAGAAACTACCCCGTTCTCCAAATGTTAAGAATAAATCAGCAGATTTTCCATACTTACTCTCTTACTGCCAGAGGTCATCTTAACTAACCTGTGTTTTCATAAAAGAGAAAAGGTTCCTAGTTTAAACTAACATTGGTGCAACTGTGACACACCAGTTAACATCGAGGCAAGTGATGGTGCTGGGTCACATCAGCTTATTTCAGAAATCCTAGGTACTTTCAGACAATGGCCCAAGACAATTCATCAGCTTCTTGTCTGGGATGCTGGAATATACTTTCCCTGTTCTTGCTGCAAAGCAGTTACTGATGGAGAACATAAATCCATGGTTTGGAAAAAGTTAAAGAGGAACTGCTACGAACAGGTGAAAGCAAATACAGGGCTATGAATTAACATCCTTTCCACAGGCCTACACTCATGCCAGCCATCAGGCAGCTGCTGCTGCTGAAACAGCATGTGCTGCTAGCAATATTTAGCTCCCCAGGAGCTTATTTGTGCCTTAACTGAATCACGGGGGAATCCAAGCGCCCTCTGACTAAGCCAGTGGAATTGATTTATAGCCCCTGGCACTTGGCTGATGCAGAACCACCTTCCCCAGTTCCATCTCTCTGGACATCTATCCTCCCTGCTTGCTCTCTTTGAATGACACATCTTAGCTCCCTGAGCAATCCTGCTGCCTGCCTCAGATCTCCCATGAAAATAGGAAGAGTGACACACATCAGAGATGCCACCTTCTCCTCTATTAAAAGGTTTACCTTTGAGCTCCCTACTGCAGACAAGAAATTTGAACTTATTGTCTTAACGTCCAAATGCCAAATGTTAGCCAAAAAACCACTTCCAGCTGAGTGGAGCTCTGTTCAGGTGTGGCACCTTTTGGCTCAGCAGCATTTACTCTCCTGCCCTGGTAGGTGTGGAGACTGCAAAGCTCAGTTTGTTTCCCACTTTGAAATCAGAGCGATGACCCAATTTGTGACTTTTGGGAAACAGTTTCAGCTCCAGCTAGAGGAGGATACTGCCAGAGAGAAGAAAAAGTAGCAGTCTCTGAAGGCAGGAGTCTTATCCTAAAGAAGCCCCAGAATGAGTATGGCTGGCAGTCACTGCAAAGCCAGTCCCCTTTTGAGAGAGGAGAGGTTCACTCCAGGAACGGTTACTCACAGCCACATTGCTGTCTGTAACTGGCACAGAAGGCTACAGCCTCTCTGCTTTTACAACTCCCAAGCAGAGATGACTGAGTGTAAGGAAGCTTAGGGTGGAGCTCAGGACTAGAGCAACAAAGTATAGTGCTATAAATCCAGTTTTACAGAGGACTATGAAAGAAGTTTGCACCGTATCTATATGCATTATGCACCTGGCAACAGCCAGTTTCTATTGTTCCCGTTTCACAAGGGATTAAAAAACCTCAATCTGAAGTTTTACAAAATGCAAATTGAATTGCGCGTTTGCACAAGCCAGCCGTTGACAGCTCCTCCTTTAATCGTAGATGTGCAAAGTTGTAATTTAATCTTTATAAATGCAGACTGTTTTGATCGTTCTGTTGCAATTCTCTGTGGAGCTTTCCCTGCCCTATACAGGCGCTTAGCAGTGACAGCAATCCGTAACATCGCTTTCCAGTCCACAGCAGCCTTCCCCAGCGGATCACACAGCACTTCAAACGCTGCCTGGCTCCCCAGGGGCTCCACACCAGCTGCCCCTCTCACTAGGGAGGACACTGGGCTCAAGGTTTACTCACAGCAGCACAGTGACAGCTAGGAAGGAGTTCAGATCCCAGCCTGCAGCCCCTTCCTCGAACTACCCAGAGCCCCTTTTCCAGGTTTAGTTAAGTAACACATATAAAACAAATCTGCCAGGCATCTGAGAAGTGTTTGGTGAAACACACTCACCGGGGGCGAGGACAAGCACTGGAACCAGAGCAACATCAACCTGTCTTCATTGTAGTAAGCTCCCAGCCCATACTAAGTTAACCTATGGCTCTTGCTCAGCGCACTCCCCTTTGTGATTCAGGCTGGGCTCATAACTCACATCCCCAAGAGTTGCCTCTGTAGCCCCATCACAGAAACATACCTAGCTCCAGGAGACTACCCTGTTGCAGCCAGCACCAAGTAGCAGCTCTGGAAGGCAGCAGCTCTTCCAAAACAAGTCCCCAGCATTCAGTGTCCACCTACACTACAACAGTTTTCAGTCCCTTGTCAGTCCCTGTGGTATTAGTGAAAGCCAGGCAAGGATATGAAAACAGCCATGAGAATTGAAAGTGAGCCTTGCTTTGAAGTTTAATGGACTGACTTTGTTACCAGTTTGTACTCTGAGACAGTTCCTAATCTGCCCAAGAGGACAGCTCTCAGAAGTGGAGGGAAGCAAGACTTGCCTTAGCATTTGCAATGCACAGAGGGCAGTGGAAAGATTCCTCTGCTCTGGGAGCAGCCAAGGTGATGCAGGGTCACGCTGCCTCCGAGAGGCACAGAGCAGCTAACTGCCACTACCAGTAATGGGCAGGATGCCGGCGCACAGTGTGTCGAGCCTGAAAGAAGGGAATTGAAGGGTTTCTCCCATTTGTTACTGAGGTTTCTGGGACTGAATTAGGAATTGGATTACATCTCTCCAGCAGTAGGTGTTTGCAAAACCAAAGCCCTTCTTTTGTCCCTCTAACAGCCTGCCACACGTTTTTCCCCCCTCCTCCAATGACTCAGTTTATTGTATTCTGCATATTAAGAAACAGCACTACACAGCACAAAGTCACTGCTCCAAAGCTCACCTTCAGCTTCAAATCTCCTTGCAGCAAAGCTGATCAGTCCTTGAAGCCTCTTCAGACCCATTCAGCCTGGCACACTGCATAAAGCAGTCTGAAGCATTAACAAATTGCAGGGATATTTCTCTGGTAAACAAACAAGGCAAAAAAAAAAAAAAAAAGGAAAAAAGAAAAAAAAAGAAAAACCCAAACAAACAAAAAAATCCTCTAAAAGAGAGAAAAATATATCTAAACCAGAGAACCACCCCCACCCCCCTCCATCAGCTAGGCAAACCAGCAATTTGCCAACTCCAGAAGATTTTTTATATAGATTCTTTTAAACCTGGGGTTCCAATTTCACCTGGTGGTGCAGCTCAGCTCTTTCTATTTAAACAATAAAAGCTGTTTCAAGCCATTAATCATGAGCAGGTGTCTGTAATGAGACCATGAAACCCAACATCCCTGTCTCATTTGCAAAGATGCGATGACTTTAAATTAGGGCTTTGCCTTGGTGACCCCTCAGCTGGAGTTTCACATTCCTACTACTGTGTGCAACACGGCACTAGCAAGCTTGACACTTTCTACCCCCAAAGCTCACTGCATTTCAGAAATGAAGTAGCATTATGCCAATTTTAAAGTATTTCTGGAGTCCTCACAACACGTTATATTAATGTAAGAGATTAGTGGGATTTATTGTAGTAGTACCTAGCACCGATAGTACTTGGCATTTTAAAAATATCAAACACACATACGCCAACAGGCTTTTAACTCTTAACACCACTGCCAGCAGTGCTAAAAAACAACAAAGCATTTGGTATCAGCCAGTGGTTTTGCTGCTAGTTACAGAAACCAGAACAAGCTGAATAAACCCTGACATCAATGGCTCAGAATTCGAATACTCAAGGGCATCTAAAACCAACTGCACCCTTTTGTGACTTTCTGTGCAAGTCACTGGTGGAACCTTCCTGAACTGCACTTTGGGTTAGTCCCTCGAAGCCCCACCAAGTAACAAAAGGCCGTATGGACTGGGGGGGCAGGGAGGAGCATTCAACATTTAAGGTATGACCTCAAGGAAAGGGAAATCACAGTCAGTGTTAGGTTAATGGTTGGACTAGACGATCTTCAAGGTCTTTTCCAACCTAGATGATTCTGTGATTCTGTGATATGGCTTTGTGAGATTGCCTGACCAAACTGGATTGTAGCTACCTGAGTTATAAAGGTATTACAGTGTGGAACAACCCAAGTATTACACTCATTTGTCACAATTTCAAAAGCAATACTGTTGTCCTGTTTTTCCATCACCATCGGTTCTGGCTCCCAGCACTTTTCATCTGCAGTTACCAGACTAATACACACAGTACAGGTGTTCACAACAGTCCTTCACACTGAACTTTACGCCACCTCCAAACAGGAGGTACCTAGTGTCCCCGCTGTGGCTGGGAAGAAAGAGGGGCTTCTATTAGAAAAAGCACATAGATGATCGTGACTAGCAAGTATCATCCGTCCTACGTGTCTGCCATCTCAATTTTAAGACCCTTAGAGCGGAAATCAGAGAGAACAAGTGCCAAAGAGAAAATGAGACCTTAGTGAGCAATTTTGCTAACTGACACAAGACTTGCTTGGCATGCAAGGTACCACAAGACATTCCTGGAGCTCAGAGTAGATTTCACCAAAAGTACTGGGTTCCTTTCACTTCAGCCTCTCCAGAATAATTGTGCTACATCACCATCAGGCAGAGAGCTGCCTTCTTACAAACAGCTGCTCTTTCACATCCAGAAAAGGCAGATGTGAGAGCCCATCCAGATCATTCATGCCCTGTGTTTTCAGTCTTTCTGTTTGTTTGTGTTTGTCCTTCTGGAGTAACTCTTGTGTTGCTGTTTTCTCACTGCCTTGACCCTGTTCTCTGCAACCGCTTCTGCTAGAAAACATGTTGGGAGCTTCTCAGATCAGATATGGCACAGAGAAAGTCTACTGCCTCCAATGTATTAAATACAAGGCAGTCCAGTCATCTGGAGAGTATAGATAAGCCCATGAATTCATTTCACAGAAGGCTATTTTGCCCTTTGACTTGAGAAGGGACCGAAACATCTTTGAAGACATGGGAATAATCAATTGCATGGAAGAGCTAAAACTATGTCGGCAGTTAATGGCCAACTCTATCTTTTTGACTGCGCAGCATCTTTCAACTCCTTAAAGGACATGCAGGCAGGCCAAACACATTGAGAGGGAGAATACCACAAAACCACAAATTAACACTGAAGTCAGGTTTGACAAATTAGCACGTGAGGGAAGATGCCAGTAACTGGCTAAGACATTTCCTGTTTCATGGTGAGGAACTACAGCAAGGTCAAAATAGTTAACAACGAGGAAGGATTATGAGTTTGTTTTGGCAAGTAGACTCTTTGCAGAATGGCACTGACAAGGATCACATTGTGTTGATAAGACAGAGGTTGCTCATTATCAAATCCCTGGCATTTGCTTGCCCCTGGGAATCTCCCACTCTTTGCTCAAGAGAATATGGAAAGAAAAAGGTCTCTTCCCAGTATTTCTGATCTGAACACTGAATAAACTCCACAATGGTCAGCAAAGCAGTACCATGAAGTCGTGTGAATATACCTGCCTAGAGCACAGGTCTGTATATTCAAACCATGGTTCCTGGAGATCTTTAGGGCTGAAGATGTACAGTGGTATTAACAGTCTATGCTTAAAACAATCACATGTCCATCATTTTCAAGGGCCTACATATCCCCTCAGCATGTAATAATGTTAACATTAATGCTTATAAATAAAAAAGGAGAAAGCACTGAAATGACAGACTGAGAATGGTAATAAACGGACATTAGTGATTAACAAGGTAATAAAGCCTTCAATAGGATTAGGAAAAGAAAAAGATAGAGCAAAATCTCTTTCAGCTGATTACTTAGCTACTTTTAAGGACATCAAAAATACAAAACTAAAAAAAAATTATTAAAAAAATATTATCTAACACATGAATGGGCTGCCAGAACAGTCAGGGAGCAGCATAGTAAGTTTGACGCAGGCTCAAGTAAGAGTCTGCAGGCTGATTAGGTTCAAGTGAATTGGAAGCAACTCAGAGCAGCTGGAAATTCCCCTTCAGATAGAGCTATGTCAAATCCATGCCTGCCTGATTAATAGGAGATTCTCAGATACTACAGAGGAGTATGAGCAGTCATATGTGAATCTGGCCAAAGGCTAGTATCTGGGAAGGCAATCTTTAAAAGAAGTTTGATCCTCAAAACTGTAAAAACAAATGTTCCCAATAAAGAGATACCACTCTCCTGAAACTATTGAAATGAAGAAGAGAATGACCAGTCCCAAATGTAGTGTATGTGTGGGGATACAGAAGTTAAATGTCAGCATTAAATATTTCAGTGTGGTACACTTCAAAAAACAGGGCTATAAAGGAGGGTGGATTTTGTGTAGAAAAATATTTATGGGGAGAAAAGAGAAGGGGAAGTAAGTGAACACACATGTAAAAACAAAAGGTACATCTGGAAGAAAAAAAAAAGAGAGACTACAGCAGCCAAAAGGCAATCCTGACCCCCTACCCCATGCTCAACAGCTAACACAGAATGAAAACAACAAATTCTGTTACTCCAGAGAAGCCAGACCCTGGCCTTGATCTCAGCCATCTACCATTACCTCTCATGTACTTACCACGTGGGACAGCTACCGAGGGAGGGGAAACCACAGTCCAACACACAGAGCTGAGCTCATTGACTAATTGAAAGTGGAGGCAAGAAGTGTCCATCCCTCTCCTCCTTGTGCAGTAAATCGCAGAGCACTGACTAAACACCCTCACTGAGACCACATAGCCCCTAACCACAGTGACATCTCTGTTATTTCTCTGCAAATCACCAGAGCCTATTATTGCTTTGCTTTGTTTGATGTTCTCCCTATGTTGAGAGAAAGCATGAAGGGAGAAAAGAAATAAGAGAAATCTAACTGCCTTTCAACTTCATAATCATCTTCCTCAAAATGCTCCATGCATCAGCACTGATTTCATTATCTGCCTGCTGCTAGAGATTTTATTTAAAGAATAACACACAAGGAAGAAAGGATTTAACCTGACCTCCCTGAACTGCTTGGGGATGAATACTACACAGAACTGACAGTGAAAAGCTCGTTTTCTTTCTCAGACTAACCCAAAGACTATGCAAAATTCCCCTCTATCCAAGCCCCCAGTTTTAAATTGAACTATCAAAGGCTTTTCTTTTTTTAGGGGCCTGGGTTGATGCAGTCAGTGTATCATCAATGAATGAGGATTGATAACATGAACCATCACAAAGCACAGCTGTGGGTACAGTGACTCTCAGAGGCAGAACAATACAGAAAAAATTAAGTAAATTAAAACCAGTGTTCTTCTATCCAGCTATATCAAGAAGAGAATAAAAAGCAGTAGGGTCCACATTTTTTTCCCCACTGCACCAGCACAGCATTCAACCTGAGACTTTGGGGTGTTAGATATTACAGATAAAGTAAGATAATAAATTAAAAGGTTAGTGGGAAGCATGGAAGGGTATCATCAAGCAATGAGTAAAAATGTCATGGACAGAAAGAAAAATGAATTGCAGAGCAAGATACAGCCAGGATCTTTTAACAGGCGCAAGCATAGGATCCCATCCAGCGGAAGGAGCAATCCAAGGTGACTCAAATGAGGTCTGTCCTAGACTGTGTACACAGTTTCTCCTCTGAAAGGTCCAGAGGTGTTGACACAGCTGTATGTCTGCGATGATCCCCCCCAAGTTCACATGGTAGCGCTCTATTTTGTCCACCACAGGCTCCTGCAGAGTCATTTTCCTCTCTAAGAGTGATTAACATATAATTGCCCATATTTTATTTTGGGAAATAGGCCATCTTCCCTTCCTGAGACCATGCACAGTAGCCTATTTTCAAAAAGCCACATTTACACATTTATGCAATACAGCAGGACACGAAGAGAGCAAACCAGGCCAAATTAAGGAAGGGAAACCTAACCCTATCACCTTCTTTATTAAAAACCTTCTCTTTTCAGAATCTAAACCAACTGAATTCTATTATCCTAGAACATTCCTACTGTTACCTAAGTTCTAATTCCCCGATATCACAGAAAAATCAAGCTACACCCAACAGTTCTCCAACAATTAAATTCACTGCCAAAAACTTCTTGCCCCATTCTAAATGCCAGTATCTTCACAGTCTCCAACCACACCTGCTGACAATGCTGCATATTTTCATTGTTCATACCCATCCTTCCACATTTGCTGGACCAAGATATCTGCATGTGATAGTAAAATTGCCTAAAGCAAGTCTTGTTTCTCTTCCTCTCACCTGTTCACATCTGAACAAGGAACACAAGAGTCCTGCCTTCACCCCTCATAATACTGCCACATCATCAGTCTCAGCGAGCACAAGATACTCCTAAACACCTGTATTTCAGAGGTCAACATGAAAAAAGGTCATCACACGCCTGGCTTACCTGATCCTCAGAGAGCTGCGATATGTGATTCACTGCAGCGTAAGACTCTATCTTCGGGTTGAAGTGATTGATGATGGCTCTGAAACAAAGGAGGGGAAATTTTTAGAGGTTTCAGGAACAACTTAGGGATGCAGCAGAAACTCCCTGCCAGCCTGAGTCAGTGCACGTGGAGCCACAGTCCTGCAGGAAGTAGTTCCCCCCTCGCCACACTGCTCGCTTGCTCTGCCCAAGGCACGCTCTCTGCCGAGAGGCCAATGCAGATTCAGTCACAGGCTCCCTGAAAATTGCAAGCAGAGTCACTGCCTTGTGCATGGGTGCATTTGTCCCAGCAGATGCAGGGCTGTGCTCACCACTCTGGCAGATGGAATTGCTGCCTTGCTGGGAACAGTCTGCAAATTGCTCAGTGTTCCAGCAGAGACACAGCAAACCTGGGCATTGCTGCCCCATCCTGCTCAGGAACTGCATCTCCTCAGCTCTTCCAAAATCAGTATCACCCAACATTTTGCTCTATGGAACTTTGTTGCCTGATGTGTTGAAGCTGATGGTTTATTGCTTTGGATCTCCACTATGTTTAAAGTGTTGTAGTTGGGTGACTACAAGTAAGAGCCATCACTGCAGCCACTACTTTGACTTCTTCCCATAATAACTTTAGTCCTTGGCCCTAATTTAGATCATTAGAGAGTAACTTAAGTCAGTGTCCCAAACACAGCAGCAGAAACACTGATCACTCCTACTTCTCTGCCTCATTTCTCTCACTGCCTACACCAACATACCCCCCTTCCCTTCCAGGTGGCTCTAGAGGCGAGTGTAAGAAATCTCAAATTGAAAGTAAAATAATAATCGGGGAAAAAAAAAATCAAACTGCAGCTGAAATATTTACTCAGCTTCTCTGCTTGCCAGGTGCAGCTGAGAAAACAAATGGCAAGACAGTAAAGTCTCCCTGGGCTAGAGTTTGCAAGTGGTCTAGTTGGGATATTACTCATGAGACCCACTGCTGAGGTAAACGCTCATCATGGGGACAGCCCTTGTCAGTGCTCAGCACAGATGCATGCTGACAGTGCCAGGAGAACACCTGCTTGGTCAAATTACACCACAGCAGCAGTCAGGGCTTTCACTCTCATATTCATCAGCATGAAAATTCACTCCAGCTCCCTCTGTTGCACTCTAATGGGTTCTCTCCTCCACACACTTCCCCCTGCAGAAGGGCTTTCAGCTGCTTTCTCCAGACCTCATCACAGCTAAGAGCTGGTGCCTGAGTCCAGGAATAAGTGATATTCAGTGGTGCCACTTGCAGCCAGTGGAAAGAAAACCCATCTGGAAGCATCCTTATTTCTTTAAATAAACAGATAAAGAAAAACAGTGTGGAAGGGGGTGGGGAGTGGGAGAAGAGTTATAAAAAAAGAAAATCAACAACCCAAACAGAATCTTCAGATTCACTGCAACACTCCCAGGCACACACCTCGTCAACACGCCAGATGCAGCCCATGCACAGGGGCAGCCACTCCAGCAGCTGCTCCTACAGCATCAGTCCGTACTTAGCACAGGGGGGCTTCTGCAGTCTCACCAGCCTTGACAGTTACATCAGTAAAGTGAATTCACTGCAGGGCCCCTCCCAGGTTTCCCACACCCCTCCCCCCTCTGAAGGAGGGCAGGCAGGCAGGCAGAGACATGTCCAGACTCTTCCCATTCCAATCCAACCAGAGAAGCAGCTCCTGTGAGTCACAGTCACACTCTCCATTACCCAGCCTCTCCAACACTGTGACTTTCAAGTTGCATGTTTCATGCCTGGCTGGAGTCATATTTACACTCCTACAGGACGCACTACAAGCTATTGAAAGAAAAGGGAACACAGACTTACAACAACTTAACTTCTGGCTTGACAGAAGGTTTGGCAGCTCGGAGGGGTTCAGTGCACTCACATGGTTCCAACATTTACCAGGGAACAGATTTAGCATTCATTTGTATCCACTGCTGTGAAGCACTTCAACATGGGCCGCCTGCTCACAAGTCCCCGCTCGGATCTGAGCTAGTGGAGCGGCACCTGCAATCACAGCTGGGATTCACCCAGGGAAAGCAAACCCAGCAACCAGCTGCCACTGCAGTAAGAATCAACAGACATTAAGGAAGAGAAAGAATTCAAGTCTCCTTCCTCATTTCCCAAAAGGCGAATGGACAACTCCTCAGCGACTAGAAGAAGTTGTTCAGCTGTTTAATTTAAGAGAGCTCTTTCACTGTGAAGAACTCCTTCCCAATTTGATTTTCTGCAGAGCTGTTTTCCTGAACCTGCAGGCAGCCTGGGGCAGAGGAGCATGAAGAGCTTGGATTCAATCCTGGCTCTGTGTAGCCAGGTTCTTACTGCCCAGCATACGCTACCAAGGCCAGGCTCTGCATGTCGTACAGCTGCTCCTGACACATCTGCTACAAGAAATTCCATCACTACACCCAGCCCAAGCTGCTGTGCAATAGCAGTGCCTTCCTGCATCAACTACTCTAATATGCCTCCACTATTCTTCCATCTCTCAAAATACGTCTTGTCCCTGGGGCATACTTTTAGGCAACTGGCCTCTTGGGCTACTGAGTAACAGCTGGATTTCCACTTTTTGAAGCTGCCACTCCACAAGCATTTGTTCCTGAAGACAACAGGGGACCGGAGCTTTTAAGCACAGTCTCCCCCTTATGGACAATAGAACAGCGGCTTTGCCATCATTACTTCACACACCAGCGTGTAACAGCTGAGCCTTGGCAATGTTTTATTTTTACACTGTGATTGCCTTGATTATTGGGACATCAGCCAGTACGTTTGGGGAGGGGGAAGGGAGCAGTTAAAGCACTTGGAAAGATTTGTGATGTGCTGTGCTCCACTGAGATCCTCATATCGATCATGGGGGGGAAAAAAAAAAAAAAGAAAATAAAAACCTTGTGTTTGGTATTCATGAAGCACTAGCATCTTCAGTGCATTTGTAAAGCAAGGAAATAGTAAAGTGTCAACTGAAAGACAAAACACTGCAGTTTCCGAACTACCCTTTGATAGTGTGTACACTTACATATTTTCACAGTAGGGCTGGCTGCCATTTGTCATACAAATACCAGAGTGCTTTTGGGACAATTCTCTAGGGACCATGAGATGTCTGGAGAGATGTCAACTTTATCAACACTGCTGCCTCTGACAGATCCACAGTTCAGTGGTCAACTGGCATGAGGAGACTGTCACTGGACAAGGGAAGTATGCTGAACAGGCAGAGGTGAAATAGTGGTTCAGGAATTTAAAAAATGGCTCCCAGTGGCTTGTCTTGAGGTTAATGCTTAGTGCTCTAAGGCAGACCACAAGCAATCTCTGCATTCTTTATTCCCCAGTCTCCCAGTAAGAGTCATTTACACGCTGGCCATGCCAGTACTCTCAGAAAAACACACGCCTCCCATCACTTCTTCATGCAACTCTTCAGAGACCAAGCTACCTAGATATCACAATGCCAGAAGCCACGTAGAAACATATATGAATGAACCCATATTCTCCTCAGGATGAACAAGGACACCTGCATTTATGCATTTATTGCATTTATTTATTTATTTGGGAAGAAGGGAACGATTGCAGGAAAAATATAAAGTGTTCCACCCTGATTTAGGAATTTAAGTGCCAGTGAATCATTTATTTCTACTAGCTGTATTAATCATGTTATTAGACAGTAAAAGTGGGTCCCACTGTAACAGGTGGTGCACACCCTCTGTCCCAGAGAGCTAATGATCTCCAATGCAGGAGAACAGGGAAAGCTCAGAAAAGAGCAGTGGCACTGGAAAAGATAACAGTGCTGTTACTTACTGAGTGCCATGAAAGACTTCAGTTAGAGAGACACCAAGGATAGAAAAAACACAGAAAAAGAACAGTGAAGGAAGAAGCACAGAGATGGGAAAAAGGAGAC
This sequence comes from Strix uralensis, assembly GCF_047716275.1. Lineage (NCBI taxonomy): Eukaryota > Metazoa > Chordata > Aves > Strigiformes > Strigidae > Strix > Strix uralensis. The sequence goes on along the minus strand of NC_133978.1, from coordinate 27,252,260 downwards.
AGAAGGGCAGATAGGATCAAGAAAACCACAGGTGAAAAGACAGCAGGACAGAGGTGATCAGAGCAACAACAACTGATCCCAGGGCAGTCTGTCCTCTGCAAACTGGAAGGCCATGACTTCTGGAAAGTTTCTGCTTTGGCTGTTCTTGAGGCTGCAACAATTGGCCAGTCCCAAAGTGACTGTTACTAGCCCGTTCTCCCTCAAAAACACATGGGATGGAAGGTGAGAAGCAGAAAAATATCTATGTGGGCCCTATTAGGTTTTTTTTCCCCAAACTGGAGACATCCCATTGCAGCTCTCACCTTGAGCTATGGTGAGAGAAGGTGTACTTCCAGGTGAGTTGCATTTCCCTCCCTCCCTTTCATTGCAACAGAGCTTGCTTCTGCAGTGGCCGCAGTAGCTCTCCAGCCAGTAAGTAACACTTTTAAAATTGTTTCTATATAATCTTTAAAAAATGCCTAGAGTTACTCCTTGATAAACAGAAACAACCAGTGCTGCTTCAGAGAAGCTCAGAGTAAAAGAACTTCTGAAGATGCAGAGTCTGCTGACAGAAAAGGGCTCCTGTGAAAATGGATTTGGCATGCATGGAAAGAAAAGATTTAATTGATTCCTCAATTTAATTTGCCACTAGTTATAACATCACATGTGAGAAGTGAAATGCACCAACAACACTAAGCTAGCGGTCCCTTAATTCCTAGCATCTTCCAGCCCATATGCACCCACCATGGCAAGGAACACGACCCTGCCCACCTTGACCTCACAACAAGCTGGTCTGGGTCCAAAGCGCAGGGAAAGCAAAATCACTACGCTCAGGCAGGCAGCACTTCTTCAGCACGTTTTCTCTGACCTCCAAACTCTCCCCATCAAGTTATTGCAGATGAGCTGTCTAATACCCACTCTTGCTTGACAGCAGCTACATTTCCAGAGTCCCATAAGACAACACTGTCCTCTTGTCCCGAGCAGTGAAATTAAGCACTCTGGAGGTGCTGAAAGTAGGCTAAGGGAAGAACAGAAAGGTTGCAAAGCTTATTATAGAGATAGGAATGCTGAGCCATCATTCACTGCATGAATCTGGTCTTCGTACCTACTTTACAGGTCCAGTACGCAGTGCCTGGCACAAAACATTCTTGTGGATATCCAAACATTTCTTGTACAATAAAAGCAGCACCACAAGCTCACTTCTTCCTACATTCTAATACAGTGGAACAGAGAGAGATACAGCAACACTTGGCTGGTATTTAACCCTTCACAGAAAATCAAGGGTGGCTTTATACCACTACACACATTCACTTTCTCAACTGAATGCTCATGCCAGCACAGTGCACTGGGCAGCGGTGAGCGTACCTCTGTCTTCGTCAAGTAAGCCAAACGCATGGCAAAGACAGGCAGTTCACTCTCCCTCTGCAAATAAAAACTGACAGTATCTGAGATGGACAAATACTCTAGCATGCACTAAGCTTGTAGTACCATGATGAAGGCTGGGAACAGGCAGAAGCAGGAAAGGGCATAGTTGTCTTTTATCACACTCCACTTCATAAAGCTGCTTTCTGCAAAAGGGAGACCTGAGATACAGTGGTTATTGTTCAGGAACAGGAATCAATAAGTGACCAGTTTCTCTCTGATTTGCTACAGCAGCTCCTTCTCCTTCCCACACGCCTTAGCTTCTCCCTTTATAAAACGGGAATAAGAACAATCACCTCCACAAAGTGTTTTAAACCAACAAGGTGAAAAGAGCTCAGAGTGTTTTATTATGTGGTATGTTGGAAACTGCTCAAGCACAAGGCAGTAAGTAAATTACACATAATACAGAGACTAAAATGAACACAAACCACCTATCGTCTTCCCCTGTTCATGCCGTCACAACCATGGTTGCTGGAGACCTGTGCAAAACTCCCAGACGCAAGCCAGCCTTCCTGCAGCATGCTGTGTCTCAGCAAGCTGCTCTTTGGGGCAAGGATCCTGCTGGCATTGCTCTCTTACACACTCCCAGCACTCAAGACAATAAAACCCCATCTGTTCAGTGCCTGCAACAATTAGATTGAGTTACTCCGTATGTACAGCCCCACCTGGCAGGAGGTGAGAGGGTTTAGATTATTTTAACACATGTCCACAAGGCACTGCTATAAAGTACACATACCTGCCATACCTAAGCTGTGTGCATCAATTAAAAGCAAGCAGACCCCCTGGAATGGTGCACTAAATTCTTCCTTCTACTGTGGTTTAACTCCAGTCTGTTAAATTTCTTCTGCTCCTACAGTACTAATGAGTACTGACATTAAGCTGAAAGTCCACAACTCACAGGGGGAGGCATCTTCCAGACACAATAATAAACTGCAGGGGAGAATCCAAGACAAAAGGATTTTTTAGTCAAAAGCACTTGCTTTACAGCTCACTGAAAATATCCGAGTCAGCACTGCTGCAATTTCACAGAAGAAATAAACCTGCTACACCTGTTCAATTCTGCCATCCTGAAACCTATTGATTGCGATGACAGGCTCTGTGGCAGAGGGAGATACACGGTCTATTTATTTAATAAGGAGGGGACAAAAGAGCGCACACGCGCCAACTGAGCTTCTTGCAATTCTCCGCATCGTTTTACCAAGCCCCATTCTGCAAGGGCAGAAGCAGAGGATGTGCTTTCTGACACACCATGCAGCTCTGCAGTGCATCTTTCCACTTCACTGTTCGCTGGATGCTAACCTGATATCACCATGGTTTGCAGGATATGCTGAATTTCTCTTCTTACAGTTCATGTTCATGCATTTAAGCCAAGCAAACCAAATACCTCTACCCTGACACATAAACAACTTCTATTTGGCTTCTTAATTAAGAAAGTCCTCATGGGTGAGCAGTTAACTTTTTTGGGACAGTTGCATGACCTCACAGGAGACTACAACTCAGGGAATTTATCAACTTGCATATTTTCACGTGGCCAGTGCATCACTGGAAACTAGTCTAGATGCATTTCTGTTCCCTTTTCTCAATATGTAGGCACCAAAATTCTTAAGTATACATAACAAATGGCACTGCTAGTGTAAATGATACGAATGACAAAGTAGAATATATTGCCTAGGCATAGAAAATATCTATTGAAGCACAAAGCACCAACCTGACCCATGTTCCTGCTCTTCTGCCAATTTGTCATTGACTGTTCTACAACAAAGCTATGACTTGATAAGGAATAAATTTCTTGTTTTGATCATGTAGTTTATTGGAGATCAAATTACACATTTTATGACATATTTCATTGCTCTGTAACACCTGGCTACTGGCAGTGAGAGTATGGTGAGAGTTTACTCTTACCAAAGTAAATGCATAAAAAAGCCAACCCTCCATTACACGTCAATTCCAGAGCCAGCAGTTAACTAATACCTGCTCACCTCTAGCTACAAACAGAACTGGTGCTGTTTGACAGAATACAGAGATGTCACAGATATGAAGTCTGCCCTCTGGGCTTGGGCTGCTCAGCACTAAAACCTGCAACTCAGTCTATCATGATCAAGATGCAAGAGCTGACCATGATACACCAGCATATGGGATTTTAGGCACAATGTCTGTGCTTCCACAGTTGCATTACCAATTTTGAAATTTCAACCAACTTCTAAAATGAGAAGCCCTCCTTACAAGGTTTCTTAATAGCTTTTAGAAGGTGCCTACCACCCTAGGGCCATCATCCTGCCTCAATATCTGCACAGACCCGTAACAACCAACATTAGTATAGAAGTTCTGTTTCATAAACAACCTTTTCTGCTGCACATGTTCCCCAGTCCTCTTACCTCATATATATTCATTTGTCCAAAGTTCTTCAGATGTGCCAAACAAGCAGAAAATAGAGTCAACAGACCAAGCAGGCTGTGGTACTTTTAGTATCTAAGCTCCCTTTGATGCAAACAGCATGATATTCTGTAGTAGCCAGGTGTTTTACAGCAATGAAATGTGTCATAAAACACTGCCTCAACACCAAATACGGCCCTTCAGCTACAACTACTCTTAACTCCCTCATGTACAAGCAACCTGCTCTCCAAAACAAACAAGGTTGTTGACAATGGTTTACCAGACAGGTTTGCAGAGCCACCCTCTCTGGTTAGAACCCGAAGTAAAGAACTTTTGGCAAATATTTATTCTCTGCAAACACTCTAAGTGGGTCAGCATCTACCCATTGCTTCATAATTCACATTACAGACTGCCATCCAAGCCTCCTGAGACACAAGACATTGCTAAACCCCAAACAATCAAAATCTGAAATATTTTAAATTACTTTTATGCCCATTAGTATTTTAATTAGTATTTTATTATCAGATGTTTAAGGAAAGCAGAAAGTCTATCATTATTGGATGCTGCATTTAGTGTAGAATGTCATATGGACTGCACACATCAGCTTCCAAACATACCAAGCAAAGAGTGAAATTTAAAGAGTTTATAAACCATCCCACTGGGACCTTTTAAAGCTCTCTGAGATAGGCACTGAGCATGGCTGCTAGTCTAATCAACTTAGTGAACACTTGCCATCAACCCTGTACTATCTAGAGTGTGCAGAAATTACTCTTATTACCCCCATATTGTTGGGTACAAGCTGGCAGGTATTGCATGAGGCCCTGAACACCCTGTTTGCAGACTGTGGCAGCAAGACAGAAACCTCTCTCTTTACGTCACATAACAACCTTATTCTACCGACTCACAGTAAAACCCGTGCCTGTGGCAGAAGTCCTACAGGGAAAGGAAGGCACTGAAGCATCAGCATTTGTCTGGATTGAGCAAATAAAGGGTTAGAACAATACAGTCTAGTCGTGAAATAGCTGGATATTAAATGACACCGAGAGAGGGGGGAAGGAACATTGCCTAGGAAAGAATCAACTACAGTCAAACCTACTTTGCAAAGGAAATTGAGTCCGACAATGATATTTAATTAACTTAATTACACCACATGTCAGCTATGGCTGTACCTGCACAGCCATGTAAATCTGAAAGAGTTCACAATCTTAACCTTTTGGATGCTACCAGCTACCATGCCAACCAAAACTGATTATTTACAGTCCAATCCTCTGAAAGTACAAGATGCTGCAACCTCACAGTATTTTCTCATCAGACAGGTGCAAATGAGAATCACATTTGTTGAGAAATGCCTGATGGAAGCAGCTAAAGCAATGCCTTGCTTTCCAAAATCCAGGACCAAGACTAAAGCATGGACTTCTTGATGACCCCTCCACACACACTCCAAGTGAATACCGTGTCCTCAATAAAGATGTCATCAAACATCATTTGGAACAAGGTGACGTTGGTTTTCAATGCCAAGGAAATCTGTAAAGCCAAACAGCATTACAGCTGAATGAATGGTACTCTTGTTATGATATTTATTTCATGTCTGAAAGGCTGGAGGATCTGTTGATTAAGATTCTGTTTTCCTGAGACAGGTGCCTGCTTTATGGACCAGTGGAGAGCTTCATCTCATCAGAGATATCTAACTCATTTGTTGTATTTCATGTGTACCCATCTTCTCTCCTATTTAATTTGCTTAACCAGACCTGCCTCCCCGAAAGTCAAGCTCCCTCCATCCCAATATCTGCAGACCTCACAAATATCTACTCTCTACTGAGATCTCTACTCTCAATATCTAAGGGGTGATGATCAGAAGCAAGTGATTTATTGAACAACTCAGTTATAAACTGAGTTACTGAAAACAGGCGGGTATTAAATCCATTGTGACTGCAGAGTAAAATGCCATACTTCAAGCTAGCCTGTGCGCATACACTCATAGGCCATCAGGCAACAGTGAGAACAAAAGAAGAACTGGGGGTCAACTCATCACAGCCCAACTGACAAGTGGCAACTTTTTTAGTCACCTGCCCACACCAGGGGTTTTCAGAATCACTTCAACGGTGTTGGCTTTTTTTGGTTTTTACTTTTATTTTAGTGCAGAATAAGGATGTTCAAATTTCAGGCAGATGTTGACAAAACTCGTTCAGCTGAATTGGCCATTGAAGGACGAATCTTTGGGGACAGACTTTCCCATGTCACACAGAGGAGGAGAAAATTATTTTCTTTTCAAATACCCACACTGTCCTCTCATCCACCATCATACCCGACATACATACCTGTGCTCACCTCTCTCTCAAAGCCTTGGTTTTGTAGTTTATACCTACATTTATTTTTTCTGGTCTCTTCTTTGTATGGATGTTACTGAAAGTAAGGCCAGTGAAGTGCATTTTCTATTTCAAAAGTGAAGTACCGTTCGCCAGTCTAAGACACAATGGAGCATCAAACATTTCAAAGTAATTGCTGATGTTTTCCTATCAAGCAAGTCAAAGAAAAAGCCCAACTCCTACAGTGTTCTGTTACTGATAGGTCTTTTATACTTTAAAAGTTTTAAAGTGTTTTTCAAGGCTCCTACAAAAACATAATGCAACAAGAAGCCACATGTTTTTTAAGCAGTTACATGTGATATAAAACAGGTAGCAGAGGATCTGCAAGCAGTAAGGAGGCCTGGACTTTTCTCTATGAAAAAAGAGCTAAAGGTTTGCCTCTGCTTTTTTCTTGTAATAGCTAATACACAGTTACACATTGGAGAGGTATGTCAGTTCTAACAGGGCAGTAACTTTGGATAGTTCAAACTAGTTTCTTTGCGAAGCTTAAGCTTCACAATTCTTAAACCAGCGCCTCCAATTAAACCTTCCAGATCTTGGGCCAACCTCCAAGTTGTGCAACCCAGACTGTGTCTTATTACCTCCCTTCCTTTTCTTTTTTAAACACAAAGCATCCATCTATTCAATTGTCACTGACAAGGTTTGTAGATACTCAGCAAATGGGGAAGACCACACAACTTCCACAACCACAAGCAGGGCCACATTAAAAAATGTTACCCATAACCAAATGAAAATGCAGGAAAAGAGCAAACTTGATGTAAAGAGCCAAATGTGTTGTAGCTATTTGCAAAATAATTAATACCAAAAAGGAAGTCACCACACTTGATTGCATTAATTTCTATAAGCTCTATTTGATTCAGAATTGCTCTAGCAAACACCAAAACAATCTAAGCATTAAACAGCCACTAAAATCTTCAATTATCATTTTACTATTACACTTGCATTGGCAAAATGCAGTGCTGACTACTAGTATTAAGATATTTGGTTTTTCCTCAGTTTCATTTAGCTCTTCCATTCAAAGACTGAAGGCAACACCTCCTGGTCCAGTTGCTGCAGCAGGCTGATTCCTGTTCCTGCCCCACCTCACCACTCTTCCATCTGCACACAAGGGGCCAGGATCTCTTTCCTGGTGTTGCTTGTGAACCAGCGTTACCAATATCATCTCAGCACTAGAAGTGTTTAAGATAACAGTGCTGCCATATGCTATGAAGGGAAAGCTGCTCAATTTAAGCATTTTGGGAAATATGGAGGAAAAGATATATCTTACCAAAAAGGCATTCAGCACATATACAGGTCACTGTTACAAAGATTTAAACTGCCAATAATTACTGCATGTTTCTGTGAGTGATACTGCAGATTCTCCCACGTTTAAAGACGAAAAAAATTTGCATGGCTTCTATTACCTCGGCTAGCATTCATTCTGAGCATATGCATAATTACTTACTGTTGATAGGTACACATGTAGAAATTTCTGGCATTTTAACCCAGATCAAAACTGCTCTAGCCTAACTGATGCAGCATTTATTGCCAGGTAAAATGCTGTAAAAATCTTGCTCCAAAAATACTAGTCAAACTTGCAGCAAAAAAAAACCTGTTAGTGCGACATAAAGTGATCAAACTGCTTATTGCTCACCTACTAAACCCCGTTTTCCCTTCACCCACACTGCACTTGCTTAAGTCATCATTTTCCTGACTATATTTAAAAACCATTCTTTGCCACCAGCTCTCCTATGCTGTGTAAGTTAGCTTGCATGGCAAAATTTCCTTCTCTGTTGCAAGACTCCTAAAGGAATTAAACCATGCAAGTCATTAGAGAACTTTGATTATTATTTTAAATAACAGGTCAGATGACTACAGAACCCATTCACTATCAAAGGGATTCATTGCTACTTCAAGAGCCAACATGTGCTAGCTGAGCAACACAGCAAAAGTGATATGGGCTGTGACATTTGATGCTAATGAGCAACGACACTGATCAGTTTGAGAGAGCCAAGGCTTGGCAACACTCTTACTATAAGAAAAAGAAAAAACTGCCTAAACCTCTTTCCAGAAAAAAAACAATACAAAAAGAAAAGAAGAAAAAAGAAACCTGATTGGTATCTAAAGGTCAGAACTGTATTTGGCTTCACAGACAAACCACATTGTGATACTCGGCAAGATGATCAAAATTAGAACCAAGTTGAAGATCCCTTTCTTACAAAGGATTTCAAATTTAGAAGTCTGGCTTTGTTTCAAATTCCAAATGAAACTGTATGATCTTTAACTTCTCCATTAAAAATTCATATATATCCTTAATTTGAATTGATCAAAAACTTTTTTTTGGACAAAATTCAAGATTTCAGTTCAACTTTGAAATACAAGATTTGGGGGAAAAACTGTGACAAATCAAACCTTCATGTTGAAAGCATCCAACTATTAAAAAAATTGAGGTGAAGATACTTCAAAATCAGAATCGACAAATATTGAAAAGTGTGTTGATTTCAGCCTTCCACTGGAAAATGGTTACATCCAAGTTCTTTCTGAGCTATCTCTAAAATAAATCCACCAGCTCCAGCACAGATTATTTCTTTGCACAGTGCACATATACACACACCAGACCCACCAAGCGCCCAGGACTAACTGTTCATCTCCCTTTTCTAGGAGGGCTCCTCTTGCCATGGAGCAGGAAGCTCAGCTCAAGATCTGTGGGTCTCTAAGCCTTCAGATGCTGCATGTCTGCATTCAGAGGAGACATACAACTGCCCTGTAGAAAAAGTCACTGCAAGATAAATGTGGCCATTGGCCCCTGGCAGGAGGCCAGAGGTGCTGACAGCAGGACCAAGTTTGGGGCTCATTATCTTAGGCTGGCACGCCTGTTCATTGCTCAGCATGTTCACCATTCTGCCTTAATGGGAGCCAATATACTTGCCCCGACCTTTACTTCCCAGAATTCTCAAAAAGCCTGAAAGATTAATATTCAGGTGACTTCTAAGGCTTCATTCTGCATAGTGACGAACAGGGAGAGCCAGCAGACCTCCAGCCTCAACGCAAGTGGCACAGGAGAGCAGGAGCAAACAGAGTGCTTAACCTCCCAAATAGCAATGGCAAACCTGAGTGTCAACAAACCTTAATGACTTACTGCCCCAAAACGCCTCTGCTATTATTCGACAGGCAGAATCAAGAGGCAGCATGAAAAGAGCAAAGACAGACCTGTACCCCCTACAGATTCTCTGCAGTTCCATGTTGGGGCAGCTCATGAAAGCTCCCAAAACAGGCCATACAGGGCTTGTTTAGATCCTCCCTCAGACCAGCTCTTCATGACCCAGTAACAGAGCCGCATCAAATACTGACTGCCTTTCCTGTTTCCTTAAATGGTTTTTAACATATCATCAACCATACCATCACTTTTAAGTGTTTTTAGCCATTTCAGGGAAACTGCAGTCAGACAGCTGCTAGAGGTCACATTTTCTTCCAGCTCTAGCAGGAGTTTGGATTCACCACAGCCTGCTCAACTGGGGCAGAGTTTGGGACAGTTTACTTTCTCCTGATGGTGGACATCATAGGGATTCCGTTCCTGCCCTACCTTTACACCTAATGTGTTGCTATAGGAAGTGGCAGTTGTGTTCAAACTGCAGAGTGCCTGCACACATGGAGACGGAGGCCTCTCAGGAGTGCTGGGTTGCAGACCCTGAAGCTGATAAGCAGGACTTCTTGTGTCAAAGGGTGTCTTGACATCCTGACCTGATAACTCAAGCATCCTCAAGATCACAGTGTTTAAGAACACCAACACTAGAATAACATTTAGTCTATATGTATGCACTTCTGAAAAAAAAACCAACCCAAACCCCAACAAAAAACACCCACCACTGAAATAAACAGCATATTTAACCCTTACCTGGGTCTGAGGCCAATTCCCAGTATGATTTACCACTCCTGTCCATGAATTCCACAACTAAACGTGGAAGGCTGGGCAAAACTCATCCAGTAAAAACTTATTTTTTAAGTAAGAAATACACTTAAAAATAGACTCTGGAGTCTCTGAAGCACTCTAGCTTTCTTTTGCTATTACAACTTAGTATAAAACTCTTGACATTCTGAAACACAATGGGCAAAATCCCTGCTCCCATATAAAAACTGAAACATGTATGGCTGAAAATATAAATTACAAATGTGATATTTTTACCAGGAGGTTAAGCTAGTGAGTGATTCCTCTACATTTCCTTGCAGCACAACTCCTCCATCCTGACCTATACTCACTGAGCATAGCCATCATGGTGACTGCAAACTGCAGAAAAAATTAAAAGCTTCCATACACTGACATCTTCTTGAATCTTGCCTCTGTCCTGTGATCTTAAGAGCAACAACTCCTCAAACGAGTCTCAGGACAGTCATTCTGTTTAATTGCTACATATATATATTTCAGTAGGTCTAAGGCTGATGTACAGGAGAATTCTCTCAATGCAAAAATACAAGCCTGAAGTGCAGCAAGCCAGAGCGAATTTGTTAAGTTTTAAATGCAAAATGAGATCTTTGATCCAGTCTTTAACCGATTCATGACACTACAAGTCAGTAGATCAGCTTATCTGAACTTCTGTATATCACAAGCATTTTTCAACATTATCCTTGCACTATGTAGTCTCATGCCAGTATCTAGCTAGAGCATGCTTCACAAAGGTATTCTGTTCAGATACGAAGAGGGGAAGAAAACTGACCCCTTCTGTCATTTACTACAATTGTTAATTACCTATTTAAAAATGGGTGCCTAATTTGCAGTTTCAATTTGGTTTCAGTGTCTAGCCTTACATTCCTTCTCTGCCTTGGCATTTTGTCTTCTCAAAGGTGCTTGAACACCCTAAAGAGCATACCTCAGTTTTTGCTTTAAAGAGATTAAGATACCAAAATCTTGAAAACATTTTTACTAGCCTCTCATACCTGAGGCTTTTCTGTCCTTTCTCCAGTCTTTCAGTATACTTTTTGAAACAGATACCAGACAAAAATGCAAAATATATATATATATATATATGACCGTAAAATCACCTTTCTGTTTCTGCTAATATTTCAAGGGTCAAATAAACCTTTTTAGCTGAACATTTCATAACAGACCTAGAGTAAAGCTTCCAGTCAATGCTTCTTCAGTTACTGCTTTTCAAGATACAGTCCCTTTCTGCAGACCAGCACTTGCTTTTTCATAAACTGCACTGCCTGACAGGTTAAAAAGTAATTCAGATCACACTGCCTCATCTACTTCATGATTTAACCTTCTGCCAGTCTTCCAGTAACTTGTAAAATTTATCAGAAATTCTTATGTCCTTTCTGATCACTGAAAAACCACGTAGCACTATTTTCATACTCATCACCAAAGGAAGTGCAACCTCAACATCCTTGCTTTCTGGGGGATGCTCACGCGACAAGTGCTGTGTCACATCACTTATTCTTGGAATCTGCAGCATTGTTATTGATCACAGAATCATAGAGTGCATGGAGTTCTGCCAGGGGATGGATGAGGAGCCGACCAAGAGTTTATGAGTGAGGATTAAAGGGAAGGCAGGGACAGGAGATGACATAGTGGGGGTCTGCTACAGGCCACCTGACAAGGAAGACCAAGCAGATGAGGCCCCTTATAGACAGATAGGAGCAGCCTCATGTTCACAAGCCCTGGTCCTCATGGGGGACTTCAACCACCCCAATATCTGTTGGAGGGACAACACAACACGGCATAAGCAATCCAGGAGGTTCCTGGAGTATGCTGATGATAACTTCCTTCTCCAAGTGATAGAGGATCCAACGAGGAGGTGCTATGCTGGATCCTGTTCTCACCAACAAGGAGGGGCTGGTGGGGAGTGCGAAGCTCAAGGGCAACCTTGGCTGCAGTGACCATGAAATGCTGGAGTTTAAGATCCTTAGGGCAGCGAGGAGGGCACCCAGCAAGCTCGCTATCCTGGACTTCAGGAGAGCAGACTTTGGTCTCTTCAGGGATCTGCTTGGCAGAGTACCATGGGATAAAGCCCTGGAGGGAAGAGGGACCCAAGAAAGCTGGTTAATATTCAAAGATCACCTCCTCCAAGCTCAGGAGTGATGCATCCCAACAAAGAAGTCAGGTAAGAATGACAGGAGGCCTGCATGGGTAGACAAGGAGCTCCTGGACAAGCTCAAACATAAAAAGGAAGCCTACAGAGGGTGGAAGAAAGGACAGGTAGCCTGAGAGGGATACAGAGAAACAGTCTGAGCAAACAGGGATCACATTACAAAGGCCAAAGCCCTGACAGAATTAAACCTGGCCAGGGATGTCAAGGGCAACAGGAAAAGCTTCTATAGGTACATCAGTGATAAAAGGAAGACCAGAGAAAATGTGGGCCCTCTCCAGAAAGAAATGGGAGACCTGATTACCTGGGATATGAAGAAGGCTGAGGTAGGTACTCAATGACTTCTTTACCCCAGTCTTCACTGGCAAATGCTCCAGCCACACCACCCAAGTTGCAGAAGGCAAAGGCAGAGACTCGGAGAAATGAAGAACCACCCACTGTAGGAGATGATCAGGTTCAAGACTATCTAAGGAACCTGAAGGTGCACAAGTCCATGGGACCTTATGAGATGCATCCATGGGTCTTGAGGGAACTGGTGGATGAAGTGGCTAAACCACTATCCATCGTATCTGAGAAGTCATGGCAGTCGGGTGAAGTTCCCACTGACTGGAAAAGGGGAAACATAACCCCCATTTTTAAAAAGGGAAAAAAGACAGACCCAGGGAACTACAGGTCAGTCACTCACCTCTGTACCCAGTGAGATCATGAAGTGGATACTCCTGGAAACTATGCTAGGGCATATGGAAAATAAGGAGGTAACTGGTGACAACCAACATGGCTTCACTAAGGGCAAACTGTGCCTGACAAATTTGCTGGCCTTCTACAACAGGGTTACAGCACTGGTGGATAAGGGAAGAGCAACTGATGCCATCAATCTGGAGTTGTTCAAAGCATTTGACACTGTCCCACACAACATCCTTGTCTCTAAATTGGAGAGAGATGGATTTGATGGATGCACCACTCAATGGATAGGGAATTGGCTTGATGGTTGGGCTCAAAGAGTTGTGGTCAACAGCTTGATGTTCAAGGGGAGAGCAGTGACGAGTGGCATTCCTCAGGGCTCAGTGTTGGGGCCAGTGCTGTTTAACATCTTTGTTGGCAACATGGACAGTGGGATTGGGATTGAGTGCACCCTCAGCAAGTTCACTGACAGCACCAAACTGTGTGGTGCTGTTGAAACGCTGGAGGGAAGGGATGTGCCATCCAGAGGGACTCTGATAGGCTTGAGAAGTGGGCCCATGCAAACCTCATGAAGTTCAACAAGGCCAAGTGCAAGGTCCTGCACATGGGTCAAGGCAATCCCAAGCACAAATACAGGCTGGGCAAAGAGTGGATTGAGAGCAGCCGTGTGGAAAAGGACTTGGGGGTATTAGTGGATGGAAAACTGACTATGAGCCAGCAATGTGCGCTTACAGCCCAGAAAGCCAACCGTGTCCTGGGCTGCATATCAAGAGAAGTGTGGCCAGCAGGTCAAGGGAGGTGATTCTCCCCCTCTACTCTGCTCTCGTGAGACCCCACCTGCAGTACTGTGTCCAGCTCTGGGGCACCCAACATAAGGAGGACACAGACCTGTTGGAGTGAGTCCAGAGGAGGCCATGAAGATGATCAGGGGCTGGAGCACCTTCCTTATGAGGACAGGCTGACAGAGTTGGGGTTGTTCAGCCTGGAGAAGAGAAGGCTCTGGGGAGACCTTATAGCAGCCTCCCAGTACTTAAAGGGGGCTACAGGAAAGATGGGGAGGGACTCGTCGTCAAGGAGTGTAGTGACAGGACAAGTGGTAATGGCTTTAAAGATTTAGATTTGATACAAGGAAGCAATTCTTTACACCACTGAGACACCAGAAGGGGCTGCCCAGAGAAGTTGTGGCTGCCCCCTCCCTGGAAGTGTTCAAGGCCAGGTTGGTCGGGGCTTTGAGCAACCTGGTCTAGTGGAAGGAGTCCCTGCCCATGGCAGGGGGGTTGGACCTAGATGATCTTTAAGGACACTGAGTTTCACGTGTCCATAGAACTTCAGTAATCTCTGCTATAAAACTAACATACAAAGGTATCTTAAATACCTCTTCTCTCTATTGTCACAAGTTTTCTGGTTGTGCGGATGAGCTATAATGTACGCATGTTAGCAAACAATACTTGGAGAACCAACAGGGAAAATTTAAAGCCAAATCTGACCAGCAGCAATCTCAATGACTTCTGAAGTTTCCCCCTGCGCTGACGTTCAAGAGCTCTCTCAAGGTCCTCTGGGCACCCACAGTTCCTTTGGTAACAAATGCTGACATATGACACCAAATTCCTAAAAACTCTCTGCCAATGGGCAACCTGGTTCGTATGGTTTGTTTGCTTTAGCCAAGCCGAAGTGCTTGATGCTAAACAATTCGAAGCATAACTAGTGAGTTCTGAAATTGTCTTATAGCTGTAGTCTGCAACACGTCTGATCACATCAGCAGTTTTGGGGCCATCAAGTGCAAAAAAGTGACAGGAAGACAAGTCTCAGCTCTGAAAATAGGCTGTATCCACGCTTCCTCTCAATTAACAATGCTAATAGCATGTAAACACATTCTTCCTCTTGCAACTGTGGTAACTAACATCAAGTAACTGTCAGGGAAATATTGATTAGAATGAATTTATGAGCATACAAACACATTCTCTTTCCTCTGCAGGAACCACTGTCCACCAGTTGATCTCTCCAATGCAGAGAAGAACCCAAGCTGCCATGACCACAGATGACTTTGAAGAAAATCATCCTCTTTCCACAGCCTTGATATGCTCGATATTTCTAACAGAACAAGGGAAAGAAAGCCACCACCAATCTAACAAATACCACATCCCTCTATATTTTGCTTTCTTTACACATAACTGACGTAAAATAGAGCAAAAATCAAATCAAATTTCTAAAAACAGGTCACCTCTAAAACTTCCATATACTTTCTACAAGACTGCCAAGGAGTTCTCATACAGATCTGGACGTAGTCCAACCTGAAATACATTTTAGTGCCCTAAAGCCCATGGAATCTCAAAAGGACAAATTATTCATCAATGTCCCCTACTAAAACGCATTCTGCAATGTTGCTAGCACAAAATGGCTGTTTGCTATGAGTGGGCAAAATGATTTATTTAGTATATATACATATAGCCTCTGAAGCACTGCAGTCCTTCTGACAAAGAGGCATACAAATGTGAGGATTATGCAGATATATCACAGGCACAGGACTGGATTTTACTGTACTTCACTGTGTGTGTATATATATGATTTACAACTAGTTGTAGATGAAGTTTTGTAATATTTTAACATTAAAAGCTCTTGTTTTATACAGTTGATTACCACTTTCAAATACGTATCTTCCTACCCCCGTGTATTGACTAATGCATTAAGCTAGAATAGGACAATATACTTTTTGCTTCACAGCTACCGAGAAACTCCTAACCATGATTAGATTAGCTCAGTTCAACCCAGACCAAAATTATTTCTGGGATATTCCTACAGCACATTTAATCTAGTACATCTGCATTATTTATGGCATTTACACAAGGAGAATTGAAGGCTTTATAAACTAAGACACAAATCAATACAAGCTCTTAGCAGATGGGGCCTTAGTAGGGTTCCATAGCAGCATTGCTCCACACCGAGCAGACTCTTTCAACTGAAGAACTGGTAACAATGAAGGAAAGGTTTGCTTAGAAAGACAAGAATTAGAGGCACCCAACCTTTCAATGAGTACTGTACCTGCCTCATTTAGAGGCTAAACAGTCAGGGCTAGGTTTGCATGCAATAGGTCACTTCAGCTGCTTTGCAACATCAGACTGCAAGCGATACGATAGCTCTGTTTCATTCCCCTCCCCAAGCTAAGATAAAAAGGCTGTAACACAGATGGCTTTCCCTGTCAGAGGCACCACGGACTGAGGAAGAAACGGATGGAAGGCAAATTCAGTTTGGCACTCAGTCAGGTCAGCAGTGTACTCCAAAGGGGACACTTCTCAGCCTCCGCTGTGTTGGTGCTTGCTGTAGGCAGGACAGAGAGAGGGGCGGAACTGGCCTGCAAGACCAGCCCTGGGCAGGAGAGTCAGCTGGAGCCACACAGCCTTACTTCCTCAGCGAGGGAAAGACCCTCCCCACCTCCACACAGGTACAACCCACAGCTGGCCCAACATGGGACAGCAGATGACACTAAGGTATATGGCTTTGCATCTGCCTGTTACCAGGTAACACTCTTTTAATTCAACCTTGGCTGGTCTTCATAAATAAACGTTTTTCACAAAGAACAGATCATTTGAGGCACTTAAAGCAGAGATCTCCCACCCGGATCTGTTTGTTTTCCTAACCCATCTAACTTGTGCACTGAAAACTGGTGATAAGGGGTTTTTTTAATTTAGTGAAATTGAAGTTTGTTTTCAGACATTTTGGCAAAAGAACCCTTTAAACATCTATTTATAGAGCAGTGCATGGGGATCTGCAGTAGCCAGAAGGAAAAAGGAATGAATGATAAATTATCCAACATGAACTTCCTTTAGAACAGTAACCTGCAACAGAAAAAACAGATTATGTCCCTGTTCAATTCCTTGTGCTACAAAGGCTCAGTAAAAGGATCTGTCCCCTTAACCAAATAAAAAATCTAGGGCCTCTAATTTTTTTTTTTTTTTTTTTAAGTCAAAGAAGTCTCAAATGGTCCCACCAGCTCGGTCTTCTTTAGCTGACAAACAATAGGCTACTGAACTTATGAAGACCTTTCTTCCCAACTGTTATATATGAATCAGGGCTAGTGAGAAAGAAAAAAGATGACAAAAAAAATCCTGTTAGTCTTAATTAAAATCATGCCTTGCTCAGCCAGCATGGGTTTTACTTTCATGAGATTTAGAGTTCATGATTCTGACAGCTCTCCATGAGTTCCTTCTCGAGAAAAAATGAACAGTGAAGATAATGACTGAAATTCTGAATTAAAATCACGAGACAAGAAAAATCTTCCATGGTTAATCATTCCACTCTTCTCTCCATCAGTGCTCCAGAAAATTACACACTTCTCTGTCACTTCCCAAAAAGAGCAAGATGCTGCTAGACAAGAGCCCAGCTCATAGGAAAGTACAGTCTTCTTCCTTAGACATCTCTCTTCTAAATTATCAAGGACAGTATTTCCTGTGAACCCACAAGCAGCAGCAGCAAGCCACAGAGAAGCTTGGAGGCCTTCTCTTCTGGATACAAAGCTGATGTGGGTCAAAACGTGTAGTTAAGAGACTCCTTCACATAACAATGAACACTTACAGACACCTAACATGGGAATTCAGCCTGCTCCACTTGAAAGTAATGACAGATTTAACAAACCATATGTATAACCTAGATGGGTGATTGTAAATCAAATGTAATCCTTCAATACCAGGGGAATGGGCATGCTGGCATGTTGCCTTACCCTTGGTAAAGGCTTTGAAGCAAATAACTGATTCCCGAGAAGCTGATGACAGATAAAATTTATGTAAACATTAAAAATTGCCACATTGAGTCAGGTAGCAAAGGCCAGCTCAGTGTCCCGACTTTGAAAGTGTCTAGAAATGGGAGCTCAGGTAACAGTATAAAAGCAGACAAGAATAAAATGATACTGCCCCAGAAAGAACCCTTTACTTCCAGCTGCATGCAGTTCAAGATGATATGTGAGGCAGATGTGGTATCTGTATGATCAGTAACCCACAATGGAATTTTCTTCCATTAATTTGTATAATCATTGCTTTAAATTCACATAACCTTCTAGGTACTCCACAGCTTAACTAAGTTTTGCACAAAGCAATATCTCTTTGGTTTGAGCTTATCTGATCTTCTGATGCACCCTTTTCTTGTAGATCCTCTTCATCTTCTCTATGACATTTAATATTTTTTACAAACTCTTGTACATTCTCTGCCATCTCTCTTCCAGCCTGAAGACTTGTCATGTATATAAATGTTCTTCATAACACATCTGGTTCCATACCTTCAGTCATTCTTGCTGCCCCTCTCTGAAACTTTCCTAGTTCTGCTACACCTTTTCGAATTTTCTAAGCTCTGGATACACAGCAAATGAAAGGCTAGGTTAATTAATACAAAAACTTGCCTTGCCTTTAGGAATCAATTCCAATAGAAGATAATACACTATTTACTGAAGGACAGCAGTTAAGTTGAGAAGCAAATTAAAAAAAAAAAGATATTATAACTGTGTAAGAGAGAAGCTCCATTTTAGACCCAGAGACTTGAATGATTTTAAACACCACAACTAACAGTGCATATTAAATATTTCATCTAGAGTGGTACAGCAGCATAAACAGTAAAAAAAAAAGAAAGAAAATAAAACCAACAGCTTTACAACAGAGCCACTGTAATTTGCTGTGGGAACATTAGGTTATATGCAAATCCCAGTCTTAGTGTTGCAAAAGGATAGGGGGTCTTTTGTGCAGGGGCCGGGGTAGTTGCACATGTAGTCGGGTCTCTGACTGATGAAGGGAGAATGAAGTAATATCCTAAAGACTGGGGCAAGTTTTATAATGAGAACTTAAAATAGCTTTTTCTTAAATTATTTACTGTTGGCCTCCTTCAATAATTTTAGGCTGTTACCACAGTTCTGGTGCTGTTCAGCTTCTTGTGTTTCCATTTTGTAGGTTTTCAGAAGAAAAAAAAAAAAAAAGTGTCTTGGGTATGGTCAGTGACTACAGAGAAGGAAAGCACACATGGTTCTTCCCTCCAAATCTGCCATGAAACTTCAGCAGCATAGAGAATATTGAACTGCAATAGTTTTGATTTTTCAGGTGAGACAAAAAACAAACATCCTGCCCACTCAGTGAACTTTATACTTTTCAACAGAAGCAGAAAGCCGAGCTCTACTACCCGGATAAATTCCTGTTTGAGTGGCAACTCTGGAAATCTGCCTCCATTGCTTCAGCTCAGATGTTCCTCATTCCTTGCCCTAGACTGTCGCATGGTGAACCTGTGCAAGGGTAGCACCATTCCTGTGTTTCAGCAGCACACCAAAGAAAACACACAAAAAAAAAAAATCTGAGAATGTATCCTCTACAGTGTGTGATACTTCTATAAAGGAATATTTCTGGAAAAGGGGCAGTAAGATTATAAAATGGTGGTCAAAAGAAAAATACAGACATCTTTCCTGAGGCTAGGAGAAAGCATGCTGTGCTAAACAATTTAATAATTAAATTGAAGAAGAAAATACCATTGTAATTAACATACAAAGAACCAGCATGGCCTAGCTAATCTCATCATGAAGAGATCGAATAAAGTAGCATGCGTTTTATGGAGCAATTTAATCTGGCAAGCAATTAATCCTAAGAGCACTAAGTCAAACAAATAGATTTCCCTTTAAGGAGATCACATTCATCATCTGTAATGTATTCTAAGCTGCAATTTGTTAGCCAGCCCCTGAATTTTACAGAAGACACTTACTGTCTTCCTTTAGTGGAGAAGTGATCCCTGACTGACAGGAGGGAGTGGCATCAGTCTTTTTGAACCAGCTAGCCTATTAACACTAATAGGTTCTGAATCACCGATGCAGGAAGCAAATAACTTAAAAAAAAAAAAAAGCAACTACAAGTTTTTACAAGCCTTATACTTTAGAAAACACTACAGTGGTATTTACCAAACTATTTGAATCATGTCCTAATCCACTGACCAACCTGATCCGGCCCATCTCCGTAAGGCCCTAGAGCTGATAACATCACTGATGGGAGTGGGGGCAATTTAAAAAAAAAAGAAATATCAACCCTTGCTCATTGAGAACCTCAGCAGGCATCTCTTATCTGGGCTCCTCCTGGTGCAATTCTGGCTCTCATTCTCAGCTACAAGATAATCCTTCCCTGATTAGTTTTAAATGGAATTAGATCAGTTTAGATTGCATCGTTCTAACTGATCACAAGACTGCTCCAGACTCTCAGTGCTTTTAATGTTAGAAATCCTTTCACTTCCAACTTCTATTTATTCATGATGCTCTACCCCAGTTTTGTCTGGGATAGAGTTAAATTTCTTCCTAGTAGCTGGTATAGTGTTGTGTTGTGGATTTAGTATGGGAATAACGTTGATAACACAGATGTTTTAGTTGTTGCTATGTAACTTATACTAAGTCAAGGACTTTTCAACTTCTTGTGCCCTGCCGGCCAGAAGGCTTGAGGGGCACAAGAAGTTGGGAGGGGACACAGGCAGGACAGCTGACCCAAACTGGCCAAAAGGTATTCTATATCATATGCTATCATGTTCAGTATATAAACTGAGGGGAAAGCTGGCTGGGGACCACTGCTCGGGAACTGGCTGGGCATCGGTCGGCAAGTGGTGGACAACTGCATTGTGTGTCACTTGTTTTGTATATTCTAACTCTTTTATTATTATCATTGTTTTCTTTCTTTTCTGTCCTATTAAACCATCTTTATTTCAACACACAAGTTTTACTTTTTTCCCCCAATTCTCTCCCCTATTCTGCTGGGGGAAGGGGAGTGAGTGAGCAGCTGTGTGGTGCTTAGTTGCTGGCTGGGGTTAAACCAGGACATACTCCCTGTCCGTTTGTTCACATTAGAAACTGCCCTTTAGCTTCAAAAGCTGTTCTACATCATTTCTGTTTCCCACTACATTAGTAACCACTAGTTTTCACTTTGCTGGATTGGACAAAGCACATGCCAAGTGTCCTTCGGAAGGAAATCATGATTCTTGTTGCTTGTGTCTGCACCTGTCCCCACCCAAGTTTATCTTCCTAGAAGATGAATTTGAAGGCCTCCTCTCTTCCTAGGAAAGGCTTTCTGTTGAGTATTTTTGTGTCTTACTGTGTAGAGAGCATTACTGTTCTTCTGCTTGAGTGCACAGTTTGGATCATGAAGATTAGCAGGCTGAAAGCAATCAAAGCTCACATCCTCTAGGTGTCCTTGGACCCAAACTGATTCCCCTCCAAACACAGCAAATGGTTTAAAAAAATAAAAACGTGTTATCAGACAGAAAAAAGGACCCTAAGAACCATTCTGTGCATTGAAGTCTTAACAGGGATCAGTAAACTTTACCAAAATAAAGTGACAACATTTCACTTCATCTAGAAACCACACAAAATTCACTCAAGTGAGGCTATGGGCCATGTGTGAAAAAAGCTTGCTAGCAACATACAGCTTCTGCCAGTGCTTTCCTGCCCCACTGTCACTCCAAATCAGTTCAAAAGACAGATTTCTTCAGAGTAATGACAATATGAGAACTATGCCTGGCTGCTTTCTGTCCTCTTCCATCCTGATAATTTCCCTTATGCTCCACTCAGATCGAAGGCATGAATGTAAAGTAGCCCCATGCCAAATCAAAGTTAAATAAATAGTCCTGGAGATAAAGTGCAATGAAGGAAAAAAAAAATAATCCATGAGTTATGTTCCAGGCCAACTTCAGTTAATATCATCTCATTCCAAAAATAGCTAAAACAAAACTCATATTAAACCCATTATGACAAAATACTGCTTTACTGCACTGTCAAAAAAAGCATGGGGAAAAACTTATGAAAGCAAAATTAATCAAAATACAAATTTTGGTACTCCAGATGAAAAGAAAAAAAAACTACAGCAAGAAGATGGCTACACTTGAGAAGAACTCCTGATGGCTAAGCCTTTAAACTCCTCTGACCTGAACCTAAGTGCACAGTATTGTTTCCTGATGCCTTCCTGCTACATAACATCACACTTAGAATTAGACCGATACCACATTAAAATGACAGCAAGTGCAGGCACAATTCATTTAACAATTAATCTACCCTAGCTATCATTTTCACTTGTCATTAACTGCCTCTTAAATGCCCTCAATCTCATATAACCATAGACTCTTCCTTTAAACGTACACACGGGGGAATATGCCATTATAGGCATTATTCAAAGAAGCGCTTTCTGTCCCCATCATCAACCACAGCATTAATCATACTGAGAATAGTTTCTTCTCACAAATGACTGAGTTGCATAGTTGGATCTCATCAGCAGGATCCAATTTACTGATAAGTTCACAGGCAGCAGACAATACTGGGCATCTGCAGCAACACATACTGTGAGTCCTCTAGTTTTTACCCTTTACTGATCTTTCACAGAAAGAAAATAGATGCGAAGCACCACAAGCTCCCACTGATTTAAATAAGTGCTCTAACTCAGCATCTTTAGCAGTTAGACCCAGAGTTAACATATATAGCACAGCACACTCAAAGAAAACAAGCTTTTTTGCTTCTTTTACCATTTGACCATGCAGTGAAGAGACTGCTCTCTAAAATCAAAACGGTTAGGTTGGAAAGGACCTTTGGAGGTTATGTAGTCCAACTTTATACTCAGCATAAGGCCAGTTAGGCCAGTTTGCTCACAGCTGTGTTCAGGCAAGATTTGAATAACTCCAAGGATGGAGATTTCACAACCTCCCTGAGCAATCTGTTCCAGTATTGGATCAACCATGCTGAAAAGAATTTGGGAAGAAGCTTCCTTACTGCAATCTGACTTATTTTATTTCCCAGTCAAACTTAAGATTGTGGAGCAGTCTTGTTTTGTGGCTCTTCATTTCTGACAGAATTTTATGCTGAGAGTGGAAGTCACCAAACAAGGAAGAAAAATAGGTGTTACCCAGTGAGAATTGCACAGTCTGCTCCTCCAACAAGGCTCAAGATACCACACATGGGCTAGCCTCAAAGCAACCACAGCTTTCAAAGGCTAATGAACAAAGGAATCAAGAACAACATATGGCAGACCTATCACTTTCTGAGTTTAGAAGGGAATGTCTGCCTCAGACAAGCTCATCTCAAATGTCCATAAAAAGTTAATGTCAAGCTCAGATTCCAAAGCAGTGGACATTAAATAATCATAAAAAAAGTATAAGTAAAAGCAATTGGCCTTTGTTCACATACACTGCCCTGCCTAAGAGGCTCCCTGTTAAGCCTTTTCAGACACCTCATGAAGGACATTATATATATCATATTCATGCCCCTCTGTCAGCAGCAAGAGCTTTACATTAATTAACACAACACACAACATTCTGGAAGAAGGATCCAGTTTAAAATTCCTCATCCAAAGTGTGGGCAACATCACAAGTTTGTTTAGAATAAAAGGCGATTTCTCCTGCCCTCAAAGCTCTTACCAGCTTCATTTTCTACAGTGGATAGGAGCATTTTTTCACAGTACCCAAAGCCATCATTGAAATTCAGTGTTCTAAAGTTTGAAATCATCTCTCCCTTGGCCACAAAGGCTGCATTACTTCCTATCCCACACGGACTCAAAAACTT
The DNA here is from genome assembly GCF_047716275.1 of Strix uralensis. Classification (NCBI taxonomy): domain Eukaryota; kingdom Metazoa; phylum Chordata; class Aves; order Strigiformes; family Strigidae; genus Strix; species Strix uralensis. The sequence goes on along the minus strand of NC_133978.1, from coordinate 27,228,837 downwards.
TCCATAATCCAACTAATGAGAAGAAAAATGTCACTGTAATTAACACACAAAGTGATGACCTAATTAATCACTAAAGCAGCAATATGAAAAAAGCTTTTGGGCTTTCAAAGTCTTCTAGCAAGGTCAGGCAAAAGGATTGCCAGGGAGCTTTTAAGGTCATTCCACTTTCGGCCACCCTCAAAATAAGACACATTTGAAACCATGTTTTTATATCCCATCAAAGAGGAGTCCACTGCAGTGAGATGCCTTCAATGCATCAGTGATCTCCTACTCAAAACTTCCTTCCGAGTAGCATCCAAGTTCTCACTTTCTGGGCTCATGGCAGTATTGTCTCATGACCAGTACCCAAACTGAAACTTTAGGCAGTGGTTATGTTGATATTTCTCTTAATGGCAAGAACAGTTTGCAAAAACTACCCTGCACTATACCAGTACGAACAAGAGAACGTGCCAAGAGCCCTGCAGAGTCACATCAGTGAACTGATGACAGCGGACACAAACACTTTGCAACACTATAGCCTAAAACTGATGTAAGAGGTCAGTGCTGCTAGAGAGACTGTCCTGTTGTCCCTAACACTGAGCTGCTTGTACACACACCCTCTACAGGGCTGACAACCACTCACGTATCTGTTTGCAATGAACCAGGCTCGAGATCAGACCCAGGCTAAAACACATTGTTTTGTTCTTTTTTTTTCCTGCCTAGACAGTTTTATCCTGGGTCAGGACCCCCGTCTCCTCCTTTACATGCAGCTGCATGACGCAGGCTGCTCGCCCAAAAGAGATGGCAGGAATGAGTGGCAGGTGAATCCTCCTGCTCAGCACCACTGTCAGTTTATACCTGTTCCAAGTGATGGCAGAAGCACAGGCTGAGGAAGCACACTGAGGCAGTTTTGCCAGAGTAACATCCTTCAGCTAAACCCTTATCAGCGTGAGATATCAGAATCCGATACCCGTCACAGATGAATTCTTCATGAGATCACTGTTACCTTAATCTGGTTGGCTTTGATTGCCGAGAAGCAGCCAAGCACATGGGCATTTCTGACTGCCGAACCTTCACAGTTAGCATCCCTCGAGACAGGCAACAGAAATCTGACCTCAAAGCTAAGGGAGAAATTGATACTTCAGAAGCATTGCACCATCATTTTCTGAACTATTCTTCTAGCTACGAGACTTAGAAAAGAATGTAAAGACTAAAAAAAGGTGGTAACAAAAAGTTGCATTCTGGTATTCCCAAACAGCTAATTTAATTCAGACCACCTGAAGCTCAGATGTATCTTATGGTCTCTATCTGGACACACAGATATTAGAGCCTAAAGTATTTTCACATTTTGGAAGGGGGGGGGGGGGGGAAATCACAACTCACTCGAGCTCCCTTTTTTTCCTCCAGGCAGTATTTTACTTTCACCTTAGTCTTGTCTACACCAGCTGGTATTTACTGATGGCTGTGAAGCTAGTGCCCATGCTGGTAGGGTGAGACAACCTTCTCTGCCTTCAGTGGGAAAAGCTCCTTAAAAACAAGCATCTTAACTTTGAAAGCTAGGATACGTGTTTCTTTTAATGAACAAAGTCTTACAAACAAGATGCCCTCCTCTCACAGTTCCCTGGGAACTGAGCTCCAGATTCTGGTGCAATCTTCAAACAGACTGCAGTTCTGCAGTCATGCTAACAATGTATTATCCTTGCTTTTAGTTCAAGATAAGGTAGGTACTTCATTACCTTAATGAGCAGATGTACTTAATGAGCAGGTACTTTGTCAATTTAGTCCTAAAGGAAGAATTAAGAGAATAGGGCATTTACATTTCTAGAGCAAAACCAAATGTTAGGCCCCCCACTAGTATAAGATAATAAGAAATAAATGTTACTGGATTTTGAAAAGCTTTTTTTTTTTAAGTACACATCCCACAGCCCAGACTTTCAGAGGGAATAATAATTCTGGCTGCTGCTGTGAGCAACAGATTTCTTTTAAACAGAAAGAGCAAACCAGCATTATACTACATCATTTTTCAAGGGATAAAGGTGTTATTTAAGCTCACAATGATTTTTACATTGTTTGGGTTATGAAGAAAGCCACTTAACGTTCTCTCTGCATTAAAGCAAATCTTGAAAGCTAGATTTCAGACCAGTGGAGATCAGAGTCCCTTATATTTACTTAAAGAATAAGAACAGCATGGGCAAAGTTTCGACAAGCTATAAACTGCTGGTTCAAACTGTGCTTCAATCATGCTCCGGTAGGGCCAGTTCTTGGGGCCAAGAGAATCTGTTTGCAGAGGGTATTCATGTCTTGCTTCTTGGCTGCATTAGAACTACCGACAAAGATGTCGACTGTAAGGTTGAAATCTACCAATTAGGAACTGAACTCATGCCAGCCACAGTATCAGAGAAATAATTAAGATTGGTTGCATTGTTTCATCCTGTTTACGAGAACATTCAGAGCAAGAAATCAGCAGACCTTTTTGGATTTTGTGCTGCAACAAAAACCCTGAGATGTTTACAAGACTGCATCCTAGCTTTGCAGCACTGCTTTAATGTATTACTCAGCTCATACATAACTTGCCTGTGCCCAGCAAGGGGATTCAAGACCAAAATATCTGCAAACAAGTCAGAAAAATAACTTCTGACCAGTAAATATTATGTCCACCTGTGAAATAAACCAAAACCATTCCCAATGCTAACATATATTTTCCACCATTTTTATGTTTCTACAGAGAAAGGTATTTGGCAAGAAAAACAAGAAAGAATTTGCCTGGTGCCACACTTCTTCAGACGAAGCAGTGCGAAGTCACTCACATAAATCAAACAGGAGACCACAATCGCACTAAGAAGTCTCTTTCACTTTTCTTCTCTGCTGACTGTTCTCCCAAAGCTCCAGACTCTCAATTCACTAGCACAAAAGCAAAAAATGTGCCAAGCATTAGATTCCCAAAGCTGAATACACAGCTTTCATGAAAAGTTTGATAGCAACTTAACTAACTCCATTTTATAATCCCACAATCTGTGCCTGTGAATCCAATAAATGAGATCTGCAGACACAAATTCTCCTGTTCACAGGACAGTTGCATTTGATACAGAGTAGATGAAACCTGGGTTGCAACACTTCAGTAATGGCTGTAACATTTCCCAGCAAACCTTGCTAAATAGCCTACAGATCCTGACTGACCTTCCAAAACATTCAAAACTCAAGGAAGAAATGTTTCCAAGAAAATGACCAGGAAGACAAAAGTTCACAAGTGAGTAAAGTGCAGTGAGATGTTGATCTTATGAGAATCACATGAACTAAGATACTTGCTGAATTTAGGAATAGACTGCCAAACAGCAGCTGTGCTGCAGAAGAGTTTCCTTTCTGCCCAGCAAACAGTCCTCCCTTGAACAGATGCCTCACCTCTACAGCAATCCTCACAGAACAGCTGAAATACAGAAGCGAATTTGCAAATTCCCTCTTAAAAGGCCAACCTGTTGACTTCATGACATGAGGAAAGGAGGTGGAAGTGGCTGATACAATTGCAGACACTGGAAAAAAGCTAAGAAAGCTAGTTAAGCAAGGCTGCCATCCTGGGAATAAACCATTTCCACTTCAAGTTCATCCCCACCCCAATCCAAAAAGCATTGCTTACTATGAGGATGAAATTTTAGAGAGAAAGTGATTCCTGCAGCATAGCTTTTAAGCGCATTGAAGAAAGCAAGTTGTGGTACAGCATCTCAGATAGAAGCATTTCTCTGCCATACAAACAGCTTTGCTCAAAATCAACATCAATTCTAGAAACCTTAAGTCAGCACAAAAAAAAAAATCCAAACAAATTAATCCTCCCAAAAACCCACAGAAAAAAAAAAAATCATTAAAGAGAAAAACAGGCTTGACATTGTCAGAGTCCATTTCGGTCACTGCTGTCTGGGAGGGAAAGTTACTGGCAGAAAGAAGGAAGGTGACCTGGGATGCACCTGACTTGCTGAACCACGCTGCTGTGTTAGTGGAACTGGTCCATACAATGCCACTCAACTAACAGATTTGCTCTCTGGATTTGGGCCAGTGGCAGAGACAACATTTAATTAAGCCGCCGCATGAATGAGAAAGAACGAAGGAAAATTATAGCAGAATGAAATGGGCTACAGCTCTGTAAGAGAAGCACACCAAGATGAATCAGCTAGTAAATAAAGAGCAATAACTGAAAACTAACACCGCTGCCTCAAGAAGAAATCAGTTAAAGAAATTAAATACTGAAGTTACACGACTAGCCAAGAACCCTGGATGTTAATAAAAATACTGGAAGCATGGGTAAAGTGCCATGAAAAGATGAAACAATGCACCCTGAGATAGGAGTGCTTCTTTCTTTCTTTTTTGATTCTTCTATTAAGATGTTGCTGGTCACAATGGCCTGGAAGTGAGATCTTTCCCTTTCAATCCACCTGCCTCCTCTGTTCAGGTGCCAGCTAATGCCAGAATCTGTTTGTGTCAAAATCTGTTGCTCCTAGCAAATGAGCTTTCCCTACCAGGATACTGCAAGGTCAAGTGGAAAACAAGCAGTACTTGCAGATGAACTCTGAGTAACCAAGCTCTGTTATAACCACCGTGGTATTTCAGGAACTGTTCTGCTGTGCCAGAGTCTCTATGTAACAAGAAAAGCATGCAACAAGAAACACATGAAATGACAAGAAGGGTCTACTAACTTTGCTCCTTCAGTGAGGAGTGAAGTGATTACAGGTCACAAGAAAGGATCTAGAACCAAGCCAGAATCCTCAACTAGAATCCACTTTCAATTTTTTAGCATCATAATTTTTTCAGGCTACCACCTGAAAACTGTGATGAACTAATTCTTCGAATAGCTTCTGTGCATAAAGCTTGGAAGTTTTCTTACAGCATTTTAGTAATAATTTGATCCTTCATCTTGGCAAAATTATGTTAGATTTTAAAATACCAATAAAATACATTTATTAGTTTCTCTTTGAGTTTTGTTGCTTTTTTTATAAAAAAATTAATGTTGGCTATCATGTACTAGCCTGTGATCTCAGCTCAGACTAATTAGCAGTGAGAGGATGTCAAAGGTCATTACCATAAAACACACCTCAGTGAACAATTCAATGGACTTGTTATTCCACCAGCAGTAGCCCCCACAAGCAGGTTTAAGAATGGATAGGGAACGAACCCCAGATCAGGCACCAGGCTAACCTGCACGCCTCAGCACCCTCTGCTGCTCAGCGCTGGCCAGCCCCAGCCAAGCAGTTCTGCACCCTCCATCAGTCCCAGGGTTATGTAATGCACCCAGTGCAACACTGCTGCTGGCAGCTGCTGCTGAAAGGAGTAACACCTGAGCATCCTTAACCAATACTCATGGTTCCTCTCAGAGAAGTTGGAAACAAGCAAGTGGCTTTTTCAGCTTTGAAATTATAACTTTAGACCATTGTATAAGGCAAGATGATTGTGTGAGTATTTTATATATAAATATACATATATATTTGTAAGTATATGCATGTGTGTGAATATGTATATGTATTTATATATACACAGATATCTGATATACATATATGGATACACACATTCATATATGTGCATATACATATAATATACATACAGATATCCATATTTTATATATATATGCACGTACATTTATTTTATTAAACAGGCTTTAAGCTTGCCCTCCCTTTTTCATTCTCTTACTCATGTTGGCAAGAAAGGGGGGAGTGTGTGTGCGTGTCCATTATGGCTGTACAGAGAGGGAGACAGAGGAAAGTGTGTGTGTATAGAGAGATATATATATCTCTCTGTAATTTTTTTACACAGTCTCAGCTGACTGTATCTATAAGCCTCCACTCCATACAGAAGTACTTATCTATCAGCAGGTCCCCTTTCATGTATCCTGCATAAATGATACAGCCATCCATTACAACATGACTAGGTCAGCAGCATTCAGCTATTCTCTCCCCATGAACAGATGCTAAATTCCTTGCTGTAAAGCCAAACAATGGTGAAGGTACTACGTGGACTGCTTGCAGTCACCCACTTTCTAACAAATATCTGAATGGAACCTCCTCCTCTGTCAAGGTTTTCAGTAAGTGCAGTTCTATGGAGTGCTGGTAATTTAACATGAGTTATAGCTGCAGAGCAGGGATGCCAGGTATTCTGTGACACACAAGCACAGCCCAATTTGGCCGCCTTCACCTGAGTAAAATTGTAAATGTTCCTTCAGAGTGCTCCTGCCCAGACTGGCAGCAAGCATAACCATTTTATACACCTCCATGTGATGCTTTAAGGACTTCTCCCAAATCCCCAATCTCTCCTTTACAACCCCAAAAGCAGCCTTCAGAGAAGCAGCACCTCCTGTACAAAGAAAGAATATCACACAGGGTGTCTCATGTGGAACAAAAGTAGCTGCAAGACGGAAGAGTGAATGAAAGCACCCAAGCGAGGATTACAGCATATGCTACAACAGAACATAAAACACACTTAAAAAAAAAAATAATCCTATCACCTATTTCCATACTACAAACTTACTTTCTGTTTGTTAAAAGTGTTACAGTGAGAAAAATAAAATTACTTTTAAAATGATGATGGGGCTGAATTTCAGACAGTGGGGAGATTCAGTCTATTAATCATTGAGTTAATCTATTTATTCACCTTGAAAAATCCTGATCAGGAGAAAGTCTATTAAAAGAATACAGGGATTCAGCTGCCACCTTCCTCACTGAGGAAGCAATCAGAAGATGCCCCTTTGAACCCTGTGTTAATAAAATTCTCATTAAATGCAAACCTGCACAATGTTATCTTAAAGAGGCTCATTAGCTTAAAAAAAATTAGTTGTCTCAAAATGTGCTTATTTCCTCATAGGTGAGAAGGTGAGTTTTCAAACCACTAACTGCTGCAGCTTCTTATTTCAACCCTATCAGTGCTGCAGCTATATCTTGCAGTCCATCACGTCTCAATTATTTATGTAAACCACAGAGACAAATCCACAGACAGAAGTTATAATCACTATTATGGGATAGCACATCAATGGGGATCACTCATTCCAGTATGGCATTTAAGACTTCAGCCAGATAAGGCTATTATTATTCTGTCTTCTTCAAATTTTCATTTTCTTTAAGTTGGACAGAAGTTCTGAATCATCCGTAAAAAGGAGAGGTATGGAGAAAAGGTAGGAATAGCCTGCCTGTCTCTCAATACTCAAAGAGAACATTCTTTTCACTAGAATAAGGACTAGAAAAAACAGATAATCAGCAACAACAAAACTCAATCAGACTGCCTAGTGGAGAATAGGATCCAACTAAAAAGTACAGTTAATACCATAATAGGATACACAAAGTGGGATCTCTCTCTGCAGCTGAGTTTAAACAAGAACGTGTCAAAGATTATCTAGGTATTACTCCTCCTGACTCTGTATTAATCAGATGACCTCGCCAATCCAACTTGTGGGGTACAAGCAGGACTGTTTAATGTGTCTCCCCAGAGCTACTCCTGTAACACAAATGCATTGCAGCCTTGGAAAATTGTAAACAACTCAGCTGTCCTCTCCTGGCAGAAATACACGTAAGATTGTACACTACAATTTAACACACTTGTTAAAGCCCACTGCATGCATGCCCACACAGATGTTTTTACATGTGTAATCTTTCCCACCAAAAGCCTTAGATAAGGAAATGTCAACTCTTATTTATTTATTTTTAAATAGCTGTTGTAATGAGATGAAGATATAAACCAAAGCGTGACTTTGCACTGCACTGTTACAGCAAAAAGCAGGTAATCGTTGCTCATAAAAACTTTCCAGAGTAACAGAACAAGCTGAGGAAAAAAATCCTATGTGAGGTGGATTTCTCTAAACTCCTTGCCTTCATGGCAAAGGCATCCAAATACAGACAGTATGCTAAAGACATTCTAAGGGGAAGCCAAAGTGGCATAAAAAAAAACAGACAATGAGGAGCTAAGTCCAGTTCAAACCAGCACATCCTTATCACTGCATAAAATAATTACATCTTATGATAATATTGTCACTCATTAACATACTGTGCTTCTGTAATAAAGCCATCAGCCTGACAGCCCTAAATGGTTCATTCTTCTCAAGCATCCTCTCTCCCTTTTCTCTTTGGCGATTTGGGCTTGCAACATCTCCATGACTCTCTGCAACACAGAGCCACAAGTGTGTGTGCACAAGGCTCCAGTTTGCACTCCTGGTCCAACACCAGAAGAAAACATGTGGCCCTGGTATTACATCCTCCTACAGACACTGCCACAGAAGTGGGACAGCCAACGGACCAGGACAAAATGGTCCTTCTGAACAAAATGCAGAAAACTTCAGACCTTGGAAGGGTTGACATGTTCCTCGAAGAATTATCCTCTTGCCCTCCTGCTGCATGATCTGCAACTAAATCCAGTCTTTAGGACAAAATGGAGTATTACATTATCACAGGCCCTTCACTTCATCCATTTTCCCTGTATGGAGATGAGTCTTTTGGAACTTTCTAAAGTATGTTCTTGCAAAAAAAAAAAAAAAAAGAGGCATCTAGTCCTAGTCACCACTTTGAAACATCACACTATCAATCACCTTCACAAAAGCACAGGATCTTTGGATTTCTCCAGCTTCCAACAACTATCTGATCTGAAATACATTCAGTTAAAGAACCCTTCAAATGTAATATTTTTTCCATGAGAAGAAAACAAACTGGTAGATGAAATACCTGAAACACACCCCCCTTTTTTTTTGAGAGAGACAGAGAAGAAATGGGATAAATCAAACAGACTAACTTCTCTGAATTCTAACCTCTCTCCAGGCCTTGAATCATCTCTAATTTAGACCTTTTCACCAAATGAAAAGCAGTCATTCGTGAAAACTTCTACGGCTAGTGGAAGACCACATGAAATCTCAACATACGTGAGCAGTTGGGTGGAGCAGGGGAAAGCTACCAAAAGCCTAGAAGAGAAACATATTAGAGGCTTCACTGGTTCCAGACAGCACCATGCACTGAACATGTCTGACACAGACTGTCCAGGGAGGGGTACCATGGTGCCAGTTTTTTGGTTGTATCTTGTCTCAGTTGCAATCTTTACAAAAGCAGCTGTTAAGCCAAAGGAAGTGAGCCAATGCAAAATCTTGGTTGCACAAACCAGAGGTGAGCACAAACCCTCTGTGACCACTTGCTTTTTTTATCTCTTCCCAGTTTAGATTTCTCTCCCTGGGTATACAGAGAATTCCCAGGGCAGACACTTTGTGTCACATTAAATGACATTAATTTGCCAACAGCTATCTGTTCTGCTGCTTCACTCCGAGTGCATTATCTGCCCACAAGTGTTCATTTATGTCTGTTTACAAAAAATAAAAATAAGAATAGTAGCAAAATAAATCTTCTGGAACCATATGTGATGTTATTAAGCTTACAGACTTACTAAGGGAACATTTAAGGTGGTTTATAGACACATAAGATGTATAATGACTTCAAAGATGCCCTCAGAGAGTTTGTCCTACACAATCTCTTTTGTAGTGAGGAAAATGACAAGTACTAGCAATGTAGCAGTACTGAACTACTTGGTGTTGCATAGACACCAAGTGTCTGGGGTGACCAGGGAAGTGATCGACAGATGTTTTTCAGTATAAATACTTATATCTTTTATGGTTTGCTTACAAGCCAGAGATGAAGAGTAATTTTTCTCTCGCAACATTACTCCATTTTCCAATCAATCATATCCATGAGCCTCTTGCCCAATAACCATCTTGGTCAGTACTAGCTGCTTCAAAAGCCAGAAAAAGAAATTACTGTTGTCGTGAAGGAATGCAGCACAAAAGTACCCCTAGATATTCCTTAGCCTTACAAGTTGAGCATAACTTCTGCCCTTGAACAGAAGGAAGAGGTTTAAGAGAATACTGAAATGTCCTTAAATAATCAGTTTTAAACACACACAAAAATCTTGCAGTGTTAAAAGAGGCCTTGAATCTGCTTATTACAGCTGGCTTATAGTTCCCTTCATAGCTTCAAAGAATTGCAATAGAATCACGCAACAGAAATCCATTAGGTACACAATCGCTCTGCCAGCACAGCATTGTTCCCTACTGTATAACTTGTCCCAAGAATGCTGTGAGGATTAATTCATTACAGCTTGTGCCATGCTTTGAAAGCACTCAGTCTACAGAAGAGCCAAGAGAATTATTAGAGAGAGGACAATCAAACCCTGGTGATCTTCTCTTTATCCCAGTGGGCCCTGTTTAGAGCAGCAGTTTAGCCCAACAAAGAGAACAAATTCAATACAACAAATGTGGAAGTGTCATGATAAGAATGCAGCCACACAGGACACAAGAATCTTTAAAATGGTTATTAACTTCTACTCCTTACCTAATATTGACTAATGCATGGGTCACCTTGCTTGCAGGCTCTTTCCATTGACCAGCATTGGTAGACAGCCTTAGAACTGAAAGGAAAAGACAGTTAACAGTGCTGGCACGAAACTGGCAATTTTCTAATCCAAAATGTCAAAAAAAGTCTGCTTTGGTGAGATGGCAGTCTGGGAACCACATCAAAACAAAGGTCATCTTTGAGACAACCTGTGATCCAGGGCAGAAGTTCCCTTGAAAGCCCATCTAAGAAATGTGAGGAACACAGAGAGGTGAGCAGAACAAAATAATGGCTGGGAGACAGGATGCAGAGGGGACAGAAGAGCCTACGTCCTCCTTTCATCACCACATACTAAAGTTCATTTCCCCCAGAAACAGGGCAGCATCCCAGGTCTATGATACCCTTTATTCCACACACTGCTGTTCTCCTCCAGCTCCTATTTTTGCAAGGTTCCATCAGAGTTGAACTATATCCTGCAATTTAAACCCACCCTAGGAGTGATGGATTCTTTACCTCCCCGTCTATCTGGGATTGCAGAGAGGAATTACACACCAGGCTAGGGAAAAATGCTCCCTGGAGGAACAAGGGTGTTGTGCTGTTGCACAGATGGTCTCTGACAGACTTGGAAGCAGATCTGAAAACATTCCGCAACAGGAAGAACTTCTAGGGAATCCAATTCTTTTCAGCCAGCGTACCAAAAATATTTATTTAGGTCAGAATCTGTAGTGTTTCTGTGGTGGCAGTTACCTACACATCTCTCGGTAAGTACCAAAACAATAAGAGATCCTGTAGCAAACGTTTGGGTTAATTTCAATATTTCCTGAACAGAAGGGAATTTTTTATGAATTTGTATATACAGGGATTTCTGGAGGTTACATTCCACAAGAAAGGTTCACCCTCAACTCCAAAGTAAAGGAACAGCACATCACCCGAATTTAGGATCGTCTAGAAACACAGATGCTACAAGAGAATCCATAAGCACAGTGGCTGCATACTCATGCCCATTATTGCATGAGAGAAGCTTTCAGTCCTGCAGATCTGGATAAAGTTCAGATTCAGGACAAGAAAAATAAATAAAACCCAAGACAACTAGATTCCACCTCCACTCCTAACGTAGAAAATTTCAACTACGTTAACAGGCTAACGTTACGCTAAAGGACAGAGTAGCTTTCTCATCTGTGCTAACAAATGTCCAGAGGCTAGGGGACAGAAGGGTGACTGTAGTCCCAACGAGGTGGACTGACAAGCAAAGTGAAGCTGTCAGGACACCCAGTTAAGCTGTGGCTTTCATCAACTTGAGACAGTGTTACCTTCTCACTTCCTAGTGTCATTTGCAAAAAAAAAAAAAAAAAAAGATGTCAGCTCTGAGTAACATTATTTTGTCAAACAGTAGGTACTGTAGCTGAATATCTGAAGTAATGTATTCAGAGAAGGTTTCCATTCAGGCATCTACATTAATTCAAAGGGGTTTGCTCTATGTAGCAGGATAGAAAACATTCATGTGACAAATTAATTGTTTCAACAGGTCAGATGTGCCTATTGCAGCCCAACTGAGTAAGTATTTGTGTGTGTTATTCTTCCATTCCACTTTCTTTCAGCTTCCACTGGGGATGGTTTTGAAAAATTACGGGCTAGTAAAAGCACCTCATCTTACTAGCTGCAATTCCTGGGAGTAGGAAATGGGTTAGCAAAAAATCTTATGTGCTCAAAGGGCACAAAAATGGCGAAGCGATCCCTTATATAATGGATGAAAACTGTAGGAAGTTTGTACAAAAGGGCAGTTCATTTTTGCTTGCAGTTGCAGGGAGTATTCAGCTACATTTATTTAGGTGAGGATGGTTCTCTCCCATGTCAGAAGAGTGCTGTGGCTAACTGTCTGTCTCTCACTGCCCTTTAATTCCCCTCATATGCTTATATTAACTCCTGTTCTTCATTGGGTGATCACGCTGAGAAGGGACCAGGGAGTGAAAGGAAGAAAGGTCCTTCTACAACAAAGCAAACAAAGAACACAGCTGTATTCTTTTCTTCACAGCTTGAAGCATGCAGGCACTACACCAGTGCTGCTGCAGCTACCCTTGACTGCATGCTCCTGTGTATACACTGCCTGATTATGCCTCCATGCATTCCTTGCTCTCCTTTGTTCCTCTTTTCCCTGCTGGGTGTCACTTGGTGGCATTCCAGCATGCCTCTCTCTCTCTGAAGGATGGCAGCTTCTCCCTGTTTCGCTAGTAGGCACATTCTAGTCCAGTGATTCGCTTGTCATTGCAAGCAGGTTTGTGAGGGCTGTTTCCTTGGTTTGTTTTGGCAATGAGGGTAGATGATGTGATTTGTCTAGCACAGCAAGCTTCTTGTTATAAGTTTCTCAAATTCTTTTCCAAATTCTTGTTTGCATTGAGCTCTGTGCTGGCTGGTTCTGCAGCATGTACCTGCCTTCTGCCTCAAAACTGTCGAACAGATGCAAACGACACAAAGATGCATAAAATACACATACCTGGTTGGGCCAACAAATTTATATTTCCAACCACGGTAAGTGGCTGCTAGAGAGGCAATAGGTCTGTTCCTATTTCTTTCTGACTAAAATAAAATTATCCCTTTATCAAGTTTATCTCTCTCTCAATTCTTAATTTACCAAACATATCCTAGTACACAAAACATGATCACTCACCAAGACACCCATCAGTAGCAGGTGGACAGAAACTGACACAAACATCCCTCCAGCACCACCCTCATTTCCAGTCAACAGTAGTCCTGACCAGTCAGGAGGTACTCACCCATAGAATAAAGGTTGTCAAAATTCTGATGCATACGAATGATTTCATAATACAGCTCATCATAGCTGCTGGGAGTGGGGAGAAAGGTGTCTCCGTAAGTGATGAACATGTTGAACAGGTTCACAACCTATACAAGGAAGTGAAAAGAAGTTACAATAGGAATATTTACACAAAATCCATTCTGCAACAGAAACAATACAAACTATGTCCAAAACCTTCAAAGAAATAGCTCTCAATTGCATTACACAGTATTACATTACTTAATTGCTTTATCTATTATTTTCCTCATAGTACAGAAGAGACAGACAAGAAACTTAAATACTATCCTATCTGGGGGCCAGGAAAACAGGTTTCTATTATTTTGTATTTAAAGGGCCACAGAACAAGAAAAAAACATTACCAAACCTGGAAAATTAAACTAAGCCTTTCCTCATACAGACTTGTTTATTTCAACTCTACAGTGAGTTCAAGCACTGCCCTTTTCAAACATGTAGCAAAACCAACCACAATGATACTCCTCTGCTTTGTGGCCTTGCTCTGGTATCTCCTTACCAGGCCAGAAATCCTGGATTCTTTCCTAAGATTCATTCAATATTAAGTTGTTTGAAATAAGAGGATTTGCTTTGTCTGGACTCACCATAAGAGCAAGGGTGAAGATGTTGTGCTTGGCCAGCAACACAGTCTCATTAGACATAAGGAACTTCAACAAGTTGATCAAAGCTAGGAGAAAATAATACATATTTTTAAAATAAAATTAAAAGCAAAGCCATTCTCAGCAAGTCACTTAAATACAGATGCATTTTCATTATCTAGTGTAAACTAACCTAAATGTCAGCTGCTCACCTCTCAGAAATACATCCATTTTCATGTGGGATTTGTCGGTTTCTTTTTTCATGGCTAAAATACTGTCCTGGACAGGTAAGTGACAGCTATTTTACTGTTCCACATTTATTCTCCTTCACTGACTTCCCAATCAAATCTGCTTAGGCTCAAGGTAAGTCTCTTGTTAGCTTAGTTGGTTCAGGGGAGATTTTTCTATCTGCCAGATCATGAAGTGAGCTTTGGGCTTGGAGAATCCAACTATCTCATTTCTGCTTCCTACATCACCAACATGATGTATGCATAGTCAGCCCCAAACTGTCACTCTTGTTGATACATGCAGTTTAAAAAGAAGTAACAAAAAAAACCACAGCATAGCTTTTCTGTAGCTCTATGTCAACGCTGCTGCAATGGTACAAGGAAGGATAGAGTACTTTATTGTGTCAATTATCTAGGGTTGTTGCGGTAAACACTACGGATCTTGTTCACACTTGTCTTAAAAAAAACAATAAAAGCTCCTGCTGTAGCCACCCCAAATCAGTTAGTGATAGTGGGAATTAACAGAAAGGTTGGCTAGAAGAGCTTTAAACAGACTTCACAATAAACAATAGTATTCCATAAACTTGAATAAACTGAAGTTCTTTATCTTGTTTTTTCCTAGTTCTTGAAAATTTCAAAAAATAAAGCTATTTTCTTCTGCATTATAGCTGCTCAGGACTGAAAGCTGATGTCTGCCTAGAACAAATGCTATGAAGTCAACAGATTTCAAGACTTAAAACATCTGAATTAGATGACCTGCAAAGTCAAGCTGAAATGCTATACAGACTTTTTAAAAAAGGTTCTTAATTACCTACTAATTGGTAACTGCATCTAACAGAGTAATACCAGTCATTACTCCAATTTCTTATAGGTACAACTAGAATCTGTCAATCTGTTCTTCCCCCCACCATTACATAAGCGTTACACACTACCCAGCAACCTGCAAGAAAACCAACTCCAGTCTGGGAGAAACCCATAGCAAATACAGAACAGACCATTCATCATAGCCCAAAGGTACAGGCTATGAAAGAGGAGGAGATAAAGCACAGAGAACAGGAATGAGGTGAGGGCAAAATTTAGATATATCCTCCACTCCCTTCAGGATTACAAAGTATTCACAAAAGGTAAAACCAGAACACCTACAGTAAAATGATAGACGTGAAGAGACTGGTAAGATCTGGAATTAAACAAAATTGTCAGATTTTGAATACAGTCCTGCAACCACTACCTTCCAATACTAGAAGTTCACCAGGAGTATCAAAAGTTTACATAGGCCCCCAAAAGGGAAGCCTACAGTCCTAGTGTGGGTATTTACTCATCGCAGACAGAAGCTTCTTCAGTTTAATCTACCAGCTGGTGGCTTGATGCTGAACTGTAAACCAGAATGGTCAAAGTCCTCTGCAAACTCCAGACACGCAAGTGATTCATCTTTCAGAGCTATTCCAGGATTTAACAATCCGCAGTAGCATCTCTCCCATCCATGACAGCAGCCCACCTCATGAAGCAGATATATTAATACATTTTCACTCCAGCCTCAGAACTCCCCATAACATCATCACCTCATCATCAGACTGAAACTCCTGGGACCAAAAGCAGAGCCTGGATTCCACAATAATCCAGCTCTGGAAATACTCCTGTCAGATATTTTTCTGTAAAACAGCCGTTTCAAAACAAAGAAGTAGCAGGTACAGATGGGCTCTCCAACGGAGCAGAGATCCAGCTAAAAACAGGTTGCCAAGGTAACCAAGCCTCCACAGCAAAAAAGTAGAGTCTCCCGCAGTCAGTGCCTTGGACTGAAGACAGCTGCCCTGTGTGTCACAGCAGCTTATTGGCCATGTCTCTAAGTTATAAGCATGGTTTTACCTCTTCCCTGGCCACATAAGTGAACACAACCACAACTGGTGACCAGCTGCTGCTGTTCAACTACTAGCAGTTGGGGCTTCTGAAAGCAAAGTAGCAGAGCTCTGGATTTCCTGTAACAAGTGGTGCAAAGGCTCTTGTTCATCCCATTGTCTCTCACTCTTCCACCAGGGCCCTGCTGAAAGGCCCTTGCTGGTGGGTGATTGCACAGCACGACAAGAAACCACTGAAGAACCAAACACAGTGAACGTCAAAGCCGCCCGTGATGGGGAGACATTTTTAAGAGAACGAGTCCAACCATCATTTGCCTAGAGCACGAGCACTCACCAACTGCCAGGGACAAGTACCCTACCACTGCCCACTGCGGTATTTCTCAGATACCACCCTGAAGCACTTGCACTGCTCTATATTGGTGACAACACTTGAAGGAGAACTGTTGCTCTGTTCTAGCCCAACAATAGCTCCTACATTTGTTCCAGTCATTGTGATGAATTTGCTCATGCTTAATTTTCCTGTTCCAGTTAGAAGACAAGAGATTACCGCTGCTTGAAATCAGTCTTTATACCTGAATTGCACTGCATCATAGCTTACTCACAGCCGACCTATGACTTAAATTCCTTCCCTAAGAACTAGGAAGGAGAGGGACGTGCTTCACATGAAGAAACTCAGTGCTGGGCCCAGAGCTGGTCAGAAACGCTAATTCACCAGGTTTACTGTCACTGTGTGCACAGCTCAGACAAATTTATCCAACTGTTTGGAAACCACACATTCCTAAAGAAGTTGCAGTGCTCCTAATTAGGATATACACTACATTGATGCTCAAAGAGCAACCTATCTTTTTCCACACCAGCACATTCGGCACCAGCCTCTGTTCAAGCGGCTCTAAGAAACAGGAACACTGTGGAAAACAAACCCTTAAATCTATGGCTACCTCTGTCTCTCTAGTTTTCTTGCAAAGCAGACCCTGTACTGAAAATGAGGACAGCTATGCCCTGGAGTTTTCAGGATTAACAACTTTTAGATCCAGCTTCATATGCACAGTGCCCTTCAGTGACAATTACACACACTGAATAAACCTTCAGAGCAAAGGTCCAACTGGCTGAACGCCCCTCTGCCCCCGAGCTCCAATGGGGCACTGCTGCTACTTCTCCTGAGCAAACTGAAGCCAAACCAAATGTGTCACTTTTTCCCTGCTGCAATCAACTGTTCACCTCTCATATCCCATCTGCAGGCTGCCCTCTCACACTAGCCAGGAAATTATCCATGTTTTTTCCCAATGGAGGAGCAGTTCAATCTCTCAGCTGCACAGGCAGACAGAATTGTGGCTATTGCTTGGGCTCAGCCACATTATCCCAATTTGTGCTCCAGGATTTAACAGTGATGGATGGTTTGGGCATGAGATCTATTTTAACATTAACTGGAAAACAGCACCATTTTTGCAACAGCCTCTAGAGCTTTTTTTTTTTCTGAAGATACCTGTCTTTGGCATCACTTACCAGGACACAATACATCCACTACAGTGAGTCTTGAAACACCTATAATTTCACAATACAATAGTGTCACTAAAACTTCTTTAGCAACAAAAGCAGAAGGCTGTAACTAAACTCAACTAGCAGCCATTGGTATTTGCGTGCAAGCTCCTCATTTTGTGACCTGAGCTGAGTGCACTGGCTGTGCTTCTTAAACCGAGAACACAGCCTTGAACACCTACATTTACAGCCTTAAAACCAAGTAGAAAAGCATGTTGAGTGGACACTTAAATCGGACATGAAGCCATATGATTGGCTGTATGTGAAAGCGGTGTAAGGCATACAGGCTGGTTTTTAGGCAATTTTCTCTCCCAAGGATTATTACAGCCAAAGGATGAAAAGTGACGTCACCAGCTTTTACAGATACCCACACTGCTTTTTAAACTGAAATGACTGCAGTGAAAGAGGCTCTTAGCTCCTCTGCCACACAGCTGCTTTTGAGGACAGACACTTGCCCTTATCAGCTCTCGTGGCCAGTCTGTTTGCTGAGGAGCAACAGTACTCCTGCTCAGTTATTTGCAGCCCTTCTTCAAGCCAATCCTCTGTAAGAAGACTGTGGGCAGCCAGCATCTCTTCTTCTCTTCTACCAGGAAGGATGTAATTCCTGTTACAGACAGATGCCCTTCACTCCCCCTTTCCTCTCTTCCTCCTCCCATAGCAGACTCACCTTCTCTCCCAGTAAGCCTCGTTTCAAACAGAAGTATATTCAGCCCCAGCACATCTGGGATTCACACAAAGTTTTGTTCTATTTAGTGCCTCAGTGTTCACTGTTTGGATCACATGTAATGCAACAGGAGCGTGGAGGTAGGTTAAGTAGAGAAAACGGAAAAAAAAAGTAGTAGTACCATCCCCTGGGCAAGTCAGAATGTAGCACAGGCTCTGCCAAGAGCATCAGAAGGCTTTGATGCGTTATTGCACAACAGAGCAGAAGAGAACAGCCCTGAGACACACATCAATGAGAGCGTGGATGGGTTGAGCACAGTATGGAGGCCTCTGTCATCGCATCTGCTGCACTTACAGGTCAAAAATCTTCTAATGGTGCATATAATGGCCCTCAACAAAGGAGCAAGTGAGAAAGAGATGTGAGAGCTCCTCAGCTGCAGTATAACATCAATTAACAGGATCCTGTACACTACCAAAAATCCTCCAGTTTTCTACCCTCCATCTCTCAGGGCACACTGGGAAGAACAGTGATTTTCCTATTCCCTCTGGAAGTTACCATTGTACCAAGAGTATATTCAGTGTTCTCCTTTCAGTGTTTCAAATCTCAGCCCCCTTAAGAGGATTCCCACCCACATGTCACTACAGAGCAGCTGATAATGACATCTGGGCAACACTTCTATGCTGCAGCAAAATCCTCTGCCTACGAGTGCTTCAGCAGCCCAGTAACCACTCTGGACCTCTTATAGCCAGCCTGTTCACACATACATACTCTCAAGGCAAGGTCCATACCACTCATTGTAGCACATGGTAAACCTGATCTGGTAAGGATTAGTGCACTAGACTGGAACTGAGAAGAAACTGGATTCAACTCCTCAGGAATCAGCACTCTGGTCTTTTTGTGCTTCAATTTCTCCAACATAAATGAGAAAAACGCACCATTCTGTTTGCAACAGCACTGGAAGCATAAATAGAGCAACAGCCCTGGCTGTACCCAGTCAGACCAAAGGCCCTCAGTATTCTGTCTCTAACCGGTCAACATCAAACGCCTGTTGAAAAGTAAGAAGCCAAACAACACTTTCTCATAACGCTCTTCAGATTTCAAAATTCATCATCATTCGCTTACACGAGAGAAACTACAGCACAGAGTGTGGAAATAACAGACTCTCACAACATGAATACCATAACCACAGACCAGTCTTCTCTCCTATTAAAGACTGGAAGTCACAAGGGCTAAGCTAGGATAACCATATATCCCACTGTGCTCTTATGAGGAGGAGGAGAAACCCTGGAACAGAGTAATCACCTGTAATAAATGCTATATACTTGAAGAAAAATTCAGAAGTAGGGAAGCAAAAGGCTCAAACACAATATACTGAGATGACCTGAGTGTTAAGAAGGTGCAGATCTGGCCATGTTCAGCAGAACAGTGATCAAAACAAACTCAGCAGGACATTAATATCTACAGATAGGGTTTGACAGAAGAGAACCAACAGAGGTAGTTTCCAGATAGAGCAGGAGGAATAGAAAATGTGTCCAAGAAATAGCTACATTGCCATTACAAACTAATGCACCAGAATCCCCTGAGGCACAAACTATCCCAGCATCCTTGGACAAGTGAACCAATTACTCAGGGACAGCACTTGCAGCTTCCCGTCAATCAGCCAAAGTGCTGGAAAACAAGACCGTTGCACCATTGCTGCAGTCCCCTCTCAGGGGAGCAGAGGAGGCTATAAAAGCTCTGTCAACATCACTATTCAACATGCTTCAGCTCCTTCTCTCTGCTCTGATAAGGAGGGAGCACCCCACTCATAGCTGTAACTATTCACCTGGCTGGACGTCTCCTCTAACCGCTGCCCGCGCTGCCTCCCTGCTCGCTGCCACAGGCGCTGCCGAATTCCTGCTCCCGGCCACCAAAGCTCTGTGGCAGACAGCAGCCGGCTGTTGGCAGGCTCCCCATCACCAGCATCTCAGCATTCTACAGCTGTTCCCTCTTCTCCCCATGACTCGCGGGGTACAAGCATGAAAGCAGCCTGCATTCTTAGTGAGAAACAACAGCTTGCCAGAGGGCTGGAGCACATGCTGGCATAAGCCATCACTCTGAGGATCAGTCGAGTAGGCCACTTCACTTCCAATCCTTTACTTTCTTTATATAGTCTCCATCCCCAGTACTCACTGTTCCCACCTAACCGCAGCCAACGGTGTGAAAATTGCAAGCTTAATGGAAATGCTAATTGCTGATGCTAGAGCAATACTGCTTGATAGCAATCCAGCAAGCAGTGAGAAAGAAATCAAATTTTCCAACTTAAGCTAAAGCTCATATGAACAATATGCTTTTTTCTTTAAAATAAAAAATAAAAAAGCACACACCCACAAGCTTCATTCCTCTTTAGAGGAAAGGGAAGTATTGAGCTCAATTCTGTTCTGTCTGACAGTGCAGGTTCACACTGTTAATTAAATAGTAGTCTTGGGAGTTAAGGTTGCACATTTTTGCATGGGGTTTTAAAACAGAAAAGGAGAAGCATCTGGAGAAATAGCAGAAACATTGTGTGAGAACATGGAAAGACAGCAAAGAAAGACACCCAAGAGTGCTGCTTCTTGAAAACAAAAAGGGGACAGGGATAAATCACTGCATTCTGAATGCTGCAACCCCCCCATGCAGACAAAGAGACGGCTGTGAATAGCTCTGGCTGTAATGCTTCTGTCATCAATGGGACTGTTTCCCAGGAGAACTTATCACACTATCTCCACTAGGTCACCATGATCTGCAAACTGTTAGGGATTCACAATCAAATTCTTCAGTGTTAGCTAGCTTTATTTAAAAAGTAATTTGCAGGACAGAGCTACATATCTGGATGAGACCTGCCAGGCTGAGGCAGGATGACCAAAAGGTTACTAGACTTTTGTCCAGTTAGATGACTAAATTTCCTTTGTGCCCATCTGAACAAGGCTCTGTTGGTGAAGAATTCCCATCCTGATCTTACTAGGTTATCAATAACATCCACAAATCTTGTATTATTCTTTTTCTCTTCATCTGCAACCAGAGCCAAACTCTTCATCAGTATTAAAATACGTTAAAATAAAGTGAAGGTAACTAGAATTAAGTAATAGAACACTAAAGAAGAATATAAGTAAAAGCAGATACTTCCTGAAAATGCCCCGTGCAGGGAATTTAGAACATCCTCTTTTACAGGAAAGCCACCGAGTTTTTGCACTATCTTCTTTAGGAAATTTATACCAGTATATTTCACCAAATGGCTGTGTGCTCTTACCACAGAAGTGGTTTAGCTTTGGTTGAAGGAGGTAACATGGAAAGGTTAACATGAAATTAGACCACCAGTTGAGAATGACAGCAGAAGACTACAAGCAGATGCTTGCAGTCTTACTTCTGAATGTCACATGTCTTCTGCCTGTAAGTGAGCTTAGTTGTTTGACTGGCATTTTCTTTAGGGCAACATGGAGAGCTACCAGAGTACAAATTAAATAAACTAATGAATATCAACCCACAACATACATCACAACTGCAGACAAAACTTATTTTATAAAACTGTCTTTCAGTTTCAGCCCTTTCCTAGATTCACTGAAATAGCTAGCAGGACAAACAGTCGAACTCCTGTATCAGGTTGTGCCAACACAGTACCACGTGTCCAACCAAGCACCAGCACCCCTATCGGTAAAGAAAATAGGAAACTCTAAGGGCTGCCAACTCCTGCTATGTATTCCATGACACACAACAGTTACAGCCTTTAGTTTGTGTAAGAAACTACATTCTTTCCAATAGATTTTCAGAACTATTCCACCTCCTCAGAAACTTTACTAGAGTCAACAAGCACAAGTGCTTGTGAACCTGTTGGGCTTCCTACTGAACACCTGGCCAATATTATCTGTTTTCATTCAATTTCAAAGATAAGGAACAGAGATAAAGCTAAGCATCTCTGTCGTCAGGGTGCTAATAAGAGACCCGTGAAGTCCTGTCCATACCCGTCTTGGCACAGAAAGAAGTCATAAGCATGGCTGAAAAGGTCAAAACATCATTCTGAGAAGAAAACATCCTTTCCTCTTTTAAGCACACAATACATTAAGAAGCACTGGAAAACAAAATACCCAGGATACACACCTAAGCTAGATGCTAGCTCTCATTCCTCAGTTTCCCACACTGAAGAAGGGTCCCAGGAAGGCATTAAAATAAGAGAATAGGAAAAGGATATTTAGTCCCATCCCTGAGAGTTAAAAATGCCGAACAGCTCACTTTCCAGATCATGCAATGATTTCTAACCCAAAAGTTTCTATCCAGTAACACCTCCTACCCTCCCTAACCCTCTAACCCCAGACCTCATCCCACCTAGAACCTCCTATACTCAGGGCCCCCTGTTCCTCCTAACACACTATCACCTCCAATTCACCTTAGGGTCTCCATTCTCCCAGGTCAAGATCCCAAAGACTTACCCACCCCATCAACTCAGAACTCCCATTCCCATTGCACCTGCTCAGCAGCTCACCTTTAACCAGCCTGGATGCTGCTCTTGCCTCTTCCTCCCTCAGTTCCTGGTGTTCCCACTGGCAACGTCAGAGGGAGCCCATCCTTCCCACTTCCAGCCTCATTCCTCAGTGAGGTGGCACTCTTTAAAAAGCCAGCATCACCTTGTACTCAAACAACTCATGAGATCCCAAATCTCCAGCATGGCATACAGCACCTGGCTGGGAGCTCTCAGCTACATGGAGATTCCAATGTGCAGCTTTGAAAAGTTGGGCCAGCCTCCCACTATCAAAAGGCACATAGACATGAGACCCTTTAACAGAGACAAAAAGACCTTCTTTGTACTCACCCTAGATTTCACTTTATGAAAGCATTTCACACTTAACACACAAGCTCCTGTTCTTCTACACTATTCCTACACATGACCTTTATTAGTTACCTTTGAAGAGGCTGTGCTGAAGAGACCATTCTCTTATGCTTGCAAATCCTTCACAGCTTAAAGACATTTCTTCCCCTGTTACTATATCATAGAATTCTTCACTGCACAGAAATCACCACAGCAGCCTTATCTATACCATCAGCTGGATCTTGACTGCTTCCTCTGAACTCTTAAGACTTCAGAAGCATGCAGAAGACAGTGCTGTTGGATCTTGAACCTTGGTAGCATTTTTTAAAGCCACAGAAGATATTCTGCAAGTTTGTAAGAAGGTCAAATTTTAGATCTTTAATTCTTTTCCCTAAAATCTTTAAGTCATTTGCTAACTGGCCAAGTGGCTCTACAGTCTTTCAAACTCTCAAGGCACCTAGTGATCAGGCATTTTACCAGTGAACTACACTGTCTGGTACACCAGTATATGAACCCTGACTCCACAAGAGCTGCAAGAAGACAAGCTTCCCTTGCCAGGTAGCTGCTGCAGAATGTGACAGTGACAGCAGGATTAGAGATGAAGGGGAGACACAACATCACCTGATTTCCAATCTGTTCAGCCACACAAATCAGAGGGCTCAAGCAGACCTGATCAACAGTTGGAGAACCAGAAATGCCACAGGTAACAAATACTATCAGTAATCAGTATTTCAGCCACAGAAGTAACAAAGCAAAGTACAAGCAACTGAACAACACCACCTTAAGTATGCAGTGTATAAGGGCAAGTGTGATATACATAGTGAAAGTGGGGGTTTTTTCTCTCTCCAAAAATATTGCTACTTTATTTTAAAATGTTCCACAGAGAAACCTTTCACCTCTTTAGCATTCACCCAAAAATATTTTGAAAGCAATATTATCCTCATGTTATAAATATAGAAACTGACAAAAAGATCTAAGGAGTACACAAAAAGGAAAAAAGTATGTTTTGTCCGGTAGCATTGCATAAGTATCCTTTGATAATCCTAAACTAAGAACAGAGAAAAATTAACTTCTTGATAATGCTACACATATGAAGCACCTTCATTTTAATAGTGCATTTGGCATCTATCAAATTAACTAAGCTACAAGATAAGAAACTCTAGCCCCTATGTTATAATTTGAGAACTGATCTTCAGCACTTACTAATGGCAAAGCTCATTTTTAATTCTACTTTACATTCATAAATGGCTATTTCACCATTATTCATTATTATCTAAGATTTTTTATGATCCACTCTTGCTATTATAAGTCTATATTAGTTAGAATTGCTTTCCTGTTTCTTTAAATATGGCTTTTGTTTAAAACAAACCATAGCAACTGCAAAGAAGTTACCTGTACTCCCTAAACTCAGAGTGAATTGCTCAAGCATTACTAATTTTGAGGTGGGAAGAGTTGAAGAAATTAGGTCTTTTTATATAAAAAGCTTAAATGACTCACGAAAACTCTTTTGGCATAGCTTATACATGCTTGACAACAACAACATATATAGCACCTTCCATCACTCAAGTGCTGTGGAAACTAGTTAAGAGTTCAACAATTAAAACCCAAACCCCACCTTTATGACCAGCAAAATCAACCTCATTTTCAAATGACAAGGGGCAGAACTTAAGAAAAACATTGGGCATAACATGCTGCTTCCGAGAGGAGGAAACTGGTTGTTAAAGTTTCTTTGTCAGCTCTACAAATCACCTTACACTTGACATTCATCAAATCAGTATTTAAAAAGTATAAGGTGCCTGGCATAACAATCCAGGAGAATACCAATTGGCCTAAATGTCTGTAAGGGAACAGGTCAACACAATCATATCCCCTTACAGTTTCTGACCTTGGCCAAATTTCCAGGCTAGTTACCAGTAATGGTACACTGTCACAGCAGAAAAACCTGAAGATTTTCTTCAGCGCTCAAAGGGAAGAGCCACATACTAACCATAGATGATTGAACTGAAACTAAAAATCTGCTGGAAAGGTCTATTAAAGAGGAACCAAGGTCAAGAGGCATCTCTGGATCTGAATGTCTGGTCCACCTATCAGTAACTGCACTTGGTAATCATTTTCATAGGCTAATCAAATTACAATTGCTTTTTGCTCTTTAGTACTATTTTTAGGATATTCCAGAATCTAGCTCTACTAGTGATATGACATTTATTTTCACACTATTAGCTAGAGCCAGCTTATATATACACTACTTTTGCCACCTACAGATCTTCCTTTTTGTTAGTCGTGCTTCCAGCTCTCAAACCCCTGCATCATTCCCTATCAGCTAAACATTCTTGGTCGTCTGGACAGCAGAGCTAGAGATTTATATTGTATTGAGTGCCATGATCCTGGCCTCTTGACTTAATATGAAAGAATTAAGCTAACAGGGAAGCTAAGACTCAGTAACAATACTGTTCTTCCTCAAGATCAGATGTTGAAAAAGGAAGTCCAACAGAAGTAAGATCATATGTAAGCAATGTACCACACAGTGGCATAACAAAAAAACTATGAAATATTACAGACTGCACAAACAGCCTGATAGGTGTCCTGAGAGATGCTGAACACCTGGCTCCACTGCTTTTTTCTGCAACCATTGCAACCTAAAAAATCAAAAAAGGAAATGCAGAAGGTTTCTCAAAAGTGCTGCTGCCCTTCCATAGTGAAGACAAAGCACCCACAAAGGAAGAGCATCTATCCATCAGATGACACACAAGTGGCTTTCCTTAATTAGAGACTAGCTAACATTAGAATCATCAAGTGAACAGAAGGCTACATACATTGCTCCTGCTTCCACCTACAACCTTTATCTCAGTTCCTCCGCACCCTATACCGACTACCTACCCCACAGTATTCCCTTTGTCTTCTTCTCCCACTCAATTTTCTGCTTGAAACAACTCTCCTCCTTTTACGTGCCAGGTAGAATTCTTTCCCTTTCTTTCAATACTTCTTTACACCAATTCCCTGTAGCTTCTTTGTTCCGCTCAGCTCAGTTGGGGGCTTCCATTGCTATTATCCATGCTGCACAACAGGGGCACTGCTTCAGTCATCATACACCTTGTCATTCAAGAAGACAAGTGTGGGCTTGAAGACCTTCTGTAAAGCATGCCTGATGGGGCAACCTGAGATCTTAGATCTTACAGTGAATAGCTGCTCCTTTTTAGCTGTTCATCCAGCAGTGCTAACGAATTCTTCGATCCAAAATAAAAGCCCAAAGGGGAATATGCTCACATAAAGGATAGAAGTTCAGAAGTTCCTGTGCTCTGGTTTGGAATTGTCTGTCAGACAGATCAAGACCAGAAAAATAGCCATTCTTTCACAACAAAGGCAGCAGCATTCTGGGTAATCAAAGAGCAGCCTTGACAGAGATAAGAGTTAATTATGAAATATATCTCAAGACAGGGCTGGCAATTAGCATTAAGTCTGCCACATATAGCACTCTAGAAGTACACACCTGGAGCAGCCAGGATGTGCCCTTTCACAGGTGCACGTATTATTCAACCCAGGGCCTTCCAACCTGTATGAATCACCTAGCAGTTACTGAAGATTCTCTCTGCTCACCTCAACATCCTATAAGAAAAATATCTGAAACATTCTTACTGTAATTTACTCCCGCATGAGAGGATCTCCCTAAACACGCAGAATTCTACAGTGAGTGTGGAGCTCTTCAGCTACATCAGGTGTGCAGACATTCCGGGTCTTTCATAGAAACCTGACCAATCTGAGTGCATTTTACTTTACTGCTTTGCTTTCAAAGCATGTGCAGTACTTAATACTTCTGAGGCACTTTACGTTTCCAAAGCACTATACAAACACCAGCTAATTAGAGACAGCTTAACAAGAATATCCCAAGATACTGAATCTCAGTGAGTAGCAAGGAGTTTGATTCCTCCTCCCCCCCACCCCCAACAGGGAAAGTTACGCATTGAAAGATGCCTAAGAGCGTGCTCTCTGAACTGTGGAACAGTATCTTCAAGCAAACAGCATTATATTTGAGACTTCCATACCACCAGTGTGTTGGAAAGACCCAGCTCAGCCTGGCCAAATAGGAATGGATCTGGTTCACTGGTAATGCTGAGAAGGTATCACATACGCTGTCAGATGCAATTTCTATTCACAATAGACATCCACATCGTACATGATCTTCTCCTGAACTGGCACTACACTGCCACCATGCCTCTAGGGGGTCTGTTCTGAAGAAAACCACCAAAAAGAAAACGCTAATCCCTTAATTAGGGGCACGCACTTCACCTTCTACAGGAATAATTTAGAAAGTCTGAATGGGCCACATGTCACACAAGGTGAAAATTTAATAACTGAAAGTGACTCAGATTGTTGGTTCATTTCCCTGTACCTACACTCAACTGTGCAAAGCTACTGAAGGGAAGCACTCAGTGTTAATTGAGAACAGCTTCACAAACCGCTCATCACCACCTTTTTCAAAAGTCCTCCTCTCTCCAATTTCTGATGGGAGTTGCATTACACCAGCCAAGTCACTTATCCTAGGTCTCAAGCACAGCTCCAGGAATACACAATTAGGGCCACGTTCCCCTGAATTTTTATAAACCTCTTGTTTAAGCCACAACAGCTAGGGGATTAGCTGTACTTTCCTAGCTGAGCTACTTCACTGCTTGTAAGATAGAGGAGAAGCACACACCATATTCACGAAAGAAGCCTGTTAGGTCTCATCATCCATTCTGCTACCCCCTTCCTCAGGCCTCCCACACAATGACTGCATCATAAAACAGTTCTACAAAGCTACGTCCAGTAGATTACAAGTCAAATCCCATAATACTTATCTATCTCAGGATATCAATGGCATGAACTAGACTATGTATCATCAATGCAAAAGTCAGAGTTAAAAGCCTCTCCTCCCTCCCACTGACATTTCTCAGTTGCTCTCTTCAGAAGGAGCTGCACACACTATTCTATGTGTATCCATCTCTTGCAGTAAAAAGGGTAAGTAAGGTCCACCTCCCTTTAACCAAGAGGTACTTTCTACTCACAAATATCTGAGAGAGAAACAGTACTGCATAAAACATTACTTGATTTCTCCAATCAGGTGAAGAGGGACTCAGGTAATAAAACAGAAGAACCAAGACATGTGGATACCATGGTGATCATGGCCAGACAAGAAAGTAAATTAGCTACCATTATGATAATGACCTGGCTTTCCAAAAGAGATAATTTGCATGTAGCAACTAAGAAGCAAAATAAAGATGCTTTAACAGAATTGCTGCTTGCTGTTTAACCCTGTAGCAACGGAACAGTCACAGCCACCAGCCACCCACTCTGGGCTCTTCATATTTGACTGTCTCTGCAGATGCAAAGTACCTGACCAGAGCTCCCTCCAGGTGTAATGAAGCCTCACTCTGCATTTCTTCTGGTAGCACAGCAGCTTGTGCACAATCTGAATGCACCGTCTGGAAAAGAGAGGGCAGAGGATTAATTACATTGCATTTCCCAGCAATTCTACATCAAACCTGGAAATGTCTCTGAAATCAACAGCAGGGAAATAGACAAACTCAAAGCCTATCAGATGGGACTCACGGTTTTGGGGTCCTAAAGGGAAGCAACACCCGCAAGAAAGAACCAGATGAGACAAGACGAAGGGGCCTGTATGCCAGTTTAAGCTCAACACAATTGGACTGATTACAAATGCAAGTTGGTTGTTTATATTTAATTAATACTTCCCACTCTTTGCTGCCCTTACCTGAGGATCTCATAAGCTCCACAAAAGGAGTTACTTAACTTGCAGGCTCCATATGTATGAGATACTATGCTCAGATTTTGTAAAATCTGGACACAATGGAGCTTTTCAGTTTCTTTGGACCAAATGATGAGGCTAAAGGAAATGACAGCATCAAACCAACCACAGGATTTTTAGTTTGACTGAGGCATGCAGTTTAATTACATAAAAAAGTAAAAATATTTGTCCAATTTTCCAGTCTCCTTAAACAAATAAAGCAATACACCTACAACCTACAAGTTCTGAAATCCCCCAACATACAGCTAAGTATACTTGTGAAGTCTCCAAATTCTGTAAGTCTCTATAGCATCTAGTGTTCATACAAACTCTTAGGTGCACATTCTTCACAAATTACATCAGAACTAAATATACAACATAATGAGTAAATTCTCTAGCACTAGCTATCATTAACGACAAGACAGAAAATATATGTGAATTTGAATTTGTTAGACCAAGCTATTTTTAGTTATTGACATTTAGAAAAAACAGAAGGAAGACTTCTAAAAGGAAAAATTCCTTTTCCCCAAATCCTCAGTTCTCAAAAACCACATTATCTCATTAATATCAACATCCCTCTGAAAAGACACCACATATCAGACAAACACAGAGATATCAAATTTTAAAAAATCTGCATGGAAGTTATTCAAAATGGGGTGAAGAATTCAAAACAAGGCTTTAAAAAGCCTTAAGAAATAATATGCAGAAAGTATACATTATTCTTTTCAGACTCTTAGATTATCCCAAAAATACCACAATGGGGTAAGCACTGAAACTAACTTTAGACAAAGGTAAAACCATTTATAATAGAGTACTTAATGTGATGCTCAGCTATCTCAAATTGGATTCTCATAAATTCAACCAAGAAGCAAATCAGCTAGGATACACACAGCTGTCTTAGATCAGGAACCGCAATCGCTCTGAGGAGACACCTGCTATTTCTGATGTTGCTGGTACCAGACAATGCCCAGTACTGTTCCACCTACATATTTGCTTGGCTGTAAGACTAAAATTGGCCACTACAAAAAAACCCCAACTTTAACCAGAGA
Organism: Strix uralensis; assembly: GCF_047716275.1. Classification (NCBI taxonomy): domain Eukaryota; kingdom Metazoa; phylum Chordata; class Aves; order Strigiformes; family Strigidae; genus Strix; species Strix uralensis. The sequence goes on along the minus strand of NC_133978.1, from coordinate 27,199,201 downwards.
GAAGCTGACAAGGGCTAAAACATTTCTTTATAATTACAGTAGCTGTTAATGCAAAATACTCTGCAGACACAGCACTGAAACCTTGTGGTTGTATACAGTAGCATACAGTTTTCTGGGTGAAATCAAGGCATGGAAGAAAAGGGATGAGGAGGGGCGTAACAGTCCTAGTACCCCTGCCTAAAGAGCCAGAGCACCAGCTACCAGCCTATAGACTCCCAAACCACACTGCTTTAGTTATGAAACTGCTTTAGTTATGAAGTTATCCATCCTGGCGGGGTGTCTTTGTTTTTTAGCTTTGTGCTGAGGATTCATAATACACATAATGGACAAAACACACGCTTGGTCAAAGCAACCTGGATTTCTCTTTTAAATATTAATATGCCCTCCCTTGAGCAGCTTCATATTGTCACCTTTTAAATGTATTGCAGAGAAGTATGACACTAGTTGTGCATTCAGAACACCCACTTTGTCTGCAATAACTGCGTCTGCTATGGGATGGTTTCAGACAGGAGTGTAATGAAAGTACTGCACAAACATGCCAAAATGAATGGATACAGATGTCCACTGATGGCTGGTACTGCTCATTATTTTCACTCTCACAGGGTTTCTAGACCTTACTTTCGAGCCCAAGGCATTTCACACCTTTCTTGTGAAATTCCAATGCACTACACCCATCTACAACTAATTCTGTAATTGTCATTAAAAAATAATTTCTCACAAACTCATAATTGAACTGTACAACCCTTGCAAAGGCACTATAGTTGCAGGGTTATTTGGGCAAAATCAGAACATGCTGAAAAGTTACCTTAAGGGCAAACAGCCTATGTATCTTTATCTCTTCTACAGAATACAGTGCTGCTCAAGCCTTGGGGAAATTCAGTACTGTACAAACAGTCAGAGCAAAGCCAATGATCTGCCTAAATCCTATTTCTGCCCTCCAGGCTAAAGCAGAACAAAGCATTCTAGGGGCCTCCTGGGACACACGGAGTGCTCATGTGTAACCCTGTTCTCTTCTCTCCTTTTCCCCATTGCTAAGTTTTACCCCTTGCTGCCTAGCAAGCTATTTCAGGCTTAAACCTCTCTCCCACTCTGCACATTGCCTTCCAGGTCTCATGTCAGTCATCCTTGGTTTTTCAAAACTGTCTTTTCAGTTTCTACACCAAGACTCATCTTCTGGGAAGTGGGGATTCTTGCAATGACTCTGTGTTATGAAACTTTTTTCAGATTGAAAAGCTCTTTGTGTTTGATCAAATAGATTAGGAAATCGGTCTGAAAGGTGGAAATTCATTTCACTTTCAATTTTCTGGCACACAGAGCATTTTAGAAGTAGAAAAAGTTGCTAGAAGAGTTCGTGAAAAGCCATCCTGCTCCCTACCAGCCACAATGTGTTATTTCAGCTGGAAGATTGCTCTATGACGAGAGTTCCACCCAAATTCAAACTTCAAATGAAATCACAAGTCACCCCACAGACACTTACACATAGAGATCCATAGGAAATTCTTTCATCATGTGTGTTACGATGAATTCCACCATCAAATCTGACAGAAAAGAAAATGATAAACTAAGTATTGAGCTACCTATGGTTAGTCTAGTAGACAACAAAGAGGAAGTCAAACTACCCCACCTACCTACCTCTACCAGACAATAGTCCTACTTAGATGAGAGAAATGTCACTTTGTTTGTTTGTTTGTTTTAAAGAGCATTAGACATTCTCTGGAATTAAAAAACTACTGGAAACTGAGGGCACATAATGTAATTTGCTTTGAGACACTGCTTCCCCATATGCTTTCCCCCACTATTTGTCAACTAAAAAACACACCATGAATTCTGGTGCTTAGAGTTGTTCTCTTATTTCAAGCCTTGTCACTAATGGAAAATTCCATTGAGAAGCACATTTCCAAAAATCATTCTTACCAGAAACAATGCACAACCTAGATGTTTACTTAAAGAGAAGACATTGTAGAGAACACCTGTTTTTCCCTAAAATAAATTCTGAAGCAAGTAAACCTAGCTTGATCTCAACATTAGCTAAGCTTCTGCTTCAGACTTGTTCAGGGGAAAAAAAAAAAAAAAAAGGAGAATGTCTCTTAACATTTGAGGGCTCCCAATATGAGGATAAGAGGCAAAGAGTATAGAAATACAATTGAAAGAGATAAGTTACCATGGTTCAGCTAATAAATGCTAATTGCATGTGTGTGCGTGTTCTCTGCCCAACACAACTTCAGCATAAAATGCTTAACCCATGCCAGCGGTAACAACTATGAGATGTAACCTCCTAGGGCTCTAATAGCCCAGCAATATGACTCAATAGTGACTAAAAACACTCTAGGGCAAGAGTGCATGAAATCTGGTAAGTCTAGAAAGATTCTTCACGCAGCTGTTGTGTCTTGGCTTCAACAATCACCTGTTTGAAAATGCTGGAGTCTGAGACTGTTTCCATATCATCAGGCTTAAGAGTCATTTAGGGATCCAGGCTCCGTCCATTTCTGCACCCATTTATGCTTTTGGCCTCCCACACCAATAAGTGTCACAATTTAATCATGTGCTGCATGAAAAGCTTTCAACTACGCCTCCATATCCACAGGCAAAACCAACCCTAGCTACTAACATTCCCATTGGGTTTTTGCTCAGAAAAGGCTAAATGCCCAGCAAACACATTCACAAACATGTGTCCTTTCCACAGGTTTGCCCTCATCGTATCATCTACAAAGTACTTGTGACTAACTGTTACCACACTCACCTAAAGGACTGAATTTATTAATCAACTGCCCTCCCTACTGTTACTAATTCAGATAAGAGGGGACAACAAGCTTCTGCAAAACTTACTGTAAATGTATATAGGATTTAATGATACAGAGCAGCAATCTTGGATTTAATTTCTCTGTGAGGCAAACGTGTATAGAGATGGACAGTCCACTGCTGGAAATACCTTTAGTACCTAACTGCCCTCCTTTCAAGTCCATCCACCCCTCCTCTTAATCCATAAATCTCCTATTTCTATTGCAGAACAAAAGATTCTTCGGGAACCACAAGCACACACCTACTCTAACAATACTCACCAAGCACTGCACACACCAGCGGGCGACAGGGCAGGTTCTTGTCTGCTGCTTTTTTCCTATGTCTCATTGGCTTCAAACACACAAAAAGATGAAAAGTAGTCAGCAGAAGCCTGAAGTGACATTCTCTGTATTACTGTATTTTTCATGGAAATAATACCACCAGCACAGGCTTCCCTTTGTCTTTTTCTCCATCTGCTATCTCACCTATATTAATCCTAAAGGCTGTGGCTGGAGCAAAATTGTACCTGCTTTTCAGCACACTGACCACTGGATTTTTGTTTCTCTAGCTGTATAACTGGAGGGCACTATTATATCATAGGGCGTGGAGGGGAGGGAGGAGGAAGAAAAAAAAAAAAAAAAAAGAATCACACAGCAATTCCTCCCCTTTGGTTAACATCCTGATTTGCTCCTGACCCAGAAGTCTGATCTGCATTCTTAACAGTGTGTACAGTATTAAATGGCTTTGGTCTTTATTGTAACAGTCCAGAAAGGCTAATTGAATGGCAAGTTGTTGTTAAGTGGGAATGACTAGCATCTTTGCAGTATGCTCACTATAAAGTAAAATGTTTATTTCTCTCCTGGACTAGTGACACTTTCAAGTGCTGCTTCACTGTCAGATGAGGTGGAACTTGCCAGTACCACGAAGACAGAATGCATCAAGTTAGGATAACCATTCAAATTACTTGTAACTACAAAGCTTCATGAGCCAGGTAAGGACACTTCCTCCACAGATACCTATAGGAAAAAGCTCCTTAAAGGTGAATCACCCCACCCAGGATGAAGCATAAGCCAAATTAAAGCACTCGGTGTAACTCCAGCTGCTATTAATATATCACATAAGAGCTAATGCTTGAAGATTAAGGCAGAACATTCTCTCTGCCACTGATTTCCCCAGAGACCTCATAATACACAGCTCCTCCCCAACTACACAGGCCTCTGAACTCACCAACAGGGCAACCAGCTCTTTGTTCTTTGAAGGAGTGAGGCATTCTAAGAGTGATTTCAAAATCATTCCCCAACTACTGCATTTCTCACAGTTTTTCCACATGCCTTAGCAATCTAGGTTAGACGTCTGTGACACAGTTTTCAACATACAGGGACTCAAATCCTCTGTGTTCTCATCCCAGAGAGAAAACAGACCATCTGGAGGAAAAGACTCACCATCCTGTGCAGGTTTACTCGAAAATTCATGTTGTCATCATGGAGAAAAGCGTTAGCATACTGATCCTATTGAAAAGAGCAAGAAAAGGGAGGAGATATGAATAGCCAACCAAGTGTCCAACACCAAACACCAACACTTGTCTCTCAAATCACATGCGTTTCACTGTAAAGCTCCCAATGTATGGCTATACAGTTAGAAAGCTACCTGTCACCTCCTCTTGCCCCCACCCATGTCTCCAGTCACACAAAAGTAAACCCCTCCTGATTCCAATTCCACTTTAGTTAAAGTCTGCACTACTGCTTGTTTTGTTAGCAATTTATTGTCCATTCTCCTCCTTTGTTCATCCAAACTCTGGACTGCACACACCACAGTGTCAAGAGTTTAACAAGTTCCGTATAACGCATGAGCTGGTTCTCCAGCACCAAGTTCCCATGACTGTGAACAAAGGTTTATATTCACGTTTTGATGGACCCATCATGCCAGAAGTTACCGCAGCACTAGCAGGTACGTTTATCAGCTGTCCCACACCTCAAGCAAAGATCATTCCACAAACAGCTTTAAATCAAAGTGATTCCTCCAGATAATGCACTGTCAGGTTGGGTAATAAATATACCCTCCCCTTAATACCAGAAACAAAACACACCCTTGCTATGAAACAGAATTTCTTATCTTGCATTATCTATGCATCCACCTAAGAACTCAACTGCCAAAAGCATTTAATTATAAATATTTGAAATGCAGATGATCAGCTTTCAGGCTGCATCCTAAAGAAACATTACTTCAGAATCCTTACACTGGCTACCAACATTACTGGTTTTTATTCTTTGTTAAGAATGAAAGATCTTTACTTTGAAGCAAGGAAAATGCAAACGCCACACAAACTCAATCACTATTCAGGACATCAGTCAAGTCATTAATACATACTTCCCATGAGACAGGACCACATTCAGCCAGGGCTGCTGACATAGCTGTAATACTGCTTTCTCACCCTACTACCAGATTTGCTACTTGTCTTGCTTGTAGGGACCCTACAACCATGGGCCTTTTTTTCAGACTCGTATCCTTGTTAGGCAGAAGGAATATGGCATTGTCCATGTTTACCGTGAACAGCACAAAGCTGAAAGCCATTAGCACATTACTCATCTAAAAGCCACAGCACAAGGTCACTCACCAGCTAAGAGCGAAAAGGCTTAGGTTCACTCTTTTCTCTCTTCATCCCTGGGAGTTGACTAACCCAAATAAAATGATCCAATTTTCAAGTTTCAAGTCAATTTTAACAGTACTGCATCAGGTTTATTAGCAAAACATTAAGTGCCTGAGGTCCTCACTACTCAGTACCACTGTGGATCTTAAGCTCCAGCTCAACAGGAGGCAGGGGATGTGCATGCAGATAGATCCCTGTAACACACCATCTGCTGAACAGTTTCACACAAGAAACCTACCTCTGCTATGCATGTCAGGATAATCAGACACAGCTTGCCACTGTGTAGCCGGTGCTCATCTGCAAAGAAGAAAAAACACATCCTCCATGAGCCACACAAGCCTAGCAATGCTGAAGAGCAAGATAGCTGTTGCAGCAAGAGAAAAGCCCACCCTTGGACATTCTTCCTACTCCTACTCCCTCCATAATAGCTAATAGTCTAACTACTCTCATTAAGCACTCTCCCTCCAGCCTGACCGCTAAATCCCAGCAATTTATCGCCAGTCTGTGCCAACAGCAAAGTTTCTGATTTGAACCTCCAACGGCACTGTAACTATCAGTGGGGCTTCTGTCTAATTAAGTTTTACTTTCACAGATATTCTAAATACCAGGGTTAGTCCCTGTCTTTCTGTCACAGCAGAGATGCACTTTTCCCTCTCAGGCAAGAGGGAAAGAAAGAGACCACCGTTGCTGTAGGTTACGAAACAAGCAGCAAAGCTTTGGGAGAGGCATAGCATGGTGTAGCAGAATGACTCCTGACATTATGCTCAAAGTCCCAAGTTTTAACCCCAATACTGACAGATATGACCTACTTTGTTCTATGCAAAACCATGAAAGAAGGAAGTCTGCAAAGACTTCGGATTTTAAGCCAAAGGAGTTCCACCCTGATCACGTTCCACAACTTGTTATTCATCTTACAACTTCAAGCAGCTTTTGCCGTGAATGACAACTGGAGGGCTGAAAGACTCACAAATAGAGAGGGACTAAGGCAGAAAAATGCTATTTTTATTTGGATTATTTAAAACTCTTCTCTCTCAATTTTAACCTTGAAATACCAAAAAACCAAGATACATACAATCATAGAGTAACTTAGAATGGAAGAAACTTCTGGTCCAATTCTTGCTCAAAGCAGGGCCAGCTAAGATCAGGTTGTTCAAGGCACTGTCCAATCAAGCTCATTTGAAAACCTTTGTTCTAAAAATCAAACCACTCACACCACACACAAAACATACCACCACTGCAACATACTTATACCTAAATTCTGAGGAAGCTTAAAACTGCACATTCCCAAGACCTCCTACAGCTTCTCTAAAGCCTAAGACTATGAAGCATGCCATCCCAGATACCTGCCTTAGAGTCAAACTTGGAGGAGAGGGAAATCTGAAACAGTCAGATCACTTTCACAGAAATCATAAGACAGCAATCAATCAAACTCCTTGCATCTTTGCAGGTCACTTTCACAAACACTTTGCTAGTTAGTGTGTATATTGTAATCTATAAAAATAGACAGAATGGTCTTAGCTAGCTGTTCTGTCTAGTTTGATGCCTCTTTTGTTTTCTTTTCTATGCTGCTGAGGGACAGATACTTACTAACAAGATGTGCCCTGAAGAGTGCTGATTTCATCTTGCTGCACTAAGATGAAGAGGAATTTTGGAATGGGGGAGTTAAAAGTCTCTCCTATGTCTCCTTACCTCAGCTAAAATGTTTACCTGACAAGTTTTCTACTCCAGCAAAGCAGAAGAAATGGCCTCAAAGAACTCCGATACACTGGAGCCTTGTTATTTTCCCACTGCAAGACCTCCCTGTATATTTTTGTAGGTGCTGCTACCACTTTTCTCTCTGGGGATTGTGCTGTACATGCTCCTGTTTTGCACCAAGTACTCGCCTTCAGCCGATGTGTTGTGAACATCATGCCATTTTCAGCAGCTATGCAGGCCGTTACTCACACAGATACTTCATACTTTCACAGGATCCTTCATTAAAGGAACAAAGCATACCACTTCCTATGGGGAGGTATATCAGTATGTACCCTGTTTTATAGATAGGAAAAAATGATGCAGAGTTTTTGTTTCTTCCAAGGCAGTTGCCTCTGACTGACAAAAGAGAGCAAACAAGATGAGGATCTAGCAAACACAATCTATTAAATTATGCTGTCTGGGACAGTACCGAAACAACTGTCTAGTCCTGGATGTGGAACAAACCAGTCTCCCCTCTAAGTGTTCTCTCCCATCTCAAGACACATGGAATAAATTAGTTATTCATTCTTCTTCTCTTGTTGCTATATTGTGTCACATAGAATCATTTAGATTGGAAAAGACCTTTAAAATCACCAAGTCCAACCATTAACCTCGCACTGCCAAGTCCACCACTAAACCATGTCCCTAAGCACCACATCTACATGTCTCTTAAATACCTCCAGAAATGGTGACTCAACTACTTCCCTGGGCAGCCTGTTCCATGCTTGGCCTAATCAGAATATAAGGACAGGAATATACCCACTAGAATTAGTAAGCACTGGTTTGGAAGGCATGCTTTTTTTAAACCATCAGCGGAACTCATTGCCACATACTACCATGGTGGCAAGGAGATTAAGTCTATCAGTCACACAAATTTCAAATGTTCTACAAGCTAGAACCAAAGTAAAGAAAGAAACATCAACTCCTGTCTCATACCAGAATAAACACATCTCTTGCTGGCTTGTTTAGTAAGGAATCCCCTCTATCAGATTTCACTGCAGCTGAAACTAATCTAGTTTGGCAGTTCCTGAGGCCCTATGCAGACTTTCCATATTACAGTGGCTAGTAAGTGCAGAAGTTAAACTGAAAAACCTAAAATTGTTCCACCAGAGACTTGGATCAGCAAGAGAGACCCTAAGAAAAGCAAATGAGAATGAGTAGAGAGCTGGTAAGCCCTCGTCATGTGTGCAATCTATAAGAAATGACTGAGCAAAGATTGACATGGTTTAGCTTAAAGACAAAAGCAAGAGGAAACATGAAAGCGGACTTCAAATACATAAGGGCTGACACAAAGAAGAAATAAGTAGTCTATTCTCAATATCTATCTTGGAGAAGATAACTGGTGATTAATTTAAATCACAGCAAAAAATTTAGGAAGCACATGAAGCTTTCTCACAATAAGGGTAGTTAAACACTGGAATGGATAGTCTTAAAATGATGCTCCACTATCAGAGTGTCTTCATGCAACCTGTTAGCAACATCTCTGAGAAAAAATACAGCTAAACCTCATTCTGCCTTGGTTTTGAGGGGTGCACTAGGTATTTTCATGAAGTCCCTTCTGGTCCTAACTTCAGTTTTTCCTCAACTAGCTTGCATACTGAACAAGAACAAGACAGCCAGGTACAATTTCAGTGCAAGCTAGCAGGTACAAGGAAAGTCTCCTGCCTGCTCTTATTCAGTGCCAAGCATTCATGAAGTTCAGTAATCAATGTACCATAGCTCTGCAGCTATCTTCCTATTTTTGTTCAGTTGTTGTATCTAACTTAACAGCAAAAGTCAGTAATAGGCTGAAATACGGTACAAAAATCACTTGTTATGTTCACACTATGGTCCTGCCCATACAACCACTGGGCAAAACAGCACCCTTGGGTACCTTGAGCAGGAGATGAAGCAATACTTCAACTCCAGCAAGCTGAAATTAACCCCCACAAAACTATCAGGAAAAACAAAAAGCACAATATGGAAATATATCTTCTAAGCAAATTACTGCCAGTACAGTGTAAGTTACTGCTGTTCTCTTTATAATTAAAGAGCTGCCTGTTTAACCAGCAAGTACTAAAGGACAAAGGAAATATTTCCTCCTAATGCTGAGCTTTGCCTCCTGTGTCAGCTTCTAATGTTCTTAAAAATACAGTTCTCTGGTACATGATTTCCCCTCTCTGACAGACAGTTGGGAATCAGATATGCTCACAGCTCCTGCATAGGTTCAGGCTTGGTTATTAGGTATTATTATTATTACATTTTTTCCATATTTGACTTCTCTCCAGCCAGCACTAGGTCTCTCCTAGTCTCATAACTCTTATCTCACAATAAGAAATCATTTCATTTTCTCAAAAGGTGGAATCTTCAGTCCTCTAAAGAGACTCCAGTTAACTTCTATTTCTGGAGTCACTAGACATGTTCTTATGCCCTCCTGACTTCAAGAAGCACTGCTTGCTGCATCAACAGCTGCTTCAACAGAATTCATTTACCTTTTGTGTCCTGCATCACAATCGAGCTGTACTTCAAGAAGGTTATCAGCAGGTTGCTAGTTTGCACATCAGCATCCAAAGGCAGCTCTGCAGAGCTTATAACTAGAACAAAGCAGATAAGACACATTTACCCTCCACAAATACAAGAGATAACTGTACAGAGAACCAAGTCACAGACTCTCAGATCTGGGATAGGATCAGCTTATTTGCAGGATCACCTGACCTCCTCCTTCATGATCACCCAGCAAAGATTTTGTTTTGCAGATTGGGACCACTCCCTCAGAGACTATTTCTCCTGCTCTAAGTATAGGTTGTGGTATCCAGCAAACTATCATCCTTCTCTGTCCTGCCCGCTTCACCCCACCAAGGGAGATCAGCCTGCTGTTTTAGCACTCATCAACATTCCCAACCTAAGAAGATCAAGATATTCTCATCAAAATCCAATTAATTCTTACAACCAACATAGCTAACATTCACATCACTCTCAGTTGTAAAAGAAACATGCCCAGCAAAGACTCTTCTCAGTTTCAGCAATTTTGGAATTTTAATTCCAAAAGGTCCAAATCAATTCCATTCTTCCCTCCCAACAACAGCCTCTCTTGCAGAAGCAACACACAAGATGGTAATGTAACAATTACTGCATGATCAAAATAGTAGAAAAGAGAGGTAGAAAGAGCAGCTTTATAAAAATCAAGAAGCAGAAGCAATCATAGCTTGTGCTAGAGAAATCACAACGCAGCAGGGAGCAGAAACATATTTTCCATACCTGCAGCAGAAGAGCAGTTCATTGGCATTTCTCTAGGATACATTTCTCGTTACCACCAGCTGTACTTTTGACACCTTAACACTGGACATCACCTGCCTTAGACTTTAGGAGAAGCTATCTCAATTACTCTGCTAACTGCACAACGTGCCTCCTGCTCACTCCCCATGTACCATCTCAAGCACTGAGTTTATGAGCTGTCAAACCTTTACCGTGTGACTGAATCACATTTTTACGGAGCATGAGCTGTCCGCAAAGGCCATTCTCAGCCTCCTCATTCAGAAAAGCTTTACGAGAAATATTGAAGGGGGGGGGGGGAAGAGATAAGTGGGGAAAATGCAGCATGCAGTCACCTGCAGATCCTGCCAGATAAGTCTTATATTGTTAAGATAAACTAGCTCAGACAAGAGAAAAAAAAAAAAACAAAATCAACTCAACAAACAGCCACAAAAAAACCTGATGGAGCTAGTCTAGGAGGACTTCAGTAGGCATTTAATACAGTTCTGTATGAAAAATTAAGAGCAAAGCAGATCAGCAGGAACCAATACAGAAATTTAAAGTACAAAGATGTGGCAAAGGAGAAACAACTGGAGAAATTATCAGTCTGGGAAGAAGTTACTATTGAATTCCTTAGATGACAACTTAGTTTTCTTTTTTGTGAGTGACCTGGGCACAAGAAACAGTTGCTTGCTAATGAATCTACTAATGGCAGAAAGTTGGTATATGTAAACACAGAGGAGGAATATCAGACTGCACATAAAAAAAAGGGATAAAAATAAGGACCAAACAATGAATACAAAATTAAATTCAACAATGCAAGCCAAAGGTTGGGAATTCAGGGATTTATCTCTATGGCAAGCTGAGAGCTCATCAGCTGCAAACGAAACGCTGTGATACCATGGTACACTATCAGATCACGAGATGAGGAGCTACCAACACAAGGCGCCAAAGAGTGTGGTCCTACAACACAGCCAGAAATGCACTTCCAGCAGAGATAGGAACACAGTAACATCCTGCGCAAGGTGCTGGTGAGGCCTTGTCTTGAACAACCTTAGTGAAAGGCTAATAGGTTGATCAGAGGAACAGGGTGCCCTTCTTATGAGACAGCAAAATACACAGGCGAGTAACCCAACGTTATTATCTGTGTTCCAAAGAAAGGTTAACATCATGATAAATGGGTATAAACTGGTAAAAAATGCAGGTTGGAAAATTGAAGATTTCTAACCAAGGAACGAGATACTGGAACTGCCTTCCAACAGAAACTATTAGGAAAGAAATTTAACAAATTAAGACAGAGTTTGACAAATTTAAGGGATTCTATAATGATGTGCCTGAAAACACAAGGCACTAGATTCAGAGAGTCAAGGGGATCTTTTCCAGCTCTACATGCCTGTCCTGACATAACAATAACACTACTGTTCTGGCTGCCTAGGAGCTCAAACTCACAGGTCTTCACATGCAGGAGGTCATAGGTGGCTTTAATTACGATTGCCAGAAGGCTCTCTCTCTTCTCAAGCTATAAAGATAGCCTAAGACAGGGCTCCCTTTGCACTGGAAATAGATCTGCAGACCACTTGGACACACATCTTAAGAACTATATTATCTCTTTTCCATCTATCCTCAGGAATGCTCAAGGCTTTTCTCACTCTTGAGGAAAGAAAAAGGTATTTATGATGAGATTAGATCTTGCAAGAAGTGAGGAGTTACTCACATCTGCTTTTTGCATGGCTAGGTCTAGGGCTCTGAGAGGAAGTGCACAACTATATTTTGTACACAACTGTATTTTGGTTCAGAAAAAAGTCTGCTTTAACAAACAACATCTTTCATAATTCAACCATTATCTCAGAACCCTGTAACAAGGCACATAAGGCTTATTTACCCCTGGAACTGGGGCAAGCACCAGCACAGAAGGATAAAGGAGACAACCAATGGTAAAATGCAGGATTCGTTGAGAGGCCCAGAGCACAGCAGAGGTTCTCATGGATCTCAGGATTAATCACCTTGAATACAAAATTGTAGTGCTTGGAAACAACAGGCCAAATAGATCAGTGTAACCTCGCTGTTCAACTCGCATCAAAGAAATTATAATGGGGCTTTTAGCTTCTAAAGGCTGCACATCCCCAAGCCTGAGCTAGTTTAGTCCATTCAGTCTTGAAGCTCTGGGGCTCCTGACACACTGCCAATGCGCCCAGTCTGTTGGTGAAGTCTATGCAATGAGACTGGAAGCTTTTTCACCCCCAATATTATGAATAGCTCAAAGATTTAGCTAAAAGTCTGAAAAATGTATTTATATCCCCAGTGGGTCCCTTCTGGAGCTGTTACAATGAACGCAGTGAATGAATATTTAACAACAGTAAGCAAACTGACATTTAGATAACTATGGTGACAGGCACACTTGATTTACATATTATGGATCAACAGTTTCTAGCAAAAGTCTCATTTAAAAAAAAAAAAAAAGAGGAAATCACTCTGAAGAACACATCACTGCTTATCCTGGTTCATGCTACAGACCTTGTTTTTTTAAACACATATTTTGAAACTAAAAGGTCTTAATTCACTCTACAGGCTAACAGCCAGAGAAATTTCAAACCAGAATATGAACCCCTTTTTAATCCCAGTCAGGATAAAAAAAAGGTGCCTGAAACCCATAGATGGATTTCTACACGTTGCTGGAACTTGAAAATAGCTCAACTACACTTTTTTTAAAATGCAGGAAAAAGAAGAAAGCAATCTTTCCATTTCAGAGCCAAAAAGCCTCTTGTTAACTTTCAGCCATAGGCAAATTTTACAGCTGAGTTGCAAGACCTTAGAAAATGAGGAAAATTCTGACATACCTTTAAAATAACAGCAATACTAAAGCCCCACCAAACTAAACCAAGCCAAGGTCCTCAAAAAACCAAAATTATCATTGGGAGTAGGGATCAGCAAGGTGACAGCAAATAGAAATAAAGAATGCTTCCCCATATAATTGTTGCACATTAAGATCAGCTCCTCTCCTTAAACTTAGTAACCTTACAAGTGGCAAGAAGCCTCAAGCTTCACAAGATCACTGCCTCTGCTGAAAGCAGGAGGGAGTTTTTGTTTTGCTTTTGTTTTTTGGTAAATTAAAAAAAAGAGTGCGAGCAAAGCTGTAGATGTAGGTAAGCATAAATTCTGTCAGTTGTATAATATGGTGTGTGGGCGGAAACATTTGCAATGAACACATTGAACAGAAGCCCACAAAATGCCCGTCCCTCTACGTTTTACGTTATATGCATGGGGAGACTTGAGACATAGGAGACTTTTTAACTGAAGCTTTTGATATCCATGGTAACCAGACAGAATTCATCCACAAGGAGGATGATCCTTAACTAGGATATCAAATGACCTGAATAGCCGATATAACTGAGTAACCCAGGCTGCTTTTCCCCAGAAATACTTCCAAACTGTGCTCTATTCAAACTGACTCTGTTCCTTCATTAAACACTTTCTTCAGATCTAGAGTATGTCATTAAAGTACATGACAACAGCCATTTGATTTCTTCTCTTAAACTAGGCTCTATCTATCCGTACCTTAAACCAAAAGGGTTTTATTATAGATGATTTCAAAGCATATTTACGTGGACACATAACATCTCATTTAGAAGAAAGATCTCAGGGCAAGCAGTCATTTACAAAGCCCATCAGAGAAAAGGCAACAAGAGGGAGGAATCCAGATCCAGATTGGATTCAAATACCAATTAATTCAAAGCTGGGGACAAATGCATTAATGACAAGCAGGAATCCACTGCAATTCTCTGTAAATCTGTTCCAATGACAAATAATCCCAGGCAAAGAACCTGACACTAGAAATATTCATAAGTAAAAGCCTGCATAGAATAACTAATGAGCTGGGTGTATCTTCATGCAGATACTGGGACAGTACTGTTTTCAGAAGGAATATCAGCATAATTTCATTGAGCAATATACAAGGCAAAACAGAAGTAAACTCAAGTCAAAGAATCTTGTTCATGTTTAGTAAGGCAAGTCGTTCCAGGAAGAGACCAACATGTTACATCTGCTCCAGACAGAGCTCATTAGCTGCCATCTTAAGAAAATGCTATGCTAGTTATTTTACAGTTTTTAATTGTTTTTCGCCAGGAGATCATTACATTTCTTACCATCTGAAGAAGGCGGGGTGGTTCCAAGTGGAGTGACAGGTGTCATTGGAATTGGGCTTGTTGGTGTTGTCATCAGCCCCATTTCAGGATGGCTCTAACAGAAAACACAAATGCCCAGACATACACAGGTCAATAACCTCCCCTAGGCACTAGTCATACAGATCACTACTTGTACTGTTCCACGTTCTCGCACAATAGACATGACTAATGAAGTCTCAAGAAACTTCAACCTCTCCTCCAAAAAGCCAGGCTATGCTTCCTGACCTTGGACATCTAACAATTAAACTGTACATCAACTTCTTTACTCCACAAAACATAAATATACATCAGAAAGTGGTGGCTGTCCCCAGCAGACAGATAACATGCTCTTCTCCAGTGTAGAATGGGAAAAGGTATGCAGAAGCCTACAGTTATAGCTTCCTGTTCTCCCCGAAACAACCCAAGGGTGTCCATTTGAAGTCTTCCTCCAAGATCCCTTTTTTCTTTCTAAAAGAAAATTCTCCTCACACCTGTTCATATTCAAAGATGATGGCAATTTATTACTTCCCTCACTGTAAAGCCCAGGCACTTCAGGAAAAGAGCGCATAACATAAATAACACTAGCATTATCGATCCTCTCAGCTTCCATCAGTTGGTTACTCTCTCCATTTCATCTTTGCTAATAGTTGCCTGCCTAATTACTGCTTCGACTTTACTCTTTGTAAGCTTCCGGATCTATCCACACTGGTGAGACTGCAGGCAATCTGCCATGCTATTTTAAGTCTGGCTGCCAAGCAAAGTGTCCATTTCATAGGGCAAGTTTTACATAAATGTATCATCCACCATAATATATCATCACAATTTAAAAATAAAAGAAAGGGAGACAGAACTGCTGATTTGACATTAGTTCTGTAGGCTTTTTCACAAGTGGATATCCTCCACATAGTCTTTGAATATCTCATTTTATGAGCAACTATAAATGCATGTATTTTATGGGAAGCACAGACACACATACTACAATTCAAAGACAATTTTAAATCATTACAGGTACTGATTTAAACTTCAAAATACAATTTTCCATGGAAAATCTTACATAAAACAGGTTTGCTTCCACAGATTTTTCTATGGTGTTTACCTTTCTTTTCCCCAAACACTAACCATCAGTTGAGAGATAATAGTGCCACCTAGCAGCAAAAACTGAGGACCAACAAACTGGTCAGTATACCAAAACCTTGACACTTCAGGCACCAACACAACTGTATCTTCCTATGTGCCCACACAGCAGCAGGTAGTCATTCATGCCGTCCCTAGCAATGGACACCAACTTAGACAACAGCATTCATCAGCCTTCATGAGGTGTTTTTGAAAAGGACAGCCCAACCTACCTTTCCCTCTCAGACGAAGGATTACAGACAATCCACCCAAGAACATCAGGCCTCCACTTCAATGAAACCTACTGATCAGGGGCCACTTCAGCTACCACTTTCACAAATAACTAGTTTATCTTTTTATTTTTGATTTGAGGCTTTTACTCCAGCTGCTCTTTTTCCTGCCAAAGGTCCCTTTTCCCTCAAGGATAACTTGACAACAGAAAGGCCTGAGTTGGTATTACACAGAACTGAAAAAGCAGAAATCACTCACAAGTGGTAGGAATTAATAACCTGGGAAAAGAGAGGCAGAGAACCTCAGCAAATTAACCACCCATGGAACAGAAGCTTTCTTCAGAGGCAGTAGATCTGCCTACCAGACCTCTTCCATCACCACTACTGTCAGGAGTCCCCAAAGGTCTCCTCCATCATGCCGAGTGTCTAGCCTGTGATGTATGGCTGGACTCTGAGGACCTGAAATAACTGGGGAAAGGTGTTAACTGTTTTGTTGATGTCATTTTTCTCACAGATTACCAGCCGTACTTACAAACCAAATTAAAAGCCTAAACCTGAAGGTTTTCCTAAACACATCAGGTTATCCTTCCAGCCAGCCACAGCACGATCACTGGATCAGACAGACTCATTATCTGTCTCCCAGCAATAACCACCTTTGCAAACTCACACAGTACTTAGAAAAGCATCCAGAGGTTTGTGATCAGAGGTATGGAGCAGGCCACTGCTTCTCAGAAGGCTGCCATAGCTGTTTCTTCACCATAAACAGCACAAGGAGGAGTGCTACGCTCTGGTGACAGTCTCCCAAGCAAAAGGGGTTGAGCTCTCCAAGGAAGTTTGAGCACAAAATAGTATTTGGAACAACAGTCATCACATGTCAATTAGTCCCTAAGCAAAGGATACCCAAACAGACAACAACATGCAGTCTCTATATACCCAGACAGGACATTCACCCAACTTTGGAGCCAGAACCACCTCTTTCCCTCAACCCTAACCTAACAAGAGCACGAATTGCTCTGATAGCTGCAGCAATCTCAGCCCTACCAGTCCACTCACTCCATCCTCCCCCTAACGGCAGTATCAGTGGGGCACAGAAGGCACTCCATGCAGCTCTTGAGAAAAATTATTCATTCCAACACGAGCTGTGCCCTCAAAACTTTTCATTTTTCAGCAAGGCAGGAAGCATTTCCCAAAAGTATAATAAACCCAGGCCCTGGCCTGCTTCTGATCTTTCATGCTCATCTACACCTATGACAAATATGCAGGGAAAAAAGAAAACTTATGTTTTCACCGATTCCATTTCTGACTCTCTAATTTCAAAGACATCCACTGCAAAGAAATGGGCAAACATCACACTGAAACTCACTTGTGCCAGAACTGTGATGAAATTCCGGTTTAAGTGAACAGCTTCATAGAGGGCCAGAAGGATTGCTTCATTTGTTCTGTGGGAAGGATACAGACAAAAGCACAGTCAGTTAAGGGCTAACACTAGATGAGAATCCCAAGAGCAGAGTTTTTCAGAAGTATGGCCCATTTGAAAGAAAATTTTTTTTTCAACTCTATAAAACTCTGCCTCTGTGTCCTGGTTTAACCAGGATAGGGTTAAGTTTCCCCAGCAGTGGGGGGGAGCTCTAGCCGGGTTATTCAGATACCATGCCGACGTCACATCCTGGCAGGTCACATTTTTCCTGGCACGGGAGCGCGGTGCACTCGTGGTTTTGTACATCGTGCTTCAAACTGCTGTATTTGGTAGCTATTTTACTCTGTTCATTGCTATCACTATTACTGTTATTGTTATTGCTGTTGTTTGTTGTGTTGCTATTGCATTGTTGTATTAAACCTTTCCTTATTTCAGTCTTGGGGCTTTGTATTTCACTCCCTTTGTGGGGGAGGGGCAGCGGCCGCGTGGTCTCAGACCCCGGCAGGGGCTAAACCACTACACTCTGCAATCCAGTTGTTCTTCCAATTATTAGTAGTACTTAGCAATCCATAAAAATAGCTATTTTTAAAGCTCAACTACAGTCTTTTTTCCACTCCTGTTGAAGGTCTCCCTCATTGCTCAAACAGTGTTTTCCCTTTAAAAGTCATCTCTTTTAAGGGCAAAGGTTCCTACAGACACCACAAACCCTCATATTTATCACTTACCCCCTTGATTTAGAAACCATTTTATTGGTGACAAGAGTGCACAAGCCATCACTTCCCATCTGCCACCTCCAACATGTCTATATGTTAAAAATGCCTCATAAAAACCACAGGGTTCTTTTTTTACACACTTTATTACAAGCAATTCAGCTGTGGCTCCTCCTGCTGCACCCTTCTCACGTAAGTGAGAATCCATTGTTTGCAGGGGTGTGATACCATTTTAGTTACAAGAGAACTTGTCTCTCTAGTTTGCTTTGTTATATTAGAACAGCTCCGTGACAGAGCGGATCATGTTGACCTGTGTGGTGAGTTGCCACTCATTGTGTAACTAACATCTGTGCACTTACTGGACGGAGATCTTCTCATCAGCATCTGCTATGAACATGCTGCCCACCTATGGAAAGAAAGAGTATTGCATAGGAGGAATTGTGAAAGCTATTGCAACAAGAGAGAAGACATGGATTTAACTAAATCAGAAGTGCCCTGGGAGAGGTGTTCTCATCCAAGGAACACATGCAACTTTCTTTCTAATACTAGTAAAATACAAATAGGAAACAGGATGACCATCTACAAACACATTTTATTTTGCACTACTGTCACTGACCAATGCTTCACTTGTCAAACCACAAGTGGGAAAAAAAGGACTGCATCTTGAATCCAAACTCGGATTAGTCAGTGATTCTGTAACGGGACAACAGAGATAAATTTCTATCTGCTTGTCCCAAAGTGGTAGCAGCTTTATCCATGTCACTCCTGACAGACAGCTGCCAACACTGAACTATCCTTACTTACAGGAAGTTTTCCTGTCAGTTAGATCTCAGACTACAATTAAATCTCAGACTAAAGCAAAGCCAAACTGAACAAGGGGAACAGTGAATACTCTTTACAAGGAAGAAATTCACAATTGCCTTTGGAGGGTACCCCTCTGAAAATGCAGACGCTGCCTGTTGCAAAATCCAAGTTTACTTCATAGCTACTGTGCGTCCAGGCTTGAGAAACGAGACAGTAAAGAAACAGATCTCTAAAGCTAGTGACAGACTAGACTGGAATATTCAGCTTCTCTGTTTTAGGCTACATCAACAGAGAGGCAACTTTTTTTTAAAAAATAAGTTGTTTAAAAGTGTCCAACAAGTAATTGTGATTTTCTTTAAAAAGTCAACTAGAATGAAAAAGATGAAGGAAAACAATTACAGTTATCAATACCAGAATAGATATCTCATCCTTTGAAAGAGCTTTCCCAGACAGACAACAACACACTCCTCAGAACACAGCTATTTCAGTTGTATTTTGTTTGGATTGGATCAATGCATCTCCTCCTCCAGAACCCACATCCCAAACTCACAGTGTTTGGGAACACCCTCCTGCTGAACTTCCATGAAGACACCTATTTTAAAAATAGAAAAACACTGCTTCACTGCTTACCATATTAGTTAGGGCTGAGAAGAAACCACTCTGGTGTTCCTCTTCCTTATCTTTGTATTGCCTGAACAAAAAGGAATAAGGATGAAGTTTCAGGGTTAGAAATGGAACTAGGATTATTTTATCTAAATCCCTATGAGACAGTTTTATCTGATAAGCATACAGGATGAAGAAAGCTTCAACATTCACAAGCCCTTTTCAAGAACTCACAAAAAGAGATGCAAAGGGTATTAAAATATCTGTAAACTGTGTAGAGTTGAAGTGGGGTTGCTAAAAGATGTGAGACTGAACAATGCTTGTGCTGTTATAGAGGATACATCCAGTTTGGAGTAACACTGAAGGAAAGGGACCAAGTGATTTAGGAAATTTTGTCCTGCACTGGTAAACCAGTAATGGACCACATGAACACACACAGTCAGTAACCACAGAATAGTTTCGTTTCAATCATCATCCACTACAGACTCAACCAGTCAATCACTCGATGGCCAGCAGAAACCAGGAGGACCATTATGGTTCATGGCCTGATCCTGCCTGGTATCATGTTCCTGGAGTAAGTGAAGGGACTGGAACTGGAGTAAGTGAAGTCAACAAATAGGTTGGGTACTTCAGATTTAAGGTAAGTTGCTTCATTTGGCATTCAGACAGACTAGCAAAGCTCACATGGCCATTTATCATGTCTTTTGTACAGGAATCTGATCACACACAACGCAACATGCAAAGAAAACAGTTCTAAACTTTTTGGGAAGGGAGAAAGAGTGAGCTAAGCAAAAGAGACCATAGTCTGAGACTGCTTTTGTCAGAACAAAGGAAGTTGGGTGGGTGATGTTTTTTCTACTTTACTCTCATAATTTACTCTGTTAAATACACTAACACGATTTGCTGATCTTGCAAGTCATCTGCATATCTATAATAGCAGACCTTCAAAGGAATTAAAACATATTTCTGGATACTTTTGAGAATCCTACTGCACAAAAAAAAGTCTTGGGTTGCTCAAGTGAAATTGCTGTAAGTTTCCAAATTTCTCTGAAGCAGCTTCTTCTTAGGAAAGCTTATATATTTTGTGCTGTTGCTTATGAAGCAGAGGCTGGGAACATGCTACCCCTACTGCTAGCCTTCTGGCTCTTTCTTGAGAAGTAGTTAATGCTTTCTGGCATGTGGATAGTCCTGGATACATTTGTTTGGTTTAGATCATGTTTCGGTTAAATCAATTTTCTAACAGAGAAGTACTCAGCAAATCATTTATCTTTTCATTTGGGATTAAGATTTTACACAAGCTTCATACAGAGGTAAAATCCATTACAGTAAAAACATACAATAGATATCTTCCCCTACAACAATATCTCTCCTGAAGCACATCAGTACAGCCGGTACAGATACATTTACACTTGCAATGACAGCAACTGAGCCGAAGTGCCTCAAAGCATAAGACTACTCCCTGCCTCTATAGGTGCATCAGGGCTGTTTGGTGACAAATAAGTGCTTTAACACAAAAAAAAGTTTGTGGAAATGTTCAGCAACTATCATGCATTGAAAAACAAGAGACAATTAGGTTTTACCTGTTATATTCTGATAAAGCCTGGGCAATTACAAGTCCCATTCCCTGAAAAAAAGCATTAAAAAAACCTTTACATCACAAATCTCAATGCAGGAAATCACACACAACACACATAGCAGTGCTGTCCCCACCCCCCGCAAGATAACCTAGCACGCTATGAAGAAATACCCCTGAAGCTGTTTGAACTATTAAGGCATGCTATGATACAACAAAAACATCTTCCAAAAATCAAGACACCAAGATTTAAAGTTGAATATCTAATTACTAAGTTAAACAGAGAACATTTACTCTCCTTGGACCTCCAGACAGAGCTTACCCACTCAAGAAGCCTCAATAAAGCAGCAAGGAAGGAAGCTGGACATTCAAAAGTTCAAAACAAAGGCCATAAACACTAGTAACCTTTTCACTTCTTGCAAACAGCCTTCACCATTCCACAGCTACTGACCATCCTTTCTGTCAAGCTAATTTAATTAACTCAGAATAATTGTTCTCACCCTTTAGTTAGCACGGAGCTTGCTTTTTACTTCACCCCTAAAGAACAGATTCTAAGTCCAGACCTCACATAGCTGATAGTGTGCTGCCACTTTCTATCCAGGCCTGGATACGAAACTTCGTCAGTGGCTACAACCCAAAATATGTTGCAGGTCTCTTGACTCTGGTACAAAATTCCACTGAGCTACAAGAATTGACTTGTGGATTGGTAAAACTGGACAACACAGCACTGGAAATGAGATCTTTGGCATAAGCTATCTTGTGCCTCTTTGACACATGACAGCAAATAGTGTGTAAGTAGTTCATACATGCATAATAGCTCAACTTTGGCATGTTCCTTGCTACCCAGCTTTTTGACCACCCCCAACTGGTGATCAAACTGTCCAAATCATGAGCTGCCTAAGCTATTGCAGGAGTGCAGTTAGGGCAGAAACCCACTATACTGGTGTTCTTTACAGCAGCACTGTTCCTAGACCTTCTTTCTACCAGACACCATGACTGCATTCATTACAGTAGCACCACACATGAAAGAGCATCCCCAGCAGTGCAGAGGAATCAAGTCAAATACTTACATTGAGTGTGGCCTCATCATCTACGATGGAGAGCTTCACAATGTAGGGATTCACTGACTGCTCAGAATGGGAGGAGAAGGAAGAAAGAAAATTGGGTTTAAGTTCAGCCTTCAGGAGAAAAACACTATTATCTTTCCAAGTTTACTCAACCACCTAAGAATAATCTCTCTCCTGTCCCACAAGGCAGAACACACACAAAAAAACAGAAGTCACAGCACACGATAAGGCCACTATGCCTGGGACACCTCCTTACTGGCTCAGACAGGCAGTCTCCTGATTTTATTGAGAAGAGAGCGAGTTTCTGCTGCTCCACTAGCTCATCCGTCAGTCTTGAAAGTGGAGCAGCTGTCCTGCAAGCCTGTTATCTGTGACACGCACGCTGTTATGCAGCAGAAACAAGCAGTGAAGCTGGGACTGAACATTAGCGTTCTGATATCTCCCTTCTGCAAC
This sequence comes from Strix uralensis, assembly GCF_047716275.1. Classification (NCBI taxonomy): domain Eukaryota; kingdom Metazoa; phylum Chordata; class Aves; order Strigiformes; family Strigidae; genus Strix; species Strix uralensis. The sequence goes on along the minus strand of NC_133978.1, from coordinate 27,176,681 downwards.
ACCTTGCAGAGATTGCTTAAAGGAAGGAGGACCCAGGAAGGCAAGACAATGTTATATAGACTCAGCTGCCGCTGGGTTAGAGCTCAACACTTTAACAGTTTACACCACTGAGAGCTAGAAGTTTCTGGAGAATATAATTTCCTTGAACTTAGCTGAACAAAGCACACAGGCTCCACCTATAAAGATAAGTCCTAGTAATTTAAGAAGCATTTTAGACTAGCAATGTACATTTGGTTCATATGTGTCAGTGCAAATCTAACAAAGTTGATTTGGAACCAGGACAGAAAAGGAAAGGCTCTATCTAGTAGATGGGAAGAATAAAACCACAAAGCACGCATCAGATGCAGCCCTACAAGATACATGGTTATCCGACTGATTTGCCCACAGCTTGACAGCAAGTTAAAAATAAGGCTGATCAGACAACACCACTCTCACCATTATTTGGTGCTTTGGGAGGATCAGGCTTTCTTTTGCATTCAAAAAAGAAACTGATCAGAAGACCAAAGCTCAGCCAGTCTGTCAGTCTGCCTCAAGCAGCACACAGCACTGTCTGCTGTCTTGGAAAAAGACAGAAAACTCATACAGAACCCATCTGTGCACAATGCATGCAAAGACATTTCCTTGAAGCTGGAGTAGGGGCTCCTACTGAGTAACAATACATGGTCTTCTCTGTACAACCATGCTCCCCTTCAGAAATTAAATTTAGTCAGTCTCAGTGAAGCAGAAGCAAGCTTCACAAATCCGTAATTAAATATAGATTAAAATCCATCCTTGTAAATATATCTTAGTTTTGCTAATTTCATTCTCTTGCTCTCCTTATACAACAAGGAGAAGCTCTCCACACCACAGCTCCCGCACAGAAGAGAGGCCAGCCTGTGACTCTTGACCAATAAAAGTGATGGGGCTTTTCCAGGCAACAGGGCTGTGCTGGATTAGAGGCTGCAGGGTTATCCAAATTCCCAGACGTGGGGAATAAGCAAACTGGGAGATACTACATTGACCAACACCACCCAGCTGCCCTGAGACCTAGTCCTACACTCTGTCCCATCACAGAAAAGGAGGGGGAATGGGTTTGTTGTCATCTCCAGCCTATGAACAACTCTTCATGCTCCTGCTGCCCTTGACTTTCCAAGATGCATGCTCCATATCTCCTGCCTCTTGGCAGCAAGATGTCATCAGTGCGTGGCTGACAGGGTCATGAAGCTGGCCTAGCTTGATACAGATCTCTGCCCTCTATCTTTTCAATTGTCATTTTCTGCCTGAAATATTCCATTCCCCTGACACATTCCATGCCTCTTCTAGGCACCCCTAACTCCTTAAGCAGCAGGCAGACAGCTAACCAGTGTAATCCACACATTGTACTACTCTGTATGGGACAAGGCAGTTTCTAGTGCCTTTCAGTGAGCAAGTCTGTATGAGCGTGATGAGAATATTTTCTGTGCTGCCCACAGGTTGTGCAGTTTGCTCCTGCCCCAGTATTATCTGTGAGCATTAGACTGCACATCTACAGTGAGCATCAGCAACCTGCAAGTTGTGCAAGCACCCCTAAACCCACCCCACACTCCCTGCCTCCTTCCCTAACTCTAATCCTGCTATTTAGAGTTCAGTTCCCCTCTCACTGGGAATCACAGCAGAAGTTTTAAAAGTCTGAATGACACTTGCCACTCCACAACCTGCAGAAACATGCAGCAGCCTTGAAAAGTGGTTGATAAGCATTTTTACAACTTCAAAGTGTGTCAGTGAAGCAGCTACACAAACTTAGAAATAGCTTCTGCCTCCACCTGCCTCCAGAAAAAACTCAAAAATATGATTCTCAGCTCTTCAGAGAACACAGGTCTTTTCCTATCACTGCCACCAGATAACAAACACTATAGCATTAAGATCATCTTGGCAGTGATGAGGTACAGACACAAACTCCTGGCAACCTGGGAATATTCACGATGTCCTCCATGAACTACCCACCATTAGATGCCAACACTCTCGTAGAAATTAAGGTGGAAGCTGCAGGGAGATAATTACCAGGTAATTTTTAAAGCAATCCCCAGGTAAGACATGCCATACAAAGTGAGTATTATATGAGGTGGCACACAGGTCTGGCAGAGGGAGTGAGATCTCCTCCATGCTCCCAAATGTACCGCTACCTCCAACACAAACCTATAGGAAACAATTCTTTTGGTAGGAAAAGCAAGCAGAAAAAAAACAAGTTAACCATGTATAACCTCTAGCTAAGTGCTTAACTCATCTTCACATTTGTAACACAAACGAAGGCCAGAGTTCACTCAATTATCCCTCACAAGACTTTTCCCTGACCTCTCATCAGGGATGATTCAGCAGCTTTGCTGTCAGCCTTGATGAGACCATCTCCTCTGCAGGTGGGCCATCTTGCAGGGAATTGGAGCTTGAATAATTACTCTTTTTGTTAAAGAGATTATTTACAATAATTTGAGTTGTGTGAGACCTTTTTCAAAAAAAAAAAAAAAACACCCAGTAATTTTCTGACTCTTCAGTGTTGATAGGTGTCTCTTCAGCACCTGCAGTTGCCTATATCAAGGAGAGTCAAGTGCACGTAACCAGACATGAAGGGCTGTTGGACACACTATATGCTGCCAGACAAGCACACAAAGGGGAAAAATCCATGTTTTGACCAATTTCTTTCAGTAAAAGACAAAACATGCAATTCTAGCAGGTTGAACATGAGGCAAAGAAATTTCCACCTAGATGTTATGTTTTAACTTGCTATTCTAGCAGTCATCCCTTAAAACACTGAGAAAGTGATCAAATAAATACTCTGCCTCACAGCATTTCTTCTGTTTGGCAGCTTTTTGTGTACACTTAGTGTCACCATTTTCCTGATATAGTCAATTATTTAGTTACTCTTTCATGTTTCTCTCACACAGTATCAAGGTAAAAATATTTTCTCTGAAATCAGGACTAAGATTTTAAAAAAAAGAAGACAAAATGTAGCTGAAGACTTGAATAAGTATATACTTGAAACAACTTTTGAAAATTATTAGGTTTCAGATCAGGGACATCCCATTAAAGTTCCATGTAAAGACATGTAAATCATTTTTACTCCTAAAACAGAAGTTAATGAGCAAACCAAGATCTCAGCTACACTGATAATGAAAGCATGAACAGATATTCCCCAAGGAATTTGAGAGGAGACTACAAAATTCACATCCCCAAAATATGAAAGAACATCCTGATGCAAAAACATACCGGTATTCACATTAAAGACAGACACAAAATCATAGTCAACTAATGTATTTTCAGCCTAATTAGATTTTCTTAAGAAGCTGGAAACACAATTTAACAACCAGTGAAGTTCAGAACAAAAGAGAACCTATCAACTACAGCACAGTTAACTGAAGAGAACTCCAAAGGATTTGAGGCATGAAGTATGCTACAATACACTGACAACCAGGCAACCACGAAACTGACTCTAAGGGCCAAAGAACAGCAAATGAAAGCAGCTACTCTACTTAAGGACAAAGATTATAACTGCATTACTACAGGTTTTGCTTGTAGCACTGCTTGCAAAAGGCAGTCATATAACACCTTCCAAGTTGCTTTCCACCTTGCCAGTTGAACTACTCAAGCTGAAATTCCCCTTGCTACACGTCTGCCTCAGGCTGGATTGTGCTTTTTAAACATCAGCACAGCTTCTTTTGGGTGCCCACTTTGAAAACATCTAGGACAAAGTTTTCCAAAGCACTTGACCCCACCTCAATACTCTACAGAAAGTTACTGCAAAGAACAGAGGACAAGTCTTATGTACTCACAGTGCTCTACTTCACTAAGGACATAAACTATAGTACACAGGGATCCATAGCTCAGGGATGGGACTACACAGCTCTCCACCCTTTAATGGGAATGCTGCAATGAGACCTCTGGTCTTTCCAGTCTCCCCTCAACAGTAACCCTACTCATACCATTCCCAACAGTTTTCCCTCATGGCCATATACTGAAATGAAACTCCATGCTCCTGTTCCATGCTATCACGGCACAGACTGCTAAACAGAATCTGTAATTCATGATTCTGACAATATTCACAGGAATGAGAAATTAACAGGGATTACTTTGACAGTAAGTATAGCTCCTGTCTTTGCCTGTTCTCTAGGTCTACTCATAATTCAAAACAAGATCTATTATAAAACCAGGTAGGTTTTGCAGCCTGCCTCCTCCCCGTAATTCTGTTGAGGAGGGGGTATTCCAGTACTTTCCTATTTTTTGCCAGTCTGAGTATATTAAGATATTCCTAATTATGGAAAAAAATAAGATTGATCATTAAAACAGCATGCCTCATACAAAGGAAAGCCAACATTAGGTGTTTTATTGACATCTGAAATGTTTCTTTTTCAAGGTGATGAATAGCAGAAAAAATGGGAATACATCACAAAGTAGCACAACCAGTTTAGAAAAAGGAAGATGAATAAAGTTTCTCAGAGAGGAATCAGTCAAAGAGATAGAGACAGACTTCTCTTGGAAATACTAGCTGTGATGTTTCAGTTCATTCTTTGGTCACAGCTTCACCGTATCTTCTGGGGATCTGTGCTCTTTCAGCCTGCTAGTCAGGTTCTGAATCACAAATTCAGTCTGAAGCCCAAGATGACTGACAGCTCATTTTACTTTGGAGATTATGCATAACCGCACAGTCACACACACAGAGGCAAACACGCAAGTTTGGCACAACAGTAACTCTTCCAAAAGGACCTTGCTCAGAATGCTTTCATGAAGGAAATGCAAATCCCCTAGGTAGTTTCTTTCATGCTTGCACAAAACGAGCTGTATGAATATCATACACATTTGAGTATACGCATATGTCAGAGACAGATACAGTTAACATAATACGACTGCCTTGCAAACTTCCGTAGCTCTGTGCTGATACCCTGATAAATAATATAGTGTGTACAGCTAAAAACTGTACCGTACACTGCCTTAATAATCCAGAGGCCAGTGTAAATTAATAAAGTGATGTTTCTGTTACCCAGAAAAATACCTACCTCGTACTTTCTGTAGTTGACCAGCAAGGCAAGAAGGACAACAGCATCATAGCCATGTTCCCTGCGACTAAGTGGGCTGGACAAGATCTGGAATAAATAATCACACTCTTCTGTTCAGGCCTGCTTCAGGAAGCTTGCAGTGACTCTCAGACAGTGTGTGGCCATGATACGTATGAGTAAGAGCAAATTATGTCCTAACTGAAAGAGGATATTTAAGGTTGAGGGAGTGTCGGTGCTTCCAAGAAGTTCTGCACACAGAGAAGCTTGTTCATCACAGAGAGGATGCACATAGGCTTTCTGGGCATAAGGGGCGGATATATTTCTCGACAGCACTGGACAGTATCTCAGAACATCAACAACATTATCTGTGCAAGTTATCTGGGTTTCCCCAAGCCCAGTTCCACTTCTAAAAAGTATAATTTATCAAGAGTAGAAAAAAACCTCAATATATCCAGACTGCTTTTTGAAAAAAGTTCTTCCAATACAGGAATTCTCTGTGAAATTAGCCCAGAAATCTGTTCAGCTTCTATCTATGCACAAATGTCTCAAGTGAAAACACTTTAAATAGTCAGTAGTGACTAAAAACAGCAGACTAGAGTAAGGAGGAGACTGCATTAAAAAAAAAAAAAAAAATCTATGACTGAGTTATGAATGGAAGCAACGCACAGTGCCAGTCAGCCATGCTGCAGTGAAAAAGGTGAAAAGCAAATATATCACTGAGAGCTCTCACTATGGAAGAATAGCCCCTGCAGCAGAAGGAAGAACCCTTACCTGTAAAATAGCTTCAAATATGCTGTTAATCATCACATACTCCAGGATAGTGTTCTGGCTAATGTTATCTGTCACCTGAGTACAAACACAAGTATTAAAATCTCACCCAAAGCCTCCCATGATCTTGTAGCTGCCTCTGGCACACACTGGGAACAGAAGAGTTCTACTACCAGATTGACACATTTAACCAGAATCTCACACTTAGTCAGCAAGTCAAGGTGTGACTAGCAGTAGAGCTAGACATGAAGTAAAGGAAATCTGTCCTGCCTCCCACCCCTCTCTCTGGCAAGAAGCATGACCCACGTACTAAGAGCTCCCCCTTTCCTCTGCAGATTGGTATTTTACACAGCTGCACGACAACAGCCATCAGCAGCTGAAGCAGGCTGCTACACAGGAGGCAGAGAACGAAAAAACAGGGCGCATATGCTCCACTGAGCACTTTCTCCATCATGAACAGGGCAGTGAAGACCTCCCCTACACTTAATTTTCTCTTTTCACAGCTAAATTAGTTCACAGTTGAACATCTCCAAGAGATGATGAGTGGCTATTTGTTCTAACTTCCTCATTCTCCACATCCTTACCACTCTTGTCTATTCCCACTTCCTGTCTTTCTTCAACCCCTCTCCCCTGCTCCCTTTCCATTTATCTGAAACTTCTTAAATATCTTCTTCCCTAAAAAAAAAAAAAATTGTCTCTTCCTCCAGTCTCTGCCCTTTTGCCCCAGTTGACACCTATCTTATGAGGTAAAAACAGTCTGCCAGTCTGTATTGGCATCATGGTTAGAGCAATGATGCATGTTCTGGGCTGATCCTTGTTCTCATTCACATTTTTTTTCCCCTTCTTAAGCTTCACACTGCAGCATTCTGCTCAAGTTTTGAGACATCTCCATCCCTCAAGATGTGGCTCATATAAGCCTTTAAGTTATTATACAGCTGGTATTTATTTACCGTCACCAAGCAGAGAAGTAGCTTCAGACACAAGCTTTTGAGGCTTTCAGAACCTTCTGCACATAGGAGCGAGTCCAAGCTCTCCATCAGATTCTAAAGAAGAACAATCACATTATTTAAAAGCAGTATTTAAAATTATTTGAAATATTTGTTATAAAAAGCTTTTTAGGAGATTCAAATACAACAGCACCAATATAAAGCCACGTTATTCCAGAATCAATAACTGAGCCATTACTACTGTTACACAGGCCGTATTCACACTATTGGCTCTCAACGCTGTTTTGTATTAACTACATTTTAATGACTACAGGCATAACATCATGATCATTTTCCAAGAGTCCTCTCTGGATGCATGAGAGATTTTTGCATACATATAACAATAGACTTTATTCACAGAGTAATTCTGAGCTCTACAAATATGATCTTCCATTTTGTTTGTAAGACAGTAATACCAGTGCTTACTTTTCAATATTCCATTTTACTTATAGGCACTATGAGATTTTTTGTAAGGAACACACCTCCAATTTAATAGTACATATATTAGGTATGACTAAATAGATACTATATAGCTGTTTGACAGATATTCATAAATATTTGTTTTCCAAATACTAAGTTACAGGTAATACAGTTATTCTTAAAGGAAAAATGTAGTTCTGATAGGCAAGTTACTACTTAATGTTTTCCCCAAATGTACTATTGTTTGTAGAGAGATGAAAAATTACTACTTCTTGTAAAGAGATGAAAGATACAACAGGAATTCAGCTTTGTCACTGATTACTTTGTCATTTCCAAAAACTCAACAGCTTTACAGTGAAGAACATCAAATAAGTTTAAAATGGTACATGTGCTCACAGAAATGTGAGAACACAGGATATGACTATCAGCTAAAAATTAAGCACAAGGTATGAGTCTCAATACTAGGCCTGTGCTGGCCTTTTCTGGCCTTAAGATTTCTTAACCATAGCAACTGCACAGCATGAAACTAAAGGAAAAGAAAGAAAAGTGCTCTATTACTAACAAACACAGGGACCCCAAGTGTCTTTGTGCCACTAGCAGGTAAAGAACTTCGGGACAGCTGTTTTTAATAAGTGGCTGCAGTATTTCCCCCAAAAGCTGCACCTTGGTAGACACACCTATCTACAGATCACTGCCCCTGCAACATGGCTGCTGTGCAAACTGTTTCTCTACATTGCCAGGGCCTCACCTTCATACATAGCTCTGCCTTATCAAAACCCACAAGCATGTTGATGATATCAAACCCAGAAGTGGATTTGTTCTTCTGATGGACACCCCGAATTAATGCACACAACGTCTGAAAAGGAAAAATCAGAGTATAAGATGTAAGACAACACCTAAAACTCAATAGAAAAACCCACCCTAAGACCCTCTCCTAGCAAAGCAGATATATTTAAATGAATATCACCAGCCTGGAAGCCATACATTTTGTCTGACCACTCCTTCACCTCTGATGTTTCTAAGGAGGATCTTGGATGCTGAAAACCTCAAAAAAATTAGAGAATATATTTGTCCATACTTTTCTTGTTTGTTCACCCCTTCATTTCATAGCACTCTGAGAAAAGGTAATCTTACTGCTTCTTCTGTCCACACTCAGTTTGTACCAAACAGGACCACGATCTTTGGAAAATAGCTAAGCATGACTTTTAGGCCAGAAATATTGATCAGGAAACTGCAAGGCAGAAGCAGTGTCCAATATATGGATAGACATATCTTAGAGCTTTCCAGATTAATTTATTTCAAGCATGCCAAAACACACAACATCTATACAACACAGAATCACAGAAGACCAGATTGGAAGGGACCTCAAGGATCATCTGGTCCAACCTTTCTTGGCAAAAGCAGGGTCTAGACAAGATGGCCCAACAGCCTGTCCAGCTGAATCTTAAAATGTGTCCAATCAAGCTGAATCTTAGAAGTGTCCAATGTTGGAGAATCATAGTTTATCAGATTATGCCTGTCCATACAGCAGATGCTTTTGCTATAGAGAGCACAAATTTCTGTTGGGTTACCACACTGCTACGCAAAGTCTGACTGTCTCTTTGTCAAAAAAAAAAAAAAAAAAAAGAGGAAAAAATGTCTCCAAGGCTAAGTTTTCCTACCTACCTCAAGAGCTCTAAGAACCTTCCCACTAAACGTAACCTCCTTCACATTTCTTGTTGCAGGCACTGGATTACCGATTCATATCGAGTTCTTGGAGATCACTAGCAACATATAGGTATCAGCATACTATGCTTCCAGCTGCCAGCTGACACTCTGGAAAATTTATGGACAGCAAATGTCTCATTTGCCCCAGGAGATGGAAATGTCTGTGATGACTCACAGAAAACTCAAGCTCAGGATGTGTTACCTGGTTCCTATTTGCACTCAAATTGCAGGATTCTAGACTTGAGCCCTGGCCTAACTTTTGCCAAGAGCCTGAATACAAGTTTGGAAACTCAAGGCTGGGCTAGACTGCCTATGTATCTATAACTATAATATTTAACAGCATCCTTTCAAATTAATTCTAAACTTAATAATGATAAAACAATGCAAAATTGTATGTCAGAGGTGTAAATATTCTGTTTTAAATCAACTTTTTCCAGCTTACTCCCTGTCCAATGTCTCCTACAGGTGACCTCTCCAAACCTGAAATGCATATCCTGTATTCCTACAGCTGAGAGAAGCTGCGAGAAATGCATTCACTAAACTGTAAGACTCAGCCCGTGAACTAATAACATTCAAGCATCAAGACTGAGGAGGGGAGTCTCCCACACAAGACATGGGATGGCACAGCTGTGGTAAGGAGCAACCTGCAGGAAGATGGCTATTAATTCTAGGTGACAATTCTTCACAGCTTTCACTTAGGAAATGTCCAGCAGGGACAGTCCTCTGTATAAATTTCACACTAACTTCTCCAGAGCTTTATTTGACTTTCAACCCATACGGAAATTCAAAAAGGAGGTTGAAATGAGGGAGAACAGGAGAAAGTAGAATACAAAGCTACACAGAGTACTCTTGAGGCCCCAAACTGACAGCCTACAGTGTGAACAAGCCCCTCTTGTCCCCCCATTGCCATCCACTTCATCCTGCATCACCATATCCTCTTGAATTCTGAAACAAGCTATTGTTCTTCAAAGACTAAAGAGACTGTGAATGTTTGTAACCACCACAGACAATAAGTAGCAACTGCTCGTAGACATCACTTCTCCTCAGAAGCAAAGAAATGAGCACAAGATGTTTGATACCAGCAGCAAATACATTGCCTCCTCAGAAGCAAAAGAGAGCATTTCCTATCTCTCAGTGTGGTACCTGTAATGCATTGACCACTCTGATTGGGTGCTCCTCACCCAGTGCCTGGATGCAGTGCTGAAACAAGCAGTTGATGTTATCTTTTATCTTCATTAACTCTTCCCCATCCAGAGCCTCCAGCTTGCCTTCTAGATATTCCAAGTTGACCTGTGAGGTTAAGAAGCAGTTCATGCATGTTACACAACCACTGACACCTTAGAAACACAAGTCCTTGCACTGACAGTCTGCCACTTCCTAGGCAGAACAGCAGCAGCAAATCAGAGGATGCTTAGTTCCCGTTACCTTCATGAGAAACAGCTCCTCCCAAAACCTAGGGTTGCATTTACTGGGGTCCTCTGTCTGAAAGGAAAAGGAACAGCCATGAGAGCAAACAAGAAGAAATCATTTGGGCTGAAGTTAAGAAAAACCATCACAAGTAGCTCAGAGTTAGCATCATCCTGCTGGATGACCAAGTGGCCTCACAATATAGAATTCTGTCTACACAGATTCCCCAAAACAGAAGGACAAACAGAAGCAGCTCTTAACTGGGATGCCTCTGTTTATTTTCTGGATTATTTTTTGAGAAATACTTGAAAAGCCATGACTTCCCATAGATGACAAACAGTCCTGGTAGACAACAGGACGAGTTGACATTAAGGAAGAGAGCAGAATACAGAGCTCTGCATGACAGTAGGAGGGTCTGAAACATGTGCCTACACTGTGCAGTCCTTACCTTGGGAAAAAAATCCACCATGCAGAATCCTCAGCATAAACTAAACCAAGAAAATTTAACACAACACTTTAGGAAGAAGAGACACTCAAGTCCTTACCGTGAAAATCTCATCATACATCAACACAACTTTCTCCTTCAATGGCTTCTTGGAGGCTGAAGATTTCCGGAGCAGCCCACCTTTCTTCTCTGTTTGGGCCATGCTGTATACCCTGAAGGTAAGAATAGACAAAAAAGGTTAAGGAAACCTGAACTTTCCTTCAAGGCATATCTGGCCTGCCTCAACTATGAAAGACTTTTTCATTGCACTGAAATACTAATAGTGTCTCACAAGTTGAAAGCAGAGGCTTTGATAACTACAGCAGATAAGAAATCAGATCAAAGGTCCCATCTAGTCCTATATCCCCTTTCAAAGAAAGATGCACGTCAGACACAGGCAGATACAGAATAAGCTCCTTATGGATAAATTTTCTTAATTCTTCTCTGCTAGAAACTGATTCATGATCCAGACCAATGCAGTTTACATCTAGAAATGTATTTTTAATCTCATTGCATGAACTGTGATACTTGTTATCAAATGGATACCCAGTCCTTTTTGATGCTGGTCAAGCCTCAAGGACATCTTGTGACAAAAAGTTTCTGAAAATGTTTGAAAAAGTCTTCTCTTATCTGTTTAATTTGCTGCCTACCAGAGCACTTCAAATTCTGCTTTTGCACTCTAAGGTGGCGTCCAAAACTAGGAAGCATTTGGCTGTAGAGCCTCCCTAAAGCACTCCTGCCACCCTTGCTCATCCCCACCTCTGCACCTTGGCATACCTCAGCTGTGCCAGCTGCTCTGCAAATCAAGCCAGAGAAGAACCCTGGCCTCAAAAGCATCACATGTGGTTCAGTTTTGGGAGGAGGATGGAGGAACACAGGGGAGCAGCTTTGCAGAGATTTTTTTTTTCAAACCAGATGAATTTCCTGATCCATTTGACAGCAAAGGGTTTTCTAGAAACACAAACAGGTTTTACTATAATTAATTGGTGTTTCAAGCTTACTGATTATTCTATTAAAAAAAAGGAAACATGATTATTACAAAATGAGCTGTTACAAGTAACAGCCATAACTGTAGTCCTGAACCTTCTGTGACAGTCAACCCATTCCAGGGGCTGAGAGTCAGAACGCATGACTTGCCACGTACTCTCTCAACCTCATGTCTGATGCTACAAAGCACATCACCACTCTGACCTCACAAATATGCATTTATCTGCAATCACAGATTTTTCTGGCAAGCCTCACAGCTTCAGCACTGTTCTAACCTCCTCTATCACTGCAGCACTGTCTGAGGTACTTAGCAGAAAGGGAATGCCATCCCTTCTCATATCCCTGAGCTCCCAACCTTTCTCCCATACCTCCAAAGGTAATTACACACACAGCAGCAGCATACCTCAGGCAGAGGCTTGACTTAAGTCATGCTCCAGAAAAACATGGGCAGGCTGTTGTGGTAGCTGCACTCAGCCATGCTAAATTATGCACAGAGAGGTAAGTTCACTGCAGTCAGCATCTAAGACCCAGAGCTTTCTGAGCTGGCAGCCATAGAGACAGCTTTGGAATTAGCCTCCATCCCAGACTGCCTGAACCCCTTCTACAACCACAGCATGTTTAGATCTATCTTTCCCTCAAAGAGCAAGTTCCAGCAACTACTGAATGCCAATTCCATATCTCCTCTATATTCTTTCCGCTGCAGACAACTTTTGATTGTCTTAAACTACAAATATGGTCTCAACTAGGACTCTCAGGCTCCCAGAGTCAGTTATTCAGACATTCATCCCTTGAGCCGTAAATCTCAGTTCTAAGCGGCAGGAAAACACCTTTGGGCCTGCTGAAACAATGCTTCTGCAAAAGACCCTACACCAGGTGTGAAGGGAAGGAGCTTTGACTGGATGGGAAAGCAGAGGGTAGGACAGAGAGCAGCAGCTCTCACACCTGAAAAGCTGAGATTTATATAGAAAGGCAGAGAGGTGCTCTGCCTTCCCACTAGAAAGGGAATATGCACAGCTGGCTGGTCAAGGGCTGGTGTGTGTGCTGGGGCGAGAATGGAAACAGCCCCAAGACACATGAACAGAAGAAAGCTTAGCAACTACTGCACCATAACCTTCTGTAAATATCGAAATTATTCCTGTAGCCTAGTAGGTCTATGTATCCAATTAAGATGGAAAAAGTTTTCAGTCTAACAAACCAAAAAGAAAACATTATTCAATCATCTTGATAGCTTCTTTTTTACAGACTTTGCATTATTTTTAAACTGTCATGGGAAATAAGACATTATTCTAATTAGAAACATAATTGGAAACAGAGAGAAATCTATTAAAAACCAAATCAAGAACGATGTCACTTTTAGCCTAGCAATACAAATCTTACCCAAGATTGCACAAAACAATTTCCCAACTAGAATTGTAAGTTTCTGAATCTAAAGCAGCTGCCAGCCCCAGCATACAAACACATCCATCAGCGTGCTTCTAATTGAATTACAGCTAACGAATCCCAATGTCAAAACTAATAAACTAACTCTCAGTGCTTCTAGGTCAGCATGCTCACATCAAATGCATGAGAATGAATGAGAAGGGATCAACGTGCGCTGCTTAGTCCCTGGCCTTTGCGAGCTGCATTTTAACACTTTTCCTACATTTCCAGAAAGACAGAAAAATCTAAATCCCACAAGATACAAAGGCTTGATGCTGGGTGAGCATCAGAGGGATTGCATGATCATGTGAACATTCTAGTCTCTGTCAAAATGGGACTTGAGATTCTTACTCTCTCAACCGAAGCTGCACAGAGCACATACCAAGAATACTGCTAGAGGCAAGGATTAAATAATGTTCTTGTTTATAATTTGCTGTTCTACAAATGAGCATATGGAGGAACAAGGGGAGAAAAGCAAAAGTCGCCTTTCATGCCAATGCTTTATTAGGCTGCGCTTGTTTCATGACCTATGATGATCAGGCTGTACAAATGGCTTTTTCTTTTCACTTTATGCAATTACATTTTCTAGATGTCATAAAGACAGAAACAGGAAACTGCATTTTGCTAATGGGGACCTTCTAGGCAGCTGCAGAAAACAAAGTTAAATGCACAAAACATTTATAAATAAGTTGCAGAGGTGTCAAATTATAAGGACACCGTGACAGCTTATGAAAACAATGACACTGAATATAGTTAACAATTATCCTTTAAACGCATCACATTTAAAAAGCATCAGTGCATTTTCCACATTTTAGGTTCAAACGGATAATTTATTCTGTCAATAGGTCAGTCTCATTAACACATGCTGCTAAATGAATCCTGCTGTAATCACTGACTGCACAGGAGAACTACCCCTCAGGGCCAGGGAAGCGCACGCATGTGGATTTTTAGAACAGCAAGTACTTTGCTGTGCAGCAGAAGATCCAGGATGCTTCATCTGGAACTAAAAGAAACCTCAACAGAGCATGAGTCTTGGCAGCACAAAGGCAGGAAGATAAAACTCATGGCAGACAGAAGTTCAGGCAGACTCTTGCTTTATCTGTCATCAACCCCAGGAGATCAGCTGATCCAGTCAGGAAGAAAGGGATGAGCACATCCAACCATCCACCTCCGTTCCATTTCATTCCAGAGCTCATAGCAGAGATTCCAACCAAACATGTGACATTCTGATGAGCACATCTCTGTTGGCTTTTCGTTAGAATATCCACAGGAAAAATGAACCTGACATTTTGAGTCTGAGGTTTATTCAGACTTGAGCATACTGAAAACTGTGGCTGCTCCGCATTGTCACTCAGCTCCTGTACAGACGTACTATTATTGCATAGATCATCCTATAATAGCAAAAATACTACTGTAGAGAACATAACACTAATGCACATCTACACTATAACGTAATCAGGATCCAAAACTTGCAACTTCTGTAATCTTGCATGCAGCCCACCAAGCTCTATATTTTGCATTTAATTGCCTAGGCTAAGAACCCTGAAAAGTTTTCAAGATTACAGATGCATATACACAATGCCCACATACAATCAGACATGAGTAAGTGTATTTTTTTCAGTCTGGACACCTCAAAAAAATGTACTGTAACACTTCTTGGCTAAATAAAAAGGAAACAAACTGAGGACATAAAATGGTATTTTCACATATATTCACATTTATTCCCTATCTGAAAAAGGTAGTGCAAACGATGTGATCTATATTAGCGTGTTAATGCCAAAGCCCTGGACCTCAATCAATATTTATAAAGACTCTGAATAAAGAGCTGAGATACTTTTGCTTTTAGAATCCAATATCCCTTGACTTACCACTGCTACTAAGATCCGACATAGTTGTTTAAATATTTCAAGGCTAGTAATTGCCCCCACCACCAACTACATGCACTTGGGACCCGGTGTGATCACTCTTTGCCTTTCAAGGTATTTTGCAGGTATATCAGTCAAGTCTAAAGGAAAGTTGTTCAAAAATTATCATCTCGATCATACAAGAGAGGGGGATAAACCGCTGCCTAAAAGTTAACTTAGAGCTTCTAAAGCCATACATTATAAGCCACGTAGTCCTTAAATTCTTCAGTTAAATTCCAGGAGAAGCTTGCACTTAATCCACGTGATGAATCTGCAGAGTCAACACTGGACCTGAGCAACCAGCAGTTAAAACACAGGTTCCAGCACTCATCCATCACTGGAAGCAATAGAGAATCTGCCCCCAGCACAAGAGTTTATGAATCCCCATGCATAGACAGCACCTTGACCCAGTTCAAGTTCCAGTATCAGAACTCCCATGACCACCCAGCAGCAGCCTGGCAGGCCGCTAGCGGAAACAGAGAGAGAAGGAACACATTGGCTAGATTTTGTCAAGACTTTAGCAACCATTATGACCAAATTCCTGCTATAAGCCCTTTGGCAGCTTATTCTCCTCCAACTCTTGCGTTGGCGGTTACAGTTTGTGCTAGTACATCCACGCTGCTTTTATATTTCATCCATTCTTTACAACCTTACTTGTATATCGTCCATTGGAATGAAAACTGCTCAGAATGTACCTTCTTTCACAACTGTAAGGTGCCCAACCCACCACCAAGGGAAACAGTAACACTCACAGCACACGAGCCTTGGATCCATCTGGCAGAATTTCCAGGTGCCTTCATGCAGTATATAACGAGAAATATATTCTGAGGGTGTGCTGATGACAAAAACCCACATAGATCCTACTTCTTTTTCTGCAGTACCAAGCAACATAATCCCCAGCACAGTCCCAGTATATGCATTTTTACCAGCAAGTCCTTCCATCCTGCTCTGTTAGCAGTGTACGTGCTTCTACACAGTACAATCTAAAGTTGCACCACTACTGACCTGTATTTCCCCCCTTGAAAAACAGGAAAAGCAGCTTCCTAATGCAGATACAGCCACAGACTATCTCCCACTACACCTGCTTCAGCAATGATAAAAAAGAATAACATCCAAGCTACATTTTTCACACTTCATCCATAATTGCCTTTCATTTCTAGCTGTCCAGTTAAAATAACACCCAATCCATCAACTTCACACCATCAACTAGTTAAGCTTCTTCCTGTCAAGTCCATCTAGACACGTGTCACATGCTTCCACCTCCATCTGTTCACACCATTTTTCCAAATTCATTTTTTCATCACGCTTCCTTCCCATATTCCTGGCTACAATGCCCAGCTCTCTCATATCAGAAGGTCTCTCTGAGTTTTCACTTTTCAAGCCCTTCAGAATACGTCCCACCTAGTTTACCATGAAATACTCCACACTGCCTCTACACTCCCACCTAAAAGCTCATGCCACTCAGAGACCTTTTCAGATGTCTTCCTTCTGAAGAAAAGCACTCTCCCTGTAACCTTCCCCAGCCCTTTTCCCGTGGTTTCAGTTGTCAGTGGGGATACAGCGCAGCTGCATGACCTTAGCTCCGACTTCTGAGGAAGCTGCCATGTTCTAAGAAGCTGCACAGCAGAGCCACGACAAGATAAGAAAGGTAGAGCTGCAGAGAGGTAATATTTTTGAGATCTGGACTATTAGTAGCACAAACACACAGGAGGAAAAACACAAACTCAAAAAGGTGTAAGTCCTAAAACAAACAAAACCTCCAGGGAGCCAGAATATAGCAACTCAGCAACTTTGAGTAGCTGAGGCTGACTCTTCCCCTCCTGAGGGATGTCTGCATGGCTGCCTGGTGTGTTAGCAGGGGTGGTGAGCAGATGAATGCTTAGCCCAGCAGCTCATTAAAGCCTCACTGTTTCTTTTGTGCATGCTGGCCAATAACTGGGTAACATTTTTACGTTGTATATACCCAGCCTGCAGAGGCTATTTGCACACAGCAAAAAGTGCCCTAAGTGACACAGACAGAGGATTACACTATTATTACTGGAAAACCAAACTGATGTCCTTTTTCCCCTCCCCAAAATTCCTCTTAAAAATTTCTGTCACGCTTTCTACCTAGAGCTCAAACAGCTGGTGAACTGCAATCACCACATATCGCAATGATCCAAATTATCTTATTGCTTGCATATTCCACCCACCTGCTCAGCCCGAATTGGCTCTCATCATATATTCAGATTACAGTCTCTGCTTAAGAGCAAACTTTCTTACAGTGACATACGCAACAAGGTTTTGGCTGAAGCTGCAAGCTTATGTAGCAAGCTGCCTCTGCCTTCAGCATAATAAACATAACACGCTCCCACTCCTTTACCACAGTTGACTGCTCCCCTTTGCTTTGCCCATGCAAGTGCTTGTAGGACCGTGAGGTAAACCAGATAATTGGAATGATCAATGATTTTAAAACATGCTCTGATCATTCTTCTTCTAGAAAGAGTTACCTTGAACCCAAACCACCTCAGCAGCAGGCAGGCTCTGTGGGACATGAGAAGCTGCACCAGCACGGCCCAAGGGTTGGGCAACTCCAGCCTGCTGGGAGGCCTCCTCGGGCGAGGCAGCACTGGCTGCACGGCACCCGGAGGCACTTACTGCGGTAACGCGTTCTTAGGGGTCACAGCAGCACTGCGGGCAGGCGGGGGAAGGAGCCGCAACTTCTTAAGCGACAGACTTGGGTAAAACTACTCCCGCACGCCCGAAGTTTCCAGGCAGCGGCCAGGCCCCACCCGGGGCAGGGTGGGCGGCGAGGGGCCCTGACACGGCCCAGGGTCACCGGCCCGCGCAAGGGGCTGTGCCAAAGCAGGCTGCGCCCCCCGGCAAGGTGCCGCCAGCACCGGCTGCCCAAAGGCCGGGGGGAGCTCCCCGGACCCGCGGGGCGGACCTGCGGGACGTACCGGCGTGGGCAGCGGCGGGCCCCGCCGCCAGCAGACGGTGCCCGGCGAGGCCCCCCGCGGCGAACAGCGGCGCCGCCCTGCGGAGCTCCCCCAGGGCGGCAGAGCCCCAGGGGCCGTGGCCGCCCGCCCGCGCCGGGGCGGCCGCTCAGGAGGGGCGGCGGGGGGCGTGGCCTGGCCCCGCGAGGGTGGGGGGGCCGCGCGTCCCCCCCGCCCCGATCCCCGGCACTCACCTGCGGGCGAGCCGTTCCCCTTCCCACTGCGCAGGCGCCGTCGGCCGCGCCGCGCATGCGCCTCGGGTGGCCCGCGCCGCGCGGTCCTAGCGCCGCCGGCACTCGGAGGAGGGCGGGGGGACGCTGTCAGCGTCGGGCCTCGCCGCCCGCCGGTTGCCCGGGCGGCCCCCGTTCCGGCGGCAGCCACAGGAGGGGCGGGTAGGGGCAGCGGCGGGGAGACTCCTCCCCGAGCCGGACGGAGCTCGCCTCTCCCCGAAGAGACTGACACACCCACCCCCCCCCACCCCCGGTAAAAAAATGGTCTCTCCGCCTACGACGCCCCGCAGGCCGCCCCCGGGCCGCGGCCCCGCCGCCCTCCCCGCACCGGCGACGGAAGTAGGAGAGGGGCGGCCCGGGCCGGCGCGGCGCGGCTCCTCCCGGAAGGCCGCCGCCTCGTGATTGCGCAGCGCCGCGTCGTGCCGAGCCCGGCCGAGCCGCCACCGGCCCGGCCCCGGCGGAGGGGCGGCCCGGCCCCGGCAGGCAGCCGCCGCGGCAGGTAGGGCCCCGCCGGGTCGGGGGGTGTCCCCTCGAGCGGAGGTGGGTGGCCGGGGAGCCGGGGGCGCGGCAGGTACCTCGGGGGGGTTGGAGCCTGCGGAACCGGCTCGCCGGGGGAGGAGGGTGCCCGGGGGGTTCCCTGGGGGTCGGGAGGTCTCTAGAGACCCTGCGACGGGGGAGGTCGTGGGAGGGGACTCCGTGGCAGCGGGAGCTCCGTGCCCCTGCTCACCCTGGTGCGTGCTCTCGGTGACCAGGGCGGGCGCCCCAAGATGAAGCGAGCCGGGACGCTGCGGCAGGTCTCCGACTTCAGTGACTTCAGCCGAGGCCACTGGCTGCAGGAGCTGCTGTGCCGGGGAGAAGAGCCCAGCCACGTCCAGTCCAGCCCCGACGGGCAGCACCTTTTGGTCCTGCAGAAGAGCCGGCCGCCCCCCCTGCCCCGGGTGCTGGCCTTCCAGCGCCACGGCATCGGTGGAGCCGACCTGGAGAGGAACTGGCAGCCGCCCCAACCGGCCCTTGTGGGACTGCTCTTCTTGCAGAACCCTGTGACGCCGGGCACCTGGGTACTGGCTGTCGTGTGGGAGCATGGCCACACCGAGGTCTGGCACTTCGTGGTGGCTGTGGGCTGGCAGCTGCTGCAGACAGTGGAGCT
Organism: Strix uralensis; assembly: GCF_047716275.1. Lineage (NCBI taxonomy): Eukaryota > Metazoa > Chordata > Aves > Strigiformes > Strigidae > Strix > Strix uralensis. The sequence continues at coordinate 27,157,244 of NC_133978.1, read as the reverse complement.
TTGCCAGGGTGCCCGGGCACGAATCGTCTCTGTGTGCAGCCAAGGAGCCAGCCTGGTGTGGTGTGAGGAGAGGCCTCCCCTGGACACCCACTCGGACATGAGCAAGTGTGCCTTCAGGTTCTGTGTCTGCACCCGGGCTCTGGAGGTGGGGGAGCAAGGTGTGCGCCTGGGCACTCTAAGGATAGTCCTGCACAACAGCCCTGAGTACCAGGTCCTGGCCTCCCCCCAGCACGTCTTCCTGGTGCCTGCCACTGCCAGCTTTGCCACCACTTCCAAATTCCTCCTTATCTGGCATCCTGAGAAGGCAAAGCTCACCATCACAGCCCCCTCTGCAGGCTTCGTCCACAGCAAGGTGCTGCGCTACAGCAGCGAGTCAGACTTCAGGAAGCTCCTGCTTGGTTCTGTGGGTCTTCTCTCAGGTTTGGCACCTCTGGACATTCACACCTCCGCTGTGTCCAACAGTGAGGGTCTGCTGCTGGTGAGCACAAAGGGTGCTGTGAACATGGTGGAGCCAGATGGAACACAGAGGCATATCTTTGACCTGGAGGGGGGCCCCCTTGCCCAAGGACGTCCTGTCCAGCTGAAGACCTTTGGCAGCATCCTGGCCTGCGTGCTGGCTGGGGTCCTGTACCTCATCGACCAGAACAGTGGAAGGCTCATAGAAAAGAAAATCCTGAGCATGAAAGAGGTGCACTTCCTGGAGTCCCTGGGAGAGGAGGACAGCATCCAGCTCCTCACTCAAACTGGCATCTACAGCTTTAGCTTCTCCAAACCTGAGGACAGCAGCAGACCTGAGCCGTGCCTGGTGGAGATGGTGTTCGAGGAGGCCTGCAGATACTACCAGAGGAGGAGCCTCAGCAGCTCCAAGCTGACAGTGGAGAAGCTGAAGAAAGGTGGTGTGTTCCAGGCTCCTGTGGCTCTCGCTGCCATCCTGCAGCACAGTCTCCAGCAGAAGCCAGCCCGAGGCCTCCAAGACACTTATGCCAAGCTGTTGAGCACAATGAGCCTGGAGCTGCAGAGCTACATGAGCCTGGAACTCCTCAAGACCTGTGTGGTGTGTGCCCCAGAGAGTGAGGTGGAAAGCTACTGCGAGGAACTGGTGGAGCAGGAGGTCAGCCGCGTTCTGCGCTCTGACATGGACAAGGACAATTTGGCCTACCTGAACTCTGTCTTTGCCTCCTTCCCCAAGGCTGCCTGGAAGGCCACGAGGAGCTGCTTGCAGCTGCAGCAGAATGGGGATGGCCTCTTGGTAGCCAGGGCCACCCCAGAGGTGTGGAAGAAGGTCCTGGGAGGGCCACAGCAGGAAGAGGTGGGTCAGAATGGGGTGGTCCCACTCTTTGAGCTCATCTGCGCCTCCTTCCTGAGATTTAAACCCAAGTGGCTGCCCAGTTTTGTGGAGCTGACTCAGCAGTACGTTAGCATCTCTTGGGCATACAGCAGCAAGGAGGGCCCAGAGGGTCGGGTGCCGTTGTACAAGAGAGCACTGGGAGTACTGGCCAGGAAGAACAAGCGCAGTGAGGCAGATGATGAGATGGAGCTCGAACTGCTGCTCTGCAGCAAGAGGCCTAAGGCCGTGCTGCAAGCTCTGCACCTTCTCATCCGCCTGAAGCAGTGGCAGCGGGTGGTGGAAGTGGCAGAGAAGTTCTCCAAGCTCAGCCCCTTGCTTAACAAGGAGATATTCACCACGCTGCTGGCAGAGTTTGCCCAGCACCGGGAGCTGGACCCTTATTTGGACACGCTGTGGCTGCTGTGCCCTGCTGAGCTCACCACCTCCGACATCCTCGCCGTGGTCCTACAGCACCTCCCTGACTCCCAGGAGGACCCAGCGCCCTTCTCCAGTGAGGGGAACCAGCTGACTGTAGGCTTGCTCAAGCCGCTGCTGCAGAGGGTTTTGCAGCGTCCCTGCATCCAGGACGAGATGTACTCAGATGCCTTGCAGAGCCCCACCTTCCCCCCTCCTACCCCACCCCGAGAGCACAAGGTCCCCTCAAAAGCAGCGGCTGATGATGCCCCTCAGCCACCCGTGGCAAGGACTTCCTCCCCCTCAACACTGGCACAGGATGACACTGCGTGAAGGGGGAAAGCACAATGGCATCCCAAGCCTTGGGTGCACAGGGAGGGGAAAGCTGCATCCACCCCAGGAAATCCTGCCCTGCCTGGCAGAATGGAAGCCTGCTCCTTTCTGAAGTCTCCCTGCGGCAGCATCTCAAAGAGTCCATCGGGTATCTGGGGTTGGGGGATCTCATCTGAAGCCAGGGCAGGCTTTCTGGCTATTTCTAGCAAGTGCAATTGCGTGTGCCCCAGTGGAGGAGCAAATGCCGGGTGCATTTGCAGATGAAAGCGCTGGCTGCACTACAGGACTACAGAACTGCTCCCTGCCCAAAGCACTTTGTTTTCGGTTTTCTTGGTTCCTTTATAACTTCACTTCTACTTCCCTGATCCTCTAGGAGTGGTGGTGGAGTGGCGGGCAGGCACACACACCGTCTTTCCCTCCCCATTCTCTGCACAGCGGGTTGGGTGGTGCCTCCAAGCCCTGCCTGTGAGAAACTGGGCATGTTTCTTGCAGTGGAGCCGCTGAGTCCTGCTGCTTTGGGCTCAGTCAGATGCCAAATGCCCGTGTGGTGCAGCTCCGTGGTACTGGGGGTCCCAGCACACGCGCTGGCAGCTGCAGCGCTCTGCATGCTGTCTCGCCACAATTCCTCTGGGATCAGTCCTGTAGCTGTGACTGATTGCAGCTACTTAGCTGAAGAGAGCAGCCTAATTCCCTTATCTCTCTATCCCAGACGGTACCCAAACTGTCTTCTGAGCTGAGAAGCTGGCAGCAGCCTGTGTGAGCTTGGGGCTGGCCCTGCCTCTCCCTTTCCTTTGTGGAAGCTTAGATTATGCTGCAGGACGCCCTGGCCCTCTGTTCCCATCTCACCTACCTTTGCCCTTTGCACACAAAGGGGCTTTGTCAGGGTTGTCTGGCTCATATTGTGCCTCTGTTTGCAAAGTCAGTGTAACTTGAGAGCAATCATGCAGGAAGATCCAGGTTCCAGCCTCTCTCCAGCGCTCGCTGCCAGGCCCCCTCCTCCAGAAGAGAGACCCGGGCTGGGGCTTTGCCCCTCCATCTGGGCTGTGGTGTTAAGGAGCTGCCTCTTGCCTTGCCAGGCTGGCAGAGCTTGGATGGGATGGGGGAGATTCACCTGCATTAGTCCTCTTGAGAGTGCGGTTAAGTGTGGAAGACAGACTCCTTTTAAAAATAAAGTTTCCTAAAGCAGTGCTGGGGCAGTGGTGGATGTTGTGAGGATGCACACCCTCAGGAAGAGGGCAGTTTAATTTTGCTTCTGGTGAAAAGCAGCCAAGTTCAACTCACTGCTGGTACATGCTGGGGGCTCAGAGATGGAGCTGTGCCTGGCCAGCCCGTTCCCTCTGTGGTACTCAGCTCCTTACCCCTATGAAGCCGTGGAGGCAGGAGTGTGTGTGTGCCGCAGAGAACAGCCATCCAGGCAGCACATGGTTGTGGCTGGGCCCAAGATAGACTTGAGGAAGGGAGAATTTTTTTTCAAAAGCTGCAACTTGTCCCTTTGTTCCTGGCTGGAAAACCAGCAACAGGGAGCACCAGGCTGGCCCCAGCGAGAGCCTGCTACCCCAGGCAGAGCCATCGTTAGAGGGATCTTGGTTCGTCAAACCACTGTAAAGATGCAGCAGGGCCTCCCCCCAGATGAGGGCTCGGCTGCAGAAAGTCCCTGCGGGTAGAAAAAAGCCTGGCAAAGGGGAAGAGGAACTACTGCAACGGTTCTGTAGAGACTGGCTGGCTATTGAGGAGACCTTACAGTGCTTGTGCTGTGGTCGTGGGGAGCTGCGAGTTTCCCTCCCACGCAAGGGAAGTGATTCTGGCAGCTGCTGCTCACATGAGTGGAGGGAGCCCGGCCTGAAAGGAGAGCTGGTGGCAGCCACCGTGGGCATTTTTGCAATGAGCCATCCTCACCTCTTCCCCGAGCAGCTACTGGCCCTGCCTGAGGCTGCTTAGAAGGAGGAGGATGGACCCAGGCCCCACTCAGAGCCACAGCTCCAGGGACCGGGATGCTGCCCTGGGGCAGCACTGAATGAGGCGCTGCTGAGAGCAAGCCCCACGCCTTGGCAAAGGCTGTGCAGTAATTTGGGGGGAGATTTTCAGGGCCAGGGATGGGTTTGGGTTCAGGTGGCCATGCTGATGCAGCGAACAAGGAGGGTCAAGCTCCCTGCCTTCCAGCACTACTAGCTCTGCAAAGAAAAGGCTGCAGCTGGAGGCTGAGCAGAGAGGGGAGCAGGGAGGGAGCAGTGCCCGCAAAGCCAGCTAGCGGAAACTGAAGCCAGCAGCAGTCCTGCGCGGGCTGGTGTCCCCGAGGCACAGCAAGGGGAGAGGAAGCGGGGAACGCTGTGTGGTGGGGACAGCCTGGGACTCGGGGATGGAAACATCCACACGCAGCCCCTAGACAAGCACAAAACAGTCACAACTCGGGAGGTTGAGGGTTTAGGGTGGGGGAAAGCAAATGGAGACAAAACTGAGCTAAATGCTCGCCAAGGGGGTGCCGGGAAATCCCGCCCCAAGTACCAGAAAGGGAGGGGCATCCCTGGGGGGGAGCACTGGCTGAGCCACCTCACAGGACAGATTCAGCTGGGTGATAGGCAAGCATGGGGCACTCTGTGGTCAGGACGGGTGCTGGGGGGAGATAGCAGGAGGTAAGGCCAGTACAGCTTCAGATAACGCCTGAAGGAAAAAACAGTGATTAGAAGATCTGAAGCCAAATGGAAAAAGTGATAAAGCAGATGCACGTAGCAGAGGGCAAGCTGACCAGTTTGGCCCTGTTGCTCGCTCTAGAGAGACTTGGACTTTGCACTGAAGGAAATGAGTCAAGCTGCTCACATACAACCCCTGTGCCTGACCCGGCTCTCAGGATGGTCCCTGTGCTTGGGCCAAGGAGCAGCACAAAGCAAGACCTGCACTGGCCCCACTATGGGTGCAGACCAAATCACCTTTGGCTTGTCTGTGCATGCAGCTTTTGCCGTGCCCGTCCGTGCCATGCAGCAGTGTGGGACACACAGGGGTGGACACAGAAAGTCCCTGTGCCACCACACCCAGCAGAGGGAGGGAGGTGTGGGCTGCAGGCACCCCATAAACTAACTGGAAACCCACAGGTAACACATAGCAGGGTCATTGGAGGGCACAAGGGTGCCTGTGTGCTGGGGACAGCATGGGGTGGCACCTCGTGGACAGGGAAGGACCTGGCACCCACCCAGCCACAGGTGCAAGGGGCTGCCCAGTGGAGTGTCACCCAGCCCTGGTGACTCTGAGCAGTGGTCCTGCATCGACCTGTGGGCTGGGTGAGGACTCCAAGAGCTGGCTGTGGGCAGGGCACACTTGGAGACCCCAGCAAGAGCCCTCTATTCCCAGGCACAGGCCCAGCTTGTGCCAGCAGTGGGGAACCCTCCCTGCCCCTACCCCTGCATCCTTCCATCACAGCCAGGATGTGAAGAGCGCAGCCACATGCCCACAGTGCACACAAACACCCCATTTATTGTTTGACACCAAAAATCACAGCCTTGGAAAGAGTCAGGCTCCCTGCAAAAATAAATAGTCACATTTTTCAAGCAAGGGCCCTGGGTAAGCAGGTTCCCGCTGGCCAGCAGCACAGGCTGCAGTGGCATGGACAGTACAAACTGCCCTGAGCCTACCGTGTCTGGTGGGGACTGTGTGTGAAGCCTCACCTGGGGCAGTGCAAGGAGCAGCCCCCCTCCCACACATACCGGGGCACTGTCACATAATGGGAACTGGGGAGGAGGTTTCAACCAGGGGGTCCCAACCTGCTCCCCAGCACCCAGGGAGAAGGTGCAGCAGACAAAGCAGCCATGTCCATCTCCTCCATGTCCATGCTGTGGGCAACAGGGGCTAATGCCTCATGGACGGCCGCGGGATTTTGTAGAAGTTGAACGTGGGTGGCCTGCAAAATCAAGATCACCTATGTCACCCCCAGCCACAGAGGGGAGCAAGGGACAGCACAGGATGCACTGGGGTGGCCAAATGTCATCCCACCCATCACTTAGCCCCACAGGAAAGAGGAACCCCCTCACCCCACCAGCTTGGGGAAGGCTGGGAGCAGCAGCACCCCCTAACTTAGGAGTGTGGGAAGATGATGGGGGGACTCCAGAACAGTCTACATGGCACAGGTTCCACCTTCCCAGTCCTCCCCTGGTACCAGCACCCTCCTTGGCCTGCACTCACCCTGTTCCCCTCCTTGTCCCCCTCCCTCTGTGCCCTGTTCTCCCTCATGCCACAGGAGCTGTCCCCCACCCCACACAAGGACCTGGCACTGCTACTTACATCTCCAAGGCTTCATTCCTGGAGGGGAGAAAAAAAGAGGGGACAGTGTCAGTGGGGCAAGAAGATGCCTCTTGGGACAGTCCAGCATCTGCCAGTGGGACAAGATCTCCCCTGGGGCACACAAGGAGGACACAGGGGGCTGAAGGGTGCTATGGTCCCCTCCATCACGGCTGCCCCATCTGGACAGAGAGCACAGGCTCCTACAGCCCCCCAAACCATTGCTGCCCCCGGAGCATCACCACTCGTTCCCCAGGCAGGCACAGTGGGGCCCCGCGCTTGCCGGCTCAGTGGTACACAGCTCCCCCATACCACAATTTCAGTTCCCCCAAGTTTCCTTGGCAGCTGAGCCCGTGTCTCCAGCCAGCCTGGCTGCAGGGGGAAGTGAAGGGTGCCAGGGCCACCGACGGGGACACGCTGCAGGCAGGGCAGAGCCCAGCTCAGCGTCACATCCTGCACACACCGCGTACCACCCCAGCATGGGTCCTGGGGAAGCCAGGGCATGGACCGAGGAGGAGTGGGGCAGGCAGGGAGGAAAGCTGGCTGGGACTGCACTGGGCACAGGGGTGCTGCAAACCCTGGCTCCCCGAGTGGCTGTGACCCTAGAGCACAGGGGTAGCAGGTGGGGGGACTGGGGAACCCCCAGCAAACTGTCTGCACCACAGGGCCAAGCCATAGCCTCAGCAGTTGGAAATCTGCTCACTGGAAGCTGCTCACTCCCCTCAGGGGTTGGTGGCCATGCTGGCAGTGGGGCTGCTGGTCAGGGGGCCCCGGAGGGATGGGGAAAGGGCCCCAGAGGGCTGGGAAGCAGCCCCAGGGCGCTGGTGGCCACAAGCGCGTGAGCAAGCACTGCACCCTCGTGGCAATGACACCAACCACACAGCATGTTGCATTCTGCGCAGCACCAAGCTGTGCTCTTGTTTGGGGGCCCCAGCCCAAGAAAGGGTGCAAAGCGGAACGATTCAGATGGCAGACCCCCAAGCCGGGCTGGGGGCTGCAGCCCTGCCATGCAAGACAGGCTCCTTCCTCCAAGGGGGGGCCACACACACCTTCAGCTGCTCAAAGAGGAGTTGCAGAGCAGGCAGAGCCAGGTTTTTCTCTGAAATATCTCCACCCTCAGAGGCTGAAGGTCCCAAGCCACCTCCCTGCCCCCCCCACCCCGGCCCAGCCCATGCTACTTTAGGATCAGCCCCACAGGCTGCCATGAGGCACACGAAGGGGCAGCTTCCAGTGCGCAGGGGTGACCCCAGGCCCAGCATGGTCACAGGGGGAAAGAGCTCCTCACCTGTAGATATCAGCAATGTCCATGCGGCGGTAAAACTTGGCGAGTCTGATGGCCAGGATGATGCTGGGCAGCAGGAAGAAGGTGCACCAGCCCAGGCTGAACCAGAAGGTGTTCTGGGTGCGGGGAGAGCGCCATCAGGGCCCAGACAGCGACTGGGAGAGCTCTCCTGCTCCCGGGGCCCCCAAAGACCACCCACCCACCCCTTCTTGCAGCCTGGCCTTTGCTCTTAGCCACCAATCCGCTGGGGAGATGTTGGGCCCTGCTTGCTTGGGGCAGAGATGGGTACCCCTCATCCTGTGCATGAGGGGGACAAAGGGATCACATTGCCACCCCACACATGTGTCACCCCACACACTGCTGCCCCACTCACCAGAGAGTCCAGGATGTAGTCGCAGGTGATGGCCTCCACATTATCCAAGGTCTGAGCTATGGGCTTGCAACGTGCCACGTCTCCCGTCAGCTGGGGACAGGACATGTCAGTGTCCCCGAAACCCTGCAGCCTGTCCTCCTCTTCCCTCCACCCCACTGAGGAAGGTTCAACTCACCCTGCTCTTAGCCCAGGAGATGTAGGTCTCAAAGAAATCCAACAGCTTCTCCAGGAAGGTCCACGTCTCCTGGGGGGGGGCAAGCAGTGAGTGGAGATGCTGCACTCCCAGCCCAGTCCATGCCTCATGTCCCCTCCCTGTCAGGATCAGGGCTGTCAGACCACCTCAACTCAGCAGCAATGGGGCTGCAAGCCCCACCCTGCCTCCTTGTCTGGAGTGTCATAAGGGGAGAGGGCACCCAGGGGTACAGGGGATCCCCGGGGAAGAGGACAGGGCAGGACAAACAGCCAGACATTGCTTGGCATCCCTGCACAGAGGGAGGTCTTGGTGTGGGGGTCCAGTCACATCCCCACTGGGTAGTCCAGCAGCAGGGCAAGGCAAGCTCACGTTCTTGATGATGTTTGCCGTCTCCCTCTCCAAGAACTCCTGGGTTTCACTGGCTTTGTCCACTGCAGCTTTTGTCTGTGCCTGGGGTGGAAGGTGATCTCAGCAGTGTGATGGGGGAAATGGGGTCCCCACATGTCCCCCACCCTGCCCGGCAGCAATCCCTGAGACACAGCATCTCTGAGCTGTGGTGTCCCCAGCAGTCACACACTGGTAGTGCCCAAGCACCTCAGGTGGAGGGAGCCTGTGCCTGGCAGGGTCCGTGGTGTGGGCCCCCTCCCTCTGCCCCATGAGCAGCCCCTACAGTGCATTCTTGGAGAGTCCCGCGGCAGCCACCAGCTCCCCAAGACTGCAAGTTAGCCCCCACCATCTCTACTCCAGGACATCAAGGGCACTTTGCAGGGTGCCCTGGAGTGGGGTGGGCTCAGGAGGCCCCCTTGTGCCACTCACCTCGAGCTGGGCAGCCCTGCTCTGCACTGAGTGGATGTTCTCCTTCAGGCTTTGCTGAGGATGGAGAGAGGGGCGTCAGAGGTGTGGACCCCATGGCTCAGCCAAGACCCTTTCAACAGGTTCCAAGCTCTGGGGGAGCCCAAGCCAGCACCTAGGACTTTCCTCCCTACCAGTATCACTCACCAGTGGCCCAGAGAAGCTCATCTGCATCTCATTGTCCAGCTCCCTCAGCTTTCCAGCATCAGCCTTCAGGTCTTCTTTCACATCTGCACCCTGGAGGAGCTGCAGTCAGCAGTGTCCCCCAGCGCGGGATCCCTGCCCCTCAGCCATCTGAGGTGGGGCCAGGCTGAAGAAAAGAGCTGGGCAAGGGTGAAGGGCCTCGCCTCCCCTCGGCACCCAGGCAGGTCTGTGGAGGAGCCCCCACAGCCAGTGGCTCTGGGGACAGGGCATCCATGGCCCCGGGCTACCATGGCCTCTCACCACTTTGTCTGCCAGCTGCTCCAGCTCTACGGCCAGATCCAGGAAGCTTCCGTGGGTCACATTCTGATCCAGCTAGAAAAGGCAGAGACAGAGCCATGAGAATGGGGAACGGGGCTGATGGGGGGGCCCATACACCATCCCTATGGGGCAGAGTGGAGCCAGGGCCTCCCGGGTGGAGGAGGTGCCCAGTTTCCCCAAGGAGTGACACGGATGGCAGGGGACACCCTGGGAGCCTGCAGTGGGACTCCCACAGCATCAAAGGGCAGGGGGCAGTGGACCCCCTCAACACACATCCGACTCCCCCATCCCAACAGCAGGCTACCCTCAGCCCACCTGCTCCAGCGTGGGGGTGAAGTCAGGGGGCTGCCCAGCCCGGCTGGCGTTCAGCAGCAAGTCTCTCTGGCTCTGGCTGAGCAGGGAGATTGGGCTCAGGGTGATGTTCATCTTCTCAAAGGCCGTGGAGATCTCTCCTGTGTACTGCCGGCATGAGGGGAGCTGTGATGGGGCATGGTGCTGTCCCCTCACTGTCCCCCCAGCACCAGCCCTACACCCCCAGCTCTGCTCCCCAGAACATGGCACCGCTGCGCTCACCTGGCTGATGTTCAAGAGCTTGTCCAGGGAAACGCTCTGGTCCAAGTGCAGTGTTTGCCACAGAGCAGTGTCTCGCTGGCACTGCCTGCAGGAGGAGGACACAGGGCTGAAAACAGGGCAGGTTAGGGCCACCCCCTCCCAGGAGCACGTCCTCACCATGCAGGCAAGTCACACCTCCATCCTTCCCTGGCATCAGCGCCTGCCTGTAGCCAGGGCAGGTAGGGCAAGCTGCCCCCATCCCAGGGAGCATCCGAGGGCACCGAGCAGCTGTACCCCTCCCCAAAGACATGGTTTTGGTGCTGGGACCCACCTGTACACCTCTGAGAAGTTTGCTGTGCCATCCTCCTGGCCCAGCAGCTCCGACAGGTTGAAACCGGGGATCAGGCCGGGGGTGTCCAGGAGCTGAGAGCAAGGGAAGAGATGGAGAAACTAGACATGGTGCAGGGCAGGACACCTGGGAAGAACATCCCAAACAGGCCAGCTCTGCCTCCGCTCCACCAGCAGCCTTCAGAAAGGCACCAGTGGCTCCAGGCAGGGGTGTCTCCCCGACAGGGAGGTCACCTGGAAAAGCTGCTGGCTGCGCCAGGACTCGCAGATGAGCATGTAGATGTTCCCCCCCAGCACAAAGGTGATCAGCACCAGCAGCATCAGCAGCCAGGAGAAGATGAAGCTGAAGCCGACCCCTCTGTTGGGACAGAGACGCTGTCAGCACCCTGGAGGCCCTGGAGCACAGCCAGGCTGTACCCTGGGGCTCACACCCCGCCATAGCTTCCCCAGATTTGAAGCCACCACCCACCCGCAGAGCTGCAGGACCACGCATACACTGCCAGGCCCCCGCCGCCATGGGGTGAACAGGCTCCGTTCAAACACCTTTCACCAGCACCATGTTCTACCCTTGTGTTTACCACCTGCATGGTGAGTTGCCATGTGGGGCAAGGCATTAAACCACAATAATTTGATGATTTGGGAGCTTGAGCATCCCCAGGCACAGCCCTGCCCACCCATCCCACCGCACCCACGCGTGTCCTTGGCAGCCGAGGGAGCCTCACGCCATGAAGAAGTTCCCGCCGGCATTGGAGAGGCTGCTGCGCTGCGTGGGCAGCACGCTTTCCTTCAGCCCCAGGGGCCCCAGCAGCAGCCCGACGACGTTGCAGAGGACCACCAGCAGCACCATGCAGCACAGGAGGACACACATGCTCCACCTGGGGCAAAAGGAGGGGCAGGAGTCAGAGAGAAGGACCCTGAGCAGTGCCCGACATCCCATCAGCTGCCTTCCCAGGGAGGAAAAAGCCCTCCAGTACCCTGCCAGAGAAGGGGCATGGATGGCTGCAAGGCGTAGGTCTGGCTACCCTGCACCCACAGCCCCACCACTGAGCAAACCCTCAGCTCCAGCAACTGGAGGACCAAGAGCCTGAGCCTCTCCAGACAAGGGAGCTGGGGGATGCAGCAGCCCCTCACCTACCTGAGCCCATCCAAGGAGATTATCGGCTCCCTGTACTCCTCCAACACCAACGTGGCATTGCCCACAAAGGCCCCAACGTTGCCCTCCACATCCAGGAGCGGCAACTGCTCCTGCAAGCTCCTGATCTCCTGCCTGATGAGGCCCAGCTGGTCCTGGGTCTCTGCAGGGGACAGGGACAGGTTGGTGCTGTGAACTGCTGCCTGGGTCCAGCTCATCTGGGGCAGTAGGGACTGGGAGAGGATGGGAAGGGGGTGGCTTTGGTCAAGGATGGAATCAGCATGATAGCACATGGGGACCTGGGGACAGCCAGGGCTGCAGGCAGTGGGGCAACAGCAGGGGAGGTCTCCAAGCAGGGATGGGATGAGAACTGGATACGGAGCCCTGAGAGAAGGGGAATTCGACACACGGGGCACAAAGCCCTGCTTACTTGTCACCATGTCCTGGGACTGCTCTTGCACCTTGGCAGGGGTCATGTCCAGCGTGCTGTTAACCTGTATCCAGGGGGACACAGCACAGAGCTCATGTCCCTGCCCGCACCCAGGCCTCAGCAGATTCCCTCTGTCCCCAGATCTCGGCGGCATGGGACAGCCAAGACTCCCCCCAGCACCCAGCCCTGACCGTGTCCGGGGGTGGCAGGGACAGCGGGCAGGCTCTGGCCGAGGCAGACCTCCGACCAGCACATCTCTCCATGCAACAGCAACTAACTCCTGGCGGGGCTCTTCCCAAGCCACCCCCTCACAGCACAGCCCCCGCAGCCCCAGGAGCACCCAGCCCTGTGCACAGGTGCAGGGCTGACCCCTTACCTTCTCTAAATCGGCCGCGATGTTGGAGCCAGACACATCACCCAGTGCCTCCAGCTGCTGCTCCACGCTGGGGATCTGCGGGGAAGAGCCTGGGGTGAGGGGGCTGCGGGGGGCTGGTGAAGGGGCTGTGGGGGACCTTTCGCCCCACACCCTGCCCCTCCTCACCGTGCTGAAATTGGCGCTGAAGGCGAGGCCGTCCAGGGACACGCTGCCGCAGGGGCGGCCGCAGCGCTGCAGGGTCTGGTTGAGGCCATCCCGCAGGCTGGCCAGCCGCCGGCTGTAGTTGCTCTGCAGCTCCTCGAGGCGCGAGCGAGTGCTGGTGATGCTGCTGAAGGCGGCCGCCAACGTCTCCATCCCTGGGGAGACAGTGGGGGGGCTCGGGGACTCATTCTGCCTGTGCGTTGGGGGCTTGTCCTCAGCCAGCTGGACCTCGGGGACCCATCAAAAAATGCAACATAGGGGCATCCCCCAAAGTCCCAGCATTTGCCCCAGGCTGCGGCTGGGAGACCAGATGGACCCCCCCTCCCTGGTAGCCTTACCCAAACATGCACCTACTCCAGCTCTCATTCTCAGCCTTCCCACCCCAAGTCCCCTCCAAGGCCCTGCCAGCCTCCCAGGGATGGGGCCACTACCTTGCAGGAGGCTCTGGAGGGATCCCAGAGCCCCGTCCACGCTGCTTCTGATGCCTGAGATGATCATGCCGCCCAGGTTGGGCCCAATGTCTGCGGAGATGCGAGAGATGGTGTCAGTGACAGAACCCCTGGGGTCCCAGGGCTTTGCAGGGGAACTGCTAACACTGACACCCTCCCCCCCCCCAGGACCCCATCCTACACCAACCCCCATGTGGCAAGCAGAAGGGACACCCCCACCCTGCCACCACTTTCCTCACCCTCCCCAGAGAGGAGCCTGAAATGGGGAAAAGCAGCAGCTGGAGCAAGAGCCAGGAGGAGCCCCCAGACTCACTCCCTTTAGACATCCCCATGAGAACCAGCCCAGTGGCCCCCAGGATCAGCAGCCATCTGCAGAGCAGCAGGGCGCACCCACGCAGCACCCCCAGACACCCTCACTCCCCAGGCACCCCCAACCCTGCCAGAGCAGCTCGCCGTGGGTGCATGGGGATGCTCCAGCCCCCCTCTGCTGCACACCCTCACCCTGGAGGCTGCGGTTGGCGTGGCCCAGCGGGACGTCACTGCTGTCGATGATAAAATTGATTTGCTGCAGGGACAGAGATGGGGTGTCAGTGAGGGTGGGGACCCTGCCCCACCTCCAGCCCCACAGTTACCCTTTCCCAGGGGGATATGTGGGCTGCTCTCCGCCTGACCCCTTGCCCCCATTAGGTACCCCAGCTGGGGAGGGGGACCAGGCTTGCCTGGGGGATGGAGGCCACATAGGTGCGGACGTTGTCCAGGGTGTCATTGATGTTGGGGAAGGTGCCGCACACGGCCTGGGAGAAGCGGGTGTTGCTGACAAAGGCACAGACATCACCAGCCCTGCAAGGGAAGGTCGGCAGGGTCAGCACGCAGGGAGCTCGGTCCCAGCGCTCCCCCCCAGGCCTCTGTAAATCCGCCCGCACCGACGGTCCAGACCATGCCGCTGAGCCCCGCTTCCAGAGCATCAGCCCTGCACACAGCCAAGGGACCAGAGAGGAGGGATGCGGGAAACTGAGGCACGGGGGAGCCCGGTGCCTGGCACACCCACATTTCCTCACAGTAAAGCTGTCGGGAAGGGTCTGCACCCTGCCAACACGCAGCCCCCCTGGGGCCAGCTCCCCACCGCCACTGCTTCCTCTCCTTTGTCCCGCCGTGCTGGGATCTGCTCCTGTGAACAATGGCAGCTTCCTGGCACAGCCGCCAAGCGCCGGTGTTTCCACCCGCCCTTGGGTCCCATCCGGAGCCTCCCGGCCGGCGTACTCACAGGAGGAGAGCAGAGACCAGCAGGACGGAGGCCCAGAGCGCCCGGCGCCGGCAGCCCATCTGCCGGCCCTGCTTCTGGTACATACGGCCCCCACAGTTCCCGCAGCAGCGGCAGCAGCAGAAGCAACATCCCACCAAGGGCACGAGGATGATGAAGAGGAGCCCGATGGCCATGCAGACCAGGAAACCCAGTTCGTAGAGCAACAGCTGAGAGGAAGAATGAGAGGCAGCATAACACTGGTGCTCCTGAAGGCTCCCCAGCTCCCCTGTTCAGACCCCCACAGGGCAGGATGGGTTCCCCTTTGCTGCTGCCCAGAACCCAGGTCTCAGCCTCAGAGCAGCACCCACCAGCATCCCCCAGCCCATGGTGGTCTGGGGCTGCTGGCTACCTGCCCTGGCTGCCCGCTCACCTTCTGGACTTGCTCCCTGGTGGCATCCTCACTCTGGGGCTGCCCAAAATCTGCGATGAGTTCTGTGGGACAAGGAGTGGAGAGGGCTGTGAGCAGGTACTGTGCTCTCCAGGAGGGCCCCACACTCTGCTCACCTCAGAGAGGGGCTGCCAGCACCAGGCATCACCTCCAGTGCTGCAGCTCAGAGCGGCTGTAAGTGCATGGCAGGTTTCTCCCAGCTGTCTCTCCCCTGTTATTGTGTCACACAGCCCTTTTGCACCCAGGAGACGCACTGCCATCCCCCAGGCTCTCAGGGGTCCACGGAGCAAGGAGGTCCTCACCCCAGCAGGCACTGGGGGCAGGCTCGGGGGAGGATGCTCCAACAACCACCTTGGCTGCCTTTGGGCTGCCCTCCTGCAGCCCAGCCCCAGACAGATGCCCAGCCAGCACGAGATGGGCACCAGGGCAAAGTAATTCCCCCCACTGCGCTGCCTTTTTCATCCCCAGGGCTTGCCCTGTCCCACGGCCTCATTACAAGCCAAACCAGCACACAGTGCTGTGTGATTGTACCCCAGTATCTGCGTGACACAAACAATGCCACAAAGACATCACATTGTTTGCCAGCCACGTGTTTGCCTGCAGGTTTCTGACGAGCAAGGGCTGAGCCCAGCAAAGGAGGAAGCACAAGTGCCAGCAGCCAGAGTGACAAATCGCCCCCCAGGTGGGCAGCACTCGCTCCACAGGCATTGAGCAGTCGCAGGGTCGTGGCATCACTCATGCCGACCTGCAGCAACTTCGGGGCAGAGCTGTGCCAGCGACACATCCCCTCAGAGGTGGAGGAGGGAGGGCGAGCACTGGCAAGCAGGGTGGTGCGCAGGGGGTGCCTGCAGCACTGCCGTGCGGGTGCTGGCACTGGGACACACTGCTCTTGGTGGCCCCAAGTCGGGTCCTGCCTAAGCACACCTTGTCACCTCCAGACACAGAGAGCCACAAGCCAAGCAAGGACCCCACAATCTCGCAGACAGCACAGGGTTTGCTCTGCACCTTTCACGGGGGCCTGGGATCAAGATACCTGGAGGATGGGGCAGGACTCTGCAAGGTGGAGCTGCCACCAAAGCCTGTCCTGGGGCCCACCTGAGACTGCTCCACAGTTGTGGTGGGACACAGGCAGGACACAGCTGGCAGTTCTTAGGGACCCCATTCCGTTCCCCCCCCCCCCATAACCCTCCTAACCCAGTACCCCAGCATTTAAATTCTGGATGGACAGTCACCAGTCCAGGAAAGCTCAGGCTCAACAGAGACCCTCAGCTCCGAGCAGCCCCCTCACCCCATCGCCAGCCCCCCGCCGCCATGCACCCACCTACGGGCAGGGCGTTGGGCTGCACCAGCCGCAGGAAGCCGTGCACCATCCCCACCAGGCCCACCATGCTGCTCCCCGGCGCCTCGGGCCCAGGGCCGTACACGGGCTGTGAGATGTTCCCCAGCTCCATCACGGCAGCTCCGGCGGGTGCCTGGGCGCAGAGAGGAGCTGTCGGTGTCGTTGGGGTGCAGGGCCACCCGGCCTGCCCTGCCTCCTGCCTCCGAGCAGGAAATACGGGGAGAAAAAATCAGGCACCTGCCAGCTCCTGCCCGGAAGGAAAGAGCTGCGGGAGAGCACCGAGGAGGGATGGGGAGTCCCGGGAGCAGTGGCAGGAGGTGCCCACGAGGGACCAGAGGGGCTGTGGTGGATGAAGCAGAGATGAAGCACTTACCCTGTCCTCTGGCACCTCTGTGCACCGTCTGCCGCAGGGCCCCGCTGCACAGTGCCAGCACCCAGGCGTTATGGTTTGTTTAAGTTTCAGTTGTGATTGATGAAAAGCTGCTTGCCGGGGAAGGCGGCGATGCCAGGATTGCCCCACCCTGCCCCTGCCACCTCCTGGCACTCAGCCACCCCAGAGCCACCTCTCCATACCCAGGTCAGGGTCACCACCAACCCATCCCAACCCGGGCACCGGGGACAAACCCCTCTCCTCGCCCTCCACAGAGTTCCCGTGCCCCTTCTGGGTTCCTCCTGTCCCGACCTAGGGGCTGGGTGACCCGTGGTGGTCCCGAGGGCCGGCAGCCATCCCGCCCGCCCCACCCCAGCTGCACCCCTTCAGGATGGGGTGCACTGGGCCGGGCACGGTTTCGGCACAACCCAGCTCTGGCCACAGAAACAGGTTTTGCATTTTAAAAACCTTCCCAAACGGGGTGTTGCAGCAAACCCGCCGTTTTCCACATGCACCCGGACCCCCGCAAGTGGGGGGCAACCTCAGGGGCCCCCAGACGGGATTTGCCCCCAAGGCCTGCCCGGCTCCATCCCCCCCCCCGCCGAGGAGGTCTCCCACGCCGCGGGAGCCACGCGTGGCTCTACCCCTGCCACCGCCCCGTGGTCCTTAACCCCCGCCCCGCTGCCGGGGTCCCGCCGGGGCTCCGGGAGCCGCAGCAGGGGGCAGGGGGGTGCCGGGGGTCGCTCCCGGTTGTGCCGCGGACGCACCCGGTGGGCGCGGGGCAGGTGCCCCGGGGGTCGCGTCCCGGCGGGCGGCGGCGACAGGAGCTCCCCGACACGGCTCCGGCTCGGCTCGGCACCGAGACCGCAGCGCGGGCGGCCCGGGGAGGGGTGGGCAGGACCGGACGGGGCCGCCCCTTCCGCCCCGGCCCCCCGGGGTCTGCCCGGGGCGTGCGGCCGCCCCGGCCCCCGCCTCTGCCGGGAAGGAGCCCCCTGCCCCCGCCCCGCTGTGCCTTGGCACCCCGCCTCCACTCCGGGGGGACCCCTACCCCACCCCACCCGGACATCCGCCCCCGGAGACCCCGGCTCCTGTCCTGTCCCGCCTGGGAGAGCCCACTGCCCCCAGCCCCCCTGCCCCATGCCCAGGTGATGCTCCCTCTCTGCCCCACAGAGACCCAGTGGGGCACAGCGCCTCCCTCTCTGTCCCCAGACTGCCAGACCCAGTGCCGGCCCCTCCAGCAGCCCACCCTGCCCCAGTCCCTGTGCCCAGAGCTCCCCACGCTGCCCACCTTGCCCCCACGCCAGCCCTCAGCCGTGCCCCACACCTCCTCACCTCCCTCCCCAGGGCCTCGGCCTCTACCCCAGCCCCGTGACCCTTCATGGGGACCATGTGCTTTCGGATGGGCACCCGCAGGGAGCCCAGGTGAGCCCTACCCAGATGTCCTTCACACGGACGGGTTCCCCGGACCTCCAGCACCAGTGGCTGGCTGGACGCCACCTCCCAGGTTACTGCTTAACTTTTCCCTGGCACAAGCAGGCATCGCTGCTCTCCATGACCTTGGGTGAAGGCGGCACGGGGAGGAAGGCAGCCCTGCCTTGGGGGTTTCCTCCTGGCCTGGACCACACCAGGTGCCGGGGCACCATGTGAGACCCTCCAGCTCAGCACTGGTACCGGGGCAGGGCAGCTGAGGACACAGATGCACTCCCTCAAAAAAGGAAAAAAAAAAAAAAAAAAAAAAGTAGGAACTAGCAAGTTTCTCACAGTGCTGGGGCTGATGTGGGGTGAGAGGTCTGGGGGTTTCACGGGCATCCTTGGGCTTTCCAGTTCAGACTTCAATCCCAAAGTGTTGCCTCAGGGCCCTCTGCCAGCTCCTGGGGGCAGGGGGCACATGTGGCACTAGGCACCAGCGACCCCGCATGGGACAGGGCCGGCTGCCCGGGGTGCTGCACTCCCCCAGATTGGTGCGTGCCCAGCTCCCACGGCCATGTGTGGGCAGGAACCAGCCAGGCATCCATGGGATCCTCCCCAGACAAAGGATCTGCTTCTGCAGGGCATTGCTCCCCTTCAGCCTGGGGCATCCTGCTGAGGCCGCTAGAGCTCGGTGCACATCAGAAGCGAGGGGGTTGACACCTCAGCCCAGGGTGCCACCACACCATGGGCTCACCCAGCTGCCCTGCTCCCACCATGGCACAGGTACCCTGCAGCCCTCCCGACCCCAGCCCCATCAGGGGAGGGATGGCAAGGTGACATCCCTCAGTGCAGATGTCAACCCAAGCCCTGCCCCTGCTGCAAGGACCAGGACCCATCCTGCCCCCACCCTCCACTGCATCAGCCCTATTTTAAGAGCCTGGTTTCTCCCACATTCCATTTTCCTCCCCCATTATGGTCAGATTTGCCCTTGCCCCAGCACTACCTGCAGCTGCAGGCTCCTTGCCCTCCATGTTTGGCCAGGGGGGGCTTACGTGGGATGAGGCACCCGCTGTTTAACCCCACTGTGTTCCCATGGCTGGGGGCTGGGGGCTGGACCCAGCTTCTCTGACGCCCCACCCAGTGGGGACAGCAAAATGCCATCTCTGGGGTCAGCTATCTCCCCTGGTCTGGGGGAACTGGGGAACCAGCATCTTGCCCCCAGTGCTGGCACATGGCCCCCAGATTCTAGATCTGGGTAGCCCCCATTGGTTCTGTGCCTCCCCCTCCAGCAGGGTCACCTGTCCCTCCTTTGTCCCCCCAGGACACCTCCATGCTGCTCAGCTGCTGCTGCCCTGTTCCCACAGCAGGACCGTGCCACCCCCACTGCTCCCCGGGGAACGTGCCCATCACCTTGGTCTCCAGGCAGGCCCAGAGCCGCTTGTTTGCTCTGGCCGGGGGACAGGGCCGTTTCCCAGCAGCCCTGTGCCCCGTCCTTGCTGGGATTTCTGCTTTCCACGGCGTGGCAGGGAGCCGGCCGGGGCCTGGCTGGGAACCAGCAGCCCGAGGCGAGCCAGCATTGTCCCGGGAGCACAGCGAGCCCTGTGGCCGCACCCCCTGCCAGGGCACCAGAGGCACGAGGGGACCCCTTTCTGCCTTGCCCACATCAGCCAGGTCCGATGCTCAGAAATAAGCGCTCAGGACAGCCTCAAACCGAAAAGTCATTTTATTGGTACCATACATGACTCATAAATGGCACAAACTATGGAGGGGAGGAAGAAAAAAAAAAAAAAAAAAAAAAAAAAAAAGAAACAAAAAGGCATTACAGTGTGCCCGGGGAGGGCAGTGAGGGGCTCCACACCCTCCACGGGAGCCCAGCAGTGCGGTGGCGAGAATCGTACCTTAATCTCAAAGCAGAGCCCCCCCTCCCCGCCACACTGGGCTCCCACCCTGGGAGCCTACTCCCCCACCCGCAAAGGGGCTGTGGGGACCCCCCATGCCTGCGGCTGGGGATCTGTGGGGCTGAGCCTCCTGCCTCCGGGCTGCCCATGGAGGGGCCCAGGAGCCGATGCAGGCATCTGTCCAGGGATTTTGGGCTTGAGTCAGGCCAGGGCTGAGCCAAGGGGCTCCCATCTCCCTGCCCAACCCCAGGGACAGCAGAGGGGGGGGACACACACGGTGTGTGTGTGTGTTGTCCCCTCCCTGCAGTCTCAGCCCTGAGTGGGCAAGACGCAGGGTGCAGGCAACACCCCTGCTGCAGCCAGAGACCCACCTCTGCAAAGCCCGCCAGCCCCCAGCCCCACGGGGCAGTGGGACACATGCTGTGGGATCCCCGGTGGGGAGCTGGGGCGGGGGGG
Source organism: Strix uralensis (assembly GCF_047716275.1). Taxonomy (NCBI): domain Eukaryota; kingdom Metazoa; phylum Chordata; class Aves; order Strigiformes; family Strigidae; genus Strix; species Strix uralensis. The sequence continues at coordinate 27,137,090 of NC_133978.1, read as the reverse complement.
GCGAAGCTGGTGGAGAGAGTGAGGTGCACCCCCCCTCTCCTCCAAACCGCAGGGCTGCTCTGCCTGCCCAGGCTCCCTTACACACTCACACACACACACAGAGACCTCTCGCACGCACACTCTTGCACACACACACCCCCCCCCCCACCAGGGCAGTCCCAGCCACCCCTGTGGCAGCACTCACTGCAACCCCACCTCAGGGCGGTGCTGGGGGGAGCCCACGGGCAGCCCTGACCCCCAGCTCCCCCCCAAACCCCCCTCCGAGGCTGCTGGGGTGAGCTGGTGAGCACAAACGCCCTCCCCTGGCACCTCCCATCTTCTCCTTGGAAGAAGCCTTGGAAGGGATTTTTTTTTTTTTCCTTTTTTTTTTTTTTTAAACCAAAAAAACCCCAAAAATTATTATTTTTCTCATCGTTTCCCCTAACATCAATGGAGGCACCTGCTCTAGTGATAACACATTGAAAGAACAGTATCGTACACACTGTCTACAGCGCGGAAATGTACAAGCACGAGGTACACGAACCCGAGGAGGGGGAGCGGGGACAACAGCACACAAGATTTACATTGAGGAGGGAGGCGGGGGGCTGCTGCCCCCGGCCCCTGGAGGGATTAGAAAGGAAGTCTGCAAAGTCTCTCCTTGGTTTGAAGCTCTCCGAACTGGATATAAAACGAGACTCCCAAGAGAAGAAGCCTGTACAAAAGTCAGGACAGGGTGAGAGGGCTCAGGGCGGGGAGGGGAGAACTGGCGAGGGGGCTGGGGGGGGGGGGGGGTTCCCATTTTTTTTTTTTCTTTCTTTTTTTTAAACTTACAATTTTAATAATATTATTTTTTTTCTTAAAAAAAGACAAAAGTAGGAGGTACCAGGAGCCAGGGGTTGCAAAGGGGCCCCAGGCAGACTCACACAGGGCAGGGGGAAACACAGGGGCTGCGGGCAGGGAGCCAGGGCACCGGCTGCTCTGGCAGAGCCGCGGGTCCTCCATGCCCCCTCCCAAGCCCCCCCCCACGCACTTCCTATATACAGAGTCCCCCCATGGCCCTGCTGCGCTCTTGCCCCTGGGGAGTGAGGGGAAGGGGAGGGAGAGCGGGGAAATGCGACGGGGCCCTATCCTCGATACCACCCCAGCGCAGCAGGATCCGACCCCGGCCGGAGGAGGCTCCGTGGCAGAGCCGACAGCACAGGGAAGGCTTTCCATCACCGGCCCCCCCTCACCCCAGCCCCAGGTTGGGCTGGAGACGTGCAACCCCGCTGCAGGTGGCTGCCCAGCAAACCCCAACCGCAGGACCTGGGGAGGAGGAGGAGGAAGAGAGGAGGGTCTCTGGGCTGTGCCAGACCCCAACACACAGCATCTGCACACCACCGGCTTCCCAGTCGCGCCAGCCACTGCCGACACCTCCCTCCTAATTCCCCCCGCTCAGCAGGCAGGGGCTGGGCACATCGGGGCGGGGATGAGAAGTTCTCCGGGGAAGAAGCAGGGAGGAAGAGGGAGAAGGGGGAATAACGAAGCTACAGCCCCGGAAACCCACCCCTACCCTGGGGTCCGGCGGGGAGGCAGGCGTGGGGGGAGCGGGGAGGCGGCGGGGGGAGAGGGCTGGGGGCTGCCCACCTGGCGCACGCCCCGGGCCGTGCACCCCCTCAGCCGCACAGAGCCGATCCGCCCCCAGTACCTCGCCGCTTCCCAGTCACTCTCCGTTGCAAATGTACAGGTAGATCGGTTGGGACTGAGTCCACGGGGCGGCGGGGGGGCCGTTACTGCGACGCCTGCGACGTGGGGTTCTCTGACTTGCTCTCCTGGCTGGAGGGCGGTTTGCTGTTCCAGGGGCTGTTGGCCCCCAGCGCCGGCGAGTTGTTGAAGCTGTCCTCGTCGTCGATGCCGTTGGCGGCGTCAAACTGCGTGTTCTCCAGCCGGGTGATGAGCCGCTCGTCCTCGTCCCCAAACTCCCCCCCCATCAGCGTGGGCTCGCCTACCACCATCACATCCTGAAAGGGGAGACGGTCCCGAAACATAATCGAGGTGGGGGGAGCCCGGGCCGCCAGACCCCCCCCAGCACCACAGACCCTTCCCCCAGCCACAGGGCCACCTCCTCATCTCAGTCACAGGACCTGAGGCTCGGGCAGCACATCCTTACCCCCTCACAGGGGAGCAAAGCAGCTCAGGGAAGGAAGCTGGGACACTCCCTCCTTCTCCCCATCTGGAGAGAGCCAGGGGGCTTGGACAGGCAGTCCCCGGGGGTCTCTCCCTAGTCACTCCCGGGAGCTGGGGCAGGAAGCCCTCCCCTCCACCCCGGGGGAGGAAGAGAGAATGGAAACGGGATGCTTACAGGTACCTGACTGGACAGGGCAAAGGTGCTGGCTGGGCTCTTCTTCTTGCTGTTGCTGTTGTTGGTGTTTCCCCCGCCGGAGCTCATGGTGCTGCCCCCCGACATCTTCCTTTTCCGGCGCTTGCTGGGCTGCTGCCGTGCTGGCTCCGCTGGTGGAGGAGAGAGATACGGTCAATCCCGACAAGGAGCCAGTGCCCCCCAGACCCTGCTCTGCAAACCCCTCTTCTCTGCAAGGACCACATCCCCCTCCGGGGCAGCATCACTACCTTCCTCCCCTCCACAGCTTCACCATCCCCCCAGCGCAGGGGACAGAGAGGGTGCAGGAAGATTTCCATCCCTGCTTTGCTTTCCACAGGCAGCTGGAAGCCCGCAGGTAGGGAACACTGGCTGCCTACAGCCCCGCTCTGCCCCAGCGGGAAGGCAGGTCGGCAGAGAAGGAAGCTGGCTGCTGGACTCAGGCCCCAGCCTCACAAGGCAAGGCCAGGGACAGGCTCTGGGGCTGGGAGAAGCCTGAGCTGAGGGCAGGGCCTGAGCGGGCAGCCCCAGAGACCCGTGGGCAGCATGAGACTCACCAGGCGGAGCGACCATCCGCTGCCACTTCTGGAAGAGGCAAGTCTTGAGGCAGTCCCGGGGACTGAGGCTGTAGGTCTTGTGCCGTGACATGAGCTCCTGCATTGGTTCTAGGATTACACAGAGCTGCAGGGAGCAGACAGACACAGGGTTAGATCATGACGCTCCAGGTCCCAGCAAAAGCCCCTCCGTCAGGCAGCCGGCTGCCTTGCACCGACCCAGGCTGTGCTGGGAGCCTGCGGGCTCCAGCAGACTCACTGCCCCACAGCTCTCTGCAGCCCATCTGCAAGACCCCTCTTACAGAGCCTGCCTTGCTGCCTCTCCACGCCCCAGGGCAGCTGAGAGCACGAGACATGGCCACCCAAGGTCCCCCCCAGCATCAGAGATGTGTGTCCCCTCTTCCCCCACACTTACTCGGAGGTAGTTGAGTGTGGAGTTTGAGAGCCCACAGCGGGTGATGTTCTTGGATAACTGGTCCAGCATCTGGGGGTCCTGCGCCTAGGAGCGAGAGGGACAGATGGTTCAGCCAAATCTGGGCTGGGGACAGCACTCCCGTGCCCCAGCCTGCAATGGGGGGACAGGGTCGAGGCCCCCCTAACCCTTCACAGCACGGAGAGGAGCTCAGCCACCCTGTGTCCCTTGTGCCGTGGGGGGGCTCCTGGAGCAGTACTCACATGCATGGCAAGGATGCTGCGGGGGATGAGCTCTCGATGCTGGCGGATGCTGAAATGCCACGTCTTTATCCTCATCATGTCATCGAACATGAACTCCAGGTAGAGCCGCCCCTCCACACACACCTGGGCAGGGCACAGGGTCAAGAAGAGCCTGCCCCCACTTCCCCCAGCCCAGATCCCCTGAGAACCCACTGCTGCACACCGGGATCCCACTGCTGCGCACTGGAACACCCTCCCGGTGGCTTGCCCCTGCCTGCCATGAGACTCAGCACAAGCCAAACCCACGAGCCCACAACGGCCCTGTGGGACCGCAGCCACGGAGAGGGCACACTGGACCAAGACACGAGGGGCAGGAGGAGCCACGGGCGCAGCTGGTACCTGGGTGAACATGGGCTTGCCGTGCTGGGTGACCATGGTGCACTGGTCACAGTCCAGTGAGACAAAGTTGTTGTGGAAGGACTCCTTGGGGTGCTTGAGCACGTAGTAGAGCTCTGTGGCCCCCCCTTCAAAGATGCTGCGGAAGTAACGGGGAATCAGAGTCCGGCCGATCGCTGGAGCGGGAGAAGGAGGAAGATGTCAGTAAACCTGGTTCACCCAGACGTGCCTTGGGGCTGCAGAAGGAGGGGGCCCCCCAGTCCCCATCGGCTGGAGGCAGCTGAGCTCTGACACCTTGCCAGCATCCCTCCCCCCAGCACCACAACCACCACATTGCCTCCCAGAGAGGCAATGCCCTGGGGAAAGAGGGCTCGAGCTGGTACTCACTGTATCTCTTTGGTCCATCCTCCAAGCAGAAAGTGATTGTTAACATGGCGTCATCCTCGAAGAACTCCGTGGTGAAGGCGTCCCACCACAGATTGTCACATTCCTGGGGACGGCGGAGAGATGCTAGGTTATGGGGAGGAGAGACAGACAGACAGACAGACAGATGCTGGCTGCCAGGCACAGCAGCCACGCGCTCAGCCCGCGGAGGACTGCGCTCCTGGCTGAGCGCTCAGAGATGGGGATGATGAGCCCTGTCCCATGGTCAAGCGAAGGACAAGGCACTCAGGGACCTGCACGGTGGGGCAGGACCCTGCTGCCAAGGGGATTCCTCCTAGAGCCAAGGCAGCTCGTGAGGGCAGGCAACACAGAGGACCCCATCCCCAAAATACACCCCTGGGAGTGTCCCTCCACCCCTGGCCAACCCTCACTCCCCACCTCTGTCCAGTTCTGCAGCCTCTTGTTGAGCTCAAATATCCTGTAGTCGGTCTGGTTCCCGTACGGCGTGTGCCTCCTGCCCAGAGAGCAGAGCAAGCAGTCAGAGGGGGAGGCAGCCAGGGGGTGGGGAGGGGTCCCAAGCCCGCGGTGGGGGGATGCACAGCCCCTCCAGGGCTGGGAAGAGTCCGAGCAACCCCCCACAAACCCCAGACAGCAGTGTGCTGGCCCTGCCGAGGCATCCCCACCACGGGCACAAGCTCCCCTCCCAGCGGGGTCCCCGCCAGTCCCCCCATGCTTACCCAATTCCAGGCTCCAGGTACGTCGGTGGGTACATGGGAGTAGGTCTGGTGGGGGGAAAGATGCAGGCAGGTCAGTGCTGGTGGGGATCTCCCTCCCTGCCCACCACAGCTCCCCGTTCCCTGCCTACAGCAGCAGGCAGTCAGGCTCGCTGGAGGTGAGACCCCACATGTGGTGCGGGCTGTACCCTGGCTGCTGACATCTGACAGCCCCATGGGGCAACCTGCACCCCTGAAACTGGGCTTTGCTCCCACATCGATGGCTGATCCACCCCTCCTGGGCCCACAGCTCTCCAGGGACATGCCTGGCTCCTCTGCAGCTGGGGCTGGTGCCAGGCAGAACACAGGCTGGAGAAGGGGCTGTTTTGTCAGGAATTGGGAGTGCAACCTGTCCTGGGTCACCCCAGGGGCTTGGCCTGGCAAGGGGCTTGGCCCCACAGACCTTGGGGATCCTGGGGGCTCCCTTCATCCCAAATATTGCCCTTTCTCCACCCAGTGCCACCCGTGCCTGCTTCTCTCTCCCCTTGTGCTAACTCAACTCCATGCGCTACAGTTTCCGTACGCTGCTGAGAAGCCTGACAGAGAGACCCTGGAGTGCAGACTGCAAAGCATCCCCAACCTTGCAGACCCCTCCCCAGGCCCCAGCTCACCCCACATCTCGATCCAGCATGGTGCCCGGGTGGAAGGGGGGGAAGGCGTTGCCGTTCGGGGGCTCCTTTGGCGAGTACAGCTTGAATGACTTAGAGGAACAGCCTGGAAAGAGAGAGAGGACACACAGGTCAGCTGGGGGCATGCTGCAAGGAGGGACACCCTGATGTGAGGAGAAGGAGGAGGAGGAGGAGGAGGAGGAGGACGTGGAAGGACCAGCCAAGCCCCCATCAGCACAGCCCCTTTCCTCCTCTGCTCCTCCCTGATGTCAGGCCAGCCCCTTCACCCCACACACAGCTGCAGGTCTCCCCTGTGCAGGATGGGACCCACAGAATCAGGGCCAAGCTCTCAGGATCAGCAGCCAAAGGGGCCCAGCACCGTCCCAGGGATTTGCCACTGGTGCCCGGAGTTTCTCAGTTCTCAGCTGGCCAGGCTCTGGGGATGGTGCCCGAGGGGGACAGTCCAGCTGGTGAGCAGGGAGGGGGGGGCTGGCTGGGCCCTATCCTCCCCCTAGCCCTCCCTCCCGCGCTGCTCCTAATCCCACTAACCCGACCCAGGAATCACACAGGATCTTTTCGCTGACCTTTCTATCGTCATGGTGACGGGTGAATAATCGCCCGGAGGGACGGATGGCGGGTCCCCAGGCAGCCACCATCTGCCGCTTGGGCAGGCCAGCGGCCACCCGGCTCCAGGTGGACAGAGAGATCCCACACACCAGCCCCCGGCCCTGACCAAACCACCCCACCACCCCAATGCCTTGCTGCCCCCCGCAGCAGCGGGGCAAAGGACAAGGAGCCCACAGAGGACCATGGAGTGGAATGGGGTGTGCAACCAGGCATGCAACGTGTGCAAGCCAGCACCCATCCCCGAAAACAGCCTGGGGACCCCCCCAGGCCTGCCAGTAGGAGACAGGGATGCCCGCCAGATCCAGCCATGCCGGCACAGCCAGCCCCATCCGGGCTCCCAAGGGGCAGCCGGGGGCTCCCATGCTCGCTGGCCCCCTCCCACCACCGGGGCAGATTCCCGGGAGCATCTGCTGCCAGCACCCCTCCCTGAGCCCCGCGGGAGCCCCGGCACGCCCCATGGCTGGCAGGACCCAGCATGCTGCGCCCGGGTGCTGCCGAGGCACGCGGCTCCCCGCCGGCGGGCAGCCGGGCAGCCGGGCTGACCTGGATGGGGTGCAGCGGCGGGCGGGCTGCCAGGCAGCTCCGGCTCCACCGGCTCAGCCGGCCCTGCCGCGCACAGGCATGTCTCCCCGCACCGTGCCGCAGGTGGGGGCCCCGAAGCCAGCCCCACTGGGCTGCCGGCCACAGCTGGGGCCAAGGCGGGATCCCCGTCGGGCCACCCGCCCACATGAAGCCCGGGGCCGGGCACTTCCCAACGCCCACAAGCTGCCAGAATTGCTGCCCGGTGCTGCAGAAAGCGAGCCCAGCGGTGGAGGGAAGCATTCGGGAGGCACCAGGCACCACTGCACGGCCAGGCTGCGGGGAAGGACCCAGGGACAGGATCGGAGCAACCACTTGGCTGCGATGGATGTAGGACGGGAGCAAACAGCATCAGGGTTAAGGAAAGCGGTGCCAGCAGCACTGGGACCCAAGATGTCCAGCTCATTGTGACCTGTTAGCCAGTACAGGAGCCTGAATGACCAGGGCATCACTGTCACCCCTGCCGAGCTGCCTGGGACCCTGAGCCTGCAGTCACAGGGATCGCACACACAGCTGAGCAAGCAAGGGCTGGTCAAAAATAGAGAGAGTCACCTCCCCAGCGTTAAATCCCAACTTGCAACAGAGGAAATCTGCATTTCACTCCTTGATTCTTGTCTTCTTGGGGCCGTGGTGCCTTTTCACCGTGTTTCCCTGTGGCAGCCAAACCCAGCCTCTCCCCAGCACCCACCAGGACGCACCAGTCCCGCGGGGCTGCTCCCGCTCCTGCCTGACTGCAGTGATGGTAACTGGGGCACGGCACAATTTCTCATACGGCTGCTAACAACGTTGGCCCCTTGCTCTTACCTAACGTTTTCATAGATAAAATTTTTTTTAATAGGGAGGTCAGTGCTGATACAAGGGAATTTTTTCTTTCTGCTTTAATCGCTGTCAACTTGTGTCTAATGGAAATTATAATTCAATCAGAATTGCACTAGAAACACAGAATTTCCATTTCCTCTGCACTACTGTTAAACGACACGATGTCGAAGTGTGCTTGATGCATAGAAAACTTCCCAAAAGCGCATGTCTTCTGTTGAAAACAAACTGATTCATTAGGCAGACAGCAGTGGCTGGAGACGGGGAGCTGAACTGCTTGTTTCTGGTCACCATGTCCTCGAGGAGGGAAGAAAAAAACCAGACCCAGCAGGTCTTGTCCTCTGATGCTTTGTTTTTATTCACTGATGAGAGATGGGAGGAAAAAGTTCCCAAGATTTCTTGCTCTCCTCAGTCCCCATCTTGCTTCCCATGGTACAGGAAGGTCTCTTGGGGTGGTGAGACCAGGGGGACACATCACCATCTATCCATTCTGCTTCTGGTGTTCTTCCCTAGCCCCCTGCTCCTGGAGGTGGGACAGCAGACAAGCCAGCCCGCTGCTCCAACCCAAGCATCCATTTAAATCCTGGGCCTTCCCAAGCAGGTTAATACAGACACAACCTGCTTTTGGGGCTTCACTGAGTGACCTATCTCAGGATCTAGAGGAGTGGAGAGGAGCCTGTTATGTGACCTCAGCAACACCAGCATCCTGACCAGGAATTATTTTTAATGCAGTGTAAAATGTTACTGGATTCAGTGGTTTTAAATAACACTAACAATAGCCTTAGGATTTGATACAGGCTGTCCGAATTCTGCTCTCACTGTAGACACTCACACTACACACATTACATGAAATAACGCAATTACAGCAGCAGCAACACCAACCTTTACCCACACAAGGGTCACAGCACCCAGTCTGGGAGATTCCACCATCACTGCCTCACCCCTTCACGCTGCCCCAGCTCCCTGCAAGTCCCGTCCCGCTGGGTGCAGTGACCCAGACCCGCAGGATGCGGCCCTTCCCAAGCCAAGTCCAGCGCTTGGCCCCAGCTGATGCCTCTCCACGTCCCTGCTCTGCTTCCTGCTTTTTGCACGGAGGATCCGGGCAGGATCCGGGCAGGCTAGGTGCAAGCAGGGATGATGCTTGACGGCCGGGTGTGTGATGCCCCTGCGGACCCCGAGCTGACGGCAGAGGCTTCCCGGGGCTGTCCCCAGGTGCTCGCCCAGCGCTGCAGAAACACGTGCATGGTCGGCAAGGGAAAAAATCAGGCTGACGCTGCAGTTGGTGAGCTATTGGCCCAGGCAGGTCTGGGCAAACAACACGGTGCCCATGGCCAGGTGGGCGGCCCCACAGCTCCTCCTCAGCGGGGAGGCACGGGAGAAGGGAACCCCGTGGAGGAATGCCCCAGCTCATCATCCTCTGCCGAGGCCAGATCCCTGGCCAGGGCAGGATGGAGCCGGCCGGCACCGCACAGAGCTGCCACAAGAGCTTGGGCAAGGAAGCAGCTCCAGGCAGGTGGGTGCCCAGGGAAGGCAAGGCGGGTGCTCTGCCAGTGACTCACGTATAGTCCAGCACTGCCCAACCCTCTGCCTGCCTTCTCCTCTGCTTTCCCTGCCTGCGAGCTGCCAGCCCCGTGGGGAAAACTCTCTGGTTCACTGCTGGGCAGGTTTGCTTGAGCAGGAACAGTTAAAACCCTAACCAAATCCCCAGAGGTGGGGAACATCATGTTTCCCAAGCAGCTAAGAGCACGGCAGGCACCTCGCAGAGCCACCACAGCCAGGTGACAGCAGGGCACCGTGAGCTGAGACAAGTGCCAGCCAGGGAGCTGCCTGACTGGGCAGGGGATACACAGAGCCTTTCCTGGTGTCTGGCAGGGAGAAAAGCCCCTGCCTGCACTCCCCTCGCTCTGTCTTGCCAGCAGAGAGCAAAGAGCTGCTGAGGACAGAGGACAAAGGCAGAGCAGCACCGGCATCTCGCTCCTACACCTGCAGTCACCAGCAGAAATCGGTGCTCCCCGTCCCAGAGAGGAGCCATCCCCAGCCAGGCAGCCAACACGCTTTCTACGCAAGCAGCAAAGCTCAGCAACGAGGCAGGGACTCCAGAGGCTAAAACAAAAAAAGATAAAAATAAATGAAAAAATGGGGCTTGAAAGAGGCCGCAGGGTTACAGCTCAGCCAGGGAGCATCCTGCTCCTCCCAGCAGCCGGGCGGCGAAGAAGAGGGGCTAGCCTTCGCTAAAGGCTGTCGCTGCTTCCCGGCATGCACCCTGCCTGCTGCTTCCTGGCTGCCTAACGAGGCTTTAAAGTGTAAATAGCGGCATTGTTTCGCAGGGCTGCCTCGCTGGGGTGTGGGAGCCGTGATAGCGGCAGGAAATCCATCTTCCCAGCCCAGCCCCGCTGGCAGGGCTGTGGGGAGGGTGCTATCCAGGAGGGTGCTATCCGGAGCCCGGGTGCAAGGCAGCGTCTCAAATAATTCACGTGGCTTTGCCCGGTGACGGTGCCTGGTGCCGGAGAAGCTGGCAGGGCTGGGGGGTAAACACAGAGAAGTATCCAGAGCAACTGGGACAGGCAGAAGCACACCGAGCAGTCCATGGTCTGCCCCCACAAACCTGCCTTTACCTCTTCCTTCTCCTCTTCTTCCAAGCGGAGGGGATGGAGCAAGGGCAGTTGCAAACCCCAGTGTTGTTATTAAACTGACAGGAACCCAGGCAGCACACACCGAGGCATGGCCCAAGACATAATCAGCGACGATCTCAACTTGCAGCAACCCCATTTGCTTTGAAAATGCAGAACTGACCCAGCTGAAGCTCCCAGGAGGCCAGGCTGTCCAGGGAAGAGGAGACGTCACTCCTGGAAGGGACCATGGGACGATGCCACAGATCCAGCGGCATACAGAGACTGACCCTGGCCAGCATGCCGCCTGGCTCTGACCCATGCAGAGGCAAAACCCACAGCACCGCCTGCCCTCTCCTTTCTCAAGCTTATCTTGACCACTAGCTGCCTTCCTGCCCGTACCACATGGCCATGCGCGGTGTCCCCTGGGCGCAAGACAGCGGGGAGGGACACGTGCCGCAGCTCCCAGTCACATCCTGCAACATTAGTGCAAGAGCCCCCACTGTAGCACATAAAGCACCCTGGACCAGCGGGTGCTCCTCTCTATCGACTGGCTTGCAAACTCAGGGGGACAGCCAGAGAAGTGATAATTAGCTGCAGTTAATTATTACAAAGTGACAAACTTGATGCAAGCTGCAAGGTGGCGCTATGCGAAAAGCACTGGGTGAGGAGAGCCCAGGCCAGGACCTGGATTTGGGGGTCGAGGCTCAGAGTGGTCCCACAGTCTCAGCTCTGTCAGAGCCCTGTGTCTCCTGAGAAGGCATCCTGCGGAGCTGGGTACTCAGCGGGGATCTGGGGGGGCCTTGCTGCCCTGCGGTAACCCTAGGGATGGCAGGAGTCTCCCCCTTCCTGTCCAGGCCCTCAGATGATTCAGACACGTGGACGGGGATTTCTCCGGGAGGGAAAACGGGAGAAGAGCACGCCCTGCCAATTGCAAAACAGCCTGAAAATTGAATCACGTCCAAGGCTGCAAGCCCCAGATGCAATCCCACAGATAACCCAGTTTCAGCTCCACTACTATCAACTTACCACGAGGCAGTCATTTCCTGCGACTCTCGGGGAAATATCCCACTGTCCCTAATTACTCCTTTCGGCTCACCGTCTCAAAGACGATCCATAATCAAAGACTGCTGGTTTCCGCCTCGGGAACGCACCTTTCACATTTTCGGCCGCTTTCCCTCTCACCCAGATCCCTGCACACGGGGGCCCTGCCACCCTGCAGGGCTCCTGCAGCAGCCGGGCTCCCGTCCCTCCCGCAGCACGCACCGGGGCAGCATCAGCACGCACACAAATGATGTGGTGTGTGAACCACGGGGCTGGAAAATAAACCCTTGTCAGCATCCTGTGAAAAAAAGCCTCCCAACAAACTAGGATTTTCATCTTGAAAGGTTTTTTTAGGCTCTGCAGCAGCAAGGGAAAATTCACAGCCATAGCCAACCGCGGCGATGGCCCTGCAAAGCCCGCTCCCGGCTCCTTGCCCGCCACGCACGTGGTGGAGCAAAACCACGTGGCTCTGCACGGTGTTGTGGGGCTGCTGCTGGGGGCAGCCCTCCACAGGGACAGCATCCGCCCGGGAGGGCCGGAGCCGAGAGCCGGCAGGCAGGGAAGCGGCGGAGAGCAGCTGAGGTCTGTCCCTCCATCCGCAAAGGGGGATCCCCGGGCTGACCCCCCAGACCTGCAAGACCCACAAGCGCCGCTGCCTCGGAGCGTGGGAGGCTGTCAGCCCCCACGTGGTGCATGGAGATTTGCGATCCCGGGATGCAACACTCCACCTCGCTCCCCGCCGCTGCCAACGGCGCCGAGTGCTGCACGCTGGGACGCGTAGTCTCTGGAGACGGCGGCCCCGACGCCGACAGCCGCCTCGCTCCATGTTGCGTCCTAGGTGGAGCCCCCACAGCCCTGGCAGCCGGCCAGCCGCCCGCTCCGGGGGTGGCGGGGGAAAAAAAGCTGGATAACTCCCGCTGCAAGGATGCGGTGGGAGCTGGCGCCTTCCAGCTGGCCACACCAGGGCGGTGCGTGCCCGGGGGCAAACCTCGACGCTGGGGTGCAGCGCTCGCCCCGAGGTCCGGACCACTCATGGATGCCCGCAGAGGGGAGGGACAGCACGAGCATGGTGGGAACCTGCTCGCTGCAGCTTGCAAAGTACCTCCATTGCTTCTTCAAGCTGTCAGGGCAAGCCTCTGCCCCCCCCCACCCCAGCTCAGGCTGAACTTCTCTCTCTTTAGGACTCGGTTTAAGAGGCGACGCGGGAGCAGCTGAGCGAAGGACAGAGCGGGCCACTGGCAGTGCTGGGGACAGAGCAAACGCTTGCGGTTGCGGGACTCGCGCTGCGCCGCTGCGTGCTGTCGCTGGCATCAGGGCTTTGGATGACCAGCACAGGATGGGGCCAAAACCCCATGGAGCAAAGGGACAGGGTACAGCCGAGCACACCTGACTGCTGCTCCCGAGGCACGAGCAACCCAGCCTGAGCTCCCAGCCCCAGCAGCACAGCGCTGTAGAAACCATCTCCACCATCGCAGCACAGCCCCGGGGAAACCCTCTCAGCCAGGCATCCCCAGTCCTAACACCAGTCCACCCGAAACAACAGCAACCGGTGGGGCAGCAAACCTCATCGCAGCAAGCGTTCCAACCCTCAAACACATACACGTGTGGCACAAACAGGGGGAGCACCCCCTCCCTGGGTCGCTCGGAGGATGGGAGGTTTCCAAGGGAGAGGGCCAGGAAAAGCACTGCAGCTGCTCTGTCACCACGCAGGACCTGGGGTTCGTGTTTTTTACACAGACCTCAAGTTCACACCGGTGCAGAGCTGCAAGCGCAGGAGGCTGGCACCCTGGGAGAGACCACTTGGGGACAAGCACCACTGCCACCCTGCCAGCCACAGGACAGGGAAGGGGACCTGGGGCTGGGCTGGCCCACCTCGGCCCCTGCTCCTGCATCTCGAGGGGCTGAGGAGGCTCGGGGCTGCCAGCTCTCACCGCTCTCCAAAAAGAAGCTTTAAGAGGTTCCAGGTCTTCAACCCGAGGCACCTTTGCTCACACATGAACTTCTGCAGCTTTTCACTAGCCTCTTCCTATTTTACATCGACTGACCTGCTGCGGGTGAGGGAAAAGTTCCCACCAAACAATGGCAAAACCCCTGTATCACCAAACCCTCTGGCGCCAGCCTGTCCCCCCTCACATTACAACTTTTCTTTCCCTTTTGGAAGCAACACAGCTTGCATGTTGTTCTGCTGGGTGCTTCTCTCCCCCATCTTTAAGGTGTGCGTGGATCACAGACCTGAGATTTCTACAAAATCAGGAGGGCAGAGACCACGTTCGGTTCTCCTTCAGTGAAAACCACAATTCTCCCACGAGAACACTCCAAAACCTGAGGCTTTAAAGAAGCAATAAGGACATCCAAATTTGCCCGTACTTACAACAAGAGTGGTAAGAGTCGATACCTGACCAGAGCTGGAGGAGCCACTGCAAAACTGCCCAGACAAGGTGGTATCGAAAGCACGAGGAGAACAAACTGGGGAGACCCTGGGAAGGGGTGCTTGCTCCCATGCCTGCCTGACCCGCCAGGCACCCACAAGCCAGCTCAGATCCTTCTGGTGAGATGGAAGCAGCCGGAGGATTGCGATACAGGATGGGTGCCCCGCTCCGCACCCCAGAGGGTGATTCCCCGTGGGACTCCACAGCCTCCAAGCCCTTCGCTCGCACCTCACCCAGGGACCGGCCACCACCTCTCGTTCGGGCTCCCGCTGCGGCACCGGCCTTGGCAGAAGCCGGCGGCTGCTCCCCGGGCTCCTGGCCAGCCGGGGCTGCAGCGAGGGGATCAGGAGCTGGCCGAGGAAGCCTGGCCAGCGCTCCCCTGGGGTGCTTATCTTATCGCCCATCCCGGGCAGGCAGGCTGGCAGGGACCGCTGGAGGTCAGAGCCCGGCCAGCCACCCGAGATCAGGGCAGCCTGCCACAGCACGCTCTACCAGGGGGGCTTCAGGGGAACACCCCCCCTGGATAAGACACCGCTCTGCTGATTCCTGAGCTGGAGCTGCAGCGCTGAGTTTCCCCCCGGCCCCGAGGATGCTGCACCCACCTCCAGCCCGGACCCCCGCTCCAGCTGCCCCGGGCCGAGCCCGTGCTTTGTCTGCCGGGGAGGATGAGCCCCCTGCGCCCACAGCCCCCCGAGCCCGGACCCCCCGGCGGGGCAGCTGCTGCGAGAAGATGCGTGGCCCCCCTGCGTTTGCGCCCCTTGGACCTTTTATTCCCTTCGAGGTACCCGTGGGAGGCTGGCGGGACCCTCCGAGCCGCGGGCAAGGATGAAGTTGCAGCAGGCAGCGAGGGGAGGCGGGCGCGCAGCCCCCGGAGCCGGGCAGCGGCCCCGCAGCCCCTGTGACAGCACGCGTGGGGGGACCGGGAGGGCGCGGGGCAGCTGTCAGGGGGCTGGGGCAGGGGAAGGAGCCGGGGGAAGAACAAAGGGAGCTGCGGGCTGGGATGGAGCAGGGCACGGCGGGGCACGGGGGCTGCCGGCAGCACCCCGCGGGGTGGGGGTGCCTCTCCAAAAGCCAAGACCTGGGGTATGGAGAGGGGAGGCAGGCGGACAGGCAGCGAGAGGGGGAACAGGCAGGGGAGCTGGTGGGGAGGAAACAAGCCGGGGGGGCAGGGGTGCACGGGGGAACTGGGGGAGAGGAGGGACGGGGGAGCCGGGTAGGGATGGAGAGAGGAGCCGGGGAGGGAGAGGGGAGCTGGGGACAGGGATGGAGCCGGAGCGGGGGGCAGAGGAGGCGGGCTGGGGGAAGCAGAGGGGGCAGGCAGGCGCGGGGGGGCTGCAGCGGGGATCCCGGGCCGTACGGGGGCCGGGCGGGGAGCGGCGGCGCGGTGCGGCCGCGCACAACTTCGCAGGCGCGGGGGGGGGGGTGGGGGGGGCGCGGTTGGGACCCCGGCCCTCCCCTCCGCCGCCCGAGGTAGCGGTGTGGGGGGGGGAACGACAGGCCGGGACCGGGAAACTTCCGCGGGGGGGGTGGGGGTGTGAGTGTGGGGGGGCGGGGTGACTCACGGCGCGGGCGGCGGGCGGGGGTCCGGCGGCGGCGCGGGCGGCGGGCGGGCGGCGGGCGGGCGCTGGGCCGCCGCGGGGGCGGGGCGGGCGGGGCGCGGGGCGGGGCGGGGGCGCTTCCTTTGTCTGCGCCGCGGTCGGGACCACAATGGCTGCGGCGGCGGCGGAGACCGCTCCCCCCACCCCCCCCAACACCGACGCCTCCCCCCCCCCCCCCCCCCCCCCCCCCCAACACCACCCCGGCCCGTCGTTACCTCGGGGGGGAAAGGGGGTGCCCACGCACTGGGGGTGACGGCCAAAAAGGGGGTCCCCGGAGAGCTGCCCCCCACCCCCCCCACCAGCGCTCCCCGGGATGCGGGATGGAGCCGGGCCCCGCTGAGGAACTCGGCACCGGCCGGGGAAAGGTTTCCTCCCCCCCGCGAAAGTTTCAATAAAAATACACCTTTTCCCTAGTTTGGTTTGGGGTTTTCTTTGAAGTTTTTCAGGATTTTTTTCTTTCTGAAACTTGTTCCTCTTTCCCCCAGTTTATGGCAAGGAAAAAAAAACAACAACCTCTTCGTTTGGGAGGGGCTATTAAAAATAAAACGAGCTGGTTTGCAATTGCCAGCAGACCCAAAAGGTCTCCTCTCCTTGACAAAACTCCAACCTATTCCAATTAGGAGTTTTCATTAAAATTTCCATTTCTATAAAAAATTTCCATAATGAAAATTTCCATTACAAAAAAATCCCCATTTTTTCCATTCCCCTCTTGCCCCACACCTGCCCCTCACGAGCCCCTGCTCCCTGCCCTAGCAGGGTGCTGGCACAGACCTACTCTCCCAACCCAGCTGGAGAGCTCAGGGGCTGCAGGGATGTGAGCCGGCACCCCAGAGCCCAGCCTGGGTGTCCCCCCCCGACCCTCAACAGCCCCCAGCTCCAGGTGGGAGAGCCAGGCTCGGCGTGCAGGGCTGTCTCAGACACGCGCACACACACGCGTTTGTGCATCTCGTCTTGCACACGCGAGCTGGTGTGCGCGCTGACGGGCCGGCATGCACTTGCACGTCTCCCCAAACGCCTCCCGGCACACCCCCGGTTGGGTGTGCACCCACGCCCGGGGCACGCACACCTTCCCACACCCCCTCGCTCACACAACCAGGCCCACGCCTCGTCCCCTCCCCAAAACAGCACCTGTGGGCTAACACAGGCACAACCGGTCCCCCTGACAGTGCACGCATGGCAGGTGTTAAAACCTCAGCCACGAGGTTTCGGGGGTGTCCTCCCCTCTGTGCCCGTGCACCCCCAAAGCCCTGCACCTGAGGACTGGGGGCAGTCCCCTGCTCCCCAACCCGATGTGCTGCCGGCTGGGACCGGCGCCGAAGGGGGGTAGGCAGGAGCGGCTCCACAGCAGTGTCCCCCCGCACCCCATGCTGGTCCCCATCATACCATCGTGCTTAATTTCCCTTTCCCCTTGCAGGCTAACCTGCAGTGAGCACTCCTTTCCAGGGGCACGTGGATAAACAGAGCAAAACTCTTTGTAAAACCCAGATAAACAGAGAGAAAAACTCACTGTAAACCCAAAAACCTTGGTGAAACCCCGCTCTGCGAAAGGCACACGCAGCTGCAGGTACCCACGCTGCCAGTGCCGTGAGAAAGGGGCACAGGGGGATGCTGCAAGTGCCCTGACACGCTGCCCCATCGTTGCCCGTCCCCCTGCCAGCCCGACTCTGCGTGGCATGAGGTGAGATGGGGCTGCGGCAGGCTGCAACCCGCCATCCTTAGACCAATAAACCACGTCAGCCGTAACACCAGTGACAGCTATGTGATGGCACAGTCCTCCTGGTCAAGCCAGGCCATTAAATACAGCTCGCCCGTGCCCTGTTCCCACTCCAGGGCTCAAGGATGCACAAGGCACAGCCAGCCACCAGCGCTCAACATCACACCGTTACTGCAAAATACTGCAAAACACTCCAAAAAGGGGTGTTTTGCCCCTGTACCAGCGACTCCCAGCGCCAGTGCCATGGCCAGGGGGATCAGAGAGGAGCCCCCACCAGTCCCTGGGCTGCACAGCCCCGCGCATCCACAGCAAACATGCCCCGAGCAATTTATCCCAGGGCTCAGTAGCCCTCCGGGACTGCTCACGTGTCCCTGCTCGGCTCTGACGACAGCGCTGGACTGGTCCACGTGGCTGCAGCAGCCCCAGCTGTTTATGGTTATAGCCGAGTTAATAATTAAATAGATGCTGGATGGAGAGCAGAAGGGCTGGGATGCAGCTGGGAAGCGTGTGTGGCAGCGAGGGTGGTGGGGGGAGCCCCTTCCTCGCGATACGCTCACGCCCGCAGTGCGGGGGGAGCGGAGGGTGATTCCAGCTCCCAGGGTTTTTGTGATGGGGCACCGCATCCCCTGGATCCCAGCCTCTGCTCTCCCCCTAGCAAGGGCCCCACGCCTGCCTGGGCTCCCCAAAGCCCAGCCCTGCTCCGACAGCCGGTGCAGGTCTCAGCCAGGGAACCGGCGGCAGCTCGGGAGCAGGAGTGAGCACAGGGATGCATCCTGAACAGGCGGATGGGAAGAGCACGGTGGGCACCACAGCAGCTGGGGGATGCCCGGGTCTCTCTGATCCCCATGGCCAGGGCTCAGTGTGCCTGCAGAGCACACGTGAGGGATCCCGGGTGAGCAGCACGGCAGAGGCAGGGCATGCCCACACGGACACCCGTCCAGGGCCCTGGCAGGCGCAGGCGTAGAGCCGGGACATGGACGCACGCTTACATAAAAAATAATAATAATAAAAATCTGCTAGCTCTGCAAACAGCACAGCCTGCACAGGGGGACAGACTGGCCTGGCGCTTCCAAACCTCCTGGACTTGTCCAAATAGCAGTGAGATCAGGGCACCATCGCACGCACGCAGGCTGCAGCAGTGCAGCACAGCACGCACCCCAGAGCCCCACTTCCAGGAAGACAACAGCCCTCCCCTCCCCAAATCCTACCACCTTTCAAACAGAAATATTCTTTGCTTCCCTGTTTCTCAAGGAGGGGTTTCTCTCCCTGCTAAAGCTATGCAAATCTGGATCAAGGAGGGGGTCTGGGACAGGAGGGGCCCCCTTTTTTGGCTGGAGAAGGCACAGCTCCATCTCTCCCCCGGAGAGAGGCTTGGGGGAGGCTGGAAACTCAACGGTGAGTCATGCCGGGCAGGCAGCAGATCCTGGGGGCTCCTGGGATTAACCCTTCAAAACCAGAACTGCTTCCAGACACCCAGAAGCAGGAGGAAAGCCCAAGGGCTGGGGGAAAAACTGGCTGCCAGGGCAGGGTGGGAAGTTACAGGGTCGCATCTTGAACACCCTGCAGGGGACAGAGAAGAAAACCAAAGTATGCGAGCACTGGACGACGAGCAGCAACCAAGTGCATGCATCTGTGCCCATCCCCTCCAAAACAAGAGGAGGTGGACAAAGATTACAGGGGCGTGCAGGACCCTAAAGTGCACGGGGTCCCTATGGGGCATCCGCCCTCACATCATGCTTTGCTCTGACGCTGTGGGTCAGCCGCACCGCTGCCCAGCTGGCCGCAGGTTCTGAGGGGAACGCGCAGTCCGCAGGCAGGCTTTGGCAGGTCCTGCTGGCAAGGGGTTTCCCTGTGGCACCAGCACCAGAGAAATGCCCCGCAGTGTTCCTGTGCTGTCCTTGAGACATCTCAACGTGTGTCCTGCAAGAGCTCGGCCCCAGCGCGGCCACCCGCAGCAGCGAGCCCCGGCCCCTCTGGCAGCAGCCCGGGGCCAGCCTGCCAGAGCCGCAGGGTTTTAAGGCTCCTCCGGAGGCTCCAGGTGGATTCTCTCATGTTACAAGAATGGTTTGTTTTACAGCCCCTTTCCTGGCCTAGGGCTGGTCCCTGCAGCCTGGCTGGGCCTCGGATCCCACGGTGGGGAGGGGGCGACATGCAGCATGGCTGCACAGCCCCAGCATCCTGCGTCTGCCTGCTGTCCCCCGAGAAGACCTTCACCCCACCAAGGGGCAGGCACTGCTGCTTAAAATGGGAAACCAAGGCACAGCCCTCAACACCCTGCCCCACACCTCCAGTGACTCTCACCCCAGCTGGGAGAGCACCCTGGTCCCTAGCCTGCTGCTCCCCTCCATCCCCTCCCCTCTGCCTCCACAGCAGGACCCCTGGCACCCCCACGGAGATCCACAGGGCTGGGAGCTGCCACCCACCAAACCCCCACCCCCCAGGGATAAGCACAGGGCTGGCCTGTACCTCCTGCTACCCCCATGCCACCGTGCCCTCCCGTGTTGGAAGCCTTCCAGGAGAAGGCAGGGGACATCTCCCAGGGCCATGGCCGCACGTGGTTGACTCAAAGCAGGTAAGTCTCTGCCGGCGGAGCCCACCCCCCCTGCCACCCCCACGCGGTGCTGCCGAGCGCTCCGGAGCGGCTCTCCGAATATAGCAGCATCAAATAGCTCCATCAATAATGCATCGCTTCTGCTTCCTCTCGCTGCCGTGTTTTCGTTGCTAACATGCGTGTCCTTCCTGTTAGCGGCCGCCGCCTCCCCACCACCTAGGCCAAGCAGGGACACGGCCACCAGAGTATGGGGACGGCAGCTCCCACGGCTCCGGGTCCAACTCCTGCTGGGACTGGACACCCAGCCCTGTCCACCCCAGTCTTTTGGGGGGGGACATCACTGGCGGTCCGAGCCTCCTGCCGCGCACGCGCTGGCAGCAGGCAGGGCGCCTCGGCACGCTGTGGCTGCCCAGAGGATTTGGCAGGGGCTGCCGAGCTGGGAGGAGCATGACAGCATCTCCCCGGCCTTGGCGGGGCAATGCCCCTCCGCAAGGACTGTTGGCAGCCTGGTACCCAGGTGGTACCCCCACTCCTGACTCCAGGCACCACTGCCCCACGCTGGGCTCCTCCAGCAGCTCCGCACGAGCGCCACCATCCCCGGCTGGGAGAGAGCTCCCGCTGCCTTGCTCCTGCCTGCCCCTGCCCCGGGCTCACCCCGGGCCGGTCGGTGCAGGCAGGTCGGGGTGCCCGGGCCTGCCCCGTGCCCGGCGGAGCTGCGTGCCCGTCTGCGACACGGCGTGCTGCCATCTGCTCCCACCGGCGGGGAGGCTGGGACCGGGGCGGGAAAGAGCTCGCTCCCCCCAACCCTGGAGGGGTGGGAGGACAGGCAGCTGCCTGCAGCAGGCAGGGGCAGCCCCTGCCCTCGAGAAAAGCCCCCGAGGCTGTGCATGACCCCGGAGAAGGATGCATGTGGCAGAGCAGAGGTTGGCGCAACCAGCTGCTGCAGAGCAGGGGGGTGCAGGAGCTGCCCCGTCGTCGGGGGCAGACACCCCGCCAACTCTCGCCTAGCGCGGTCCCCAGCACGGCCGGCGTCCCAGCCTGGCTCAGGCGGCAGCTCCACCTGGGCTGCGCTGCAGAAACCTGGCTGCGCTCCCAGCACCAGCCCCTAGGCACGTAGGAGGGGGGACGGGGCTGCCGCTCCTGCAGAAAGCACGGGGCCCCCCCACCCCCCCGGCTCCTGCCTGCCACCCCCGCACCGCGGGGCCGTCCCAGGGGGGCAGGCACCATTACCCTGGTACAGGGGGACCTCCGGGACCTGCCTGTGGGTCCCACAAAGCCAGAGGCAGACCAAGACCTTGCAAAGCGGGGGCAGGAGCTACACCCCACAGGGGCCCCCCGAGAAAGCAGCCGCAGAGGGGTGCAGGCAGGGCGTTATCGGCCGCCCCACGGGCAGGGTGGGGTTGGGGCCAAGCAGGGGTTGGCGCCTGCGGTGGGGGAGATTACACCTCAGGTCTAACGTTCACCCCCGATCAGCAACCTGCCTGTGAGGGAAGGGGGCAAGCAACGATGGGGGCCAGTTTGACAGCTCTGGGGGGGGGTCCCATCCCTCCTGGCACCCACTGGCACCCCCTCCCAAGGGGAGCACCCTGCGCTGATGCACAGCCCACACTCCTGGACCTCTGTGAGCACGCTGCATCGAACCTCCCAAAAACCCACCAGCATCACCTCCGCTGCGGCCACCCCATTCCTGCCCAGCAGAGCCCCCAGGACAGTGACCGGGGGTCCCAGGCGGACAGCTCCATCATCCCCACTCCAGGTGGGGCCCGGCAGCCCCCTGGCAGCCCTGCTGGCTCCCCCGCACCCTCCCCCCAGGCACCGGCAGGAAACCACAGCCTCAGCCTGCAGGCAGGCCGATAACGGTCACCCAGCCCCATCCTGCCTGCACCCACCACCGCCCCGGGGAGGGGGCACCCAGCCCAGCTGCCCCGACACCCGCTGCTCCCCAGGCACGAGGTAAAGGAGTGCACCCACACCACGCACAACAGCAGCCCCGTGGGACCCGTGTCACCCCACATGGAGCTGGGGGCTCTCACAGGCCGTGTCGGCAGCGCAGTGTGCCCCAGGAGGTACCGGCGGCCGTCGTGCATGGGCATGCACGCTCCCGGCCTGCCACGCAGCCCGCGCCTCGTGTGTACAAGCAACATGGATGTGGCTGGGGAATCCCGCAGCAGGGGCGGGGAGGAGAGGGTGGCATGAAATCCTGTGAGCTGACGCCTGTGTGCTGTGCTCCTGCTCTGCCTGGGGGCACGAAGCCACCCGGCCAGCGCATTGCTGGCCACAAGCACTCCCAGGTCGCAGGGACACCTCCCTGCCCCGGGGGTCCCATCCTGCTGGCTGGCACCCACCCACTCCCCAAGGGAGCAGCTTTCACAGCAGGTTTGTGTTGAGCAGACAACAGCAGTTCTGGAGTAGACTTGGAGCCCAGCACAGACACACAGCGCTGAGCCCGCTGGCATGGCGCTAACCCATCCACGTTTCTCTAGGCGAAGCCGAGCCAGCAGCAGGGTGGGCTCGCACCGGCCCCAAGGAATGCTGTGACATGTCCAGCCTCACGCCAGTGCCTGAAACCCCGAGAAACCGCCCTGCCCAGCACAGGGTAGCCATGACCCCACGCTGCCTTCACCAGAGCGCACCAGGCGGACGACACAGCGCACGTGGCATCTACCAGGCAGGTGGTTCGCCGCGCAGAGGGGGACGGGGCAAACAGCATCTTCCATCCAAGCATCGCCAGCAACACGAAGAGAGCCCAGGTGAGAGTGCACGGGTGTGCAGGATGAGGCCTTGGGACCCCCACCGCTCCCTCCCCCCCAGCATGTCCAGGTGCACCCCAAGGTGCCCAGCAGCCCCAGGGTGTTTCAGAGCAGGAGCCCACGCTCATGGGGGCTGCCCGACCCCCCCGCTGCAGCGCCCAGCCCGCTCCGCGCTGTCCCTCTCCCCGCGCATCTGTCGCAGGAGGCACGTGGCACAGCTTGGCCTCGTGACGGCGGGGGACGCATGGCGCCAGCTCGGCAGAAGGGAGGGAAACTGCAACGGGCTGTCCCCCGGCCGGGCATGTCCATCCCGGGACCCAAAGCATGTGGGTCGGGAAGCCCTCCCTCCTGCCAGAGGGGTGCCATGGGCAGGATCCCTGCAAGGCGTCCCAGGGAAGGTGCTGACCTCGGAAATGTCGCTTCCCTGCTGTGGAGACAGAGAGGGAGCCAGCCCCACGGGGAGAGAGCACAGCTCTGCTCCCCTCCTCCCTCTCTCTGCACCAACAACATCACTATAGGGGGAAAAATAATGATAATAATAAAAATTACTAAAAAAGAAAGTGCAGAGCATGCTGGGAGTGCGGTGCCCCCGGGGGTCAGCACCCCACTGGAGTCTGGATGCCAAGACCTGCTCGTGCGAAGGGCTGAGCCGGCCGACCCCGGGGACAGCGGCATCAGCACCAGCACTGGGCGGCCTCGGCCTCCGCCGGCTCCGCTTGAGCCTGGCACACTCTCCCTGCTCACATCTCCATTTCTGGGCTGCGGGCCGAAGGCCCCCCAGCCCTCCATGACCCCAGCAGCTCCCCACCACCCTCGGGCACAAGGACCGCAGCAGGTTCCCAGCTGAGCAGCCCCCCCACCCCATTCCTCAAACCTCTTGCACACGGAGGTGAGGAGCAGGGAAACATCCCTGGGGGGGTGCAAGAGGAGCTGCAGCGGGGTAGGATGCACCCCTGGGGATGGCAGGGAGCACGTCACCCCCCCCCCCGAGAGGGCACAATCTCGAAGGGGGGTGGCCGAGACCCCCCCGGCAGCAGCTCCCAGGCAGGAAACTCCTCCAAGTTAACGCAGCCCCGAAGAGCAGCCTGGGCAGAGCGGCTCATTAAATGTTTCTGGCTGGCGGGAGGCCAGCAGCAGAGCTTGTTTTTTCTATATTCCGATAAACAGTCCGGGGAGGGGAAGGGGGAGGGGGGCGCAGGCTCTGGATGTGCCACCCAGCCCCGGCGGGGGAGCGGGGGGAGAGGCGGGGGGCACACGCGTGTGCACACACACATCGCACGCACCCGCGTGTCCTCCCCGCCGCGGGGGAGCGGGCAGCGGTGGCGGAGGGGGACACACACGCACACACACACACAACACACGAAGCCATCCGCAGGGATGCTCGCAGCCGGAGGGCGACCCCACGGTCCCCCATCACCGCACCGAGGGAGGACCCCCCGCCCCCCCTCCCCGCTTTGCGCCCACCAACATGGCGATGACATTCCCGGTGGCACGGGGCCAGCTCCCAGGGGACGCGGCGTTATCCGCCGCTCCGCCTTCGCCCCCGCCAAGGCGGGACCCCCGCCAAGGCCGGGGGGGTGTCAGGGAGGGGGGTGTCGAGGCCCTGGGTGCGGGGTGCCCGCCGGGGCGGGTGCTGTGGCTGCTCGGCCTGGCTCGCAGGGAGGTTCACGTGACTTTCTGCTTGAGGAAGCAGCGCTCTGGCAGCTTCCAGTGGGAGATGGAGGAGGAGGATGGGGGAAGGGGCCGCCTGCCTTCATGGAAACACGGCGGAGAGGCGCAGGCAGCGCAGGGGCGGGGGGCCGCCACGCAGGGGCACCCCCCTTCCCCGCCTCAGGGATCCAGCTGCAAACCCCTCCGCGGGGGTTGCACGGGGGATGCACGGGGACCGTGTGTGTCACAGCGTCCCGCTGCCCCCCGCGGACCCCCAACACAGGGGTCCCAGACTGGTGGGAGGCTCTCCCGGGACCGCCGGGGCACCGGAAAGCTGTCGCGGGAGCTGGGCTGAGGAACGTTCCCGCTGATCCCCCGCAGGGACCCCAAGTGCTGGCTGCCCAGGGAAACGGCAGAACCCCGTCCCCAGGGCGGCCAGGCAGCCCTGGGCAGGGCTCCCCTCTTCCACCCCCACGGGGACCTGGTGCCGGAGAAGGCTCCGGCAGCCCTCCGAGACCCCTGCCCTGCTCCTGGCACAGCCAGACCTGCACACAGCAGCAGGCGATGCAGCCCGGCCAGCTGCCCCAAACCTGCCCCAGACCCCAGGCGTCCAAGCGAGCATCCCTGCCGGGCGCTGAGACCTCATCAACTCGTCACACACCCCCCCAGGGTACCCCAGCAGCCCTGCCAGCCCACGGGGGCCAGGACGGGGAAGAAGTGCCTCAGCAGGCGCCCCACAATGGCCACGGTGGGGGAGCACCCCCATCCACTGGCAGCATGGCCAAGCCCCTCCAGGGACCCTGTGCCCCAAACTCACGGGGGGAGCAGGGGCACCCCACAGAGCTATTGCTCCTGCCACGGGGGCTGCTTTGGGGTCACCCCTTGCATTGCCACCTGCACACTGCCCAGCGCCCCTGCGGCACCCTGCCCGCGGGGTCCCAGCCCCGGGGCTGGCACTGGCACCCATGACATGGGGTCCCCAGCACCCATGCTGTTGGGTCCAAGCCCCATGAACAGACCTCAGCACCCATGCTGCGGGGACCCCAGCTCCCATGGCATGGTGCCCCAGACTCCAGCACCCATTCCTTGGGGTCCCCAGCACCCATGCCCTGGGGACCCCAGCACCCATTCATTGGGGTCCCCAGCACCCATGCCCTGGATCAGAGCAGCCACACCGTGGGGACCCCATACCCGTGGCTGGACCCAATGGCCACGCCGCAGTGCTGGGACCCCAGTCCCTGGCACCTTGTTGACCCCCACTTCACAGCCGGATGCCAGCACGAGTGCCATGGAGACCCCAGCCCCATAGCCAGCTCCCGACAGCCACGCCATGGGGACCCAGCCCCATCACCAGACCCCAGCACGAGTGCCATGGAGACCCCAGCCCCATGGCCAAACTACAGCACCCACACCAAGGAGTCCCCTGCCCCAGAGCCGGCCCTCAGCAGCCATGCCCCGGGGACCCAGCCCCATCGCCAGACCCCAGCACCAACGCCATGGAGACCCCAGCCCCATAGTTGGCTCCCAGCAGCCACGCCATGAGGACCCAGCCCCGTAGCCAGACCCCAGCCCCACAGCCGGCTCCCAGCAGCTGTGCCATGGGGGCCCGGGCACCATGGCTAGACCCAGCACCCGTGCCATAGGCTCCCAGCCCCACAGCCGGACACCAGCCCCATAGCCGGACACCAGCATCAATGCAGCGGGGATCCCAGTCCCCACACTTTGGGGACCCAGCCCCACAACCAGACCCCACGCCAACGCCGTGGGGACCCCAGACCCCAATACCATTGCGGCCCCCGCCCCATAGCGGGCCCCCAGCCCTACAGCCAGCCCCAGCCCCACGCCCCGGCCCCCCGCCGCCGCGGCACTCACCAGGGCATGCACAGCCCACTGACATCTTCACATGCCTGGCCCGGCCGGGGGTCGCTGCGCGCTGCCCGGGCCGCGGGGGTCTCGCATGGGCGGCGCGCCGCGGGCTCCGGCGCGGCGGGCGGCGGGCAGCCCCGCGCGGCCGCGGGCACGGCCACGGCCAGGGGCGGGCGGACGCGCCGCGGACCGGCGACGACGGCGGCGGAGAGAGGGCGGGCAGGCGGGCGGGGCGGGGGCCGCGGCGGCGGAACGGGAGCGGGGGCGGCTGCGCCGGCGGCGGCGGCGGCGGCAGCGGCGGGCGGGCGGGCGCGCCTCTGCGCGTGCGCGGGACGTCCCCCCCCCTCCCCTCCCGCGGGCGCGTGCGTGCTGCGTGCGTGCGTGCGCGCCCCCCTCCGCCCCGCACGCGCGCGCCCCGCCGCTCCCCGCCCCGGTCCTTCCCCGCGTCACCCCGAGGGCGGGTGGGCGCCGCCATGTCAGGCGCCGGCGCTCTCCCCCCAGTCCGGGGGGGCCTCGTCCTCCCGCCCCCGCTGGGCTCCCGGAGGGGCAGCAAGGGCCCCCCAGCCCTGAGGAGGCGCCCGGGTCTTGGCGCTTCCCCCCGGGGTCTGCAGCTGTCGGAGAAGGGGACCCCACGGGGAGCGCTGCCCCCAGAACCTCACCCGTGGGTGAGGGTTCTCAGGGCCACGGGTGGGGGCTCATCCTTCCCGGGGCCGAGCCTCTCCCCCAGGCTCCCTCCAGCCCCACGGGGAAGCCCCATGCCTCTCCCTGGGCCCTGCAGAGGCCCCAGGCCGCAGCTCCCAGCACGGGCCGCCCTTCCCCAGAGATGGAGAAAGAACCGGGGGGAAGGTGGAGGGACGAGTGGGTGGGCACCCCCGGCCGGGGGAGCAGGTGAACCCACGCACCCGCCTGCCCAGACTCAGAGCCCGGCAGCGCGTGGCCGAGACCCGGGTCCCCGGGGCTGCTGGTGGCGATCTCCACCCGGGAGGCCGGGGGAACAAGATGGGGACGCCGCGGCTGTTCGGCATGGCGCTGCGCGAGGCTGGTGCTGCTTGGGACCTTGCCAGCCCCCCGGCCTGGGACACCGCGGGGGCTGCCAGCCCGGGGGGAGGCTGCGCCTCCTCTCCCTGCCGAAGGGCTGACGCCAGCCCATCTGCTCCTGCCCGGGTGGGACTTGCATTCCTCTTCTCTGAGTGTCCTTTAAGCATCACAGGGGTTTGAGCTCTCCTTTTGCAGGCCGTTCCTGTCCGCCCCGAGCAAGCTGGCCGCTGAGCGCGGCGCAGGCTGAGCCTGGGTGGCAGCCTCAGGATGGTCTACTCGCAGGCTGTGCCTGGCCGGGGACACTGTCACTGCGTGTGGAGGGAGGGGACCTATGGGGCTGGGGTGATGTATGTGCATTTTCCTTTCTGCCTGTTGTTTGTTTTACCTTGTAAACCAGCAGGAGTGCCTGGTGCCACCCCTGTGCTGGGAGAGCACCCCTGATGTGGGCTGTACTGGAGTTCCCTCTGGTCACAACCCCAGGGACCCCATGTGCAGGGGATACGGTCCCATGTGCAGGACTCGCATCAGGCTAGGCTTGCTCTCTGAGGGATTGGCCTTGCAGTGCCTCAGGGTCCTGCCACACGCAGTGATTAGGCAGGTCACTGCACGCCCTGGATGCACCCCAGGGAGAGGACACGGAAGGAAAGGAGGGTTTGGAGCAGAAGGAGGAAAGCTGAGGGGCTCTGAGGGCAACATAATTCCACATCCCTGTTAGCAAGTCCCTGGGTGCCAGGTCATAGGTGGCTTCTCCTCAGGCCAGTGGAGAGATGTGGGCTTTTCTAAAGTGACTTGTTCCTTGCTTTAGACATGTTGAGCTCAGAAGAAGCATGTGGCTTTCAGAGGGGCAACCACTCCTGCTTGCCCAGGCTTCCCTGCTTCCTCTGCAGTGCTCGGGGCAAGTGCTGGCCCGAGGAGCCTCTGCTTACAACCAACACAACCTCCCGTGCCTGGCACCCCAGAGCTGTGCTCACATCCCCCCTTAACAAAACACATGTGCACAACCCAGTGGGTGATCTCTGGTGCTCACGCGTGGGTCCACGGCCCTGGAGGAGGACCCATCTGCCTGGCTGCTGCTCAGCCAGCATTTTGGCTACACGAGGGAGTCAGGGAGAGGCTTGGAAGGTGCTATGGGCTTCTCGGAGGGGGAGGGGAGCAGCTCCCCTAGATGAAAGTCTGTTTGTTGCTAGGGAGGAGCAGCCCCTGCGAGGCAGGAGGTGACTTGGGACAAGCAATTGCAGATTAAAGTCCCTTGTGGCAGGGGTGGAAGGAAGGAGCAGCAGGATGAGGCTCCATGTGTCAGACATACCCCGGCTCCGTGACCAGGCACGCAAGGCTGAATAAAGCAGCTCCATCCTGTATCCCCAAGGAAATCTGGCCAGGGCAGGTCTGTGCCTCCAGGGACTGATGGAGAGGCCAGGACAATTAGCCCCCACCAGGCGAATCCTACACCACAGAGCTCCTATTAGCATGTCCATGCTGCAATTGTGCTGCTGTGAGCACATCCCTGCACCCCACGAGCTGGAGGAAGAGCCCCAGGAGGTGACAGCACCCCGAGGGACTCTGGGCTTACTGAACAGGGGGTGCCAGAACAGAGCCAGGCCAAGAGCTGTGCATCCCCTGCCCGTCCCGGGGGAGCCGGGCTGGACCGCAGCCGTGTCAAACGAGCTGGGTTTGGTTTCCTCCCTCCCTTGCATCCTCCAGGCGATTTTCTGCCTGCGAGAGCCCAAACACAGGCTGTTCCAGGGTACCCAGTCCTGCCCCGCGGCCACACCAGGAGGTTGCAGGGCAGCTCACGGTGCCCACCCTGCCTTTCACCCCGATAGTTTGTTTTTTTTTTTTCCGTTCCCCCTTGCCTGCCACATGTGCGTGTCACCCCCACCAACCCCACGTGAGGTTTGGCTCAATGAAGCCCCGTTCGCGCTGCTGCAAAGGCACCTCCCGGCGAGGGTAGGCTCAGGGCCGGGCGCTGCTCCTGCGGCAGCTCCGTCCCCGCTTCCCGGGAGCCCGGGGGACACGCGTGGGCCCCGCCAGCCCCCCGCACCCACGTGTGGGCCCGAGCCGACAGCGGGGCGGGTCCTGCCGGCGCCGCGGGAAAACGCGCGGCCGCCCCGCCCCGATTGGGCGCTTCCCGCCAGTGACGCCCCGCTCCGCCCCGCCCTCCCCGCGCCGCAGGGCGGGGCCGGCCCGCCTCGCCTTCGCCCGCCGTAAAGATGGCGGCGAAGCCCGAGGGCCTGCCCGCCCTCAAGATGGCCGCCCCGCCCTCGCGGCGGGGCGCCCCCGCAGGCCGCTCTCCGCCACTTAGCGAGCCGCCGGCGGGGAAGGGGTGCGCTCCCGGCGTGCCCCGCGCGGAGCGGGGCGGGGCAGCGCGGTAGCCGCCGGGAGCTGTAGTGCGGGGCGGGCGGCGGTCACGTGCCGCGCCCGGCAGTGGCCGCGCTGGGAGCGGAGGCGCCAAGATGGCGGCGCTGCGGGGCGGAGCGGTGCCCGCCGCGGCCCGGGCTGGGGTCGGCGGCGCCGCGGCCGCGGCCGCTCCGCGAGGGCTGGTAGGCGGCGGAGCCCTGCGAGAGCCGCCCCTCCGCGCCGGCAGCCCCCTGCAGGTAGGCGGTGGGGAGGCGCGGCGGGCCGCGCCGTGACACGTGGAGGCCGGGGCGGCTCCCGCGGCGGCGGCACCACCACGTGTGCCGGGAGCAGGCCTGCCGCGCCGGCGGTGGCGACGGCGGCGCTGGCGGGCGGGGCGGCCCTGCATGGGCTGGTGGGCGCCCCTCCCGCAGGCTGAGAGGGGGTGCCCGGTGCTCTCCCGCCGGGGCGAGGTGGTGGCGGCACCGGGGCGGGGGGGCCGCGGCACGGCCCCGGGACCCGCCAGGGCGGGGGTCTCGGTGCTCCGCAGCGGGAGGTGACACCCAGTCTCTGGGGAGTGGGGGACCGGGGGGGCGCTGGCCGGCTCCCCACCTCCCTTCGGTCTCTCCATCGCGGCGCCGCCCTCCGCCACCTGCGGGCGGACGGACGGGGCGGGGGGGGGGGGAGCGCGGTTTGGGACACTGACACCCGCCGGTTTCGGTGACAGGAGCTCCGGGTGGAGAACGCGGAGCGCTCCGGCCCGCTCCGGGGCGGGGGAGCTTCCCCGAACTGCACCGGTGGCTTATCCCGGGGGAAGTGGGGGATTATCTCAGGGGAAGCGTCTCCCGCTCCGGGGCAGGTCTGGGGCGCGGTGCTGCCGCCTGTGCGCGGCGTCCCTGATACCGCCGGTGTCACCGGCCCCGCTGGGTGTGGATGGGGAGCGCGGGGGTGCAGCACCCTTGGGTGGGACCTGGGGGCACCTGCTCTGTGCGTTGGCTGGGATTTTGGGGAGTCCTATGCTTCTGCCCCTTCCAGGACGCTCCTGCCTGGCCGTGGGGCTGCCGGGGGAGACCCCCAAACGCAGGCAGGGGGACACTGAGCCTGTGTCGCCTCTCCTGACGTGGAGGGAGCGGTCTGCGTTTGGGAAAGAGAGGTGTGTTCCCGCCTGACGCTTCCCGAAAGCAGCTGAGTAATCCACGGAGCATCCTTTGCCCGTGCTGCCCTGGCCGGCCGGAGCCCCCCGACTTCCTGGGCTCACCCCACGCTGCGGCAGGCAGCAGCCCCGTGCCCTGGCTGGCAGCTCCAGCCAGGTGAGAGCTGCCTTGGCAGCCCACCCGTGGCCAGCGTGGGGAGGATGGTTGCCCTCTGCTTGGGGCGTAGCCCCGGCACAGCATGCCGGGCACACGTGTCACGCGTCGCCAGCACGGCTTGGGCGGGCAGCGGCCCGCGGAGGCCTCGACTGTGCCTGCTGGGTGTCACAGCAGCGAGCGCAGCCTCCCCTCTCTGGTTGGGTGCTGCAGGAGCTGGTGGCCACGCTCAGGCTATCTCAGTCTTAAACTGTTGGCTCAAATCCTGTCTCCCCGTGTGCCCGAAGCTCGCTCTGGGGCTGTAGGCATCCTCCCTTCTCCCCCACAGCGCTGGCTGCTTGGGCACGGTGTGGTCTGAGCCCAAGCCTGTCCTTGAACATCCCTGTGACCCGCAGCCTCTTCCCTGCTGTGCTGCTGAGTGTAAAAGAAACACAGGGAGCTGGGATGGCGCGGAGGGTGTCCCCCCCTGAGCTAGGGGGTACAGGGGTCCCTGGCAGGGAGGAGAGCAGGCAGGGATGCGGAAGCAGGCTGGGCTGGTTCGTACCCCCACCCCGACGACGCACAAGTGGTGAGGGCTGAAGGAGGTGCCCGGCCCCAGGTGGATCAAAGGGAGTCCTGGGGGAACGCAGCCTTGTTCGTCAGTGACTCATGGCTGTGGGACTCCTTGTTGCAAGGCGCTGAGTCAAAGGAGTCGAGGAGGGCTGTGGAGATTGCCTGCCCTCCCTCCCTTCCATGCTGTGGGCAGGAGCCGCGGGAAGAGGCCGGTTTGAGTGGGAGGATTTTGCTTCCTCCAAATGTCCAGTGCCGGTCATGGCTGGAAACCTCTTATTAGATGCTGCCTTTGGGGAAAGCCAGCCCTGGAGCGAGATGGGCAGGGCCGTGCAACCCTGGGGCCATCCCCCAGACCCCCTTGCTGTCTGCAGGCCAGGGTGAGCCGGCCCCCTGTGTCCCTCGGCTGCTGACGCTCCGCGAGATCCCTCCCGCTGTCTCCTCCGGCAGTCCGGGCGCATCTGCCTGCCGGTCACCGCTGACTCAGGGCTGCACGCCGGCGCTTGGCAGTGCTGAGCGTGTGAGCCTGGATGTGATTCCCTGCTCCTCCCAGTATCTCCATGAGCATTGGCTGGGAATCGTTGCAGCCAGGCTGCGCTGTAGACGGCTGCCAGCGGGGCTCTGTGCCGGGCTCTGACCGGCAGCCAGAGCCGGCCGAGGGAGGGGACTGGAGATGCTGAGCGGTAAAACTGCTTCATAGCCTGATCTGCACGGCAGGGTGGAGCGGTGTCACTGGTGGGCTCCGCTTCCAGGCAGAGAGCTGTGGAAAAAGATGGCCTGGGCTGCTGAGCAGCCTGCAGAGCCTCAAACCACTGCAGGCTCCTGCTCTTTGGGGCTGCTGTGTCGGCATTCAGTAACAGGCTGGGGAGATTTGGGATGGGTGGGTGCAGGGCATTGCCGTGGGGGCCCTGGTGTTGATTCCCAGCCTGGTCCTGGGAAGCCTGTGCTCCGGGGTCACGCAGGGCTGTGCCATGGCCAGAGCTGCCTGCTCTGTCTGATGGAGGCAGGTCTCTGAAGAGCCCCAGGGACTGGGGGTTTGGGCATGTGGCTTTGGTGCTGCCATGTTTTAGGAAACGCCTATTTAGTGAAATGCCTGCTCATCCTCCGGTGAAGTTTTCCTCTTTCCAGAAGAGGATTTCAAAGTACACACAGAGATGGGGAGCGTTTTGTCCTGCATGGGCTCAGGCTTGCGCAGGCTGCGGAACCTACATGAAACACAGGTGAGCCGCATCAGATGCGCATCCCCCGTGGTTTGGCCAGTATCTCCCCGTCCTGCTCCAGGGGGAGGACAGCTTGCTGTCTGCTCCCTGCTGCTTTGGGAAGGAGATGTGCTTTCCCAGGGCTCCGTCCTTGGTGCCCTTATCTTCCCCGCCTGCGTTATCTCTGCCTAAGCCCATCTGCAAACAGGAATTCACGTCCTGTCTCGTGCCAGTGACACGCCTGCACTGCCGTGCCGCTTCTGGCAGAGGCTGCGTGTCCGACAACTCTGCTCAGCTGAGGGCTGCAGCCCCTGCCCTCGCCCGGCATCTTGCTTTTCCTGGCCGCCCTACAGCACTGGGCTGCGTGGCACTGTGGAGTGTGGTGCAAAGACCTTTCCGAAGTTATCTGGCGTTACCCGAACTTCCCTGGAGCTGGCTGGGGGACTGGAAAGGACGCGGAGCTGGGAATTTGAAGGAAGAAGAGCAACGAAGCTGGTTTTGTCCTGGATTGCGAGCACAGCCCGTGCCCTCTTGTAGCCTGCAGCAGAGGTGTCGGGGTAGGGCCCCGGCAGTAGCAGCTGGCTGTATCCCTGTTGCTGACTCTTGCGCTTTTGTTATATGAATTTCGTAATGTTTTTGGGCTTATCTGAAGCGCCGACAGTCCGAGTTGGAGGAGCGCGTGACAGTCCGTAGGGTGGGGGGGAGCCTGCCTCTCCCCTCCCTGTCCAGCATGAGCGATGCATGCTGCTGGGCAGAGCCTGGGAATTGCTGGGGGTTTAGAATTCATCTTTTCCAATCACACAACTGTGGAGTGAATTGGGTGGGAGTTTTCAGTGTGGAGGCATCCCTGGTAGTCAGAAGAGTCTCGGGCTGAAAGAGGCACGGGGCTTTGTGCAGTGGGGTGGAGTGGCCCCAACCTTTCCCCAAACAGCAAGGGGAAAGGTCCCCTGTGCCATCCTCTGACTTGCAGCGCAGCTGTGTCCCGCCTGCCTCCCCTGCCTGTTTGGGGGTGTTGGGGGTGCAGCAGTGAGCTCAGCTGCTGCTTGCAGCACAGGCTGTCGGGAGCCCACGTGCGCCGCAGAGGAGATCAGCACTGGTAGTGGTGCTTTGCAGAGTGTTTACCTGGCTCCCCGTGCTCCTTGACAGTGCTTTTCCCTCGAGGAGGATGACCTGAACTTAACGTCGCTGGATGCAGAAACCATCTTGGAGGCTGAAGAGATCCTGGGGACGATGCAGAACTATCTCGACTCCTCTGTGATCTCCATCATCGAAGACCTCTCTCTGAGCGAGGTGGGAGCCCACACGCGGGCGTGGGAAGTGGTGGCCGGACTGGCTCTGGCCATGGCATGGGTGGGGGTGGTGACAGCGTCCCCTGTGGCTGTGTCCCACCGCCCTCTGAGGCTGCCACTGCCCTTGCAGCAGAGCAAGGCCTGCCTGGATGCGCAGAATGAGCTGTCCCTGCTGACAGCCATCACCGAGATCCTGGACAGCACGGATGATGAGACCCTGTCCCCCTTCGACACCATCATGGACGCAGAGCTGCTGACCTCGCCTCGGGAGCGGGAGAATCCCTCGGTGAGTTGTGGGGCAGACCCCAAAACGGGTGGGAAGATGCTCAGGCAGGGCTCTGCCAGGTCCTGGCACGAGGGTGCCCTGAGGTGCCTACCACCTTGTCCCCAGCACCCTGTGATGGTCCGTCTGACCAGCAACGTGAGAGAAGGGCTGAGCCAGCAGTGGGCACCCCTGGGGCTCTGGTGTGGGCTTAGAGGGGCTGTGCCTTTGCTTTGGGTCTTGGTGTGGAGCCAGAGATGTGCCAGAGGCTCCGGGGAGCAGCATGTCCCCCTCTGCCAGGACTGTGCACATTGTGGGTGAAACAGGGCTGAGTTTTTGCTCCCGGGCTCTGCAGGGGATGTGCATGACCGCTTTGGGGCCAGGGGTGTCCTGTCCCCTCCAGCAGGAGAAACCTGCTGCTGCCTCATTCTCTGTCTCCTTTCCAGTTTCAGAAGTTTCTCAGCTTATCTCGTTCATCGCTGGAGTGTGAGAGCCCTGCCCTGGAGCAGCCCAAGGCTCTCAGGTCTCTCAGCAGCAGCAGCAGTATCTCTGTGGTTGGGAAGGTGAGCAGCTGAGCAGGGGAAGCTGGAGGAGCGGTGTCAGGGTGGTGCTGGGGTAACTGTGTCACTGTTGCTGGCCCCTGGCCCCTGCCTTGCCGCCTGGCACAGGCATCCTCTGCCAGAAGCGATGCTTTTACAGGGCACCAGTGGCTGTGGGAGCAGGGCCTGCCCCAGCTGGTTCGTGCTGTGGGACTGAGGATGCTGTGGATGCCCCCATAGGGGTGGCAGGTTTCCAGCTCTATTGTGTCTTACTGGGAGGGTCAAACGTGTTCTAGCTTTTTGTCTGCCGTGGGGCTTTGGTGCAGAGTTGCAGCAGACCTGCATTTGGCTGTGCCTGGGGGGGCTCTGGTAAAAGCCCAGGAACTGATGCTCAATCTGGTTCCCCTTCTCAGACCGACACAGACATGGCTTGGGACCGTGTCACTCATGGCCTTGAGGACCCGGTGCTGCCAAAGAAGCAAGTCTGCAGCACCCCGAGGGTGGAGAGGAAGATGGGCCGGTACTGGGCCCGAGAGCAACCCTTGCCACAGCGCAGCGACGGGGAGGAAGAGGAGGAGGAGGCTGCCTTGAGCCCAGAGCTAGACAGCAGCATGGAGGCTGGGGAGTTCTGTGTGAGCGGAGCTGGGGTGGCACTGGAGGAGCACGAAGACCCCTGCATCATCAACACAGGCGACGTGTCCCTGAGCGAGCTGGTGAAGTCCATGCACCCATACTGCCTGCCCACCTTCACTGTGTGCCTGGACCCCGAGACTGAGCCTGTGGCCAAGGAGCTCCTGAGCGGTCCTGTCTTGCTGGAAATTGTGCCTGGTGAGGGGGAGAGCGTGGAGATCCCCGTGGTCCTGCAGCCCTTGGCTCCCAGCTTCCCCAACCTGGAGCCCCAGCTCCTGGGAGTAGAGGAGGGTACAGGGGAGTCAATCCCAGAGGATCAACAGCTGCCAGGAGCTCCAGCCCAGGAAAACAGGGTGGAGGAGGAGAAACTGCCTGGGAAGGAGCCCTCCTGCAGTACCCCAGAGAGCACGTCCCCACCGGAGACAGCAGCACCCGGAGCCTGGCGCCCTGACAGCAGCTCCCAGCGCAGCACGGAGGCCCCAGCGGGTGGCAAACGCGAGGGCTCCAAGAAGGGACGTGGCCGTGAGAGAGCAAGGAAGAGTCGGAAAAAGAAAGCTGAGGAGGACCAAAGTGAGCAGGCCAGGCCAGGCAGGGACAGCGTGGCCCACCGACTCCGCTCAGCCGGCTCTGGGCAGCCCCCGAGCCAGCCTGCCGGCAGCCGGCGACGGGCAGCATGTCCCTCTGTCCAGGTCTCGGACTTCCTGGCACAGCAGCTGGAGCGAGCCCGGAAGGAGGGGCAGATGGAGCTGCGGACCGAGCAGGCACCGCGGCCACGGGGCAGGCCCCGGAGCACGGCGGGGGTCTCCCTGCTTGAGAAAGCGCAGCGGGAGCTGCAAAAGGAGCTGGTGCTAGAAACGGTGAGCATGGCCCCGGAGAAGGCTGAGACTGTGGTGCCTCTGGAGAAGACCACACCAAGTGTGGAGGAGCAGCCAGCAGCTGCATGTCCCGGCCCTGCAGACCAGGCTGAGGGCAGGGGAGATGCACAGCCGGCTGCCGGACAGGGTGACGGAGTTTCGGAGGCTGCCTCTCCACTCCCAGAGCGAGACGTGGGGCTGGAGCCCCCCCTGAGCCTGCCGGTGACAGAACCGAGTGAGGGCCTGCCCAGGGAAGCCAAACCCAAGGCCTTGAGCCTGCGGGAATACCGCATCCGCATGCTGCACCGCCAGCCCAGCCAGGGCGGCAGGAAGGATGGCGAGAAGCAAGCAGCCAGCAAGTGGCCCAGCGTCCCTGAGCCTCCGACAGAGCTGGCAGAGATCCCCTGCCTGGTGTCACCCGTGCGCCCTGCCACCGAGGTGGCCAGTGTGCAGAAGAGCCCGGAGAAACCCACCAGCCCTGCTGCTGTCCCTTCTCCTGCCAGCAAAGCTCCCACCGCTCTGGCTTTGGCTCCGGCACCTGCCACGGCTCCGGCACCTGCCACGGCTCCACCACCCCCATCAACACCAATGCCTTTTGTTGCACCAAACGTGCCCCCAGCCGCTGGGGTGGCCCCTGCTGGGATGCCGCCAGCTTCTGCCAGTGCTTACACCCTTTACCCACCAGTGCCTTCCTGGCCCTGCTTCAGCCCGCAGCCCGTGGGCTGCCATGGTTTGCCCCCGCTGCCCAGTGCCAGCTCCTCCAGTACTTTTCACATGGTGCCTGGCCTCCCGCCTCCAGCCATGGCCTGGCCCCCGCCGGCTGTGCCACCCCCGCCTCCATTTGGCCCCGGTGGCCCCTATGCCCCGGTGGGGTGGCCACCACCATCGTACTGGCCAGGAATCCCCATGCCACCTCCGGTGCCTCCCCTGGCATACGGGGACCCCGGAGCGGCGCTGCAGGGCGCTGCTGCCTTCCCAGCCAGTGGCCACCCCAGCACGGCCCTGCTGCATGGGCAGGCTCCCGCCGCCCCTGTACTCAGCTGCCCGGAGCCACCGGCCTTCCCTGCCCAGCCGCCCGCCACTCCGGTCAGTGAGATGGGGGCTGCAGGTGGCCCGGCCAGGCCAGCGACCAGCAGGGTGTCGGACCCCAGGAGGCAGGCACGGCTGGCGGGGGAGAGCTCTCTCCCCAAGGCCCCTCCGGCCCCAGCCCCTGCCCAGCCCCTGGCAGCCCCTTTGGCTGCTGCTGCCCAGCCCAGCAGTGTCCCTCCTGCAGCTCCAGCCCAGCACACGGCAGCCCCCCAGGCTGCCCCCTCCCAGCCTCTGGAGGAACCCCAGGCTGCGACCCCCACCCAGCTTCCAAAGGCCCCCCCAGCTGCCATCTCTTGCCCTGCGGAGGTGTCCCCTGCCACTGGCCCAGCTGCAGAGTCCCCTGGCACCCACCCGACGGAGGAGGCTGCAGGGCCGGGCAAAGGGGCAGTGGAGAAAACCCTGCCGGAGCCCAAGGCAGCTGCTGGGCAGGAGCCGCCCAGCCAAAAATCCACCTCCCAGGCTGTGGCACCACCACCGAAAGCGGGTCGAGAGAGCAGCCTGCCCTCCAAGGCACCCGCCACGCGGCCGTGGAGGCACCAGCCGCTGCTCTGCCCGGCACAGCCCAGCGATAGGAGCAAGGACATCGTGCAAGCCTTCATCAGCGAGATCGGTGAGCAGGAGGGCTGTGGGGTGCTGGGCTGAGCATCGCCAGCCAGCAAGGCAGCAGTGCTGCTGGCAGCCCAGGTAGCGGGACCGGTTCCTGGCGCTTCTGGGGGCGAGGGTGGCAAAGCTGCGCCTGCAGCCTTGAGGTTTCTTTCCAGCGCTCTGCCAGGATGTTGCCTCCAGTGGATGGTCTGGGCTGGCTGTGCCCAAACTGGTCCCTCCTGGGGCTGCAGAGCTGGGTGCTCCTGTCCTTGCTGTGGGAGATGCGGAGCTGCTGCAGGCTCTGCTGCTGCTTCTCCTCGCCAGCGCTCGCCCCATCACCTGGGGAGGCTGATGCAGAGGGAGGATGTGGCTGGGGTGCATCCCTGTGGTGCCAGGAGGGTTTTGGCTGACCTGACTTGCTGTGTTCTCTCCCTGGCCCAGGGATTGAAGCCACCGACCTGTCCAGCCTGCTGGAGCAGTTTGAGAAGTCTGAAGGTGCGGATGCAGCGTGCCATTCCCCACAGGGCTCCCTCCGTGCCGTGCCGGCCTCCCTAGGCTGCCTGTGCTCCCTGGGGTGGGAGCAGGGGGCTGGGATGCTGTTGCCTGTGGGCTGGCATTACCCCGCCTGGGTGCCTTGTCCCGGGGGTCTCTGCCCCTGTCTCCTTCTTGGCCTGTGAAAGCAACCAGGAGTCCTCAGGGTGGCCAAAGGGGTGGTGAAGAGCATGGGAAGGAAAGGGGATGTGCTGGGTTTGGGGTGCTGTGAAACTTCTCCCCAGCTGTGCCTGGGGTGCTCTGTATGTCCCCCCACATGCAGGGTCCATCCCTTGCCCTCCAGCCCTGGCCTCTTGCCACCCTCACCCACCCTCTCGCTCTCTTTTCAGCCAAGAAGGAGGAGGGTCCCGTGCAGCTCCCTGAGGACAGGCGGCTGACGGGGAGCTCCGGGTGAGTATGGAGACCTTCGCAGCCGGTGCCCCAGTGTGGAGCCTGGCAGAGGGCTGAACCCTGCCTTCGGCAGGGGCACGGGGCAGCTCTTAGTCCTGGCAGGGTCCAAACTGCGCCAGGGGCTGTGTCCACTGGCCCAGGAGGAGCTGAGCCCCTCGCTGAGCTGGGGGCCAGAGCTGGCACTGAGGGGGAAAAACTGGGGGAAGCGGTAATGGACATGACTGGGCTGTGCAAGTTCCATCCTTGCAGCACTCTGGGATCCTTAGTCCCTCTGGCCTGGCTGGTGGGGCAGCTCAGGTGGGTTCCCCAGGCTTGGGGACTGGGGCTGGGCTTTGGCAGCTGCATTTGACAAAGCTCCTTTCCCCTTCTCAGGCCTGAGACTCAGCAGGACAGGAAGCCCCCGGATGGCCTGCAGGCCTCTGAGCTGGCCAATGTGGCAGGTAATGCCTGGGGCGAGGCGGGGGAGCCCACAGTGTCCTGGCAGAGGCTGTCCTGGGACTGGAGGAGACTCTGGGGCTTGAGGGAAGCTGGGCTGGGAGGTGGCCCCAGCTGGGTGGGTTGCAGCAAGGGGCTGCTCTTGAAAGCCCTCCGGTGTTCTTGCAGGCCTCACCCCCCCAGCAACACCCCCCCACCAGCTCTGGAAGCCATTGCCTGCTGTCTCACTGCTGGCCAAGGCCCAGTCGCCCGGGTCTGCACCCCAGGAAGGGCCCCAGAAGACAGCCAAGCTGATGAAAGCCAAGCCGCTGCCCCCAAGCAAGCTCCAGGGGAAGAACCTGGCGCCGGCACCCACCAGCTCAGCCCCCAGCCACGTCTGCTCGGGAGACCACGACTACTGCATCCCAGGGGCAGCGCAGCCAGAGAGCAACGGCAGCCCCGGCACGCAGCCCCGGGCCGAGGGTGGCTCCCGCTGGAATGTCAAACACCACCGGGACA
Source organism: Strix uralensis (assembly GCF_047716275.1). Lineage (NCBI taxonomy): Eukaryota > Metazoa > Chordata > Aves > Strigiformes > Strigidae > Strix > Strix uralensis. The sequence goes on along the minus strand of NC_133978.1, from coordinate 27,097,603 downwards.
TCACTATCAAACCCATCTCTTCCTTAACCAAACGGACGCTGGACCAGCCCAAGCCCACCCCGCCAGCCCCTGCCACCACCGTGGGGCCCAACCAGGAGCCTCTGGGGACGGCCTGCCTTGCCCCCCTGGATTATCGGACTAGCGTCCCCAACAAGGCCACCGCCGGGTGCAGCAGTCCCCCCACCTCGGTGCTCCTGTCTCCAGCTGCATCCCCCTGCCGGGACCAGGAGCTGCGGACTCCCAGTGCCCAGCCCAACCGTGCTGCTGCCAAGAGGTCCCTGCGCTGCTACCGGAGACCCCGGGACTCGCCCAGCCCCTCTGCCAGCAGCTGGAGGGCTGGCCGGAGCCGTGCCAGCCGCTCTTTCAGCTCCAGTTCGGATGGAGCTAGCGAGTCCTCATCTTCATCTTCATCCTCGTCCTCCCGATCCCGGTCACGGTCGTTCTCCCCACCCCCCAAGCGGTGGCGAAGGTAAGCGGTGGAGTGTCTGTCTGCTTGTTCTTTGGGCCATTGTCTGGTGGCTGGTCTTTTGTGAGGGTGCCCAGACACCTCTATGGGCCTCCTTGATGTCTGTATTTGATCTTTTTGTTCTTGTGGCCCTTCTGAAGGGGTGCCTGGCTCGCAGAGACTGGGGGGAGCTGCTGCAGCACCCTGCCAGTGGGTGTCTGGCTGAACCCCACGTCTGGGCAGGTGTGCCACTGCTGAGCCAGGCTTTCTTACTCCTGGAACACCATGGTACGAGTCCTTGGCTGCACCTTGGCTTTTGGATGCTTTTTCTGGGGTATTATTGCAGGTGTTGGTGTTTGTGCTGTGAGGCTGATGCAGCCCTAGATGTAGAAATGAGGAGCCACAATGGAGCCCTCCAGGGAGCTGCTGAAGGCAAGCAGAGAAAAACCCGTCTGGCTCGGCTGCCTCAGGGGCTCGCCATGCTCCTTATGGAGGTCGCTGTGTAGGAAAGTGGGGCGTCTTGGTCTCTGCGGAACATGTTTCTTTTGGTGTCCTTGTGCATCTGAGTGATGCACAGCCTGTCCCAGCTGGGGTGGGAGGCACTGGAGCTGGTGAGGGATCCCTCATCCACCCTTCCCTGGGTGTTCAGCTGGTTCTGGAGACATCTCAGGTGACTGGGCGTGAAGGGCTTGTGTCCTGGTTTTGGCTGGGATAGAGTTAAGGCCCCTCCGTCGGTGGCCGGTAGGTGTGAAGGCTGGAGCTGGAAAGAGCACGTATATAGTGCCATGTCCCAGGGATGTGCAGCTCAGGGACTTGCCCTGTCTGGCTTGGCTTTCCAGCAAATGCAGCTGGTCCTGGCATTCTGACCTGCTGTTCTCCAGGACAGTATGTGGCAGTACCAGGCAGCACGCCCCACTCGGGGCCTGGGTTTGCCTATGGTGGGGACCACCCGTGGGCAGCATGTTTAGAGAGGGACCCTACTGCTGGCTGGAGGCAGCACAGTTTGATCCCAGATGGGTTTCAGTGCCTTTAAGCTGCCTTTAAGCTTTGCCTGGCCCTGCCAGAGAAGCTCGTGCTGGCAGGAGGCTGTGGGCACAGAAGCCCAGCCCTGTCCTGGTGCATGCTACAGCCCACAGTGTGGTTGGAGACATGTATGGTCTCCATTTACACAGCTGCGGAGTGCAACGCGGATGTGATGGCTCCAGCATCATCCTGTGTGCTGTGTGGGGCTCAGCATGGCAGCCCCAGCTCCTCCTGGGCCTCTGCCTGGTCACAGCCATGTGCTGCATGGTTCCCCCATGATTGTTTCTTGCTCTTCAGAGGCTGTTCCTGTTGTGAGCCTGCTCCCTTTTCGCTGCGGCGTTTAGAGCCAAGTGGAGCAACATCTCTGTAGTGTCATGACTGCCCTGGCAAACTTGGGCAGAGGTTTCTGTAGCCCAGCTCACCCTGGGGATGGGTCCTGTCGGAGTGGGGTACTGGGTACCTTGGAGAGGACGAAGGTCTTCTTCTCTGGAGCCTCGTGGTGCTGGGCATGGGGAGGGCTCGGTGCTGAGCTGTGTCTCTCCTTCCCCCAGGTACCGCTCAAGATGTTCCCACAGCTCCTCCTCCCACTCCAGCTGTGGGTCATGTGGCAGGTCCCGGGACAGGTCCTCATCCTCATCATCAACATCCTCCTACTCGTCCAGGTCCACGTCCCGCAGCCAGTCCCGCTCCCCCTCACCCTGCAGGAGGAGTAACAGGCGGAGAAGGTGAGCGTGGCCACCCTGCAGGGGTGTGAGCTCCCCACAACCCACCTCTGGGCCTCCTGTGTCCCAGGCAGGAGTGAACCCACTCCTTCAGTATCTCCCTTGTGTCTGGGATCACTCTCTTCTGGCACCTCCTTGACCCTGTAGCTCATGTGTCCTGTTTCTGTCCTGCCAGATACAGTTATGACGCACAGGACCACTACCAAAGGCAGAGGATCCTCCAGAAGGAACGTGCAATAGTGAGTGTTGGACAGCTAGGAAACTGAGGGTGGAGATTTGGGGGTCCCCAGCCCCTCCAGAAATCTGTGGGGTCACAGCCTTGCAGGCAGCATTGCTGGGAGGCTCTGGCAGGGCATGGTGTGATGGGTGGCAATGCAGGGAGGGTGCTCGCTGCGAGAGGTCCTGCCCTCCGGGAGGGCTCAGAGACACAGAGTCCCCCCATTCCCATCTCACGGGGCGGTGCGTCCCTGCCCACAGGAGGAGCGGCGAGTTGTGTTTATTGGCAAGATCCCCAGCAGGATGACACGGTCGGAGCTGCGGCACCGCTTCTCTGTGTTTGGGGACATTGAGGAGTGCACCCTGCATTTCCGCTCTGAGGGGTAAGAGCTGTGGGGACATGGGGCAGCCCCTTCTCAGGGATGGCTCCTCTTTTCCCATTCCTCAAGGGGATGGAGCAGACCAAGGGGGGATAAACATACTGTGTTGTTGCTGATCTCCTTCCTTCTTCTTTGGCTCCAGAGACAACTATGGCTTTGTCACCTACCGCTATGCTGAGGAAGCCTTTGCTGCCATTGAGAGTGGACACAAGCTGCGGCGCCCGGACGAGCAGCCCTTCGATCTGTGCTTCGGCGGCCGCCGGCAGTTCTGCAGGAGGAACTATGCTGACTTGGGTGAGTTGCGCAGCCCCCAAGTTGGGGGGTGGCACCCTGGGTCCTCTGTCCTTCCCAGAGGTCTAGGGGTGTCCCCATCCTTGGGGTCAGTCAGGCTTGGCTGGGCAGGGCCACATCCAGGGATAGTCCCGTCCCACAGGGAGGTTGGACGGGGGCTCCCCGTCCCTCCAGCGCTGTGGTGGAGGCCAGGTCTGGTTCTTCATCAGCCCATCTAGAGGTTGACATGTGAAGCGAGATGGAAAGGAGTTGCTGTAGGGATGGCTGGAACTGTGCTGGTGTCCCCATGGCTCAAGGCAGCCTCTCACCATGTCTTCCAGACTCAAACCGGGAGGATTTCGACCCAGCCCCCGTCAAGAGCAAGTTTGACTCCCTGGACTTCGATACGCTGCTGCGGCAGGCACAGCGCAGCCTGCGGAGGTAGCGGCAGGCGAGGCGGAGCGCCCGCCCCCACTTTTATATTCAAATACAAAAGACAAAAAAAGTATGGAGAGAGAGAGAGAGAGATGGGGTTTTTAAGAAAAAGAAAAAGGAAAAAAAGAAATTTGTTTTATAACCAATATTTAAGGAGGACGGGTCATTTGCCTTCGACCAGAGGGGCCCAGGCGAGTGGCAGCCCCAGGCTTGCCCCAGCCATGTAATAAATGCGGATGCCCAAACAGCAGCACTGCCTCGTCTCCTCCTTCGCGTGGGCCATTCCCAGGCGTGGGCTCGGGCTGTGCTCCCTCAGGACCCCGGGGGCTCTGTGCTAGGGTCTGACCCTGGGGGAGGTAGCACACGTTGGGGACTGGGTGCAGGAGTGGGGTGTCTGGGGAAAGTGGGGCAGGACTGGGGTCACTGAGCCCCTCCGAGGGGTCTGTGACAGCCCCCAAACGGCCTGGCACGGGGTCAGTGCCTCTGAGGACAGGCAGTGCACACTCCTCAGACCGTCTGTCAGGCTTTGCTGGAGCGAGGACTTGGCACCCCAGCCCCGAGCACCCGGCAGGGTTTTGGGGCTACCTGCATCTCCCATGGTGGCCACGGAGGGGCAGTGCAAGATCCTCCTCCACCACTGCTCCTGCTGTGGGCTGGGGTACCAGGGGCTCAAGCCCTTGGCAGGAGCACCCGCAGTGGTCTGCCCGTTCTGAGGGCAGCATGTGCAACTGTGATGTCTGCCAGTCCCCTTCAAACCTGCTCGTTGTTTTTGCTCCAGTTTGCCAGAAGGAAAGGGATGTCTGAAATCTCATCTCTGGGCGACCCCTGAGGGAGAGGTGTTGGTGTGACTGCAGAGAGGTTACAGGTATCCACAGGGGGCAGAGCACAGCGGGATGATGTCTGGCAGAGGAAGGATGGACAGTGACAGGGGATGCAGGACGCCTGTCCAGGCCTCCCAGTGCGCTGCAGCTTCACGGAGGAGGAGGGTGATCCCAGGCAGCCCCCAAGGGGCCATGCCTGGGCCTGCTGCCAAGCATCTTTCCTGCACTTCTCCCTGAGCCAGCAGTGCCAGGGCCCTGCACCCCACTCTTGTGCTGGCAGCCAGAGAAAAGCCCTGCCTTGGGCTGCTCCTGGGCTGGGACAAGCCCTGGGATCCTCAGCACCACAGTGGGGCTGAGCTGGCTGTGCTGACTGGGAACCCAGAGATGGTATCGAGCACCCCGGCTGCAGGACTGGGACAGACTTGGGCAGGGTGCAGTGGTGCTGGGCCCCCTCTCAGCACCCCTTGGGGTGGGGGAGCCTGCAGCTGCTTGGCTGGGCTCTGCAGAGCTGGGGGAGTGTGGAGGGAAGGGATGGCCCCCCTCAGGGCTCTTCATAGTGCCTGGCGTGGGAGGGAGCTGGTCAAAGTCCTCCCAGACCCCTTGCTTGATGGAGGCAATTCCCGCTCCTCTAGTAGGAGAGCAGGGAGGGGAATAGCAGCAATAAACCCAGGGTGGGGGGTTCAGCCAAGCTGATGCTGCCATTTGGATCACGCTCAGGCCTCTGAGGCCCTTTGGGAGTGTGCCTGGGGTGTGCTGCAGCAGCAGTCTTACGGTCTGGGATTAGCACAGCACCTGGGGTCTACTTGTGCCCTCTCTGCTCCTCTGGATGGAGAGGGATGCTCCCGCCTGCATGCTGGGTGAGCCATGCCACTCCGTAGCTCAGCCCAGGGAGGCCTCCACAGTACCCCAGGTATGCAGGGCTCAGGGAGGCTGCCAGCGGGGTGAGACCTGGGGCGAGCTCCCACCCTGTCCTCTCCTGCCTGGCCCTGGACTTTGCACAAGGGAGGGTCCAAGGAGGCAGCTGCAGGCGAAGGTGTGAGCAGGATTGTAGGGGAGGCGGGCAGGGGGCTGTTAATCAATAATGCAGCTCTTTCCAGGGATGTCGGCTTGGCAGGAGAGGGTGAAAGCCAGGGCCTTGCAGAGAGGATATGAGTGTCCCTTTTTGGGAGTCCATGCAAACCCGTTTTGCTGCAGCACACACTCAGCCCCTCTCCTGCCCAGGGCAGCTGTGCTGATCGCAGTGCTGACAAGCATCTCCTGGGTCTCCAAGCTGCCACAGCAGCACTGAGGGTGTGTGGATCTGAGCAAGAGTGTTGCAGGGAGAGCATCTCTTCAACCAGCTGTGAACACGCCCCCAAGCTGTAGCCTGATTCGAGTCTGAGGAAGGGCTTGTGTGCCCAAGAGCTGGGCTGCTCTCTCCAACTGCTTTAGGTGGTCTGAAAGTTTCTTCACAGCTTTTCCTCAAACCTCTGCTGCAGCTGTGGAGGCAGGTGGGAGCTGGGAGTGTCACTGGGAAGCCAGAGCTGGGCATGAGGGACAACCCCTGGCAGAATGACCTCTGGGGATGTGCTACCCTGTGGACCTGAGGCGTGTGCATTTGGGCAGCCCTGTGAGCATGGCGTCACCCCAAATGCTTGTGTTGCTGGCTGCAGCATGAGCAAGGCTGTGTCCTTGCCTTCCTGGGGCTGGTCTGCACATGGTCCCCTCTCCTTGCTCCTGCAGGTGAGGAAAGGCAGGGGGTGTGAAAGCGTTTGTGTTGCCAAAAGAATTAACACCCTGCTGTTGTGCCCTATAAATCTTTCAAGTGTTAGAGGCTGGCTTTATCCCCTCTGTGTTACAGTTTAATGGTTTCCGTTAGCAATAACCTGGCCCTGTGTTCTGGGGTTATTGATTTAAGGTCTGTTGCGGAGGGTGTGAGAGTTGCAGAAAGGTGTTTTCCTGCTGCCCAGCCAGCAGAAAAAGCGCCGTTGCAAAGAGAGCGGGAAGCGGTGCGCAGCCAGCTCTCTGGAAGCGTGGGTGCTGGCAGGAGCTGTCTGGAGCAGACTGGGGGACAGCAGCGAGGAGCAGCACTCAGAGCACGTCCCTCGCTCAGCCCTGCAGCCAGCAGGCACGGCTGCAGCCGCAGAGGTGACTGTAGCTGCTGTGGTAGCAGGGCAGCACAGATGCATCCCCTGACTTCTAACACAGGCGGGACATGCCTGCCTTTGGCTCTTGTTGGCTGTTGCATGTGTGGATGGCCTCTGGCTCGATGGCAGGCAGCTTTGTGTGCCTCCCCCGTGCCAGACAGACCACCCTGCTGTGCTGCAGACCACCCGCTTTGGGAGTTTGGACCTGGAACTCCTAAGCAGAGCTGTGCCTTGGCTCTCCTCTGCGCACACCAATAGGTAAGTCCTGCTGGTGGCCCTATCACTGGCCCAGAAGAGTCCCCTTCGCCTCACAGGTGCCCTTTGGAAGAGGCTGGGGCTGCAGCTCCTGTACAGCCTTTGTCCTGCTGGCAACCCGTGGGGGTTTCCCCTGCCAGAGGTGAGGAGCAGAGATGGAGCTTTGTAGGGACTCCAGCTCCTGGGGAGAGTCTCTTAGAAACAAATCCACTTCACCCAAGGCACACGGTGTGTGTAGGACAGCCAACCTTCCTCCTACAAGTCGCAGCATCCTTTGGCATCCTTCACTGCCTGCATGAGTGGCTCTGCTCTGAGTTGTAGTAGCCTGTGGCTGGGGACTACACAGGGGGTGTTTTCTCAGAGGTCACTAAGCGGAGCTTGGGTTTTCACTCCATTTCTCTTCCTTTCTCCTTCTGTTCCTGCTGCAGATTCCACTCTCTTGTGGTTGTCCCTAACCCTCCCTGCACCAGGCCCTGGCATCTTTGCCTTTCTGCTGGAACAAAATTCCAAGGAACTGATGCTGATTTCACACTTTCCTCCTCCCTTTCCCTTCTCATTCCCTCTTGCATGAGTATGTCCTGAACATGATCTCCAAGCTAGAAAGCAGGTAGAAGGGCATTCAGAGTGGTCTTTCGTTGTGGTTAAAACCTGGAAGATGGGGGGCCTGTGTTCTGTCCATAAGCTGGTTTGGACCCCATGTGCAAGAGGCAGTGGGGCAGCAGGAGAGTCTGACAGCAGCACTCCTTGCACACCTCTGCCCGGGGCTGGAGGCTGCACAGCCCTTGTCCTCAGCTTTGCAGAGCTCAACATTTCCCTAGCAACAGCAGAGCCCCTTATCCTCAGGAAGGGTTATTCTGGGACCTTGGAGTTGGATGCTGCCAGGTGCTGAGCACCCACATTGCCATGAGGTGGGTGTGCTTTTTCCACACTTAGGATGTTCACACTTAAGATCCAACTTAAGATGTTGAGTGTGCTCATCCTGAAAGCTGACAGGGACCGCTGTGGGGAGAGGTGCCACGCATGAACCTGGCTTTGCAATGCTCCTTGCTGTTTGCACCCATTGCCTTCCTTGGGACCACCGGTCCTTGAGATTCAGACTGACTCCGCACATCCAAGAGCTCGGAGGTCCTGACCCAAAGCAGGGGCTGCTGCTGTGTCATGACTGCGCCCCCCCAGCCTGGGCTTCCTGCACTGGGAGCCTCACAGGGGTACCCAGCTTCAGGGTACCTGCAGAGGGGGGCCATGGGAGTTTGGTGCTGGGATCACTGGAAATGTGGGCTCAGAGGGGCCCCTGAGAGCTGGGAGAGACACTCGACCCCTTATGACATGCAGAGCCTGCAGGTTCGGGGCTCCCTCCCTCACACCTTCTCTGCTCTCTTATACATCCCTCATCCCAAGTCCCCGCCTGCCTGCAAGAAAGCCCTGGAGGCCAGCCAGTGGGTGTGCGTGCTTTAAATCTGTGCTTGTACAGCCGAGAGCCTGGGTTAATTCCCATGTTCTCTCTTAGAGCTGCTTTTGCAGTTATCACATGTACTTGTGTTCACACTGGGGCAGTCCTCTAGGGTCACCCCGTAGCCAAGTGTCCTGCAGTTGTGAGTAAAGGTGCAACGAATGTTCTGCCGGTGCCTCTAAACCGGACACCTGCTCCGCTCCCCCCACAAACCAGCTGCTGCAAATGCTTCCTGACTCCTCAGCAAAAAAGCTGCAGCTGTAACATACCACAGGAAGCAAGCAGGGATATTAAGGGCCCATCAGATCTGCAGCCTGGTGATGGCAGAGAATCTGAGGGAAAAATTACCTAGGATCTAGAAAACAGACGTGAACTTGGAGAAGTGCAAAAAAACCCCAAACCTAAAGGAAAACAGAAAAACCCCAAACCACACAAAAAAATTGCAACCACAATATTTTTATCAATCCAGGAAAATTCCCTCCTGACCCTAATCTGGCAATAGCGTTAAGCCTAATGTGTGAGCAGACCTCTGGGACTGTAATGCTGGGAGCACCAATGCATGAGGCCCAGAGCTTGTCTTTAGTGCCGCGGAAGAAAGAAAACCTCAGTACTCATAGAAGCAAATTAAGGGGGAAACTGTTTATTCTTCATCTTCACAGTGACTGGCAGAGACCTGGAAGCCTAAGGTTGAAGCAGCAGCTCCTCTCAACAGTCTTAGCACTGCTGACTCCCTGGCCAGCCAGGAGCTATGTCCTGTGCTGAACTGCCCATCTCCGGGTCTCCTCCATTTAGAAGTTTACAGAGGCAGCTTTTATCAAACTGTACATTCAATTGACCTGGGCTTCTCTGCCCCATTACCCTTCTTGGAAGGCTGGTCCAGAATTTCACTCCTGGCAGGGCTAGAAACTCTCCAATTCACCATCTAAGCTTATTCATTATTTTGTGCCATTTTTGTATGTCCTAAAGATTTTCTTAACATTTTCTTATTTACAATTTTCTTTCAGTGGTTCTTCAGAAATACTTTTGCCCCCTCTCAGCCTCTGTCTGGCCAGAATAAGCTAAACTCCTCTGGTAGATCTTCATCAGCTGGTGCTTGTTTGTCGATGTACCCAAACAGTTTTTCTCTG